>NW_024063445.1:1422500-2139524 GCF_006381635.1 Hibiscus syriacus
TTCATTGGTTTTATTGGTAGAATAACATCTCCTACTTCTTGTGAAATGGCCTACCTCATCCACTTCTTCTTTGGCAACCTTTGAAACACCCATTTTATCCAACTGGAATTCGTATCTCCCAGGGACTTGTTTATTGTCCTTATAAGGGAAAGAAGAAGGGGGTGTGATCACTACTTTAGGAGTTACTCTCTCCATCACACAAGTTTTTATCGTGATGACCAGAGGTCAATTGACACTGTAGACTCTCTTGGATGAACCCTCAGATGCACAAATCTATGCTTCTTCCTCTTCAGAAGCTTTTTTTTTATAGAATTTCTTCTCCTTTTTATCTATCATTCTTTACGCCAAGGCTCAAAACTCATAACAATTTTGTATGGTATGACCCTCACAGTTATTGGCATCCATGCTTACTATTGTCGATGTTAAAGGCCAACAAGTATACCTTGATCGTCGTCCCCCATTCCTAATGTATGGGTGACTTCACCTCATTCACCTCGGTTATAATATTTTTCCACTTTTCTCGATAATTGCATTGACCCCTGCCCCTGCATGGTTCGACACTGGGTTCTTAGCCATATTGGGTTGCTCACTATCACCAAAGTTGATGACATTCCTCTCCCTTAATCTTTGGACAATCTTTTTAAAGGAATAATAATTCTCTACTGAATGTTCTGAAGCCCCTACATGATACTCGCATTGGGTATTAGAGTCATACCATTTAGGGTAGGGAGGCTGCATCGGTGATGTATGGTAAGGTAAGACCACATGCTTATCATATAAGATTTGAAACAATTCCTTGTAGGTCATGGATATCGGTCAAATTGAAGCCTTTCCCTCTCATGCCTTGGTTCTCGTGCCCCTTGTCTGGCAGAGTTCTATGTGGACGACCCGGTAGCTTGAGGTCGAGACACATTAATGTTGTTGGAGTTACAGTTCCTCACGTTACTGACCTATTATCCTTTCTTTTTGCTGGTGGATTCGTGTTAGATTTTCCTCCGTCAAGCTTCCCACTCTTGATCTCTATTTTAATCATATCTCCTATTGTTACCACATCAACAAAGTTGTTGGATAAATTTCCTATGAGGCAGCCAAAGAACAAAGCTCTCACAGTCTTTACAAAGAGCATATTGGTTTCTTCTTCCTCAAGTGGTAGATAACTTGTACAGCCTCATCCCTCCACCTCAAGGCATATTGCTTGAAGCTTTCGTTACACCTCTTCTCCATGCTCTACAACATGATTCGATTAGGCGTCACGTCTTTTACGTGTTTTTACTAATCTATAAAAGCTTTAGCAAAGTCCTTCCAGGATTTAATTTGAGCCCTGCTCAACTGATTGTACCAATGGATGGTTAATCATGTCAGACTCTCTTGAAAGTAGTGAATCAATAGTTGATCATCCCCCACATAGCCGATCATTTTTATGTATAACATAGTAATGTGTGCAGAAGGACATCTTGTGCAATCAAACTTTTTGAAATCTAGAATTTTAAACTTTGGTGGCAGCACTAAATTAGGAACCAGACTTAGCTCATTCGCATTGATCCCATACATGCTAGCATCTTCTTTCATGGCTCTGATTTTATATTTCAGTTGTTTCTATTCCTCCTCAAATTGTCTGTTGTGCCCTAACATGCGGTGGTGTAAAGCCAGGGGGATATAAGGGTTCTTTGGAAGAACCAACTGTGGGAGTCTTTCCACAATCAGCCCGTGGTTCGATTTCTAGGGGATACAAAGGTTCCTTGACAACAGCACCGACAAGAAAAATGACTTGTATTATTTCTTTGCAATATACTTTCCAGTATTTCTATTATATCATTATGAGCTTTCAACATTTTTTCTCGCATCTCCTCTTGAGCTTTCCTGTAACTATTTTGTATTTCGAGCTGAGTCCTCTAAATCTGGGCAATTCTCTCGTCCATTTCCTTTTTTTTGTATGGTACGGATGCTTAGAAGTTTCCAGTATTATGCCATACAACATTTTTATTAATATTGGTATTTTATTAATGAATATGAAAAATTTGACTATTAATGAATAAAATACAATGCGAAAAGTAAATGCAATGTAAATGCAATACAAGGTGTTGAATCTAGAATGATTCCTTAGAACAACTTTTTATTTTAGAAATGAAGTTTGGTTACAAGGCTTAAACACATCACAGATAAATATGAGTTATCTCTCCTAATTGCTGCATGTGTCCTAGTAGATCTAAAATCCTCTAAGGTTCTTTAGTCTCGGGCTCCAATCCTTCGTTTACAACATCAACTTCATGTCATTAGTCAAACAAGTACTGAGCCACTCCTTAAGCACGTTGCAGGTAGCTCGCGATGAGGTCATCCTTTTAGTTAACTCTCCACTGAGTTTGTTCCCAGCGATGGGGCCACATTAAAAGTCCTTCATAGGGGATTATCGATAGTTCACTTGCCCTTCTCTTAAAATCTTGAACCATAGCTTCAAGTTCATTCACACGCTTCTTCAAATTTTCAACTTTCGTATTGTTTGAACTGCTTTCCTTACTTTGGTAACATCACAAAGTTGTCTCTAAACTCAAGCCTATACCCTTCAATTTACATAAAAGTTAATTTGTATAATTACACAACGGATCAGAGCAATTGCAATTTAGACATTTATAATACATCCCAACATAATTGTAAAATAACAAAACCACATACTGTTCAAATCGATATGATATTCTCCAAAGTATATATTGTCTTGTCCTAGCTTTACTCTTCGGACTTCTTTGAACCTACATGTGAAAACACTCACAGGCTAAGTCGTTGACTTAGTAAGGCATAAATGAGCATAATAAAACATTAAATACAGAAACCAATATACATTTCATAAAAATAACTTATAATGTTATGCATTGTTCAATCCTTATTAATTTATTTAAATAGCCCAACTCATATCACTGAGAACTCAAGGTATATGAGTACTTTGAGGTTGTGAAATGTAATTACAATCGAAACTACCACATAGAATTTGCACCGAAGTGTCACGTAGAATATGCACCGAAGTGCCACATAGATTTATCCTGAAGGACTGCGTAGAATTGTCTCGAAGGACCACATAGAGTTGTCCTGAATGACCGCGTAGAACCTTTGACTCTTGGCATGTCAATTATACCTCTAATTCTCATAACACATACTTTGGGATTTAAACATATAAATCTTCACATATTATTCTTCAATTTATCATTCATTCACATAGAACATTTATACTAATAGTAACAAAATCAAAACAATGCTTGTGAAATACATTTTAGATAAAACAATAAAATTTAACATAAAATAATTCAAACAGTTTTTGATCAAAAACCTCTGAGGTTGGCTTATCGCAAGTCGTCCTCATATCGAATATAAAATAAGTAAGTTCTACTCACATTTTCCTCACTTAAGTCCTAAGCCAGATACTTTTCACTTTCGTTCAATTTCTTTACAACGTCGATTCATTTGATACGTGTTTTTTTATCTAAATCTACACATTAACATGAACAAGATAAATACTAAAACTCAATTAACTGCTAATAAAATTGCATTTACATCAACTAAATCAAAACACCTATTTCAAAATTTTTAAGTTGAATAATATCGATATTTTACACCCAGTATCGATACTTCCCTTCTATGGTCCGATACCGACCTCAGTATCGATACCCAAATTGCATTTTAGAATTTCTTGTTCAATTATAGTATTGATACTTTACTATTGATATCGATACCCCTAGTATCGATACTACCCCTTCAGTACCAATGTTGTTCATCCGATTCATATGGTATGGATATTGTTCTTCCAGTACTGATACCCTTGACCAAAACTCACTTATTTTACTTCGAATTTGGAATTTAACCCAAAATTCACCTAAATCTCATACTTTTAACTCCATTCATGACCTTAGACTCATTAACACTTATATCAACCAACTTACATAAATTAAATCCCTTTAACATCTAAAATTCTGCATAGAACATTTAAAACTAAAATTTACACCCTTTCTTCAAACATTGTTTCCAATCCTTTCTAATACTTCTAAAACCTTTTACAAACCTTTGACAACTCAAATATGCCTTTAAATCCAAATAATAATCAAACTTCATCAATTTCTTTAAAACCCCATTTTACCAATTCACAATTAATTCCTCAACCCCATAGTTCTTAATCACTTTCAAGCTTTCTTAAGTTTCTATACCACCCAAAAACTCAAAACCAAATCAAAAATTCAAGAAGCAACCAACTTCATGATTATTCATCTTAGCAATACGGTTTCACGATTGAAATGAAGAAGAGAAGATGAAGAGAGGAGTTTATAGGCATTTCTTTTCCCTTTTCTTAATTCCCCACATGTTATATATATATATATATATATATATCATTAAAAATGAGTTTTAAAACCATTTCATGCCAAAAGATCATTTTACCCTTCCAACCATCAATCTTTAATATTATATCCTAAACAAAAATTACCAAATCAATCTTTGAACATTTCAATTTATCAAAATCAATCCACTAAATTTTGAATTCTTACACTTTAGTCACTAACCCGATATTTGGGATATTACAATTCTCCCCTTAAGAAAATTCATCCTCGAATTTTCACTATATAAAGAGCTGAGAAAATTGTCTTCTCATGTCCTCTTCATGCTCCCATGTCGTCTCTTCCACTTTGTGATTTCTCCAAAGAACTTTAACTAACAGAATCATCTTGTTCCTTAGTTGTTTGACTTTATGAGCTAAAATATGTACTGGTTCTTCCTTGTATGTCAGCTCATATTGGACTTCTATTTCTTCTGGTGCTATGATGTGAGAAGGATCCGACGGATATCTTCTGAGCATCAAAACATTAAAAACATTGTGGATCTTCTCCATTTCTAATGGTAATGCTAACTGATATGCTACTGGTCCCACTCTTTTTTTAATCTCATATGAGCCAATGAATCTAGGACTGAGTTTTCCCTTTTGACCAAACGAAAACACTTTCTTCCAATGAGAGACTTCCAAAAACACTTTATCTCTTACTTAATACTCAATCTTCTTTCTTTTCAAATCCGCGTAGGACTTTTGTCTATTTGCTGCCACTTTAATGTTATGATGGATCATCTGAACCTTTTCTTCTACTTCTTTAATCAAATCAGAACCAATTAACAGGCGTTCTATATTTTCTTCCATACAATGCCTCATATGGTGCCATTTTAATGCTCGATTGATAACTATTATTGTACACAAACTCTACGACTAGAAGATACTTCTCACAAGATCCTTGGAAAACAATTACACACGCCCTTAGCATATCTTCCAAAGTTTGGATAGTCTGTTCAGATTGACCATCTAATTATGGATGAAAAGATGTACTAAAGATCAATCGAGTACCCAAGGCTTCATGTAAAAATTTCCAAAACTTTGATGTGAACCTTGGATCTCTATCAGATATTGTTGAACTTAGCACTCCATGAAGTCAAACAATCTCCTTGATATATAATTAAGTATATTTATTCATCGAATAATCAATTCAAAAAGGAATAAAATGTGTTTTCTTCGTCAATCTATCAACTATCACCCAAATAGAATCCTTTTTATTCGGTGTTAATGGTAGCCTTTACTAAATCCATTGTAACTTTCTCCAATTTCCATCGTGGAATGGAGATCAGCTGTAAAAGTTCTGAAGGTACTTGATGTTCAGCTTTTACTTGTTGACAGGTTAAGCACTTTGAACCTAAATTATGTCAGTTCTTTTCATACATGGCCACCAGTATCTCCCTTTTAAATCATGATACATCTTGTTCCCTCCTAGATGCATAGTCAACGAACTACAATGAGCTTCAAAAAGTATATCTTTCTTCAACTCTTCATCACTTGGAACAAAAACTCGATCTTTCTAGTATAAGCATCCATCAGACTTTAGTTCAAAGCCTTTGATTTCACCTTTTTCCACTTGTTCCATTCTTGATAAACATTTCCATCTCTCCTTCGCAACTCATTTATTCGCTCCAAAAATAAATGCTTAATCTTTAATTCAGCCACTAGAGCACCGTTATCCATTAAAGTAGATCGTGTATCTAACATGCGTAAAGCTGCAAAAGTGTTTGGGCTAAGTGCATCAGCTATAACATTAGCATTCCCTGGATAATAGTCTGTGATTGCATCATAGTCTTTAAGTAACTCGATCCATCTCCTTTATCTCAAGTTTAGCTCCTTTTGAGTCAACAAATACTTTAAACTTTTGTGATCAATGTAAATATAACATCACTCACCATATAAACAATGGCACCATATATTCAATGAAAACACCACCGCTGCTAACTCAAGATCATGTGTCTGATAATTCCTTTCATGTCGCTTAAGCTATCTCAAAGCATATACTACTACCTTTTTATCTTGCATCAAAACACATCCCATACCATTATGGAAAGCGTCACTATAGATTGTATAGTCTTTGCCTGATTCTGGTTGTACTAGCCCTGGTGCCTCCGTTAAAACTTTTTTTAAAGATTCAAAATTCTCTTAACATTTATCCGTCCAAATAAATGGCACATCTTTCCTCAAAAGCTTCGTCCATGGGGAGGTAATCATCTAAAAGCCCTTATAAACCTTCGATAATATCCAGCCAATCCCAAGAAACTCCGTACTTCAGAAACATTTCTTGGAACTTCCCAAACTAAAATAGCCTTAACTTTCTGAGGATCCACCGAATCCCCACTACAGATACTATATGTCCAAGGAAGGCCACTTCAGGTAACAAAAACTCACACATAGACAACTTAGCATAAAGCTTCTAATCTCTAAGTGTTTGAAAAATCACTCGAAGATGGGCGTCATGTTCTTCATTCGTCTTTGAATAAACCAAAATATCATCAATGAAGATGACAATGAACTGATCGAGGTACGATTAGAATACCCTATTCATAATATCCGTAAACATTATTGGTGCATTAGTTAATCCAAACAGAATTACCACAAACTCATAATGGCCATATCAGGTCCTAAAAGCCATTTTTGGAATATCCTCTTCTTGTATCTTTAGCTGGTGATAGCCAGAGCGCAAATCAATTTTGGAGAACACAAAATTTCCCTTGAGTTGACAAAATAAAACATCGATTCTTAGGAGAGGATACTTATTCTTTATTGTCACTTTGTTTAGCTACCGATAATCAATACATAGACGCATCAAACCATCATTCTTCTTTACAAATAGCATTGGTGCACCCCAAGATAATACACAAGGTCTAATGAATCCTTTATCCAATAGCTCTTGCAACTAAGCCTTTAACTCATTAAGTTCCTTTGGGGCCATTCTATAAGGAGCCATCGAAATTGGTGTCGTTCCAGGCATTACCTCAATTTGAAATTCAACCTCTCTATCTGGAGGTAATCCCAGTAACTCATCTGGGAACACGTCTGGAAATTCTCAGACCGTCAGAATGTCCTCTAATCTCATCTTCAGGGCATGAGTATCAATCACATTGGCAATGAAAGTTTGACATCCTTGCAATATTAACTTCTTAGCCGCCATTACTGATATCACATTATTTAAAGGATTAATTTTCTCGTTGACCACAACTATCTCTGATCCATTAGAACTTCTTAAAACTACCCATTTTAATCGACAGTTAGCATTAGCATGGTAACGATACAACCAATCCATTCCCAAAATAACCTCAAACTCGTTAAAGGGTAATTCCATTATATAAGCAGGGAATTCAATTCCCTGAATCCTTATTGGAACCCTCGACAAATCTGGTTCACCCGAGCACTATGCCCTAGCAGGTTAGTCACAATCAATCACATCACTATTTATAGCTTCTAATTGAATTCCCAAATCTCTCACCAGTTTACTAAGAATATAGGAATAAGTTGATCCCGGGTCAATCAATATAAAAACAGGTTTATCAATTAATTGAAAGTACTTGCGATGATCTCCGGATCATCACGATTTTCATTACTCTTAAGGTTGTAAACCCAAGCAGTCAAGTCCGTTTCAGGTTGAGTGGCTAATTCAGATTGATTTCTTCCCCTACCTCATCCTCTGCCTCTCTAAGGAACATTAGTAGATCTTTCTGACTGTATGGGTTCTCCAGTCATTAATGGACAATCCAGGATAACAAGTCAAGTGTCCCCATATCTGAAACATGCTTCGGAGACTACTCGACATACACCACTATGATTTTTTGCCACAATGTTGCAATTAACTTGGCCTTCTAGCTCCTGATTTAGTTGATTTATTCTGCTTAGCTCACACATGATTTGATCCTCTACCTGAGGATGCAACTGACTTAAATCTAGATTGAGGTTGAAAATTCGAACCCTGGCTTTTCTTCGATTATGATGCACTCAATGAGGCACCCGCTCTCTTGGACAACTAGGCCTTTTGCTCCCCGAATCTTTCATTTTGTGCTCTCTCCAAGGCTTTATATCAATTTACTACATCTTGAAATATAGAAAGATTCAGCGCTATCAGCAGCTCCTTTAATTTGGGGCGTAAACCCTCCATGAACCAATCACGTTAATCTTTTCTTAGTCAGGACCAATTCTACTGTAAATCTACTCAATTTATTAAACTCGCACTCATATTCATACACAGTGTGATTCCCTTGCTTCAAATTCATAAACTCCTACTTTATTTGTCTAATGAATTGATCCCCGATATATTTATTCTTGAACTCTTCCAGAAAGAACGGCCATGTCACTTGATTACTAGGAAATCTCATCGTCACATTAGTTCACCTTATACATGCTTAACCCTGTAGCAATGAGACTACTCCATCCAACTTCTCAATTTCAGAATAATAGAGACCATCAAGCATAATTTTTACATCATTTAACCAAAAATCCACAAAAGTAGGATCTTCCTTAGCTTATCCTTTAGACTCGGGTGCTCCTAAACTTTTCAACTCTTTAGAAACATTCATCTTAGGAGTCAGGGGAGTAGACGGTTGGAAATGCTTCAGAATTGCGGCTAACGTCCTAAAAAATACTCCCTGATCTTGCACAAGCACTCCCTGAGGTGTCTGTTCTTCACCTTTCTTAACTGGGACAGGTGAATTGCTACTACCCACATTTACTCCTTCTCCCGCTTCACTTCGAGAGCCCTCGTAGTCCGACATCTATTAAGATACAATTACCAAAATATATTAGCAAGGACAACATACTCATTACCCTTTCAGATCAGGAATTTTTAATATTTCGTTGGCATGTACAGTATATAAAACATAAATTACTTCATTTTAAACTTAAAATCATTTAAACTTTAGCTCTGATACCAATAAATGTAACACCTCCAACCCGTAACAGAGTCAAATACGAATCTGAGATGTCACATTGACTTTTCAAATCTTTGACTCTTTAAAAATCTGATTTAAAATTTATATATTTTTACTTTTATTCGAGTGGCGAAGCCCTCAATAATACTAATTATAATCAAAATTACTATTAAATTATAAAAACAAATATTTAATATATTTACATAAAAGTTAATTTGTATAATTACAAAACGGATCAGAGCACTTGCGATTTAAACGTTTATAGTACATGCCAACAAAATTGTAAAATAAAAAAACCACCTACTATTCAAATCGATATGATCTGATCTTCTCCAAAGTGTATGTTGTCTTGTCCTAGCTTTACTCTTTGGACTTCTTTGAACCTACTTATGAAAACACTCACACACTAAGTCGTTGACTTAGTGAGGCATAAATGAACATAATACAACATTAAAGAATTTACTTAAATATTTCCAAAGAAACATTGAATAAGGAGACCAATATATATTTCATAAAAATAACTTATAATGTTATGCATTGTTTAATCCATATTAATTTGTTTAAATAGCCCAACACATATCACTAGAACTCAAGGTATGTGATTACTTTGAGTATGTGAGTACTTTGAGGTTGTGCATTGTAATTACAGTCAAAACTGCCGCGTAGAATTTACACCGAAGTGCCACGTAGAATATGCACTGAATTTTCACATAGATTTGTCTCGAATGTCCGCGTAGAATTGTCCCAAAGGACCACATAGAGTTGTTCCGAAGGACCACGTAGAACTCTCGAATCTTGGCATCCCAATTATACCTCTAGTTATCATAGCACATACTTTGGCTTTAAACATATAAATATTCACATAGCATTATTCAATATATCATTCATTCACATAGAACATTTATACTCATAGTAACGAAATCAAAACAATGCTTATGAAATACAATTTAGATAAAATAATAAAATTTAATATAAAATAATTCAAATAGTTTTCAATCGAAAGCCTTTGAGGTTGGCTAATCGCAAGCCATCCTCCTATCGAATACAAAATAAGTAAGTTGCACACAACTTTGCCTCACTTAAATCCTAAGCCAAATCCTTTCACTTTCGTTCAATTTCTTTACTATGTCGATTTGTGCGATACGTGCTTGCGATCCAAATCTACATATTAACATGACCAAGATAAATACCAAAGCTCAATTAACGGCTAATCAATTAGCATTTACATCAACAAAATAAAAAAACCTATTTCAAAATTTTAATTTGAACATTATCGATACTCTACACCTAGTACCGATATTTCCCTTCTATGGTACTAATACCGACCTCAGTATTGATACCCAAATTGCATTATGGAATTTCCTTTTCAATTAGAGTATCAATGACTTACTATTGGTATCGATACCCCAGTATCGATACTACCCCTTCAGTATCGATGTTGTTCATCCGATTCATATGGTATCAATATTGTTCTTGCAATATTGATACCCTTGCCCATAATTCACTTATTTTACTTCAAATTTAACCCAAACTTCACCTAAATCTCATACTTCCAACTCCATTCATGTCCTTAAACTCATTAACACTTATCCCAACCAACTTACATCAATTAAATTCCCTTTAACATCTAAAATTCTCCATAGAACATTTAAAACTAAAATTTACACCCATTCATCAAACATGTTTCTAATCCTTCCTAATACCTCTAATACCTTATTAAACCTTTGAAAAGTCAAACATGTATTTAAAATCCAAATAATAATCAAATTTCATTAATTCCCTTAAAAACCCATTTTACCAATTTACCATTAATTCCTCAATACCATAGTTCCTAATCACCTTTAAGCTTTCTTAAGCTTCTATACCACCCAAAAACTCAAAAGAAAATAAAAAATTCAAGAAGCAACCAACTTCAAGTTTACTCACCTTAGTAATGGGGTTTCATGGTGGAAATAAAGAAGATAAGATGAAGAGAGGAGTTTTTAAGCCTTTCTTTTCCCTTTTCTTAATTCCCCGCATGTTATATATATCATTAAAATGAGTTTTAAAATTATTTCATGCCAAAAGACCATTTTTCCCTCCCAACCTTCAATCTTTAATATTATATAAAAAAATTCCCAAATCAATCCTTGAACATTTCAATTTATCAAAATCAAACCACTAAATTTTGAATTCTTACACTTTAGTCAATGGCCTGATATTTGGGATATTACACCGACTCTCTTGCAGCTGTTTCTCTAATGCATTTTTTTCTCTTGAAAGTAGCTTCGCCTGATGTCTACTCTGCTTAAGCTCTTCACTTCTTTCCCCAACATCTTTTTTTAAACTTGCCACTTCCTGTCTCTATTCAGCATGAGACTTACTTGAGCTAGTGGCCATATGAGCCTTGACTATTCGCTGGTAAAATAACTGGAGATCATCAAAATCCAATATGAGATACTTTTCTACCTTTACTATCCGGTCAGCTCGACCCATTTGGGTACCAATTTCTAAGCTTTTTTAGTACATCTCAACCTCCGATCTCTATAACTTCTCCTTCCACTGTTTCCTTTCGGCCTTAAAATCATGCCTAGCGAGTTATAGTATGGATGGTACAAATCTGAGATGTTATTCCATCGGCTAGGTATTTTCAAGATTAACCATCGGGACATTATCATTAACGTTGTTGCTTCTCCACTCCTTGTATTATTTTGACAGCCTTAAGTCGAAGGTAAAGAGATTTACTCTGCAAACTCAGATCCAAATAAATCCCTTGTTGCCGAAATGAACTATCTTGATCTATATTGCTTGAAAACCAGTAATAGAACATACCCTACAGAACTACATATGGCTAGAAACAGAACCCAATCTCTTTCTCCACACCTATACATTATGTCTAAGGAAATGGTCCACGAAGCATGCCACAATATATCATTGTCTTGGATATCTTTGAAAATAACCATCCACTTCTTTTCAATGAAACCTCCAGGCCAATCTTGAGAAAGGAAATCCTTCAAAGGTGAAAATTCTTCAAGAAACACTCGACCAGGTGCCCTCTTGATGTGTTTGAAGTAACTGAGGATCTAGACTAGCAACATTAGTATGCATCCTATGAAGCGTAATCCTCCTTCCATTTGCAAGAATTCAAGAAATGCAATATTTTAGCCAAGATAGTCAGAACGAGATCCACATATCTGTCTAGTCTCTCGAACAAGTCAAACACTAATACATCAACGTGCCCCTGAACCTTCGAGAATTTGACTAACCCATAAATATCTATAGCGAACAAGTCAATATTCTTTCTTCTATTGGGAGGATGGTCAATCATTTCTCTCAGAGCGGTCCAGGTAATGCACTCGCTCTCCCTTCTTTTTTATGCCTCTTACAACCCATTCTTCACTCATACCGATAATTAAAAGCAGTTTCTTATTGAATGAATGAGTATTTGGTGGCTTGGTGTACACCTTGTCTGATTGGAATCTTAGGCAATGAATCAGGGTGTGGTATTCCACTATGGTAGGTGTCATTTCCACTCATCCAAAAGTAAAACAACTATAGATGAGGTTCCAAAACTGTGCTAGAGCTCTAAACAAATTTTGGTCAATCAGAACGTCTAAGAGATACGAGATGTCACCATAGAGTTGATGAAACAACTACTTATCGGATGTTTCCCACTTCCCCAAATATCTTTTAGCTCACTCAAGTCATTTTGACGGACATTGATGTGTGTGTAGCCAATTATACTAACACAAACTCAGGCTATAAATTGTCTCAATTTGTTAGTTGGGACTGCTCGAACCATCTCAGAATGTATGCATTATCTTCTACCTCTTTTTGAATCCTTCGTTCCATATTACTAGCTTTCTATATGGACATCGGTCACAGATCAACACCATGGGATAAATAGTGCAATGTAAAAAAATGAGAACAAAATAAAACAAAAGGACAAGAGAAAATTAGTTAGCAATCATAAAGGAATTAATCGGACATAATATAATTTGTCGATAAAAACCTACCCCATATTCTGGTTACCCAATCATGCTTTAGTAGATCCTACAAAACAGGATTTCTACCCACATGCTTTGTTTATAGAAATCCTAACCTCAAACAATTTAGTTTGCATGCTTGTTTGAAAAAAAATGAACCTAACAGCATGATCTCTAGTTCGCATACATTTATTCGAAATTAAAATTATACTACAAAAATTAAAAGGCTCAAAAAGGCTTTTTCTTATGTTCTCTCCTCACATGATTCTTATGATCTGGGTAAGGCTCTATCTGGGTTCTAAGTTTACTATATATTGGGTTTGGCTCTAAAGTAAGAGGTTTTCAAATTGTACTTGTTGGTGCCCCTTGGGCTGTCAAACCCTCAATCTAGGCCCATCACAGGCTTTCAAATCGAGTTCAATTCGAGGGGACACACATCCTTATGTCCATACGGAGGTGAAAACCATCAGGAAGACCATAAGGCGCGATCCCCAAGAGTGATCCACTATCCCATACAGAGGTGAAATCCACACGAGGGAGTAGTTTCTCACTCCTACTTAAATAGGACGAAGCGGGGTTTTAGCTCATGTTATGCAAATACAACTGTGTAGTGTATGAGAAAAAGTGAAAACAAAGCAAACAACACTAAACATAAGTATAAAAAACATGAACATATATTTACTCTGAAAACATTAGCAAACAAATCAGTACAACTATTTAGTGGTTAATCAAATTGCAAACAAAAATCTATTCAAACCACACATGGGATCAAAAATCAAATTAGAACGAACTCGTAATTTTCCTTTACAAAGATAATTAAATAGTCGACTAATGGCCTAACTCTCTAAAAAATTCCCCAGTGGAGTCTCCAAGTTGTTGAAACGGTTTTTTAAAAAAGGGAAAACGGAAAGGGGGTCTCGTTTTAAAATAATTTGATGATCGGTTAACGATAAAACATGGTTCGGGGAGTCACCACCAATCTTTTTTTAGGGTGTGATTGGGAACTCAAAAAGTATTTGTCATTTTAAAAAATATTAATTTTAATTAAAATAATAAATTTGTGGTCTGCGTTACCAAAATTTGAGTTTGAAAGTCAGTTGCTTGTAGGGAAGGATTAACACCCCCAAAAAGCCCTAAATCGGTACCTAGTCAACTAATTAGTTGTCTTTGCAATGAAACTTAAGAACTTGAGTCTAATTTAATTCAAGATCCCATACAAATAATACTCTATGAATTTTAGGACGAATTATAATAATATTTAATTAATTCCTATTGAGAATGATCAACCTTCTATACCTTAGAGCAGCCGACTCTTACTCCAATCGAAATAAGGAAATATTATAATTCCATTATAAAGTTCATTATTAATTCAAAAAAAAAACAATAACCAAAAAAATTTAAGAGAGAAAACGATAATACCTAATTATTTCCAATCGAGAATAAATTACCTCTCATGCCTTAAAGCATTCATTTATTACTCCAATCGAAATGAAGAGATTATTACTCCAATCGAAATGAAGAGATATCACTATTTCGTCTTAAAATTCAATATCAATTCGAGTGAAAATGATAATATCTAATGATTTCCAATCGAGAATTAATGACCTCTTATACCTTAAAGCAATTATTTATTACTCCAATAGAAATGAAGAGATATCACTATTTTGTCTTAAAAATAATATTGATTCGAGAGAAAACGATAATATCAAATTATTTCAAATAGAGAATAAATGACCTCTCATGTCTTAAAGCGTCGTGTATTTCCCCAACCGAAATGAACAGATAATACTATTCTAATATCGATTCAAGTGTTACTATTTTGAAAACCCATTGAAAACACATGGAACAATAAAGCAAATTAGAAGCATACCCCAAGCAAATACAATTAATTATTTACTTTACCGATATTTAATGAGAATAAGGGTGTTCATTTATTTAAATACCTCTAGACGAGACCTTAGATTCGATCTGACAGTCTTTTCTTGGTGGATTTAATTTAAAGAACATGATCTTTTCCCAATCCCAAATTTTAAAATGGATTCAATTTAATTCGTGTCACTAAATGGTATAGACTTTCATTTTAAAATTATCGAAAGTAACTTTATTATACATTAAGACAGTCAATTTACAATAATATTAAAATGAATGATTATTACCCTTAGTCAATTTATTTTGATTTTAGTGAAGAAATGCTTATGAGGGTATCATGCAAAATTAATTAATGACTAAAATAAAATATCATGCAAGCAACATGCAAAAATAAAAATAAATAAAATGAAAATAGGTCTATAATTTAAACAATCAAACCATCATGTCAAAATTAAAACAAAATAAAATGCAGAAGTGACTAAAATGACTATTTTTAATATTAAGTGCTAAAATTGAAAAGAGTAAAAATAAAATAAAGCATGGGTACCAAATTAAAATGAAATAAAATTACATGGCCAAATTAAATTAAATAAAAAACATATTATAGTTCGAAATATAAACATGCATAAACTACATGGAATATTTCCTAATTATTCCTTTTTTCTAGCCTAAAACGTGCACTCGAATAAAAAATGGTAAATTACTAAATCAATCCAGAAGAATTTAAAAAAATTAAATCATCACTACACATGACTAAACTGTAAAAACACGCTAAACATAGATGATTAAAACGCAAATAACCCTAAAAGTATAAAAATGTATAAAAGTGGGTAAATTACAAAATCGATTCCTATAGGTAACTAATATGAAAAAATACGCTAAAGTTAGTGGGAGTAATCAGTAATTATACCCAAAAATATATAACATGCATGGAAATGGGTAAATTAAAGAAATGGAAAAACACGCGTAAGTTAAAAGACCTAAGTGTGATTTCCTCCTAACTTTTTTTTTTTATAAATACAACTTTCCTTTTTTATTTTTAAACTAATTTTAAAAAAATTCTACCATCTCTGTGGGTCGGCTGCCTAACTCTGCCTCTGATCGTAGTCCGACCACCGCACACGGTGGTCATAACCCCCAAAATGACCCAAAAGCCTCCTAACACTCAGATCTACCTCCGTAGACTCATATCCAAGGCTAAAACTACCTAAAAAGACTCTAAACATGCCCAAAAGTCCCATTGACCCTTCAACTTTTCACCTTCCGACCGTCGCGAAGACGGATGGTTCTTGGTTTGACCCCCCTCACAGGTATATTTCTAGATCTAGCCCCCTTTTTTGGTTTTTGTTCGAAATAACACTTGGGTTTTTAATTATTAAACTTTTTGAAACTGGAAACAAAATAAAAGAAGCAAAATACCTTAAAATGATCCTTCTTTTTTTGTATATTGTATTGCTTTCAAAAATCAAAGGGTGAGAACCTTTTTTACATTCGCCTTCGGGGTTTTATAACCCCTAAAATTACATATTTTCATCATTAAAAATATAATCATTACAAGCTTGGGTGTGTATTGCTTATTGCTTGCTAATTTGGTCTTGATGTGGTAGGGGATTTGGTGCGTGGTTGGTCGCAGCGTCGGTGGCCGGGGATTTGTTCAGCAAGGCGGCAGATTTGATTGGTGGAGATGGGCGACAGAAGAATATCCTTTGTGGTGGCGATTGCGGGTGGCTAACCCTAAATTTAGGGTTAGCCAAAGTTTGTAATATGGGGCCTTTAGGGTTTGGGTTACTGGGTCGATTCTGTTGGGCTCTGGGTTTGGGTAACTGGTTCGGTTTTGTTGGGCTCCGGGTTTGGGTAACTGGATCGTTTTGTTGGGCTCTGGGTTTGGGAACTTTGGCCAGTTGGGTCTGTTGTAATTTGTGGCCCAATTTTGGTTTTGTAATTGACCTGCATAAATTAAATAATAATAATAATAATAGCGGGATGAAAACGGGTGTCGACGATATTATTAACATTATATATATATTAAATATTTTCATAATTAATAATTTAATTAAAGTATACTAAAATATTATATTAATATTAAATAAATAAAATAATATTATATTGAATGTTTATATTTTGAAGTGAAAAAAATAGAAAAATGTTTTACAGAAAATCATATGATAAAACATTTAATAGAAAATAAAAAGGAACTAGAAAAATGAATTACATTGAGAAAAACCAATTACAGTTATCAAATACTGAAAATGTTTTTCATAAAATCAATTACACCCATCAAACACTAGAAAATATTTTTTGAAAAATATCTTTCAACTATCAAACACAAGAAATTATGAAAAACATTTTTTAAAAAATATTTTTCAACTTTCAAACCCCTAAGTGAATCAATGAATTCATCATATCAAATTTGACAGAAAATAAATTTGTGTTCAAATTTTGTCATAAAGTAAAGGTGGAAACTAAGAGGGGAAAAAAGGGTATGTGAAATTTTAGCTATCATTTTATGGTGTTATACAAATTGAAAGAAGGCGATGAGCCCAGGATTGTTCCATTCAGTCATACAAAATTTTTGGATGAAGGTGATAAAAATAAAAAATTGATATAAATTGATGTGATCCCAATCAGCCCTAACTTTCGTGTTGATCTGATTAAATCATTAAAGTTCACCAAGGCTGATTCAAAGGGAGTTGTACCTTCTTCATCCTATACCTGCTCATTTATGCACTATATTTTATCATATGTTTGTATTTACCTTTTTGGATATGTTTATCATATGATATCATTCATTGCATGAATTTGCATGAGTTTTATTAGTTGCATTACATTCATTGCATTTAATAAGTGTGATGTTCATTTAAGCATACATTGCATTTAGGGAAGTAGTTCATTTATGCATATTTAGATCATTTAGCAAGCTACTTCATTCACGCATCTAGTTCATTGAATAAAGTTAGTTCATTAATTAAACTAGTTCATTCATCAAACTAGTTTATTTATTAAAATAACTCTTAATTATTTCATGCATGGATGATTTGGATGAGTTTGAGCCAAGGAAGAGTCCTTTTATCTTCTACCAAGAGACAAGCAATTGATGGCCATCTTAATTCACCAATTCAATGCATTCAAGGTTGATGTTATCACCTATTATAGGCCATTCATGTTCAAGCTAGAGGACATGCAATAACCAGTATTCAAAACTTAGCATTCAAGGCCTTTATCATCTTTTGAAGACTGATCATATTTTACAAGGGAACAAGCAATGAAGGCTGATTTTATTTCATTTAACCACCAAAGTAAGTGATAAAATCAGCAAGGAATTTAAAGAGACAAGCTGATTTGGACATGTAGAATGTCCACATTTATCCTATGACTTCATTTATCCTCTTTTCTTTCTTTTGCAAGCAAAGCAAGGCATCCTAAGAGTCACCTTACTTTTTGGACAAATTTAAGGCTAGAATTATCTCAAATTAAAGCTTAAGTCATCCATTTTCAATCTGCATGGCCATCCATCAAAGGATAAGAAGAATAACATGTCATTTAATTGAATTCAATTGCATTTAGGTGATGTTTTATTTTAATTGTAAAAACTCTTCATATGGTTCCTATCAACACTATAAATAGGCACCTCCATGGCATTTGTACTTAGAATTGTTTGCATAATAAACTCATTGAAAGGTTGTTTTCATTTTAGTTCTTGGATTAGAACTCTATCGGATTATTGTCAGTCTTGAAGCCTTCCTCCATTTCATTTTTATTATAACGTTGGTTCCTAGCTCACCTATAACTAGTGGGTTACTTTTCATCCTCTTCCACCTCGATTCTATCATATTATATTATTGGTTCTTAGCTATATATAGCTATCTGGTCATAATCAATCCTTTAAATTTCTATCATTCGCCTTGCCGGGTACAATCATCCTTCACCATTTTCGTTACATCCATTCAACTGTTATAACCACCACACTTCTTTCATTTGCAAAAACCACTTCAAATCCATCCAAATCCTTTTCAGTTTCATTCTTTATTTGTTTATCTCATATTCACAACGTTGATTTTGCACTTTCAGAATCATTTCAAGCACTGTGGAGTTTCTTACTAGAATCACGACCGGGTAATCACATATATGACTCGAAACTCATAATCGAGATTGTATCATTTGGTATCAGAGGTAGCCGATCCAGTAAGCATATCGTTTCATTTTCTCTCTCTTGGGTTAGTAAAAAAATCAAAAAAACAAATAAAGAAATAAAGAAAAAAGTTTAAAGAGGGAGGGAGTAATTCTTTTCATCTTTAAAGAAAAAAAATATTTACTTCATCTTTATATTCCATTATTCAATTTTGTTATGTTTACTTACCATCTCTTTTCCTTGTAGCCAATTTCTTTTTACTATCCTTGATACCTAGCCACACTTGTTTCACCCAAAAGGCCACAAGACCCCTTGAAATCTTGAGGGAGTTCTCAAAGAACTTGAAAAGAAAAGCAAGAGCATAAAAAGGAATGAGAGCACATTAAGGGTAAAAGCCATCCCAAGTGAAAACACGAGTGGGGAGTGACTTTTATTGGAGTGTTTGGTGAGGTTATTCCTTTTATTTGTGAGGTTATTTTTTTATTACTAATCATGTATCATAATTCTAGAGTAAATTCTCATATTTCAGGAGGTGACGACCGTAATGATGGTGGTGCACCAAACTTACAAATGCAAGCCATGACACGAGAGATAAGGAGTTTGTTTCAAAAGCATCTCGACCAAATCTCAAAGAAATTGGAGTGAATGCTCGAACGACCTTTTTGATCAAAAATACATCAATCGAAGATCAAAACACAACTAAAAAGGAGAGACGACAATTGATATTTTTCTACTTCTATACCCAATTGCATCAGAATATCTTACAAGAAAAACCCCAATTTTCTAACAATAAGCAATGTTAAAATTTCAACGCAAAGTGAGCCAAGGAATTTTGCATCTTTTAATCCAGAAAGTCTAGCTCGTCTTCAAGTGTGTTTTGATAATTTTTTCAAAGAAACACAATTGCAAGAACAACTAGAAAAAGGAAATATTTGCAAAAAAGAAAGAGAAATAAGAGTTGAAAAAGACATTGAGAGCGGAGAAAAAGAATTTTGTGAAAAAATGGGGAAAGAGGAGATTTTCGAAGAAAAAGAGAAAAATAGTGACATTGAAAAAGAAATTAAAAAAATGAGAGTGAAAAGAATAATTTTGAAAAAGAAATTGTTTGTGCAAGAGAGAGAGAGAGTCAAATTTCATTTTGCACTAACAACCTTAACCATTCTTCTTCTATTCTTGAATTTTCATTGTTGCATGATGATGAGAAGAGCACTTTAAGAGACATTTCAAACACATTACCAATCCTAAAGATGATCGAACATTGTCCATGCTTTAATCATGTTTCAATGGAGGATCCAATGAAGTTTTCTATCACCATGGAACTGGTGCCCAATAAGATCATCAAGCATCCTCCATGGTTTGATTTTTCCATTTCTTTTGTTATTGAGTTATTTACTTCTAACTTTGATTTACTTTTCAGAGGGATGATTCAAAAACAAGGAATCGATGTATTGAGTTGCAAAGATAAGTTTCTTTGCAATCTTGAGATGAAATTACCACTCTCCATTTTGCAAACAGATGATTTGAAGCAAAGATTATCCACCTACACATGAGCCATCATATGGAAGGGCACAAAGATTAAAGGACATGGTGTAAACAACCTACTTGAAGGAGTTCAAAGGTCAAGACTCTCCACCCACCCTCATGATAATGAAAAGGAACACAAAGAAGGTGTAAAAAGAACATATACCTATTCGGATGAACAACATGGAAATGAAGTTGTCACGGGCTAGGAACTTGGATCCGAGACACTAGTGCAAGTGTCCGACAGAGAGGTTCAAGACAGAGGATCGGGCTTGCTAAGACATTGGTGCAAGAGTCCGAAAGGGAATCTCAAGATAGTTATCGGGCTTGCCAAAGCCACCAGACTTAGCCCATCACTTGGAGAATGCTATGGAGCCCGTTCACATTGGCCGTGCAGAAAAGGAAAGTGGCATCATATCTAAAGATGATCACAGATGCTCGGTAAATATGGCAAGAGGCAACAAAATCAGGAAGATATTGTGGGAAAATCTTACCATATCCAGTGTGAACACCTATCCAAGGAAAGAATCCTACTAATGGATGTAATTAGGAAGGATTTGGTTATAATTCCTTGATTTAGGGGATTTGTCATTAATTGGGCAAATCTTAGCTGTTGATGTAAAATGATCTAGGCCATTGATTGAGAGGGAGCTCAACTATAAATAGAGAGCTCTCCTCCTCATTTGTAATCACCCAATTCCATTCTTCTCTTTGTGAGAGAGTAATAAAGCTCTTAGGCATTTTCTCTATTCTTACTAAGTTCTTAGTTCTTTGTTCTTGTTGCCTATCTTGGTGGCCAGGAGTAGCCACCTTCGTGTTAGCACTTCCACACGATAGTCTGACTTTGTGGCTCCAAGTAGCCACGTTAGTGTTTAAAGCTTTCGCAATCCGAAGCCTTGAGGGCTTGGTTCCAACCATTGTGAGTTTGCATACTCACTTAGCTTGGGTAAGGCTTACTTAGTCGCCAAAAAGACCGAGGAGCGTCTAAAGCGTCTAAGGCCGCACGACCCGTCAGACCTTGACTCTGATATTCCGACGGTGTGAGGCGTCGAAGTTTTGGGGGCGTGACAAGTGGTATCAGAGCGTTTCGTTGCAAGTAAGCAACGATCGTTTCGAAACGTATTTGGTGGAAGGTGTGAAACCGGGTAAGTTCTGTTTACTTACTCTTCGTTCAATTTAATTTGATAATTGAAATGGGGCACAAGAAAAGAGGAGTTTCCGCACGCAAAGGCAAGGAGTGCCATGGTGGGAAACGGGAAGGGAGTCCATTGGGCTCAAGAGCAAGGTCGGTGTCCAAACATGAGGATGCCATGACGAGTTGCCAAGGAATGCTCGAGGCAACTATAGCACACCAAAGGGAGTCGGTTCTCGAGGTAGAGAGGCTCAAGGGTGACGCCGAAGGCATTTCTGAGCGAGACACGTTCTCTCATGAAGACGAGGAGAGTCTTCACGAGGAACAAGAAGAACTGACGATCGACGAGAAATGGACCTATTTGATGGAAGGTTTGGCTTTCCACACGCAAAGGTTCATCAAGTTGGAGGAGATCTCAACTTCGTGGGAACAAAGGGTCGGTAGACTTGAACAAGCCGAGGATGAGGCCAAGCAGACCCAGGGTGTTGTGGAGTCCCGCCTTGATCGATTAGAGTCCATGGAGGGCAAATTCAAGGTAGAGACGCAATGAGTTCTAGACGAGTTGGAGATGGTTCGAGGGAGGAATGCCCAAGAAGCTGAGGTAGCGGCTTTGAGAAGTGAGGTGGATGAGCTCAAGAGGGAGCTGCTCATTTGCAAGGGAGCAATAAGTGAATGGGGTGCGCTCAATACCTTCTTGGAAGGACTTAGACCAGGGGTGATGCTCGGAGAACAGCAAGGTGATGCCCAGAGACTTTCGGGAGCCATGGATGTAGCCAGAACGCTAACTGAGCTTGCTGATGTCAAGCCAAGTAGCAATGTGTCGTCCAGGCCCATGCCCAGGGATAGTGGCAACAATGGGGGAGACCGGGAAATGGTGCAACGAGGAGATGGTATAGAAAGCTCTTCGAGTGGCCAATTTGAGCCAACGACTGTTCGCGGCCAAGGAAAGCCATCGGGAAAGAATGGTAAAGCCAAGTCCGGGGAAAAGAAGAAGGCGAGCAAGGAGAAGCTAAAGTGCTACTTCTGTGATGGTCCTCACTTGATAAGAGGATGTCCCGAGAAGCGTCGCCTTACAACCATCATGAGGATGATGGGAGAAGGAGAGGTAAGCGGAGGCACAAGTAAAAGTGCCAAGTTAAGGGAAAGACTTGGTCCGATTGATGGGATCAATGCGGCCAAGCAAGGATCAAGGCGAGGCAAGGTTGTCGAAGATGAGGCGGTCAAGCCGAGAAGGAAGCCAGATGCGATTGTGAATGATCAAGCAATCAAGTCAGGGGCAAGACTTGACGAGGCTACATGTTCCAAAGTAGCCGAATCAAGGGGCAAGCATGGTGCGACTACAAGTTCTCAAGTAGTCAAGCCAGGATCGAGACGAGACGAGACTGCGGGAGTCAAAGCAGTCGAGCACAAAAAAGGACCCGGTGCGATAGCAAGTCATAAATCCATCAAGCCGAGGGTGCAAAGTGAGCAGGTTCGCTCACAGTATGCCAAGATGGAGGCGTGGTCCAAGTTAAGGCGCCTCAGGCATAAAGGGACACTGAAAGAGTATGTGAGCTGATTCAGAAGACTCATGCTCAAAGTCCCAAGTTTGACTGAAGAAGATGCGTTCTTCACCTTCATGTTCGGGTTAAAGTCGTGGGCACATAAAGTGTTGGAGCGAAGGGAAGTCAAGGGGCTGTCGAAAGCCTTGACAACCGCCGAGTCCATCAAGGAGTTTGGAGTCAAGAAGAAGACTTCCAAAGCAAAGCTGAGAGCCGAGGGTAGCGGAAAGATATCCCACAATGAAGGTAAGTCAAATGATGAGGAATGCTGTTCCTCGAGTGGAAGAGTAAGTCCACTCAACAATGAACCGGACAGTGGATCTGGTGATGATGTGTGCACTAGTTCAAGTGACACAGATGCTAAGCCGAGGGTAAGAGTCGAGCAAGTGAAGGGGCGCAAACTTGAGGTGCAACAGTGTTGCAAGATTACCCGAGGGGAGCCGAGTCATCCAAGGTAAGAGATGAGCCCAGAATCAAGTTGTCCAGAGAAGAAGACGAACCAAGGATCCAGGGGGCGTTAAGACTTGGCGCAATACGATATGTTTCTGCCAAGGTAAGTAGAAGCCAAGTGCAGGAGACACCACCCATTTCCAAGGTAGAAAGCGAGCTCCAATCTTTGTGTTAGAAGGGAGGAGGGGCATCGGACTTTGCCGTGAGAAAGTGCCGATGCATGATGGCGCAAAGAACTCCAATGACAAGGGTTCAATGCGGGGAGTGTCAGACTTCATGGAGTAAGAGGGGCTGACACAATTTGAGCAAATGCCAACTAAATCAGAGGGGAAGGTACATCTCAGCACAATTCTTATGTTCTTTTGAGTTTGATTTTCCGTTTTAAGTGAGTATAGGTCGGGCAAGACCTAACTCTTAACGCGGATGGAACAAAGTTTGGATGGGATCCAAGACTTTGCCGTAAAGAACAAAGAGGTCCAAGTCGAGGAAAATCAAGACTTGTAGGAAGGAGTTCCTACGGAAGAGATGCACTTGTGGGCGTGTTAGCCTGTTTCATCACTTGGCGGCAAGAGCCGAAGCGAGCACATCCATTATGGGAGGTTGAGTCCTTATGAGGGGACGTGAGCAAGTGGAGGCGTCGAAAAGCAACCAAGATTGATGTGAAGTATGGCGCGAGGGATCGTGAAGTTACATGTGGCAGAATCCAAGGCAAGCAGTTCGTATGGGAGGACCGCAACAAGCCAAGGCAAGGAAAAGTATCCAAAGTGGTGTTGCCCAGGATGGTTGAGTGCAACAACGAGGGTGTCGCTAAGTTTAGTGGGGGAGAGTGTCACGGGCTAGGAACTTGGGTTCGAGACACTGGTGCAAGTGTCCGATAGAGAGGTTCAAGATAGAGGATCGGGCTTGCTAAGATATTGGTGAAAGAGTCCGAAAGGGAATCTCAAGATAGTAATCGGGCTTGCCAAAGCCACCAGACTTGGCCCATCGCTTGGAGAATGCTATGGAGCCCGTTCACATTGGCCGTGCAGAAAAGGAAAGTGGCATCATATCTAAAGATGATCACAGAAGCTCGGTAAATATGGCAAGAGGCAACAAAATCAGGAAGATATTGTGGGAAAATCTTACCATATCCAGTGTGAACACCTATCCAAGGAAAGAATCCTACTAATGGATGTAATTAGGAAGGATTTGGTTATAATTCCTTGATTTAGGGGATTTGTCATTAATTGGGCAAATCTTAGCCGTTGATGTAAAATGATCTAGGCCATTGATTGAGAGGGAGCTCAACTATAAATAGAGAGCTCTCCTCCTCATTTGTAATCACCCAATTCCATTCTTCTCTTTGTGAGAGAGTAATAAAACTCTGAGGCATTTGCTCTATTCTTTCTGAGTTCTTAGTTCTTTGTTCTTATTGCCTATCTTGGTGGCCAGGAGTAGCCACCTTCGTGTTAGCACTTCCACACGATAGTCTGACTTTGTGGCTCCAAGTAGCCACGTTGGTGTTTAAAGCTTCCGCAATCTGAAGCCTTGAGGGCTTGGTTCCAACCTTTGTGAGTTTGCACACTCACTTAGCTTGGGTAAGGCTTACTTAGTCGCCAAGAAGACCGAGGAGCGTCTAAGGCCGCACAACCCATCAGACCTTGACTCTGATATTCCAACGGTGTGAGGCGTCGAAGTTCTGGGGGCGTGACAAAGTGCACAAGCAAGAAAAACATAATTCCAAAGAATCGTATTTGTACAAAACAAAAATGAAGAAGTTCCCAGGTAAAAGGAAGTCGAGATTATTTTCTTTTGTAGCAAGCGTTCATTTGGGGACAAATCACATTAAAGAGTGAGGGAATGATGTGATCCCAATCAACCCTAACTTTTGTCTTGATCTGATTAAATCATTGAAGTTCACCAACACTAATTCAAAGGGAGTTCTATCTTACTCCATACTATACCTGCTCATTTATGCATTATATTTTATCATATGTTTGTATTTACCTTTTAGGATATGTTTATCATATGATACCATTCATTACATGAATTTAGATGAGTTTTATTAGTTGCATTACATTCGTTACATATAATAAGTATGATGTTTATTTAAGCATACATTGCATTTAGGGAAGTAGTTCATTTATGCATATTTAGATCATTTAGTAAGCTACTTCATTCATGCATCTAGTTCATTGAATAAAGTTAGTTCATTAATTAAACTAGTTCATTCATCAAACTAGTTTATTTATTAAACAAACTCTTAATTATTTCATGCATGGATAATTTGAATTAGTTTGAGCCAAGGAAGAGTCCTTTCATCTTCTACCAAGAGACAAGCAATTGATGGCCATCTTAATTCACCAATTCAAGGTATTCAAGGTTGACGTTATCACCCATTGAAGGCCATTCATGTTCAAGCTAGGGGACATGCAATAACCAGCATTCAAAACTTAGCATTCAATGCCTTTATCATATTTTGAAGGCTGATTATATTCTACAAGGGAACAAGTAATGAAGGCTGATTTTATTTCATTTAACCACCAAAGTAAGTGATAAAATCAGCAAGGAATTTGAAGAGACAAGCTGATTTGGACATGTAGGATGTCCATATTCATCCTATGACTTCATTTATCCTCTTTTATATCATTTGCAAGAAAAGTAAGGCAACCTAAGAGTCACCCCTCCTTTTTTGACGAATTTAAGGCTAGAATTATCTAAAATTAAAGCTTAAGTCTTCCATTTTCAACATGGCCAACCATCAAAGGATAAAAAGAATGACAAGTCATTTAATTGAATTCAATTGCATTTAGGTGATTGTTTTATTTTAATTGTAAAAACTCTTCATATGGTTCCTATCAACATTATAAATAGGCACCTCCATGGAATTTGTACATAGAATTGTTTGCATAATAAACTCATTGAAAGGTTGTTTTCATTTTAGTTCTTGGATTAGAACTCTATCGGTTTCTTGTCAGTCTTGAAGCCTTCCTCCATTTTATTTTATTATAATGTTGGTTCCTAGCTCACATATAGCTAGTGGGTCACATTCCATCCTCTTCCACCTCAATTCTATCATATTATATTTTTGGTTCTTACCTATATATAGCTAACGGGTCACAATCCATCCTTTGAATTTCTATCATCCTCCTCGCCGACTACAACCATCCATCACCATTTCGTTACATCCATTCAACCGTTATCACCTCCACACTTCTTTCATTTGCAAACCACTTCAAATCCATCCAAATCCTTTTCAATTTCATCCTTTATTTGTTTATCTCATATTCACAACGTTGATTTTGCACTTTCAGAATCATTTCAAGTACTATGGAGTTTCTTACTAGAATCACGATCGGGCAATCATATATATGACTCGAAACTCACAATCGAGATCGTATCAAAAACTTTTTAAAACATATAAAATATTTTTATTCTAATATAAAAAATTAAACATGTTAAAAATAATAATTCCATGAATAATTGATAAAATTTAAATTTAAATAATTTTATATTTCTCCGGGACGTACCAATTTTATTATAACTATTTATTTAAGGAAATGGTGCTTTGTGAAGGGTTGGTGCGACCAACAAGCTATCTTAAGGTGGTGTTGCGTAAAGGGTGATTCCAATGAATATAATGGAGGGGTGGGTATTTAGAAAAAATATTAAAAATTTTATAATATTTATATAAAAATATTTAATAATTAATAATTTATTATATTATTTAATTTTGTGATATTTTTAAATTGTTCATGAATATTACAAGTACAGTTATGAAAAAAGTAGTAATTCTTGCGGCATCTCGAGTAATAAAAAGAAAAAAGAAAAAATAATTAGAAATAGTAAAAGCAAGCTATAACTGAATAAAAGAAAAAAAAATAGAATATTTGAAGAAGAGAGTTTTCATATTTTTTTTAAATAATGACTCATTTGATTCATGACTCACATAAAAGACTTGATTTTTTTTCTAAAAAAAGAAAAGCGAGCCTCGTTAAGTTTTTTTTCTAAATCATGTAAGGGGAAAAGATTGCCCAAATATATATTGCAGGGGAAAATAATCATGCAGTACATCAGTAGCTATTAGCTCGGGACAAATTGAGTCAAAATACAAAGCTTACCCTGAACTAATAGCCCATAAAGCTAACTTGTGAGCTACTGAATTATATACTCATGGTACATGTTTTACACAAAAGTTGGTCATGTTAGCTTACATATCATGTGCCTCTATTAAGTGGAGGCCCAACATTGAGATATCTCCTACAAGATATTGAATCTTGTTAACAACCAGGGTGGAATCTGTCTCAAAAACAACACTAGGCCACTGCATTTTTTGAGCAAGATAGATGCCTACAGTAAGAGTGTAGATTTCTTCCATACCTGCTTCAGTATTGCATGGAGAAAAAGTGGTCATGCCCCCATAACTGAACCAGTGATTGCAGTCCTGCGAAGTGAAAGGTTAAAAGCTTTATCCATATTGATTTATAACTTCAGGGTCTGGAGGAAACCAACATTCATTAGCATTGAGCAACGTGAAAGTAGGAAGTGATACATGCATCACAAGACTCACATCAAAGGAAGATGGACTAATGCTCCCATTTGTTCCACACGACCAATCCTTGGAAAAGAGCAGTAGAGTAGTAGACTTGTGACTATCCTTTGAATATGATCCTGATGTTATTTGGTCAACATGTCTTTTGGAGTTACGACACATTGACTCTTAGCTTTCGAATGGTTCTTGAATCACATCAATATGATAACAAGAACTCAATATACACTCATTTTAGTGAAGACAAGGCATGCAAAAATTCCTATATGGGATTAATACGGGATTTTATGAATATTATGAATTTTTATTTATTATTTACAATAAAATTTAATATAGGATGATGCATTATCTTTTAGGATTATATTTATTATTTTATTAGGAATTATGATCAAGTTAAAACATTACTCTTAGTTTATTAGGAATTAGAATTAGAACATGTTTAATTTATTATTATTTTTATACATTAGCTATTTAGGACTCTTAGAATTCCTCTCCTATATAGAGGAGGCTTCATTCAACTTTGTAACGCACATCTTTTCTTGAATACAATACATTGAGAGTTTATCTTTGCAAGTGTTGATTACTTGTTCCTTCGAAGCTTCTTTTGATTAAGTTCTTTCCATGTTCTTTGTGAAAGAGATCTTCACACTCCGATTTACCTTTTCATTGTGATTAGGAGGGCTAATTAGAGCCATTTATCAAGTTTGCCTTTTCATTGCAACTAGGAGAGTTTGATAGGACAATTATTTATCTATTTTTCATCTTCCGCAACTTCATCATCATCAAATCCCCATTATTGACCATGACCACCAAAACACTAATTTTGGCTAACAATCCTAGATCCCTTAAAAATCAAATTGTCATCACCCCTTCAATTATCTCTTCTATCACTTTCCTTGATTAAATCTAGAGCTTTCTAGGTTTGATTCTTCAACACGAGAAACAATCATTTATTAGCTACCACTTATCTATCAATTGGTATCATATTTGAGATGATTCTTGGAAATAATCAAGTGAATTTGCTTCTCATTGCATGCCTACTTCATCAAGGTACCCCAACAAAGCTAGTTTGTGATGATTCATCATTTTCAGTTTTTTTTTTTTACATTCTTTTAGCTTAGTCAATTTATTCTTATTATTTTTCTATTTTCCATTGGAAATAACATAAAAAAATGAAAAGAAATAATACAAAAAAAAGAGAAAATACCTAAAAATAAAAAAATTGAAAATTAAGGAATTTGGAGCTTATTTTTTGTAGGAAAATTCTCCATCCTATAGTAGATCTAAAATCCAAAATTCAGGTCCATCGGGCATCAATAGACCCCTCTGATCCATCATTCAATATTATTCGACAGATTTGAACACTACTCATTGACAAATTTCCAAATAAATTTTCAGAAATAATTGGGTGATGAAATTTTTTCATATTGAAACTAAATACATTGGAATACATCCAAAAAAATCAGAATTTTTGGAGATAGGAAACCCCTTCATAAACATTGCTCAAGTTGATTCTGTGTTTGATCGGTAGATTTGGGGACTTGTTATTGACGAATTTCCAGAGACTTCTACAAAGGGAATTTCGGGCTGAAAATTACCATATTGCACCTACATCCACTGGAGGGCATTTAGAAAACATTTCAAAAAAATTTGGAGATTAGAAACCCCCTTAAAAATATTGCTCAAGTTGATCACCGATTCAGGTTTTTTTGGGTATAGGTTTTCCAAAACTTTCTTTGAGTCTTATTGTTAAATACATTTTGATGTTTCGATATAACAAATTAAGTTATATGAATTTTAAGATTTTACAAATGATTTTCTAAAAGTATATTTGATATAATTACTCGAATATCAAGCTATTACTCCAAGTCTTTCAAGATCAATTTTAAACCTTACTAAATGTGTAAATTTGTGTTTTATACTTAAACTATTTTTAAACAAATTTTCACAAAGTATTTTGAACCAAAATCAAGCCTAAAATCAATTTTTCATGGGCATGCACCGATGCACCAATCTATGCATCGATGCATCAATTAATTTCTTGAACATCGAATGCATTTTATTCATCGATGCACATACCATGCATCGATGCATTCAGTGCATTTGATGCATTGATGCACAAGATCATGCATCGATGCACAGACGCTCCCATCCACTTTCATTAATTGTTTTCACACTTAAACGACTCTATTGACTCTACTAATCATCCCCAACGTTTAGAATCATTTGAAGGTGTATTTAAACAAGCTTAGAAACTATTGATCAATAACAAGAAACAACAAGCAACTAGAATCAAGAGAGAATCAAAGAGAAAGCATCAAACCTCAAGTTTGAGCATTTCAAGCCTATTTTTCATTCAATATTCATTTTGCTTTCAAGAAAACTACTTGTACTCAATTGTATTCATTCTTGAGTTTTCTTTTCTTTGTTCTAGAATTGTGCAAACAATCTACCTTGTGAGGATTTCCTTGTAAGTTTGCAAATTTGTATTGTTCTCTTTGGGAGAGAGTGTTATCAAGAATTTGGGGTATAATTCTTTAGGGTTTGTAAGGTTACTCTTTGTCCTCAAAAGAAAGACAAATTAGTGAATTTGTGGAAAATTCTTAGTGTGGATAACTAAGGTAGTGGACGTAGACTTTGGTTGAGAAAGTCGAACCACTCTAAATTGTTGCGCAATTACTTTTAATTTTCTGCAAAAGCTTCCACCAAATTTTTTAATGCCAATTCACCCCCTCTTGGCCAATTTTGTCAATCGATTAACTCAACAATTGGCATCAGAGTCTAACTCATTTGAAGGTTTAATCGCCTCTTGAATCGATTCGGGAAGAGTTACATCGATAATCAAAGTCATCAATGGCCTCCACTTCAAACTTTGACTCCGGTCTCGATTCGATACCCGTCAACAAGCCTCCTTTCTTCAATGGGGTTAACTATTCCTATTGGAAAAATAGGATGATGTACTTCATTCAAGCAACTGACATTGAAGCATGGAATGTTGTAGAAGACGGATATATCAAGCCTCTTACTCATCCAAGAATGTGGAGTAAAGGAGAGACAAGATTGTTCCAGCTCAACTCTAAAGCCATTCATATCATATTTTGTGCTCTTAGAACAGATGAATACGGAAGTGTTTCATCTTGTACAATCACCAAAGAAATATGAGACAAGCTTCAAGTCACTCATGAAGGTACCGATGAGGTAAAAAAATCTAAAATTAGTATTCTAACGCATAGCTATGAAAATTTCAGGATGAAACCAAATGAAGATATCAAAGATATGACGGATAGATTCTCAACGATTTTCATTGATCTCAAATCATATGGAGAGATCATTTCAAATGAAAAGCTTGTGAGGAAGTTAGTTTACTCCCTTCCAAAATCATGGCAATCAAAGAAGATGACAATCATCGAGTCTAAGGACCTAACGTCCTTAACTCTTGAAGAACTAATCGGTTCCCTCCTCACTCATGAAATGATGCTTGAAGATGAGGTGGACCTCGATAAGATTGACGAGACACCAAACGAGAAGGAGAAGAAGAAAACCATTGGAGTTACTCTCAAATCCATAAAAGATGAGAGTGATTCCAATGAAGATGACGATGACGAGGAAATGGTATTTTTTGCCAAACAGTTCAGAAAAATGATGAGACCTTACTGAGGATGAAAATTCAAACGAAATGAAGGCCTCAAAAATGAACCAAAAGAGAATGACCCGATCATTTGCTATGAATGTAAAAAGTCGGGGCATGTCAAATATGATTACCCACAATTGAAGAGAAACGGTCAATCAAAGAATAAGCACAAGGCTCATGTGGCTACATGGAGCGATGAAGAAGGTTCCGATGAAGAGGAACAAGAAGTAGCAAACTTGTGCTTGATGGAATTCGGGGAAGATTCTAAGGTAACCTCTAACTCATCTAATTTTGATGATTTATCCTATGATGAGCTATTAGAGGAATATAATGGGTTGGCTTCAGATTATGATAAATTGTTTTTAAAATATAAAAATGATGTTTCAAAATTGAAAAATGAAAATAAACTCATATCTAAAACCAACAACAATCTTGAAAATAAAATCAAAGATTTGCAAATCAAACTAGTATAGTTTGAAAATAAAAATTTGGATTTGCAAAATTTACTTTCAAAGGTCAATGATAATCATCAAAAGAATATTGATGATCTTAAAACTTCTTTTGATAAAGTTGGAACAAAACGTTTTGAAAAAGGAGAAAATTTAAAATCCAACTTTGTTAGAAAAGGTTTTAAAAACTACAATTATGGAGGTCCCCAAAGAACCTCTAATGGAAAATCATTAGAAGTATGTGGGTTCATAAAGAACTCATTACTACTAAAGATAAATATATCCTACATAAATGGATACCTAAGGGGACTAGGATTTTGGAAACTAATGAATATGAACCCAAAAGAATTTGGGTACCAAAAATCAAAAATTAATCTATGTTTGTAGGGAAATGAGCATTGCTACAAGGCACGGGAAACAAATTCAAATTCATGGTACCTTGATAGTGGATGCTCGAGACACATGACCGGGGACAAAAACTGGTTCATAGAGCTTAACACCAAAAATGGAGGAGAAGTGACTTTTGGTGATAATTCAAAAGTTCACATTGAAGGTATAGGTACAATAGGTAATACCTCTTCCATACAAATTAAAAATGTTTTATATGTGAATGGATTAAAGCATAATCTTTTTAGTATTAGTCAATTTTGTGATAAAGGATTCAATGTCATGTTTGAAACTAATGGTTGTAAAGTTATTGATATTGCATCTAATCGGATTATGCTTGTTAGTCATAGAATAGGAAACATTTACATGGTGCATTTAGATTCTATTAATGTGACTAATTTATGCTTAGTTGCTAAGGATGAGCATGATAGTTGGTTATGGCATAGGAGACTAGGACATGCTAGTATGAGTGTTTTGCAACGGCTAATTCAAGGTGATTTAGTTCGAGGGTTACCTAAACTAAAATTTGATAATGATAAAATCTGAGATGCTTGTGCTAAAGGAAAACAAAAGCGAGTTTCTTTTAAATCCATTAATGATGTATCAACTAGTAGAGTATTACAATTGATCCATATAGATATTTTTGGGCCAACTAGGACTACTAGCTTAGGTGGAAAACAATATGCATTTGTCTTGGTAGATGACTATTCTAGATACACTTGGGTTCTATTCTTAAATACTAAACATGAAGCATTAGAAAAATTCATCACATTTTTAAAAGTAATCCAAAACGAAAAAGGTTACTCTATAACTAGTGTGACGAGTGATCATGGAACTGAATTTGAAAATCTTTATGAAAATAATTTGCCAAAATATTTTTGGGCGGAAGCCACAAATAATGCTTGTTATGTTATTAATCGAGTAATGATTAGGCATATTTTAAAGAAAACTCCATATGAACTTTTCAAAAATAAAAAGCCTAACATTAGTTATTTTCATCCTATTGGATGTAAGTGTTTTGTTTTAAACAACGGTAAAGACAATCTTGGTAAATTTGATGCTAAAAGTGATGAAGGAATTTTTCTGGGTTATTCCTTAAATTCTAAAGCTTATCGAGTATTTAATAAAAGAATTTTGGTTGTAGAAGAGTCTATACATGTTGTTTTCGATGATAACCTCCTTCCAAGGAAGGATTCTTGTGTGAATGATGATGTAGGTGTTATAAATACAAATGACGTTGGAGAACCATCATCAAAGGAAGAAACAAAAAATGAGGAAACTCATGATCCTCTCGAGAATCCAACCATTGAAGAAAGGGAAGTCTATTACCCAAGGGAATTCAACTATGTCAAGGATGGTGAGATTATAGGTGATCCATCCAAAGGGGTAAAAAACTCTATCTTCTCTTAGAAATATTCGTAATTATGTTGCATTTATCTCATGCATAGAGCCTAAGATTATTAAAGTAGCATTAAATGATGAACATTAGATTATGGCTATGCAAGAAGAGTTAAATCAATTTGATAGAAGTAAAGTATGGACATTAGTTGAAAGGCCTAGTAATAAATCAACTGTATGTACTAGATGGGTATTTAGGAATAAGCTTGATGAGAGTGGTAATATAGTGAGAAACAAGGTTAGACTTGTTTCTCAAGGGTATACTCAAGAAGAAGGCATAGACTTTGATGAAACATACTCTCCCGTAGCTAGGATGGAAGCAATTAGAATGTTATTAGTATTTGCATATTTTCATGAATTTAAATTATATCAAATGGATGTTAAAAGTGCATTTTTAAACGGTTTTATAAAAGAAGAAGTGTATGTGAAACAACCTCCAGGTTTTGAAGATTCAAAATTTACGGATCATGTTCTTAAATTGACAAAAGCGTTTTATGGTTTAAAACAAGCTCCTAGAGCTTGGTATGAATAATTGTCAAACTTTTTAATTGAAAAATGTTTTTCAAAAGGGAAGGTTGACACTACATTGTTTTTAAAGCATAAAGGTAAAGATTTATTAGTAGTTCAAATTTATGTTGATGATATAATATTTGGTTCTACTAATGATGTTCTTTGCCAAGAATTTTCTAAGCTAATGCAAAGTGAGTTTGAGATGAGCATGATGGGGGAACTCTCATTTTTCTTGGGACTCCAAATCAAGCAAAGAAAAGATGGCATCTTCATCAATCAAGCTAAGTACGTCAAAGATATGCTCAAGAAGTTTGGACTGGAAAATGGAAAACCTCATGACACTCCAATGAGCTCTTCAACAAAGCTTGACTTAGATGAAGGAGGTAAATGTGTAGATGTTAAATTATATAGGTCAATGATTGGATCTTTACTTTATCTAACTGTAAGTAGACCGGACATTATGTTTAGTGTTTGCTTATGTGCTAGATTTCAATCATGCCCTAAGGAATCACATTTACTAGCTGTTAAGAGAATCTTTAGATACCTTAAGGACACTCCTAGTTTAGGACTTTGGTATTCTAGAGACTCTAGCTTTAGCTTGCATGCCTTTTCTGATGCGGATTATGGAGGATGCAAATTAGATAGGAAAAGCACCTCTGGTATTTTCCAATTCATTGGAAATATGCTAATTTCTTGGTTTTCAAAGAAACAAAATTGTGTCGCATTATCTACCACTGAAGCGGAATATACTTCAACTGGTAGTTGTGCATAAGTTTTATGGATGAAGCAACAACTTTTTGATTATGGAATTGAAGTAGGCACTATTCCTATCAAGTGTGACAATACTAGTGCTATTTGTCTCACTAAAAATCCCATCCAACACTCTAGAACTAAGCGTATTGAAATTAGACATCACTTCATTAGAGACCATGTCGCTAAGGAAGATGTAGTTCTAGAATTTGTTGATACTTTGCACCAATTAGCGGATATCTTTACAAAACCTTTAAACAAAGAAAGATTTTGGATACTTAGGAGATAATTAGGTTTAACTGACCTATCTTCACTTAGTGTTTAAAATAATTTTAGCACTTTTAAGAATAAATGAAAAATGCATATAATAGTAATTTTTTATTACATTCATTGCTATTAGTTAGGGGGAGTTTATGTTGCTTGATGAAAATTACTTTTATGTTCAAATGAAATTTAAAGGATTAATTTGATTGATTGAATGTGATTAATCTTCAATATATGAGTTGCCAATACCACTAAATCTAATTAATTTAGCATTTTAAGTGTTTAAAATGGATTTTGACATTTTTGTGCTTCATGCATCGATACACTTAACACTGCATCGATGCATCCCTTTGAATGTGCATCGATTCATCATGTTGAAGCATCGATGCACGCCTAGAATGTGCATCGATGCATAGGGTCATGCATTGATGCATCCGTCGGGTTTGTGGTTTTATATGCCTCTTTTTCCTTTATTTTCAAAACCCTAAAACTAAACATACACCCACCATTCGTCTCTCTCTCTCTCTAAAAATCTCCTTTCTTGCTCCAAAATCATCGTTTTTGGTCGGAATCTTCAAGCTTTTAACTTGTAATCCTGCTTCAATCATTAATTCGTGCAAAACATCAATACATCCCGCTCAATTCGAAATTTTAAGGTAAACTTTTTTTAAAACTCTATTTTATCAATTTTGATCTTAGGGATAGTTTTTATTAGTTCTAGGAAGAACATTATATCGGGCATTGATTATATGATGATTCTAAACTATATTTTACAACAAATTTCATCAAAAACACATAATTTTTCAAAATTTTCTTTGAAATTCGAAATTTAAAAAAATATTTTCGAAAATCATTGATGTTTTTTACATCATTATATTGTTTTTATGAAAACTATATGTATTACAATATTTCCAATGATATTTGCAAATAGTTTTCAAAACTTTGCCCATTAGGATTGTTTTAGAGAACCTTGATTATTGTGGACTCAATTGAGTTTTGGGATTGATTAAATTGCATACATATGTTTCAATTTGCAGGTTATATTTCTTATTCTGATTCCTAAACCATGTCTAATCCCAAACGCCCTAGAACTTCGTCATGTCGTTCCCGTTCAAACCAACCTCCTAATAGCCTATTAGGATCTTTCTTTAATATGCCTAAATGTCGGAGAGAAGAATTGTACCATAGGTACATGGATTCTTTTCAACCTTATAGAATTAGGGAAGAACGTATTCCATCTCTGCAAGCCATGATAGACTTTAAATTTGAATACCTCCCGATTCTTAGAACATGGAAGTTTGATAAATTGTTCTCTCTTAGACCTGTCGTCTTTCATCAATTAGTCTGCATTTTCTATTCTAATGCGGTCTGTATTCAAAACGAAACTCAATGTGGAACTATAGGAATTAGATCCTACCTTTTAGTACAATATATTCTTATTGATTCTGCAACTATAGCTTTAAAATTTGGGTTAGATGACGATGGTGTCTCTAACGAAAAAGAAACTGTGGATTATTCATATCTCCCAAACGCTAGTGTTAGTACCCTTCGATCTCATCACAATAATTTTCTTCATTTAATGATCTCATGGTGGTTTCGACCATCAACGGGTAGGTACTCCACTCTTCGTGCTAGGGATTTATGGTGGATGTATTGTATTAAGAATAAGATCAAAATAAATCTTCAACAGATTATCTTTAGTGTGCTAGTCGATACCGTAAACATTATCCCATCCAAACATGTTGAAACATTAGTTTATGGTTGTCTTCTTAGCAATCTCTTTATCAAACTCGGTTTGGATGTTCTCTTGACAATCCTATTCCTCTCCAAAACCCAATCAATCTCAAATCCTTGAAGAAAGCAGATTGGAAACAAGACGAGGTAATCGGTCAATAGCTAATCTCTCTTTTGATCTTTGATCTTAGCAGCTTAATCTTTAAGTTTCTAAATATAAATTGCCTAAGTTTTTCAAAACCTTGTGTAAAGTTATTTTAGAGTCTTTCTGATTTAACAAAAAGGGGGAGAACTGTAAAATGTTTTAAAGGGGGAGAAATGTTATAGTAAGGGGGAGTAATTTCATACTTGATTTTCAAAATAGTTTTTCAAAGAAAATCTTAAAATTACTCAAGTGTTTTGTTATATCAAAAAGGGAGAGATTATTAAATACATTTTGATGTTTCGATATAACAAATTAAGTTAAATGAATTTTAAGATTTTGCAAATGATTTTCTAAAAGTATATTCGATTTAATTACTCGAATATCAAGCTATTACTCCAAGTCTTTCAAGATCAATTTTAAACCTTACTAAATGTGTAAATTTGTGTTTTATACTTAAACTATTTTAAAACAAATTTTCAAAAAGTATTTCGAACCAAAATCAAGCTTAAAATCAATTTTTCAAGGGCATGCACCGATGTACCAATCCATGCATCGATGCATCAATTAATTTCTTGAACATCAAATGCATTTTATGCATCGATGCACATACCATGCATCGATGCACTCAGTGCATTTGATGCATCGATGCACTCAGTGCATTTGATGCATTGATGCACAAGACCACGCATCGATGCACTTAGGCTTTTTTTAAACATCGAATGCATTTTATTCATCGATGCACTCTTAGTGCACCGATGCACTAAGAGTCTAACGATCAAAATATTTGAATTTTTACACTTATGCACCGATGCACCTAGGGCATGCATCAATGCACAGACGCTCCCATCCACTTTCATTAATTGTTTTCACACTTAAACAACTCTATTGACTCCACTAATCATTCCCAACGTTTAGAATCATTTGAAGGTGTATTTAAACAAGCTTAGAAACCATTGATCAACAACAAGCAACTAGAATCAAGAGAGAATCAAAGTGAAAGCATCAAACCTCAAGTTTGAGCATTTCAAGCCTATTTTTCATTCAATATTCATTTTGCTTTCAAGAAAACTACTTGTACTCAATTGTATTCATTCTTGAGTGTTCTTTTCTTTGTTCTAGAATTGTGCAAACAATCTACCTTGTGAGGATTTCCTTGTAAGTTTGCAAATTTGTATTGTTCTCTTTGGGAGAGAGTGTTCTCAAGAATTTGGGGTATAATTCTTGAGGGTTTGTAAGGTTACTCTTTGTCCTCAAAAGAAAGACAAATTAGTGAATTTGTGGAAAATACTTAATGTGGATAGCTAAGGTAGTGGACGTAGACTTTGGTTGAGAAAGTCGAACCACTCTAAATCGTTGTGCAATTACTGTCAATTTTCTGTAAAAGTTTCCACCAAATTTTTTAATTGCCAATTCACCCCCTCTTGGCCGATTCCGTCAATCGATTAACTCAACAATTATTATCATAGGTTCTTTTGTCTTACTTTTTCCTTGTTCCACTACATCATCTAACACATTCTTATCCTTATGTTAGTAGGATTTAAAGAGTTTCTATACTTCTTCTTTCTTGCATTCTCGTTCACTTGGAGTCATACATTTTTTTTGGCCTCTTAGAGCCTTTAAGTAACTTTTTTTCCTTTGTTAGCGATTGAACTTCAATTCGAACATTGTTAGTTTTTCAACTCCAATACAAACATTGAAAGCCTTTCTTTGATTTTTTTTTCCACTATAAAAATTTTCTTTTTAGTGTTGTGACTTTCAGGATGGTAGAATATGTAAAAGAATCTGAGGCATTCCAAGGCCTCATGAATTCCATTACTCAACATATGAACATGCTTAATGGACTTCAACAATAAAAAGACAAACTTAATAGAATTCACCAATGACAAGCAAATCAAAATGCCGATGATCAATCAAGACAAGCTGAAAACTATAGACACAACATCATACAACATAGATGAACATAACCGAGATTTTAAATGTCGAATATTTTTGCTAAATCGAAGATCACAATCCCAAGATTTGAAGGAATAGTCAATCTGAATGACTACATTAACTGGAAAGTAGAATCGATGTCATACTCTCCCACGGTAATTGTCCCGTGAAAGAACAAGTACATTGATCACCTCAGAATTTATAGGTTATGCTCTTACATGGTGGAGACAAACAAAACAAAAATTTCCAGCAATCAATTCATGGTACGCACTAAAACAAGTAATGAAAAAGTGTTTTCTCCAGACATACTACATTCGAGAAGTCAAGCTACAACTTCACTAGCTTCGACCAGATAGAAGTTCAGTAGAAGACTACTACAAGGAGATGAAATCCTTAATAAATTGTGTAGACATACATGAAGTAGAAGGATATATAGTGAATAGATTTGTCACAGCCTTGCATCCAAACATCGTTAATCTTTTTAACTTACATGGTTATGAAAGCCTTGAAGATACACTAATGAAAGCAATGAAAATCGAAGCATAACTTCAAAGGAAGTATCATTTCAGAGACACTTACCAAGATACTTCATTTACTTTCACTTCTTCTTCTACTCCACCATCTACCACGGATACTAAATCGAACAATGACATCGATTAATGCAATGGTAATGGCATTGCAATGGAATATATCAATCTTTAGTAATTAGAAACAAAATAATAACTTGAAAATCAATTGATGACACATTGTGAGGAGGGTGATAGAACACTAACAAGGATTTCTAACATTAACAAGGATTTACCTAGTGTGTTTATTTCTCTCTTACAAGAATTTTTAGAAGTGCTAGGTGATCCACCTGACAGATTACCACCGAGAAGATACAAACAACATCAAACTGATCTAATTCAAGGCTCAATCATATGTCGTCAAACAAGTGATTTCGGAGAAAGTAAAAAGTTAGATTTTCTGCGAAAAGGCTACATCCAGGAAGGCCTTAGTCATTATGATGTAAGGCACTCCTACCTTTGATTGTGGATCTAGTGAGAGAGCTAGTACCTGTAAGAAGATATGCTTAAATGGAAGGCTTGGTAGTTGATGTAAGGGTGAAATGGTGGGCTATTTTTTATGAATATAAGAAGATAATGGTTGTGAAAAAGTTTGGGGTGTGATGATGGGCTTATGAATGAAAATGGAAGGTCTAGAAGGTATCTTGAACAACTAAGAAAGAAACTAGGCTATATGAAAGCCTAAGACCAATCTTTTTAAGTTAAAAAATGGTGGTAGTAAAGGACTCTGACCACTTTGGTATATTAAAGCAAAATAACCAAAAGTATCAATGGAAGAAGGGGTTGATGCCAAAAGAACCAAAGGAACTTGATAAGTAGATAAAAGTTCAAAAGAGCTTAAAAAATAGGAAAACCTCACAATTACATTTGATATGCAAAGAGAGTTGCCATACAAATGCCAAGGCATTGCCTTTATATAGGAAGTTAAGAGACTAGGCCGAATAAACATGTATTGGTTCGACTAGGCACTTTCTTGAATGATTACAATGCTTAAAATGAATAATTATAATTCTAGGATGATGAAAAGTGATGGCAATGGTTTGGCTAGGCTTGTTCTCCTTTTGGCTGAATGGTGATATTTTTTTGGCTAAAGAATAATCAATTTAAGTGGTATAGAATGCTCTTGGTCGAATGGGTGTGTTTCTCTTCATACTTGGCGCCTAATTGTGTGGTGGAGAATGCTTGGTCGAACAATTGGGATCCCTTTGGTGTGACACCTTGTTTGAATTTAAAAAGGATTGCACATGCTTATTTAATGAATGCACATGACCCTTGATTGAATATGCTCCTCCATGCCTTGATATGGTGTATCCTCAACCACATGGTGTGCACATTATGTGTGTCATGCCTTATGTGATGACATAGGTGGCTAGTGAAGCAAACTAGCACCTTAGTAAGCTATCTAGGTGAGTGAATAGCTTAACTAGGCACCTAGTTTCATTACAGCTAATTGAAGTCCACAGCTACCTTCCAACTACTGTTCAACTACCTCATGTAGTGTCAGTTGCCTTCCTGGTTCCATGAGCTAAAGTGAGCTAATGTGAGTTGTAGTGAGCTACCTTAAGTTCATGTTGACCTGGTGTGAGTTTCTAATAAGCTGGAAAAAGTCTTCCAAACAGCCATAACATCTAAAAAGGTAATGAAAACATAAGAACTAGTTGTGAAACATTGGTAAATGAATGTTATGCATATGATCACCTAAGTATGAGTTAATATGATTTCAAATGCATAAGGTGAGCTAGGATACATTGTGTATGGATGACATGAGCTAAGATATGATGCATAATCATGAAATAGACTAAGTAAAAATATGAAATACATGCCTAATGCTAATAAAGTATATTAATCTCTAAATTTCAATATATAGAGCATATTAAACATGAATTTAGATAAGTATGTGATAAGATGAATTGTATTAGGCATGAATATCATATTAAGTCATTCTATCAACATGTTTAACATGTTAAGACATGGATACAAGGCATGGTATAAGTTTATGTTATGTGAATGAAAATAATTAAAGAAATGTGAGAAGAAGATAAGGAAACTCCCTGGTTCTTGATGAACTCCACATTGGTAGATAAGAAGATGAAAAGTAGAAGGTGTAAAAGTAGGATCACATCACATTATGCTATCTCAATGACGAAATACAAATTAAACCACTCCAAAGGTAAGAACATTGTTATCTATGTTGTTGATGTTCTTATCTACTCCTTTTCTTTTCACCAGGTTCAAATACTTGAAGTTTGACAACAAAACATACTTTTGAAAAAGGTTATCATCCATAGTAATCATGAGTTCTTTAAGTGGTTAAAAGACCAACGTAAGAAGAACATAATAGAAGATGCATTATCCCGAAGGTACACTCATACCTCTCATAAACATACTATTATTATGATAATTGAACATATCAAATATGTATATCATGATGACTTAAAGATTTTTAATAAATATACTCATTCTTATAAAAGTTCTTTTAATGAGTTATATTTTGTAGATGGGTTTTCTCTTAAACTAAACAGGTTTTGCATTCCACAAGGCTCCTCACGAGAATCTTTTTTTCATGAACCACACTTAAGAGACTTTATGGATTACTTTCACAAACCACTCGACATGGTTTTTTCAATACTCCTTCTCACCACACATGAGTGAAACCATGGAGAAAACATATACATTAGTCATAGACAAAGGCAACTGACGTCATGTGGAATTTCAACACAAACATCAAATTACAAGACATGTATGCAAAAGAGGATTTCAAGACAACAATAAATCAGTTCCAACAATGAGGCTCTACTATAGTGAATAAATACACATTACATTGATCCAGGTAAGTGTTTTACAATTTTTCCTTTCCACACGTCTAATTCTCTTTCTCTTGGATTTTCATATTCGTGGATGAATCATTTTGAGGAGAGGGGGAATGATACATGTACCATAGTCTATAATGTTGAAAACGGACTCTTCTTTGGACTAATGTTTCTACTCGAACCTATTAGAAGAACAAAGTCTCGAAGATTCAAAGCATATATATTTGATAAGTATAACATAAGTGAATTGTTTAAGCGCTCTAATGTTTCTCCCTTTAATGTTTCAAATTCGAGGTCAAATCTTTTTTAAGAGAGGGAGGATGATACATGCATCATAAGTCCCACATCAAAGGAAGATGGACTAACGATTCCAATTGATCCACAAGACCAAGCCTTAGAAAAAAAAAAGAATAGTAGAGTAGCAGACTTGTGATTGCACTTTGAATGGAATCTTTATGTTATTTGGTCAACATGTCTTCTAGAGTTACGACCGTTTTTCTCTTATATTTCTAACGGTTTTTAAATTGCATCAATATGATATTGATAACTCAAGATACGCTTATTTTAGTGAAGACAACACATGTAGAATTTCCTATAGGAGATTAATACGTGATTCTATAAATATTACGAATTTTTAATATTTTATCGATTATTTGTAATATAATTTGATATAGGATAATACATTATCTTTTAAAATTAGATTTATTATTTTATTAGGAATAAAAATCGAGTTAAAATAGTATTCTTAGTTTATTAGGAATTAGAATTATAACATGTTTAGTTTATTATTAATTTTATTCATTAGTTGTTTAGGACTTTTAGAAACCATCTCCTATATAAAGGAGGCTCATTCAACTTTGTAAACACATTTTTTCTTAAATACAATACATTGAGAGTTTATCTTTGCAAGTGTTTATTACTTGTGTCTTCGAAGTTTCTTTTCATTAAGTTTCAAGTTCTTTGTGAGAGAGATCTTTACACTACGATTTTTCTTTTCATTGCGATTATGAAGGATGGTTAGAACGATTCATTGAGTTTGCCTTTTCATTGCAACAAGGATGGTTCAATAGGACAATTATCCATCTATTTTCATCTTTCGCAACTCCATCATCATAGTAAAATCACCATTATCACCCATCACATCCAAAACCCTAATTTTGGCTAACAACTCTAAATCCCTTAAAACCCCAATTGTCATCGACCCTTCAATTCACTCTTCCATCTCATTCCTTGATCAAGTCTAGAACTTTCTAGGTTTGATTCTTCAGCATGAGCAACAATCATTCATTTGTTTTCGCTTACCAAGGAATTACGAACCATTCCATTTATTCCAAAGCAATACCATGAATCCTGCAAAACCAACAAGATCAAGTGCTGCTACTACCTCTTCAATCCAATTCAGAGGTGATATCAAATTATTTTCTTAAAAGGATCCAATGCAACCTGCTAATTTGAACGCGTCTAGTGCATAAGAACAATCGCAAAGTATATTCACCACAATTTGTTGTGCTACTCGGCATAAAGGACATAAGTCATCACTGGTACCTGTCGCGTGTAATCGGGAACCGATTGAGAGGCCTTCATGAGCCATTTGCCAAGAAAATATTCTTACTTTAGGAAGCGGGTTAAGTCTGGCTCGGACCTTCCTGACTTTGGAGATAGCTATAGTCGAATGGTTGGGTTTTCGAAGCCACCAATAGCCTGATCTTACCGAGTACTACCCCGAGTCATGGTTACCCCAAATGATCACATCCTCTGTGTAGGGAGCTATCGATATAGAAAGGATTTCCTCCGCATCTCAAGTAGTAAACACATCCTTTACCTTATCAATATCCCATCTCAACCTACCTACCTGCATGAAACTAAAACCACATAGATTTTGCATGGTTCTCGTAGAGTAGGTACTTGATAATCATTAGGGGTGTGAATTTTCGGATATGGATATTATCCGATCCAAAATTTCAAATATCCAAAATATTGGGATCACTAAAATTGTGATTTGTATCTGATCCGAAAAAAAAATCAGATATTTGAATTTTCAAAAATCCAAAATTTTGATCAGATATTCAAATTTGAATCCTAATATAAATTTTAATTTAAAATATATATTTTAAATTTAGCAAAAAAAGCCATGATATTACAGAAAAAAAATTATATATAAACTTAAACTTATCATATAAAAAATATATAGATTAATCAACAATAAATAAGCATCCAATTCTTGTTAATACAAAAAAAGGAGAACTCTATTTAATAGAGAGTATGGTTTATAAATGAATTAGAATAACCAAGATATTAATATACAAAATTAAACACGAACCAATATTCCTGCAAATTCATGAAAAGGATTTGCAAGTGAAAGAAGAAGAAAAAGAGAGCTGCAGGTAAGCAAGCAGAGACAACAAATATGGGCCTATGGCGATGGACGTTTTAAGTTACGTGCGGGCTAGCTGGTTGGTATAACTGGACCTGGGTAAAATATTTTAAAGGCCCATTTTCTTTTCAAATTTTCGAATAACCTAAAATAAAAATATTTCTGATATGTATCCGATCTAATTATCCAAAAAAATTCAGATATTCGATCTGAATTATCCAAAAATGAATAAACGGATTAAATATTCAAATTTTCGGATCTAATCAACGGATCAATAGATCGGATCAATCAGATCAAATTATTTTGCCCACCTGTAATAACTGTGCTATTTTCGAGCCACCCCACTTGTCTTGGACATGTTTGGAGGGCTGCTCATTTCAATTCGACAAAATAATGCTCCATGAAAGGCTTATATTATCTTGTGTATACCTTTCACATAAACATAACGGTAACCAATGGAGGCATTGAGCAAATCACCATTAGGATAGTATTTCGCTCGAATCACACGATAATGAAGACAATTTGGCTGCTTGATGAGTCGCCATACTTGTTTGCCAATTAAAGCCATATTAAATGCATGGAGATTGCAAATTAACACCATATTAAACATATGAAGATTGCGCATTATGGAAGTAATATCATTTAGTAATTGTTCTGACAACAGATAACAAGTCATAGCATATTGAGGTAAGGTCTGAGCGACTGATTTAAGGAATACTTCCCTACCACCATAGTAGAGTAAACGTTTGGTCCATAATGTAACTCTAGAAGTCACCTTGTCTTGTAGGTATTTGAAAGTTTGGGTTTTATTCTTCCCGATATGAAGCAGTAATCCAAAGTAGTGCCCTATTGAATCCACCGCTTGAATACCGAAAATACTTTCCATCCGTTGTATGTGCACTGCAATAGTATTAAGACTGAAATAAATAACTTATTTGTCTAGGTTGATCCGTTGACCAGATGCAAAGTCCTGGATGAGCTCATGCCTGACTTGCACGAATCCCTTTAATCCTGTTGGTTCTCTGAGCCTAATGAAACAATGCAGATAAGACTTAAGTGACGAAGAGAAGAAAGGTGACAATGGGTTACTCTATCGTAACCCACGGCTTGAAGAAAACTCTCTTGTCAGGGAGCCGTTAACTTGAGCTATGAAAGTAACCGAGGTTACGCAACCCATGATTAACTCCACCAAATCTGCCTAGATTCCAAGTCGCAACATAATATCTCTAAGGAAGCTCCATTCGATTCGATCATATGCCTTTTTAATGTTGAACTTCAGTGTTGCACCTTTGTTAATTCCATTCTTAGAAAAATTCATGTAATGTAACAGTTCATGTGCCACGAAATTATCAGAGATTTGTTTACCTTACAGGAACGTTGTCTGATTATCACTTATGCATGAACTCATTCTTGTTTTAAGCCGATTGACCTACACCTGTTAGTAATGCTCAATCCCACATAGTATTATAGACACTATTGGGAATGGGTATTTATGGTTTGGAATTCCCACTTCCTTGTTGAGTGAAAGAGAACAAGGGGCACTCTCGCGCACCGTCGCCACCGCCGTCCGTCTCGTCTCGGCATTCACAATTTACTCTCAAAGTGTTTTCTGCAATTATTCTTTCTGTGCTTTCCGATAAGAAGAGCAATACCACCAGCAGTCCACTCCGATTTCGTGTGTACGAAATTCGAAGCGACCGTGTTAACCTCGGGGGACGGTCCGCCTACTGCAGCGATTACACACATCGGGGCGAATTCGTTTCTAAGGCAGTGGTTATACCACGACACGGTTTATGAATCTGTTCCTTTTAATTACTGTTTATATTTCCAGTCAGTGCTAACGGTGTAGTTTTGCAGTTCATATATCCAACAATTTAGAAACGAAATTCGATATACTGCAGTCATGTCAACACTTTTGAGCAAGCTTATTTCCGATCTTTCCAAGCTTGATGCACTTGATGGAAAAAATTATAGAAGGTGGTCCTATCGAATCCTAATTTTCTTTGAGCAGCTTGATCTTGACTACGTGCTGCTCAAGCAACCACCTACCATGCCGCCAACCCCTGCTGCCAGTAATGATACGGATGCGGTCCTTAATGAAGATGCCTTAGTAACTGCCGCCGCACTCTTGCTACCTACGAGAAGTACGAGAAAGACAATAAAACGGTGCGAGGACATCTACTCAGTCACATGTCAAATAAGTTATTTGATATGTTCCTTAGAGAAAGGAGTGCCAAGGTAATATGGGACACTCTCGAGAAGAAGTATGGTGCGGACGATGCGGGCATCAAAAAGTGCGTTGTCGGTGAATGGCTCAAATTCCAGATGACAGACGACAAGCCGATAATGGATCAAGTCCATGACTATGAGAACCTAGTCGCTGACATCATCGCCGAAGGGATGCAAATGTGCGAGGTGCTGCAAGCCAATGTTCTCATTGAGAATCTGCCCAAGTCCTGGTCCGACTACCGTAACTCTCTTAAGCATAAGAAGAGAGAAATTTCACTTGAAGAGCTCGTGGGCCATATAAAGATTGAAGAAGCCAACCGTTTAAAAGATAAGCTTACTAATTCTATGAGTAATTTATCTTTTAGAGCTAACCTGGTTGAGTCTAAATTTAAGAAGATCATGAAATGTGGGAATCAAGATAAGAAGACGAAACCTCAGAAGACTACCAACTTCAAAAAGTCAAGAAAGGCCAAACCTGAAGGAAAGACGCTCAAGTGTTATGTCTGCAGTTTACCCGGCCACAAAGCTTACCAATGCCAACACCGCTCAGATCGCCAGAATGACAACAAGCCACAAATGCACGTTGTAGAAGAAGATGATGAGATCATTGCTGCAGTGGTCTCATAAGTCAATCTGGTGGAAAACAGTTCAGAATGGGTTGTTGACACTGGCGCTTCAAAGCATTTCTGCTCAAGGAAGGAGTTTTTCACCGAATTCGAGGATGGGAACGAAGGTGAACGTGTGTACATGGGGAACTCTAGCAGCTCTGAAGTGCTAGGCAAAGGCAAGGTTTTACTCAAGCTGACCTCTGGTAAAACTTTGGCTTTAAATAATGTTCTGTATGTACCTGCCTTGCGTAGAAATTTGATAAGTGGTGGGCTTCTCAATAAGGCAGGCATTAAGTTAGTTTTTGAGGCAGATAAACTTGTACTTTCCTGAAATGGTGATATGTTGGGAAAGGGTTTTTAAGCAATGTTTTATTTGTCATAGAAACTAAATTTAATGAAAATAAAGCTATCACTTCTGCTTATATTGTTGAATCCATTGATATGTGGCATGCTAGATTAGGACACGTGAATATTCATGCTTTAAAGAAATTAATAAATATGAATGTTCTGCCTAAACTCTGCCTAAACTAGACATAACTAGCTTTAACAAATGTGAAATTTGTGTAGAAGCTAAGCATACTAGACCTCACTTTAAGATTGTTTCTAATAGAAAGACTGAACTGTTAGAACTTATTCATACTGATCTAGCAGATTTTAGAAACACTAAAAGTAAAGGAGGAAAAGACTACTACATAACTTTTGTAGATGATTATTCAAGATATACAAAAGTTTATCTCATAAGGACTAAAGATGAAGCTGAAAACTACTTTCTTATTTATAAGGCAAAAGTTGAAAATCAGTTAGATAGGAGAATCAAACGGGTTAGATCTGATAGAGGTGGTGAATATGGATCTAATTTCTTAAAGGGTATTTGTGAAATGAATGACATAATTCATGAAACTTCATCCCCCTATTTTCCTCAACAGAATGGTATAGCCGAAAGGAAAAATAGAACTTTAAAAGAGATGATGAATTCTTTACTAATAAATTCAGGGTTATCTGATAACATGTGGGGGAAGCCATTCTATCGTCAACTCATATCTTGAACTGAGTTCCTCATAAGAAATTAGATTCTACCCCATATGAATTGTGGAAAGGATACGCTCCTAATTTACAATATCTGAAAGTGTGGGGGTGTCTGGCTAAAGTGGGTTTGCCAAACTTTAATAAGTCCACCATTGGACCTAAAACCGTTGATGCAGTGTTTATAGGGTATGCTACGAATAGTGCTACATATAGATTCATGCTTTTACAAGATTATTCTATTTGTGAGTCAAGAGATGTTGTTTTCTTTGAAAATACATTTCCTTTAAAGGAACCAAGATTAAATTTCGAAACACAAATAGAATATATTCCATCAACTACTTCTAGTAATCCTGCTAGGTCTTCTGAAAAAATTGATTTTGAGCCTAGAAGAAGTAAAAGGCAAATCGTTGAAACCTCTTTTGGACCAGACTTTATTACTTCCTTTATTTCTGAGATAAATGATTTATACTCCATTTCAGATCTTATAGCTCAAATTTTTTTGTTAAATGAGGATCCTAAAACTTTTGAAGAAGCTATAAGATATATCGATGCTAGTTTTTGGAAAAGCACTATTAATGATGAACTAGAATAGATAATGTCTAATCATACTTGGGAATTAGTTGACTTGCCTAAGGGATTCAAACCAATCTCCAACAAATGGGTCTTTCGGAAGAAACTAAGTCTAGATGGTTTGATTCAGCTGTACAAGGCAAGGTTAGTCGTCAAAGGGTTTACTCAAAGGTTTGGTTTAGACTACTTTGATACATACTCTCCCATAACAAAAGTCTCAAGGATTCGTGCATTATTTTCACTAACCTCTATTCATAAGTTGCAGGTACATCAAATAGATGTTAAGACTTCTTTCTTGAATGGAGATCTAGATGAGGAGATTTAAATGGAGCAACCACTAGGTTTTGAAGCACCTGGTATGGAAGGCAAAGTCTATAGACTCAAAAAGTCGCTCTATGGACTTAAGCAGGCTCCAAAACAGTGGTATGAGAAATTTCATAAAACTATTCTTAGTTTTGGTTTTGTTATGAATGGTTCGGATGCTTGTGTGTATTCAAAGATGTTTGACACTGAATGTGTTATCATAAGCCTTTATGTTGATGACATGTTGATTTTCAGTTCTAACATTGAGTCCATTAACAAAGTTAAAAATTTCTTGTCCACTAAGTTTGAGATGACAGATTTAGGAGAAGTAGATGTAATCTTAGGAGTCAAAGTTACCAAAACTGAAAAGGGATTTTCTTTAAGTCAAGCACATTATATAGAGAAAGTGCTAAAGAAATTTGAAAGTTTTGATGTCGTCCCTGTTCGAACTCCTTATGACCCTAGCATACATCTTGTTAAGAATAAAGGAAGTAGCATTTCCTAAACTGAATATGCTAAATTAATCGGAAGCTTAATGTTATTAATGAACTATACTCGGCCTGATATTGCTTATGCTGTGAGTAGACTAAGTAGATATACTCATAATCCGAGTGGTGAACACTGGATTGCTCTTAAACGCTTATTGAAGTATCTTAAGGGTACTTTGGATTGGAAACTTGAGTTCGTTGGCTTTCCTGCGGTATTGGAAGGATATTGTGATGCCAACTGGGTTTCTGATAATGATGAGGTAAGCTCTACGAGTGGGTATATTTTTACTTTGGGTGGAGCAGCAATCTCGTGGAAATCATCAAAGCAGACTTGTATTGCTCATTCTACCATGGAGTCAGAGTTTATAGCTCTTGACCTAGCTGGGCAAGAAGCTGAGTGGCTCAGAAGCTTATTAGCAGATATTCCATTGTGGGGAAGACCGACTCCTCCAGTTTCATTATTGTGTGATTCACAAGCTGCGATATGTGTGGCTAAGAACCAAGCTTACAATGGTAAGAAAAGACACATTCGCATAAGACATGAATGAGTTAGACACTTAATAAAGAATGGAGTTCTCTCTTTAGAGTATGTGAAGTTGGAAAGGAATCTAGTAGATCTGTTTACCAAAGGGTTAAGTCGGAAGTTGGTCCTAGATTCGTCGAGGGGGATGGGTCTAAAGCCCATTGGTTGAGGAATTCATGGTGGATACCCAACTTAGTTATCTAAGTTCCATGAGGTCAAACGAAACCATGGAAAGACTCATAGTGCACATTCCTACTGCCTATCCCTTTGATGAATAATGTGCATGCCCAGGATGAGCTTGATTGCTCTTAATAAATTCATAGCCCAGGCTTTGGGTGGTCTTAGTGAGAAAGACTTGATGAATTTATCGATTTGGGTTGAATATCTATTCTTTATAAGTTCATAACCGAGAGTGAGTGGGTAAGAAATGATGAACTTACCGACAGAAAGGTTGAGTTTGTTAAACTCTTAATAAATTCAAATCCAAGTATTTGGATGGTTCTCGTGAGAATGACTTATTGAATTTACCAATAAATGAGGTTGAATATTTATTCTTAATGACTTTTTAGCCCAGAGTTTGGGTGTTCATTTATAATGAACTTGAAGAAAGTCACCATACCCTTTGTGAGGTTGAGCTTTTATAAAAGCTCTTAATTATTTCTTATCCCTGTTAAGGGTGGTTTATATCGAGATAAACTTGATGAAATAACCTATGTAAGTGAGAAGGGTTAGCCGCCTTCTATGAAAAATGTTGGGCCATTTTTCTAGCACACTTACTAGAATCCTGAGGTAAGATGGCCAAATATATACTTTTGTATATATATATCTTACACATTGAGGACTCAGGTGGATAAAGGGGTTAGTTGTGTGTTATGAGTTTACCCCCATCTTAGAAAGTTCCAGACTAGTTTCACTTATCTAAGAGAAGGATTGCTCATCATCACTATGTACTAGTTCCAGATACGTTCACTAGTGCTTAAGCAACTAATCTCGCTATTGCTCTTCTGGAAAGTTTGTTTTCGCGTTTCAAAAGAATTCTTTCGCATTAGTGGGGGAATGTTAGTAATGCTCAATCTCACATAGTATTGAGAACACTATTGGGAATGGGTATTTATGGTTTGGAATTCCCACTTCCTTGTTGAGTGAAATAGAACAAGGAGGACTCTCGCGCATCGCCGCCGCCGCCGTCCGTCTCGTCTCGACTCGGCACGGCACGGCTCGACTCGGCTTGGCTCGGCTCGTGGTCGTGGTCGTGGTAATACGTGTCTTCGATACGTCCGCGCGGATACTATCTTTTTAGAGAAAATTCTTGAGGAATTTTTCTTTGAAAGAAACAAATGGAAAAATGTGAAAGATTTCAACTAATATTTATAGGCTACTGAGGACTGTTTAAATTCAAATGATAACAGCTAGTTTATGAGAGTTATCAGAAATTAAACAACTTTTCCTAAATTAAATCAAAAACGTTAAGATGTATATGGACTGATTTCCAACTTTGTACAGAGTGGACAAGCTGTTAATATCAGGAGTTACAGGAGTTATTTGATTTAATTCCAGGGGTTACATGATATAATTTCAGGAGTTATAACAGCTGAATAATGATGCAATGAACCTGGACTATTTTTGAGTCAGATTCATCTAGACATTTCAGCTGTTACAAAAGAAGAGATTTAATCCTAAAATTTTATGGACGATTTTAACCCTATTTCTAGGCTATAAATAGAGGGTTATATCCAGCTCCTCAACTCACTCTCAACATTCACAATTCACTCTCAAAGTGTTTTTCTGCTATTATTCTTTCTGTGCTTTCCGATAAGAAGATCAATACCACTGGCAGTCCACTCCGATTTCGAGTGTACGGAATTCAGAGCAACCATGTTAACCTCGGGGGACGGTCCGCCTACTGCAGTGATTACACACATCGGGGAGAATTCATTTCTAAGGCAGTGGTTATACCACGACACGGTTTACGAATCTGTTCCTTTTAATTACTGTTTATATTTCCAGTCAGTGCTAACGGTGTAGTTTTGTAGTTCATATATCTAACAATACCTTCGAGACCACTTTATATATCACATTACACAAGCTAATGGGCGAATTTTTCTCATGTACTATAGTTCCTCGATCTTATGGATTAGGACAATGACTCTTATTAACTAGAGACATGTTCATTTGTCCATTAAGCAGCTTGAGGCAATAGTTTATAACGTCCTCACCCGCTAAGCTTCTATGTATTCTAATGTATTCTAAAGAAACTAGCCAGGAGGTTATCAACTTCGGGTGCTTTCATTGGATTAATATCCTTAAAAGCAATCAGTGCCTCGTCCTTTGTAAAGGGCTTAACTAACTTGTTGTTCATGTCTTGCGAGACCATTTTGTCAATTGACTGGAAAATGAGATCGTTGGAAGACGAATTAGAAGATGCAAAGAGTTCCTTAAATTATTCCATAACGACTTCCTTTAGATCCTCTCCCTTTTCCGTCCATACACCAGCTTTGTTAAACAACCCTTGGAGCCTGTTCTTTTTCATTCGTTGACTAAATCGAGCAATGAAAAACCCAATATTTCTATCACCGAATGCCAACCAATTCACCCTGGATCGTTGCGCCTAGTATCGCTCCTCTTTATCTAAAAGTCGTTGAAGCTCACACTTATTCTTGAGGAAAGTTCATATTATTATGTGAATGGCCCTTTGCCAAACTAAAATTAACCCTTTTTCTAAGGGCATCAATGTGAGCCTTGATATTCGATGCTTTATCAGATTGCCAATCTCTTAAAGTGGAGCTGACGACTTGTATTTTGTCTACAACGTTACTAGCTGTGTATGTCCATGCAGAGGTGACATGAGACATACATTCATTTTCATTAGACCAACATGTATCAAATTTCAAATAGTACTCTCTAGATTTTAAAAGTTACGCTGTTAAGAGCCCTCCGTATCTAATATTAGGTAGCAATGGTCCGATCGGTCAGTGAATTTTGAGGTAAATCGAAATTGCAAGTAAGCATTAAGCCAGCCTTTTGAAGCAACAAATCTATCTAACCTTTCGGCTATAGTTGGATTATCATGGTTTCTATGAGTCCACGTAAATCATCTTTTAGATGGAGGACAATCTTTGAGCTCGTTTCGAGTAAGAGCATTTCTGAACTCCTCCATTTGTACCCTAGATTTACGTCTACCTCCATGTTTCTCAGCACCGGTCAAAACTACATTTGTAATTCAAGGCTTAATGGGCTATATTTTCTACAGTTGATAAAGAAACCTAATACTCTTCCATTTACTTGTTATCACTAATTGTCTTTCACTTCTCTATTAAGTATTGCCATTCAGCAATGTCCGGCCATTGTGCCGAAGTCTCAAGAGTTTATCATAGTATCATTCGCTAAAATATCTTGGCGTCGTTTTCTCTTCCGTCGTTGCACCGACGATTGAGTTCTCTTACTCTCATGTTGTTGCTACTGCAAAGTTTGTAGATTTTTCCAATCTCCAGTTTTGTTCTATTTTTTTTGTTGCTTCTGCTACTAGTTGCTTCCATTCTCATATATCTCGTTACTTTTTCCATGGTTACCGTGGTTCTCTTCGTTGCTCGTCGTCAACACTGTTTTTTCCTGATGATTCTCATGCCCATATTCATTTTCGCTATCAATTTGCATTAATGATCTTGATGACGTGGTTTCTGCCACGAGTATCATCACTACTGCTGAGCTGTAATGGTTTGCCGCCGTTTCAATTGTTGATGGGCCTGATATTGATACCTCTGCTTCAATCCTTTGAACCATGGTTATCAAAACCGGACCGGACCGGACCGACTGGTTCAACCGGTTGAACCGTGAACCAGTGGCCTGTCCGGTCCGGTTACCTCACAAAATCAGTCTGGCAATGAACCGGCTAAAAACCGGTAAAACCGGGGTGAACCGACTGAAAACCGGCAAAACTGTTTTGAACCGTCGGTTCACTTTTTTCTTTTAGAAAAATTAAATCAAACGACGTCGTTTGTTCAACAAGCCAAGTCAAATTCGAGTATTGTTGAGCTCGACTCGAACTCAAAAACTTTAAATGTAAGCTCAACTCGACTCAAAAACTCACGAGCTAAAAATTATCAAGTTCAACTCGAACTCGAAATATAATATTAAAACCTGAACTCGAAAAGGCTCGAACTCAAAAAAAAAATTAGAAGTTCGATTTAAGCCTAAAATTTGAGCTCAATTGAAGCGAAAGAATAGTTCTCTATATGCTCACCAAAAGGCTCCATGATTTTGAATGTCAAATTACCTCTATTATTTATAGAAGTATGTTGGGATGCTCTTCTATGTTTCTTAGCCATGTGGGATTGTTTTGTTCTCATATTTTTACTCTTTAAACTTTTGGGATGCTTTTCTATGTTTTTTAGCCATGTGGGATTGTTTTTTTTAAAAAAAAATAAACCAAATGACATCATTTGTTATGATTTTTTTAAACCCCAATTTTATTTTTTTGATTATAGTTATATAATTATATTTATTATTTACCATGTTTTACATTAAATATTATGTTGTAGTTGATTTAAATCATTTTGTTTCACTTGATTTTATGGTTTTTAATTTATATATGTTATGACTTGTGATATTTTTATACCTTTTAATATTGTAAACTTAAAAAAGTGTTACATATATATTAATATTGCTTTGAATATTATGTAAAATTAAAAAAAATATTATTTTATATAAAATCTGGTTCAACTGCGGTTAAACCTGATTGAACCAGTGAACCAGTACCTTCACCGGTTCAATATCCGGTCCGATTTTAAAAACATTACTTTGAAAACTATCGTTCTTGTTGATGCGAAGATTTAGAGTATGGTTTTGTCTATTCGACCAAAATCAAGCGAATCTTGAAAATTTGTTTCACGGTTCTCTATCGTGAGTTCAACACCAAAGCTTGGTCATTATCTTCAGTGTCTTTTCCGATAATCAGATTCGTCATTGCCTTAGTCATCGATTTTTTTGATATTTCTCGTTGTATCCTATCACTTCACTTGTTACAATCCCTTGTTTACTACTATTTCAACTTATCTCATCTTTTCTTCGGTTTTTGGTTGAAATCGATTCTTGTTGGATCTCCTTGGTTGATTTTTTAGTTCTTGAAGATGGGATCTTATGTTGTTTCGAGTGTTAAGAAAATTACAACTTTTTCGTCCATGCCTTCAATATGTTCGACTAAATGTTTCAGGGATCTTCCTGGAGGCTTTGTTTCATCTTGTCCTTATAATATGGGTTAGTTTTCTAAAGTTTTTCTAATGGTGTGTTTAGATTTAGAGTTGTTGGGAATTCTATTCCTTGCTGCCATTGGAAACAAAATTTGTTACGTGTTGCATTATTGTCGATGTGTTGCATGGTATTACATTGCTGGTTTTACTGAATTATGCATTCTTCATGGTTTGTTACCAGCTCCATGGGTTTGAACAACAGGGAAAACAAAAGAAAGGTGAATAAAGTGGAATAGAAGGAAGCATTGCACTTTCGATTCAAGTAGAACGGGAGAAAACATCGCACTTTCGATTCTCATCTAAAGTAGAACAGAAGAAAGCATTGTACTTTTAATTAAAATAGAATGAAAGGAGGCATAACACTTTCGATTCTCGTCTAAAGTAAAACGGAAGGAAGAATCGCACTTTCGATTCAAGTAGAACGAAAAGATGCATATCACTTTCGATTCTCGATGACAAACGATGAATGAAGAGAAAACATATTTCTTTATCAATAATCAGATCAAGTACTATCTTAACTTCAAGAAGATTGAAGAAGTAGGGTGAATATTAAAATGTTAATAGAATTAGTTAATATTGTTATTTTGTTATTAGGTAGTTACACTTTGGTTAGCTTGTTATCAAGGCTTAATGGTCTATATAAGCCTCCTATTTTAATGGCTAAAGCAAGATCTATTTGTAATTCATTTTCTACGGTTGATAAAGAAACCTATTTACTTGTTATCACCGATTGTCTTTCACTTCTCTATTAAGTACTGTTGTTCAGCAATGTTCGACTATTGTGCTGGAGTCTCAAGATTTTATCAGAGCTTAGATCCTTTTTCACCAGTCTTCTCAGAACAGTTAAGTTATTGTGCCCTGTTATCCCACAATTATAGCAAAAGTTTGGCAGTCGTTCGTATTTGAGAGAGCACACCCGTGGTTTGTCAACCTTGTCATTACTCAAGAAGAACACAACGCCTGAGGGATTGGTTGATTTTCACTTTAACCCTTACAAGTAAAAAGTCACCAATATTACCTCTAGTAGCTCTCATATCAACCGCTATCATAGTGTCAATACACTTCCTTAAAGCTAAACCCATGGTTATCGTCATCGAGCCCACACCGCCGTTCATACAAAAGAATAGTCGTGTAAAACTTTCTCGGAATCATATGGTAAAAGTTTAAAAAGATCACCTTTAAAGAGCCGTAGACTACGCTTGATGATTAGCTGTAGTGCCTCATCAGAGTGAAGTTTTACGTGAAAGAAGCAGTCGCCTGGTTCCATGATTTCATCAACCTTATCTGAACCCCATACTGATCGAAAAATTTAAGGGCCCCACCGTCTACAGCCAACTGGGTGATTACCCTCCTGATCAAGCTATGGCTGAAATCAGAGACATCTTATAGATCTGATAATCCTAACCACTTGATCAACAAAAATAGCAGTGAAGGAAAGGTCCTCCATTTTCTTTAGAAGAACGTATTATCGTGGTTATGAGATGAGATGTATCGAAGGCACAAATATAAGAAAAAATAACTTCAGTGACCGAAAATCCCTTATAATATACGATTTTAACCAAAATTTTTTGGATTTACCAAAATGACCAACAAAATCACAATGCGATCTCTAAATCGCAACGCAATCTCCAGTATCGCAAATAAATTTTCAGAATCGCAACGCGAATTTGGAAAATCGCAATGCGATAGTCCGAATTCGCGTTGCGATAGTCCAAAATCATTGCGATAGCACTGTTCACCGTTACGATAGCACTGTTCACCGTTGCGATAGCACTGTTCACCGTTGCGATAGCACTGTTCACCGTTGCGATAACACTGTTCACCGTTGCTATAACACTGTTCACATTTTATAATTTTTTTGTTGTTTCCTTTCCAGAAAGATGCAAAAAAGCTTCAAACTTGGGATTTTGTTTTATTTTATTTTATTCTATCATAAATAATTTAGAATTTATATTTATTTAATTTTATATTATTTAAAATTTATAGTTTATCATAAATAAACATTATAAAATTTATTTTTATTTTTTAAAAAATTATATTCTATCATAAACCTTATAAAGAGAATTCAAACAAAAAAATCCCAAGTTTGAAGCTTTTTTGCTTCCGTCTGGACATGAAACAACAATGATTTTTTTGCGATAGCACTGCTAGTTGCTGGAAACCATTAAGACAGAGTTTAAGAAAATGCCATTAATAGGAGTAGAAAAACTTGGCATTTGAGGGAAGAAATACAATGTACAATTAGTACCTTTAGATGCAGCTGAAGAATCTGGGAATTAAAAGAAAGAAAATTAAGAAATTAAATATAAATAAATAATTATATTCTATTCTATCATAAATAATTTAGAATTTATATTTATTTAATTTTATATTATTTAAAATTTATAGTTTATCATAAATAAACATTATAAAATTTATTTTTATTTTTTAAAAAATTATATTCTATCATAAAACCTTATAAAAAGAATTCAAACAAAAAAAATATCAAGTTTAAAGTTTTTTTGCATCCTTCTGGACAGGAAACAACAATACTATCGCAAATTCGCAATGTGAACAATGCTATCGCAACGGTGAACAGTTCTATCGCAACGGTGAACAGTGCTATCGCAACGGTAAACAGTGCTATCGCAACGCGAATTCTAACTATCGCAACGTGAATTTGGACTATCGCATTGCGATAGTCAGAATCGCATTACGATTTTCCAAATTCGCGTTGCGAATCTGAAAATTTATTTGCGATACTGGAGATCGCGTTGCGATTTAGAGATCGCGTTGCGATTTTGTAGGTCATTTTGGCAAATCCAAAAAAAATTGATTAAAATCGTATATTATAAAAAATTTTCGGTCACTGAGATTATTTTCTCCCAATATAAATAGTGAGAAACTGACATTTGTCAGAGCTATAGATAGGTGTCGTACACCGCGCAAATAGGTGACTTACTTGATTCTTGAACACATTTAATCGGGCTATTTTATATATAAACGAACATAATTTCTCTGCCACTTTTAGTGCCCTTGCAATAATATATATTTCATTACCAATGTTTTAAAAACAATTAAGCTTTAAAAAATAATTATGAATTTATTTGAAAAATTAACGATTTTATATTAATTTGAAAATTTTGAATTTGAGTCGTCATCGACCTTTGGACTAGGTAGGTCGAATACCTAAAAAGTCATTTAAAACAATTTTAAGAAAAAAAAAATCGTTTTTAGACAAAAATTGGTTTGTGTTTACCAAAAACTCAACTTAACGGGTCCGAGAGTCAGTTGCGCGTGGAGAATGATAAACACCCCTCGGCGCCCAAAATTGATACTTAGTTGCTTATACGATGTCGTAATGATGAAATTAAAATTCGAATAGAAATTAAATTGTGATTCATTCATTGAATATTAATTAATTAAAGAAAATTCTTTGACTTGATAAGAAATCTCAAGATTTGCAATCCTCCATCGGAAAATTTATCTCACTTATTTCTTATTTGTAAAATAATATTATATCTTTGAATTATTTAAAAAATAAATTTTGCATGAAATAAATTATAATTCATTTCTCGAAAATATATAACATTTATACTGGCATTAAATAAAACAAAATGAAAATAAAAAGTAAAAGTAAAAATAAAAATAAAAATAACATAAAAATTTATAAAAATAAAAAATATCATAATTTTAATAAATACATAAAAAGGCTCGTGTTTTGAACTTCATATTCCGTTCAAATGTCGTATCGGATTACACTACTTCGATCAAGTAGTGCTTTCCACGCCCATTCTACAAATAAATATTCTTGAAAATATTCAAATAGCACATCAATAGATAAGGAAGTATGGTGAAAATAAATACTATTTGAAATATATAGAATAAAATATCTATAGCAAATAAGGCTGATAATATTTATTTAATATAATACATATAAAAACATAATATACAAAATATGTATATACATAGAGGACTAGAATAAAAAAAACAAGAAAACATTACATATTAGAATACAAACAACATAAAATAGGCATATTTGGTTATTCAAAGGACCAAAATGATATTAACAGTAACTTGAAAAACCAAACAACAATACTAATAACAAACAAGAGCCATAATCGAATATACTAAACAATACAGGTGCTGGAAACAAAATAAGCCATAAATGATATTAAGGACTAAAATGAACTAAACTAGAAGCATGAAAGGGTAAGATATAATTATACCTAAATGCATTCATACTAAATAGTGACCAAATCAAAAGGTTCGTAAAACTTAAGGTCAAATTCAAACGTCAGCAAACAATGGTACAATACATAAACCAATGACTTGAATGTGAATGTTGAAAATATAAAAGCTCGAAACAAGATGACATGATACTTCATTCAATGATTGAAGGATCAGATTACAAAGGTAGAGGGACTTAAACTGTGATTATCTCACGTGCTAAAATACAATCCAGGCCCCTTAGACGACGTCGTTTTATGCATGGTATATATATCTACCTCTTAAGCTAAACTGGTTATCTATTTCATTTTCTCTATTTCACTTTGGAAGAGGAAAGAAAGAGCTCACAAACTCTCTCAACTTTCTCATCGTGAAGGGGGAACCACTGTTCACCGGTAGTAAATCACGGTCGCCCACAGCGACCGGAGAGAGTAAAACACCTCAAGAATACTCCTCATGTCCTCCTTAACCCAGATCCTATCCCTCTTTAGCCTAAAATTTACCCTAGAATCCTAGATCTAGGTTGTATATCTTTTGAAAGACTTGAAATCTGATAACCCTTTTGCTTCCGACGAACGTCGTATCCGATAAGCTTTATTCTCTCTTTGTTATTTTTTCCTTTGGATATGTTTCTCTTTTTTGTTTTCTGTGTTCGAATCTCCTTTTCTCTTCTCTCTATTCTTCTTTCTATTTTCACCTAATCCCCCTCTTGTTGTGTTCGCCTCCCTCCTTTAACCTTCTTGCATGTGATGGTTTGATGAATACTTGTGATGCTACCAAGAATATAGGGTATGATTACCCTGTTTTCAGCTTGTGACAAGGCCAAATTTGTCTCGGGATTTTATTTTGGATTTTTTCTTATTTTTTTATTGGATTTTTATACTGATTTGGTTGACTGACTTGATTGGGGTTATTTTCTGTCATTGTTAATGATAACGGCTGCTCAAAGAGCTTTCAGCGGTGGCTCCACGGCTGTGGTGATAGATGATGAAGTGAACGTTTATGTCTATGGCTTCTCATTACTGACGGTAGTGGTTAGTTTATATTTAGGGTTAAAACACTAAGTTTTGGGCGACCTAGATCGTTGGATGGATCCAGATCCAACATCTACCATTGGGCAGAGAAGAAACCCTAATCGAGTTTGGGTTCTCATATTTGGGTATGATCTTGGGTTTCTGGTCAGGTAATTAAATTGTGATCCATTCATTGAATATTAATTAATTAAATAAAATTCTTTGACTTTACAAGAAATCTCGATATTTATAATCCTTCATCGGGAAAGCTATCTCACCTATTTATTATCTGTAAAAGAATATTCTATCTTTGAATTATTTAAAAATTAAATTTTGCATGAAATAAAATATGATTCATTTCTCGAAAACATATATCATTAATATTGACATTAAATAAAACAAAATAAAAATAAAAATAAAATATTATAAAAAATAAAAATACCATTATTTTAATAAATCATAAAAAGGCTCTTGTTTTCAAGTTCATATTCCATTCAAATGTAGTATCAGATTATACTACTTCGATCAAGTAGTACTTTCCATGCCCATTCTACAAATAAATGTTCTTCAAAATATTCGATTAGCACATCAATAGATAAGGAAGTGTGATGAAAATAAATACTATTTGAAATATATAGAATAAAATATCTATAGAAAATAAGGCTAATAATATTTATTTAATATAGTACATATAAAAACATAATATCCAAAATATGTATATAGAGAGAGAGGACTAGAATAAAAAAAAGAAAACATTACATATCATAATACAAACAACATAAAATACGCATATTTGGTGATTCAAAGGACCAAAATGATATCAACAGTAACTTGAAAAACCAAACAACAATATCAATAAGAAACAAGAGCCATAATCGGGTTTACTAAACAATACATGTGTTGGAAACAAAATAAGCCATAAATGATATTAAGTACTAAAATGAACTAAACCATAAACATTGAAGGGTAAGATATAATTATACCTAAATGCATTCATACTAAACAATGACCAAATCAAAGATTTGTAAACCTTAAGGTAAAATTCAGACGTTAGAAAACATTGGTACAATACAAAAACCGGCAACATGAATGTGAATGTTGACAAGTATAAAGGCTCGAGACAAGATAACATGATACTTCATTCAATGATTGAAGGATGAGATTACAAAGACATAGGGACTTAAACTGTGATAATACTATGTGCTAAAATATAATCTAGCCCCTTTAGACGACGTCGTTTTATGCATGGTATATATATCTACCACTTAAGCCAAACTGACTATCTATTTCATTTGCTCTGTTTCACTTTGGAAGAGGAAAGAGAGAGTTCACAAACTCTCTTAACTTCCTTGTCGGGAAGGGGGAACCACCGCTCATCGATGATAATTCACGGCCGCTAATGGCAGCCAAAGGGAGTAAAACACCTCCAAAATACTCCTCACGTCCTCCTTATCCCAGATTCTAGCCCTCTTTAGCATAAAATTTACCCTAGAATCCTAGATCTAGGTTGTATACCTTTCAAAATACTTGAAATCTGGTAACCCTTTTGTTTCCGACGAAAGTCGTATTGAGTAAGTTCTTTTATCTCTTAGTTATTTTTTTTGTTTGGATGTTTTTCCCTTCTTCTTTTTTATGTGTTCGAATATCTTTTTCTCTTCTCTTTGTTCTTCTTTTCCTTTTCATCGAATCCCCCCTTTTGTTGTGTGTGCCTCTCTCCTTTAATCTGCTTGCATGTGATGGTTCGACGAAGACTTGTGCTGATACTGAGAAGATAGGGTATGATTACCCTATTATTGGCTTGTAACAGGGCCGAATTTGTCATGGGATTTCATTTTGGATTTGTTCTTATTTTTATTGGGTTTTTAAACTGATTTGGTTGATTTACTTGATTGGGGTTATTTTTTGTCACTATTGATGATGTCGATAGCTCAGGGAACTTTCGACGACGGCTCACGCTACTGGGGTAATGGACGGTGAAGCACACACGCTGGTCAATGGCTGCTCATTGCTGACAGTGATGGATGGTTGTTATTTAGGGTTAAAACCCTAAGTTTTGGGCGATCTAGAACGTTGGATGGGTCCAGATCCAACGACTAGCGTTGAAGGCGGTGTTAGGTAGAGAAGAAACCCTAATTGGGTTTGGGTTCTCATATTCGGGTATGATCTTGGGCTTCGGGTCGGTTGATTGTAATCGGGTTAGGCCTGTAGGTCTGCTTCCTTCTGGGTCGAGTGGCATTGGGCCCTATTTAGGGTACTGTTGTGTCTGTTTGTAAATGGGTATTTATTGTTGTAACCTGAAAATAATAACAGAAAAATAATATTATTAATAATAATAGTAATAATAATTAAAATAATAATAATAATTAATTAATAATAAACAATTAAAAAGCTAACAAAAATGGGTGTTTATAATATTGACACGTTGATCATATTATTTATTTTATTTAATATTTTCTACTGTTAATAGAGCACCATTATTTTTACTATTTACTTCAAAAAAGAATCCATACATTTGGTAAAAATCTTAAAATCTTTCATATTCAAATACTAATTTCTTCTTAATCATCTCTCAATCTTTGTTCCACTGATGCTTGTAGCCTCAAAAACTCATGGAATTGGTGTGTGGAGTAATTGTAAAGGAACAGAGGCAACCCTGGAGTTATTGCCCGAACTGAATCTCGATAACATGGAGACAATCTTGCATATAATTCATAGCAATAAATACAAAAATATCATTATAATCTTGTTCAGAATTCAAAATCAAATCAAACTCAAACAAGTTTTTGAGAAAGAAAGAAAAAAAAACAGGGTCATAAACGTACCAAAGAGCTATTTCATGAGATTCTCTTCCATGGTATCCTTGTTGCATTCAAAATATAGCCTCTAACAATTCCATGGTATCGTACGCCCTCTAGACCGGGTAATAGGGCGATCTTCGGTGAGTCACCAAAACTTCGATGGTGACTCACCAAAGAGCTTCAATGTGTGCAGCTGGCGTAGTCCTTCTGGATGCTTCTGGCGAGGAGGCGTCATGGTAGCGGCTGGAATGGACCATCTAGAGGCGGCGGTGGCGAGATTATAACCCTAGGGTTATGAAACCATATGGTTTCTACTGGAATCGTCTGGGATGTTGGATCTCTCCAGATCCAACGGTTGAGATCATTGGCAGCTGGAGCTGAGATGTGTGAAACCCTAGATGCATTGGGCCTTCATGGGTTTGGGCCTGGATCAGGTCAACTCGGATTCTGGAATGGGTTGGGCTTCCAGGTTGAAATTATAATCGGGCCTCTGGTTTGTATTTGGGCCTCCGGGTCTGGGCCTATAATATTTGTAATTAGTATTATTTAATAATAATAACATAATAATATAATAATAATAATTATACTAATAATAAAAAATGGGGCAAAAACTTAGTGTCTACAAGCTAATCCTAAAGGCTCATTCGTGTGTTAACAAGAATAGGGCAAATACGAAGAATAAATTCTTACGAGAGTAAAGCATTCACCCTAACTTATTTGGATCGAAGCTCGTGTCTAGAGATCATGTTATGCAAATGCACGTGATGTTTGTGAGGAGGAGCATACAAACCTTAGACTCTAAAGAAAAAGAAAACTCTCAAGAGAGACTTGAACACTGTTGAAAACAAAGATTTAAAAAATTAGTATCACAATAAAAAATGAAGAAATTAAAAAAACCTCAATAAATGGATCATAAGTTAACTATAGACTTGAACTTATAATTTCCACCAAGACGACAATGTATAAGAGACTTACAACCTGACTCTTTAAAAAATAATTATTTTTATTTGGAAAACAATTAATTAATATTTTCAAAAATGATTATGACTTTTATTTGGAAAAATTGGTGATTTTGGATTAATTTGAATGGAGTTGCCATCGACCTTTGGGTTAGGTATGTAGAATACCTAAAAACGTCTTTTAAAACAATTTTAAGGAAAAATCGTTTTTAAGATAAAATTTTGTTTGTGTTTACCAAAGATTCGTTTAAACGAGTTTAGGAGTTGGTTACGTGTGGGGAAGGGTAAGCACCCCCACAATGCCCAAAAACTGGTATTGAATCGCTTACACGTCATAAATGGTGAAAAATATGAATCGAATATAAAGTCAAAATATGATCCATTTATTAAAATTTGATTAACATACTTCGAATTAATTATTTAAAAGAAAATCCTTTTACTCAATAAGAAATTTTGAAATTTGCAATCCTCCATCGGGAAAGCTATCTCAACCATTTCTTATTCGTAAAAGAAAATTCTATCTTCGAATAACGCATATCGAAATAAAAATGAATATTGACATTTACGTAAAATAATATAAATTGCGATTTATAAACATACATTACATTGTTCAACGTGAAATAAAATGAATTAATTAACTAAAATAAAATCCATTTATATCAAGTTTCTTTTCGTTCGAACGTCGTATCGGATTGTATCACTTAGATCAATTGATACTTTCCCCGCCCATTCTACAAATATGTGTTCTTGAAAGTAGTTGAATACCATACAATAGATAAAAAAACATGAAGGAAATAAATATTAAATAAAAATAACAATATACATTTACATACAATAATCATGGATAATATTTACTTAATAATAATACATACATAATGTAAAATATATTCATACATGGGGATTAAAATAAAAATAAATGAACATTACAAATCAAAATGAAATTAAAAAAAAACTTACAAGACTAAAATAGAATTAATAGAAACTTGAAGGACTGAACATTAAATTAAAATAATCCAGAGTCAAGAACAGAATATTAAACATTACATGTAATAGAAATGCAAATAACTCAAAAGCAATATTAGGGACCAAAATGAAATGAGTACAAACATAAAGGACCAAACAATGAGTACAAACATAAAGGACCAAACAATGATTAAACCAAATGCCCAAACAATCACTAAAATAAAATATTTACAAATGTCATGGACAGATTCGAATATCAAAGAAAAATATACAATAAACTAAAACATTGACTAAAGTGATATAAATACAAATCTTGTAACCAGAGTCAAATATTAACAATAATAACAAAGTAAGTAAGAACAAGACTAAAATAAAAATATTGAAACATTACTGCTCAAAATAAAATAAAACAGAACTTCATTAAATGACCAATAATAGGACATTACAAACATGGGGGACCTAAACTGCAATTCTCCCCTAGAAATTAAAAACAAAATGTTGAGATTATAAAACAGGGGGACTAAACAAGCTATTTTCCTCAAAAATCACAAAAACACGTAGAGAAAGGGGATACGAAACTACGTCGTTTCGCTCCTCATATATATATATATATATATATATATATTATTCAAAGGCCAAAAATGGCCTAAACCCTTCATTTGGTTTCGTTTGATACGAAAGAAGAGAAATAGAGTTTTCAGAACTCTCTCAACTCTCTCCTCGAAAGAGAGAAGAAACAATGACCATCAGAAGAGCTCACGACGGAGCTCATGGTGGCCGGAGGTGTCCGGAGAAAACATAAAACCCCCAAAATGATCCTCTTCTTACCCTCAACACAAATGCTAGCTTCCTTTAGCATAAAACCCACTCCTAAGCCTTAGATCTGAAGTTTACCTTTCGATTATTCGAAACTTTCGATGACTTTTGGGATTCTGACTTTTTTAACTCAGGTAAAATCTCTCTCTCTTCCTCTTTTTTCTTTTCTTTCTTTATTGTTTTTGGGTTCTAAATCTCTCGGTTTCTCTTCTCTTTTTTTCAGATATGTTTTTTCTTCAGGTTTTCTCTTCTTCTTCTTTTCTTTTTGTTTTGGTTTTTCTTTCTTCTGGGTTCTCTCTCTCTTTTCTCTAAACCTTGATATCTCACTTTTTCTTCTCTTTTCTCTTTTATTGATGCATGTTGATATTTGATAAATCCCCTCGAGATTTTGGATTGGATTTGTTTTGATATTTTATTTGGGTTTGATATGATTTATGTCAGTTTTTTTACTGTTGATGTATATTTCTCTTCATTGCTGATTAAAGTGGTTGCGTCAGTGGATGGCGACAATGATGATAGTGCTATAAACAAGGTTTAGGGTTTTAGAAACCCTAGGGAGTTGGGTCAGATCATGGGTCTTGTAATTGGGTTGGTAGCTGGGTCATCCGGATTCTAGTTGGGTCTGGGTTGAGTATGTTAGCGGGTGTTGGGCTTGTGTCTATTGGGCCTATATTATTATTATTATAATTAATTATGATCCTCGTTATTCATTTGTTGATAGGTCTCAAATTTCAAGCTCGAGGGGGCGAATCGGTTCAGTCTTAATTTTCTAAGAGGTTATTCTACGTGAAAAGGATGAAGTACAGTTTCAAGGGTAGAGAAGCAAGTTTAAGTGTTAGAAGCAATGGTAAACAAAATGGTTTTAGAGGTGGGAAGCATGATGGTGGCAAGGAGGGCATTATCCAATGAAGCGGTGAAGGCACTAGCTGTTGAAGATGATTTGTGGTGCTTAATAGTGCTGCTTGATCCAGCATAGGGTGGTCCATTTCGGGTAGTGTTTTTGTTTTGAGAACTAATAAAAAGCTGGATCTTATTGTCAGGTTAATTGGTGTTGCTTTCGTGTTGGTGCTAGCACTTTCAGAACCGAGTCTTTTCATATGTGGTGTTAATCAAGTTGAATTTGATCTTTTCATGGATCTTCCTCCTCTTTTGTCGTGCTAGTAGCCATGCTGGGGCTACGCATTGTGGTGTTGTGGCATTGCTTCCTGGTTTTAGTTTTCCGTTCAGTTCTGTGATTTCTATAATCAATTGCTGTCTCAACTCTTTCTCGGTGTTATCTGCAAACAGTCCATTATCTCATGTTTTTTGTACTAATATGCTGGGGTTATGTCTTACCTTCTTTCTAGATTAATAAGTTGTGGTGTTTTGTCTAGTAACCGTTGATAGGCTTATGCTCTTTTTTCTTATATCTAGGAGGTTGTAGCTTGGTTTTGTTCCTTGTTTTGGATGTGTGTTGTTCTTTTGTGTATTTCCTACAGGGGGTAGTAGGTTGCTTCTTTGATGTAGCCTGTTTCGGGCTGTTCTAGTGTGTGTAGTTCCCAGCTGTTGTTCTTGTTGTTGTAGGGTTCATGTTGGACCTTCCTTCCATCCCAAGGTTGACTCTTTTTCCTCTACTTAGGATTAGAGAGGTTTTTTAATGAGATCCTTGGGTTGGTGTACTTTGTGATTTCTAATACAAAGTAACTATTTTTCAAAAAAAAAGAATACTAGTAATTGAAATTTTAGAGATAAAAAAAACATGTAAGTTGTATGTAAATCAGGAATGGTACATAGAGAAAGTTCTTTCCAAGGTCAATATGTAGAGTACTACACCTATTAATACTCCATTAGCAGCTCACTTCATACCTTCATCAACCTTATCTCCACAATTAGATGATTAGCATCTCACTTCATACCTTCATCAACCCTATCTCCGATGAGATTGAGTACATATCACAAGTTTTATATTATAGTATATTGGGACCTCTCCCTTATGTTAATGTTTATTCATATCTAGACTTATCAGATATAGTCAAAGCAGTTAGTATCACATCGAGAATCCTTATAAAAAAAACACTGGAAAATAGTTAAGTGGATCTATATTAAACCTCACATCGTATATAGTTGCATTATCTTATTATCTTTCTTCTTTTTTTTCAATATAGTAGGAATTTTCCTTCTTTATACTTGCTTTTTCTGTCAGTAATTTTCACATAAATTTTGATGTCTTATTTTCTTTTTTTTTTACTATACGATCATTTATACATGTTATTATTGTTGTATAAGAAAATCTTAATTTTTTAAGCATAAAACCTTAATCTTAAACCAGTAGAAAAAGCAACAATCAGACAGAGACATGTTTTTTCTAGTTACTATGCTAATGTTGGTTGGATGGACGGACTTGCTAGCATTACATTAGACATTTCGACAACAGAACAGTCACTTTCTTGGGGCATGCTGATGTTCCCGACTCATCGTAAATTTATAATACAAAAACAAAAACTTGTAATGTCTGAAATTGAAAAGCGTGCTCTTAAAAGTTTAAATTTCTCTACCTATCCATCTGTTCTTTTTTTTTCCCTAGTACGTCTCTACATATATATAACAACGCTTCTCATCATACTAAAAGTAAATTTATTTATTTATTAATGTCAAAGAAAATAATCTGTTTAAGACTGGTATTATTAGTAAGTTCACCTCCAAATTTCATTCATCACTCTCCAAATTTCGTTATATAGAGACTACAATTAGTTACTAACAATTTGTATACTTTTTGAAAAATTTCTACACCAAAAATGAGAGTGTAGGTTACTTTTTTATAGATCTCCTTCCTAGAGATTTTTTTATTTAATTATAATTATCTGATTTATTGATGGACTATTCGGGATGAAATTTTACAAGATCAATCGTAAATGTGACGCTCTCAATTCAGTTTTCTTAATTCATAAATATTGTAATTCAAATTTCTAACCTAATTAAGACATTTGATGTTTTCATCTTAATAGATTAACCGATTGTTGATTAACAATGTTTTTTTTCAATGAAAGAATCAAATCATGGTAAATGGGGATTTTTCAGTCATTGTCAAAGTTTCTTAAACCATTTGTAACAGTCTTTTTGCCCTCTTTCTGCCCTGGAGCCAAGTTAAAAAGGGAGAATTCGCAGATTTTATGTTAGGAGGTGATTTTTTTTAAAATTTTAAGATAATAAAATTTTATGAATAAAAATATATTATTTAAAATTTATATAATTTTTGTATCAAAATAATATGTTATTAGAAAATACAAAAGGTTATTTAAAATATATGAACATTTAAAATTTTAAACGGTTACTGTTTCCGTTAACCGTTTGGTCCATTCCAGAATATCATATTCTTTGATGACCCTTTAAACAAATGAAAATTTTTAGAGAAAACATAATTGTATTGATTATTTTTAGAGAAATGATAATTTTTAGAGAAAACATAATTGTATTGATAAACAGCAAAATTAACATTCTCATCTTAGTATTTTTTCAATGGTATAGAATGATTACAAGGTAGTATTTATTTAAAATATTTTTTAGTCATTGACAATGTATATATACCCAACAGAAACAGATCCTCAAATTTAGGATCAATTTAAAATTTCTAAAAGAATAGCACTCCTTTTTATCATTGATATCGCTAAGTGGTTCAATTATCGTCTTACTGACATTGTTCCTTCCATGTCAATAAGTAATTGAAACGAAGTTTCTCCGCAGGTGAATAATGCAGGCACCACTATAATCAAGCCTTCCGAGGAACAAACTCTGGAAGACTACACAACTGTAATGAGTACCAACGTCGAGGCTCCTTATCATCTCTGTCAACTTGCACATCCTTTCCTAAAAGCATCAGGAAATGGAAGCATTGTGTTCATCTCCTCCGTAGCTGGTTCAATGGCTCTACCTCGATTATCGGCTTATTCGGCATCTAAAACTGCAATTAACCAAATTACTAGGAGCTTGGCATGTGAGTGGCAAAGGATGACATTCGGATAAATACTGTTTTACCGTGGGGTGTTCGAACATCGATAAAAAAACCAGTAAATTACCACTAACATATCCTCAATAAGTAAGCAAAGATATGTTTTTAAGACGTTTAAGATTAATTTCGGTTTCAGGAGGCAGATGCTGCATACGTTGTGGAGTTTCTTAGGCTAATAGGCGGAACGGCAATGCCGAGGATAGTGGAACCAGAAGAGATTTCGTCGATGGTGGCATTCCTTTGCCTTCCAGCTGCCTCATACATCACTGGACAGGTTATTTGTGTCGATGGAGGGTATACAGCAGGTGGCTGTTGGCCATTTCAAAACTTGAGCTTTAATTTATTCAATCCTGGAAATCTATATCATCAAGCTACTAGCATGTATTAGACAAACTTTGTGCAAAAACTAATGGGGTTGAATGAACAGTTTACTTATGTGGATCAAGTGTTTAACTGGAACATTTAGGCTATTATTGCGTGAAAAGTTTTTATCATTTGTTCTCCTTTTATAGGGTTTCTATAAATGTAAGATTAAGCAAAGCTGAGAGAGGAACTGTAATTTCTTCTTTGAACAAAGCACAAACATGAACACGAACAGAACTCAGAGTAGATTAGAGAAACAACAAAGAAGACAAGAAAAATAATTCACATCCTAGAGATCGACTTAAGCTATGAACAAGGGCTTAGGATAGTCATAGGTCATATATACACCCCATGAACACAAGAAAGTGTTACACTGTAGCTCGGGTTGGTTATCCACCGATCTGCCAGACAAGTCGTGCACAAATGTTGAACCCGTACTCTTGCTTGCATGCAGCTTGGTCTTGGTGATATGATCGATCGGGTTCATATAGATGGTTTTTCACCATTAAATCTTCCTTGAAATAAAATTTCTTTGACGCTGTAAAAGCCTCATCAAAGGCCAGAAAATATCTAGTCTATGGAAGCCACTAGAAGTCTGCAAGAAGTTTAAATTGTCTCCATATATATGACATTGTAAACTCCGTTTTTTTTTTTGGGAAAACATGAAACGTATCTGAAACGATTGATACCTCGACAATGACATGTATTGTTTGAACAGCTCTTCATAACACCCTTTAAGATTGTTAAGTTAAAGCTTTGGATCACCTGAGCAGTATCTAGAAACATTCCATGCTCATTACAAAGCATCTGCAGTGGAAGTAGTTGATAAATTTGTTATTAGTTCGAAAACTAATAAGAATAAACATTTAATATTTTCATTTATTTACTACAGAAATTTTCATTGCGCATGCCACTAAGAACTGACCTCTATAAGTGGTCTGGATAAGCAAGATCTTCAACTACGATGGGGCATACTTTCTGTTCAACTCCGATCTCGAAAGCCCAGCTTGTTCCGTTTTGGTAACCATCTTTGGTTTCAGACAGTCATATTCTTGAGATCAGATACCTGTAAATTCAAAATTCCTATTGTCTTTAACTTCATATCATCATAAACTCATGCTAAATTGGAACTACATAACAATTTCACATTTACTCCATGGTTCTCGAATCAAACTTGGAGAAATCAAGCGATCCTAAAAATTTTACCAACAAGGATGATGTGATCATAACCACACAAATGGATCCTAAAGTCATGCCTAAAGGACCTATCACTCGTGCAAGGGCAAAACAATTCAGGGAAGTACTTTCTCATAAGTGCATTAATGCTTTTAAATCTTTTAATGAGAAAGAACCATTAGATAATAGGTTGTTTAATATATTACATATTGATTATTAAATAACCTATAGTACACATCTTTATCCTATACACATTAATATAGTTCATATACTAATTATTCTTTATGTTATGTAGGTACATTCGACCACAACTTGGGAGCTATCTTGGAGCTAAATGGACAAAGCAAAGGCAAGGAAACTCACATGAGGACGTTTAGGAGAGCATAAAGAACATTTGGTGAAAAGTTGTCCGGAGACCCATGAGTTCATATCTGGATTGAGCTGAAGATTTGAGCTACAAGATGACTTCAATTCAGCTGGGGAGCTGCACCATCATCATCATCACTTAGGACACTTCAAATATGTCCTAAGTCAAATTTTGTGAAATCGTACCTTTTCGCGAATAGTTGCCACCTCAAGAGGTACCTTTTTCACAAGGAGTTGCCATAATGTTCATCATGCTACAACTCACCTATGGCCAGCTCAACTCCAGCTCATTCACCCTAGAACAAGCTCAAACATGAAAGGTTACCTTCCAACCATTGTGACCTTTCATGAATGATTCTGCCCATGAAGGTGCCCTTTCATCAAGGTACACGTTGGTGAAGAGTTTACATCCATTGGAGGTCTAAATCATGAAGGGACATGAGACAAAGCACCATGCATATTCGGCCACAATCCATATGCCTTGCACATGAGAGCTTGGGCGCCAAAATGAATCAGCACATCATCATTTGGCCAAGGGAGATGTATCGTCATCCTTGCCGAAACATCATGATCCCTTTGAAGAGGTAGGCAAACCATCACCAAGCTAAGGGAGTTCTCCTTTCATTTTAAAGCATTATGTACTTTCATAAGAGTCATGCATCTAGCCGAATCATTAGGAGACTATTTGGCCAATCCCTCTCATTTCCTATGAACTGAGAGGTTTGCCTTCATTTGTAATGATCTCATTTCATAATATAAACAAACCTTTGTGAGTTAATTCTCTCTTCAAAGTTCTTTGTGAACTTTATCGATTAAGCAAGTATATTTCTTATACTTGTGGTGTCATTCCTTCACCTTGATTCCTAAATTCCTAGATTTTATATCTAGTGGGTTGAAGACACTATCACCACCCCTCAAGCAAGTTTGTGAAGATCGGGATTGTGTTTTCTAGCATAATTTCTTCTTTGGCGTGTTTGAGATACAACATCAACACCATCTTCCATTTCAACATCAACACCATCAACCATCTTTCATCAAGGCCACCAACATCTTCATTATAATTCCGCAACCATCTCTTTCTTATTTTATTCCATTAATTATTTACTTATCCATATCTATTTCCATTTCTAATTCAATCTCTTTATTATCTTTTTCGCAGCCATACTTATAACTCAAGGACATCAGTACTTTTCAATCCTAGATCGGGACAACAATAAGACTATCTACTCATTTCTATTGAAGAGTGTATAATCTGCCTACATCAAGCAGTATTCAGAACATAGTTGGATTGACAACAAAAATGTCATTGGCGTGCAAAGACAAAAGTAAAAAGAAAAAGAAGTTAAAAAATCAAGGCTCCTACAACAACAAAAAGAATTAAAAAAACAAAAATCAGAAAAGAAAGAAAAAAGAATTTCAATCAAAAAAAGAAAAACAAAGCCAAGGAAAAGTGCTTTACCATTACAAGTACATCAAGGAGGCATATCTACACTAGAGAAGATAACCTTATTGTTTCTTGTGAAAGGGTGCAGTAAGTGTTGTTTCTTGGGTTGTAAGTCACCTCTTCTTTTCTATACTTTCATATTCCTTATCTTCAACCTTTTCCTTCTTTTTCATTACCCTTTTAAATCTTTTATTCTACTTTTTCATTTATTCTTTTCCTTTCTACCCTAACCTATTTTGCAGCCGACGCACACAAGAAGAGAAATAACTTGTTCTAATCTTTAGTAAGTTCTTCAAAGGACTTAGCAAAAGAGATCGAGTGGAAAAAGGATTATTGAGTGAGTGAGATCAGAAGGGGAATTGTAAAAACCAAATCATATTCCCGAGAGTAAACACGAGTGTTGAGTGGAGTGATCATAACTCTTCTTTGGAGCAAAATTTGTGAGACTTTGTGAGTGTGACGATAAGGTTTACTTTTGTTTTATTTGTTTACTAACAATGTCTCAAGTTTCAGGATAAGTTTTGGTAGTAAAAAGAGCTTTGAATATCCAATCCATGGAGGATAATCAAAGAGAGAACATTTTTCACACTCGTTGTCATGTAAACAACAAATTTTGTTTCATGATTATCGATGGAGGAAGTTGTACCAATGTTGCAAGCATTTTAATGGTGGCTAAACTCGAACTCAAGACGATTAAACACTCTACACCATACAAGTTACAATGGCTAAATGATGAAGGAGAAGTTAAGGTCACCAAACAAGTCAACATTTCCTTTTCGATTGGAAAATACCAAGACCAATTTCTTTGTGATGTTGTTCCAATGAATGCGTGCCATATAATCCTAGGGAGGCCTCTGTCCATGATGGTTTTACAAACCGGTATTCTTTCTATCACAATGAAAAAAAATTCATCTTGACTCCACTTTCACCAAACCAAGTATCTGAAGATCAAGACGCTTTGAAGAAGAGCATTGAAACTTTCAAATCCATTAAGGAGGATGAACCAACAAAGATGAACATATATGCTGGAGGGAAAGACATTAGGAAACATTTGTTATCCTACAAAGCTCTAATTGTACTTAGGTACAAGGAAAGCTTTCTTTTGACTACCATTCTAGAAGGCTTGCCTTCTTCTATTTCATTTTTATTGCAGGAATTCGATGACTTGTTCCAAGAAGACATTCCTAGTGGATTACCACCTATTAGAGGATTCCGGTGCAACCATTCCAAATCGACCAGCATATAGAAGTAATCCCGAAGAGACTAAAGAACTTCAAAGACAAGTTGAAGAATTGATGAACAAGGGATACATACGAGAAATCTTAAGTCCATGTGTTGTTCCGGTGTTACTTGTACCCAAAAAGGATGGTTCATGGAGAATGTGTATAGACTGCCGTGCTATCAATCAAATTACCATCAAGTACTGGCATCTTATACCAAGACTTGATGATATGTTGGACGAATTGAGTGAAGCCACTATGTTCTCCAAAATTGATCTAAAGAGTGGATATCATCAAAACAGAATGCGAGAAAGAGATGAATGGAAGACCCCATTCAAGACAAAGAAAGGCTTGTATGAATGGATGGTGATGCCTTTCGGTTTAACCAATTCTCCAAGCACTTTCATGAGGTTAATGAATCATGTACTTCGTCCATTCATTGGTAAGTTTTGTGTGGTTTATTTTCATGATATTCTGATTTATAGCCATGACTTGGAAACACATGTGCAACATTTGAGGTATGTTCTTGAAACCCTTCAAAAGGAAAAACTCTGCTAATATGAAGAAATGTGTCTTTTCCACTAACAGTTTATCCTTCTTAGGCTTTATTGTAAGTTCACAGGGACTTGAAGTTGACCCTGAAAAGATTAAATCCATTAAAGAGTGGCCAACGACCACTTCAATCAGTCAAGTCAGAAGTTTCCATGGTCTTGCAAGTTTTTATAGAAGGTTTGTGCCTAATTTCAGTTATATTGTCGCCTCCTTAACAGGGATCATTAAAAATAATTTTATCTTTTCATGGGGAAAAGAACAAGAAGACGCCTTCAATGAAATGAAGGGATGTTTTACAAAGGCACCTTTACTTGCACTACCTAACTTTTCTAAGACTTTTGAAGTGGAATGTGATGCTTCTGGAATTGGAATTGGGGTTCTTTTGTCTTAAGAAGGGCATACTTTAATGAAAAATTGAATGGTGCTTTTCTAAACTATCCAACTTATGAAAAAGAGATGTATTCTCTCATAAGGGCACTTGAAGTTTGGCAGCATAATCTCTTACCAAAGAAATTCGTCATACATACCGACCATGAAGCCTTAAAGCATATCAAAGGCCAACACAAGTTGAACAAGCATCATGCCAAATGGGTAGAGTTTTTGGAGTCATTTCCCTACGTTATTCATTACAAGAAAGGTAAAGACAACATTGTAGCCGATGCCCTTTTCAGAAGGTATGTACTCCTTAACACTCTTGATTCAAAGTTAATTGGTTTTTCATATATTAAAGATTGTTATGCTACTGACAATGACTTTGAAGAAAAGTATAAGGCTTGTGAAAAGGGTGCACATGATAAGTTTTATAGGCACGAAGGGTATCTATTCAAAGAAGGCATCTATGCATTCCTCAAGGGTTCCTTCAAGAAGTACTTGTTTGAGAAGAACATGAAGGAGGTATAATGGGTCATTTTGGAGTAAGAAAAACCTTGGAACTTTTGAAGCAACACCTCTATTGGCCTAAAATGAAGAGGGATGTTGAAAGAGTGTGTGAAAGATGTGTCACTTTCAAAAAGGCTAAATCAAAAGTTATGCCTCATGGTCTTTACATACCTTTACCTATTCCACAAGAGCCATGGGTTGACATATCAATGGACTTCGTAATGGAATTGCCAAGGACAAAGAATGGGCGAGAGTTAATTTTTGTTGTAGTGGACCATTTTTCCAAAATGGCACATTTCATACCATGCCACAAGACCGACGATGCAACACATGTGGCCAACTTGTTTTTCAAAGAGATCGTGAGATTACATGGCGTTCCAAGAACCATAGTCTCCGATAGAGATGTCAAATTTCTTAGCCATTTTTGGAGGACATTATGGAGTAAAATTGGAACAAAATTGCTATTCTCCACAACATGTCACCCTCAAACAGATAGGCAAACTGAAGTGGTGAATCGAGTGCTATCAACCTTGTTGAGATATGTCATCAAGAAGAACATCAAACCATTTGAGGTAGTTTATGGATTTAATCCCTTAACACCTTTAGATCTTCTTCCTTTGCCTCAGGAACATGTAGTCAACAAAGATGGCAAGAATAAGGCCGAGGTCATTAAGAAGCTTCATTAGCAAGTTCAAGACAACATAGAAAAGTGAACAAGGCAATATGAACATCAAGCAAATAAGGGACGCAAGCAACTAAATCTGGAGGAAGGTGATTGGGTGTGGGTGCATTTATGGAAATAATGGTTTCCTTAACAAAGAAAATCCAAGTTGTTACCAAGAGGAGATGGACCATTCCAAATCATCAAAAAGATCATTGATAATGCATACAAATTGGATCTACTTGGTGAATATAATGTAAGTGCAACTTTTAATGTTTCAGATCTTTCTCCATTTGAAGAAAACGACGATTTGAGGACAAATCGATCAAAAGAAGGGGAGGGTGATGTAATCATAACCACACAAATGGATCCTGAAGTCATGCCTAAAGGACCTATCACTCATGCAAGGGAAAAACAATTCAGTGAAGTACTTTCTCATAAGTGCATTCATGCTTTTAAATCTTTTAATGAGAAAGAACCATTAGAAAATAGGTTGTTTAATATACTACATATTGATTATTAAATAACCTATAGTACACATCTTTATCCTACACACATTAATATAGTTCATATACTTAAACTATTATTTATGTTATGTAGGTACATTTAGGCACAACTTGGGAGCTATCTTGGAGCTAAATGGAGAAAGCAAAGGCAAGGAAACTTACATGGGGACGTTTAGGAGAGCATAAGGAACATTTGGTGAAAACTTGTCTGGAGACCCGTGAGCTCATAGCTGGATTGAGCTGAAGATTTGAGCTATAAGATGACTTCAAGTCAGCTGGGGAGCTGGACCATCATCATCACCACTTAGGACACTTCAAATATATCCTAAATCAAATTTTTTGAAATCATACCTTTTCGCGAATAGTTATCACCTCAAGAGATACCTTTTCACAAGGATCTTCCATAATGTTCATCATGCTACAACTCACCTATGGCCAGCTCACCTCCAACTCATTCACCCTAGAACTAGCTCAAACATGAAAGGTTACCTTCCAACCATTGTGACCTTTCATGAATGATGCTGCCCATGAAGGCGCCCTTTCATCAAGGTACATGTTGGTGAAGAGTTTACATCCATTGGAGGTCTAAATCATGAAGGGACATGAGACAAAGCACCATGCCTATTCGCCCACCATCCACATGCCTTGCACATGAGAGCTTGGGCACCAAAATGAACCAGCACATCATCATTCTGCCAAGGGAGATGTCTTTGATGCCAAGATGAACAAGCATGTACCATTTGGCCAAGGGAGATGTATCCTCATCCTTGCCGAAACATCATGATCCCTTTGAAGAGGTAGCCTAACCATCACCAAGACAAGGGACTTATCCTTTCATTTTAAAGCATTATGTACTTTCATAAGAGTCATGTATCTAGCCGAATCAATAAGAGACTATTCGGCCAAGCCCTCTCATTTCCTATAAATTGAGAGGCTTGGATTCATTTGTAATGATCTCATTTCATAATATAAACAAACCTTTGTGAGTTAATTCTCTCTTTAAAGTTATTTGTTAACTTTACCGATTAAGCAAGTATATTTCTTATACTTATGGTGTCATTCCTTCACCTTAATTCCTAAATTCCTAGATTTTATATCTAGTGGGTTGAAGACACTATCACCACCCCTCAAGCAAGTTTGTAAAGATCGAGATTGTGCTTTCTAGTATAATTTCTTCTTTGGCGTGCTTGAGATACAACATCACCACCATCTTTCATTTCAACATCAACACCATCAACCATTTTCCATCAAAGCCACCAACATCTTCATTATAATTCCGCAACCATCTCTTTCTTATTTTATTCCATTAATTATTTACTTATCCATATCTATTTCCATTTCTAATTCCATCTCTTTATTATCTTTGTTGCAGCCATAATTATAACTCAAGGACATCAATACTTGTCAATCCTAGATCGGGACAACAATAAGGCTATCTACTCACTTCCATTGAGGATTGTAGAATCTGCCTACATTAAAAGATCTTACATATTACCTCACGATCCACCCATTACCTCAGGTTCTCAGCTTGTTTGGTCACATTTCTCAAACATAACATTTGTTTAATGGTTTGGTCCAAAAGAGCATCAATGTTATACTGAACTCATCAGAAAAGAATACTAATTATTTCGATAAGCGTAAATAATACAGATGGAGAGTTTGTGTGACAAATGAGAAGAAAAAAAAGATACTAACTTGAAGAAGTACTGACCTTAGGACCATTAAGATCAAGTTCTCGAAGCTCCTTAAGCCGATCCTGGATCATCTGTCTATCCCTTGGCCTTGGGTTTTCACCAGGTCTAGCCCTTTTCTTTTCTTTCCGACTGTTGATTGTTTTTTCCCTTTTCTAGATTGTGTGTAATGCCCGTCATTTCCTAGATTCTCATCATCGGTTATCGTGCTTACCGTACTCTTGAAAGAACCTAAAATTTTAGAACTATGATTACTTTTCACCCCACCAACTGCAGACATGAGTTTGCTTGATGAATTTGAATCAGCCTTTACACTTTGAGGTCTAGAGGGCACGGGAAGTTGTCCGGTAGATGTCATAATGCTAGTGGATTTATTAGCCATATTAACAGAGTCGGTCATAGACGTAGCCAACCATAGTGTGCAATAGATACCCTGCATTGCCTCTTTTTGCATCAATGCCATCTCTAAATGCATCCTCACACAAAAAATATGGCTCCATCATATATTGATTGCCATGTCTTTCAAAATCTAGTCCAAGTTCTTTGTTCAGTTCAAACTCTTTTGGAAAATTAAGGAAACCGACAACATCAATCTCATAGTGTAATACCTCCAACCCGTATCTGACCCTGATCCAAGTCCGATGTGTCATATTGACTTTTCAAAACTCGGTTATTTACAAATCCACTAAAATCTTAATTTCCTCATTCAATAAAATAATTACTTTTCAATAATTAATGCTATCAAATTGTTTTACAAACCATTCAGAGCATATTCAACTCAATCAAATAGTACGTGCCAAATATATTCAAAATAACCAAATACATTTAAATCATCTATTTTTTGATCTAAAATTTTGTAAGGGAAATGTTGACCTGTCTTGCTCTTCTTCGTTTCTCTTCTCGCTTCTGTAACCTACGTGTGAAATAATCACACGCTAAGTCCATGACTTAATGAGGCATTACATTTATAAAGGAACTCTAATTATTTAAACATGAAGGAACACATCATCTCATGATGTCATACCAAAACAATATAACATTACATACAATGTAATATACACATATACATATCTCACACTATTTCCATTACTAACCTTATTCCACTATCCATATTCTTATCATTTATGTCTTATAATCATATACTCGTATGTCTATTCCTTTAAGCCACATATGATTCATTTAACCAAGCAATACACATATCATCATATAATCATATAATGCAATTCATATTACAAAAGCATATATTTTACATGTAATATATATATTTATTGTTATCTCTTTGTTAGCCCATGTACATATGTGAGAATTGTAGATATGTGAGTCTATTGAGGTTATGCACTATGCTATCACCACAACTCGTCTAATTGTCCCGAATAACCTATCCAGAGGTCATAAAGAACCTCGATAACTATCCATAGGTCCCAAAGAACCTAGTTAAACTGTCCATATGCTCCTTAGAACATAGGTATACTGTCTATATGTCTCAAAAGAAATAGGTAATTCTATCCATATGTCCCAAAAGACATAAGTAATTCTGTTCATATGTTCCGTTGAACATAGGTAAACCCTCGACTCTTGGCATGCCAACTATACCACTAGCTCTCATATTACATAACATGTGCATTATCATTTATATCATTTCACATAATCATATAAACACGTAGTTCACTGTCACATATCACATAGCTTATGTCGCAAAACTTGTATCACATATACATATTCATATCACATGTACATATAAGCTCATAACTTCTTTCACATTTACATATAATCATGTAGCTTCTTTTCACGTAGTTCATGTTACTTTTCATATCATTCATTTATCACATATAACATGGCTTACTATATGTTTGTATTCTTTTCCACCTAATCACATCTACCTCTTCTCATATATCTCATACATAATCTCTATCATATATACATTCCTTCACTTATCTTATAGTTATTTATCATATTACATAATTTAACTTATATCATATTATCATGTGTACATATATCATGGACACTTAACCTATATCATGGACACTTAACCTGTATCATATAAACATGTATTCACACATATCATTAATACATGCAACAATCAATAACACACATGTAATGTATCAAACATATGCTCATATTAATGAATTCATGCATTTTACTATAGGAAATAGACTTGTCACAAGTCTTATTTCCATTAAATATAATACACTATCTAATATGCACTCACCTTAGCCTCACTAAGTTCCAATCCCATTTTATGATTCCTTTCTTTTGATCAAATTTTAACTTGATAGTCATCCCTAAACTTATTCGTGCTCGATATCTACATAATTATTCATTGATACATATCAATATCCAATTGATGTATTCTAATCTATCATTTCTTAGACCAAAAGAAAGGTCTAATTCTATTTCCTTTTGAAGTGCATCGGTACATTTTACAGTGCATCGATGCATTCCTTAACATGTGCATCGATGCACTATCCATACATCGATACACAATTCACCTTCGATGTTCAAATCTTAAGGGGGAGCATCGATGCACTCCTTATGCATCGATACACTAGTGGCATTCGATGTTCTTTTATTTGAGAGTACATCGATACACATTGAGGATGCATCGATGCACACAACCCATAAATTACATTTTGAGCTCGAAAATTCTTACTTTGTCCTCAAATTCTTCTTATTAATCCCTCCTTATACCTTACAACTTATCTATACATATGCAAACCTTCTTATAACATTATAACACTTCATTATCCCTCATAATTCACCATAATTCTTGAATCAAACAGTTTCATCAAATTTTCCATGTGTTCTTAATTCAATTCTATCACCTCTAACTTCTTAATTAGCCATTTGACAAGTCAAATTTAACCTCAAATTCTACTAACTCCTTTTATTTCAAGAATTCACTTAAAAACTCCTTTTACTTAATCTATCATAACTCTGTCATCTTTTGATTTTAAGATAACTGAAGCTTTCCTTAAGCTTAGTTATCGTCTAATGATCACAAAATAACCTTGAATTCATGAAGAAATTAACTAACCATGAAATCACCTTTGCTCTTGGCTTCCACGTGAAGGAGAAGAAGAAAGAAAAAGAAGAGAATTATGGAGAAATCTCTCATTTTCCACGTGGTTCCCATATCTAATAAAGGAAAAATAAAAAATCTTACTTGTCAAATGACCATTTTACCCCTTATTCCATCAGTTATTTGCTTAACAATAGAATAAATATTTCAAATCTTTCAAAATCAGACTTCAAATTTTCAAAACTTTCATTTTAGTCACTTACTCTTGTTTTGGAATGTTACGCATAGTCTCCAAAAGATGGTTCGAGAAAATAGCAGGCAGGGTAAGGATTTGCAACTTCATCTAAGATTTCTTGACACTCTCCTGCTCCATAAACATTACATTCAAGATAAGCTTGCTATTTCTCCTTAAGGCAATACAAACCGAACAATTCATTCTCCATGAATGCAAGCTGGTCGACACTTATAGATTGGCTTAGCAGTAATGGTAATTCAAAATGGCTAACTGGTGGGACACTAATCCTATTTTCACTCTCACTTTCTAGAGACTTGGGTAGATGTATTTCAGGCACCAGTAGTTCATTCGAAAAACTTAACAACAGAATAATCTGATCTAAAGCTAACAGCTTGTTGGGCTCAACACTGTGAACAACATTTGAATCTTCAAAGTTTAAAGGGCTGATTGATTAACTTGAAGCCACTTTTAACTTCTCGAAAGGACTTAAATTTACAGAAGATGGTGACGGTGTGAACGTTTTTGTAGTAAGATTTATCTTTGATGTATACAGGAATAGATAAATCTTCATCAACCTGTTGATGTACAGAGAAACACATCGAAGAGTGTTAAATTATATCTACAAGTGCACACCACCTGCATTACTTCGATACAATAACCTGCCAATTTCCGCACAAAAAATTACACTTACATTAAGACATGCATTATTTTAAAAGCAATAATATAATATGGAACATCATACAGATTATTGATTAGAGGTTGTAGTGTGGTAAGGAAAATAAGTTCTCATATCCGGGCAACACTAATCAATGCACCTACTGTTCATATGGGTCTCAACTCTCAAATTATCAATAACAACTTTAAGATATCATGAGCTTGAAATCATCCTGTTGCTCTTGTATATAGTTTAGGTGACTTCGAGTGTGCAATTGAAAGAGACGCATTATTATATCCAATAAGATAAATTCAGAAGGAAAACAAAAAATTGATACAGTTCAAAATTTTAAATCAACGAGCATGGAAAAAATGGAGAGAACTAGTGAGAGAGAGAGAGAGTCCGTCAAAAGTTTGGGTCCTGGTGGTAACCTTAGAGAGGTTCATGGTGGAATTATTTGGTCAGCGTTCGTTGATAATCTTAGCAGGAGAGTGAGTCGTGGTGATTTATGGGCTCGTTTTAGTCATTTTGGTAAGGTTATTAAGGTGTTCATTCCGTTTATCAATAATAGACCGAAGTATAAGGTAAGCACGTTTGCTTTCGTCCATTTTGCAAGTAAGGAGGATCTGTGTAATGCAGTGGATAAGATGAACAACGTCCTGATTGATGGGAGGAGGATTTTAGTGGCTGTAGCCAAATATGAGAAAATATCTGGGTCGAAGAGACAGAAAGATGGGAGGGTTGATGGAGTTAATAGTGCTGGTATCAGTGGGGGAATGGGTAGAAGATTGCCTCCTCAAGCTGACAGGGTGAGGAGGATGGAGATGCTGGATAAGTTTCATGATGGGAGGTCCTATAAGGAGGCGGTGGTGGGGGTGTATAAAGAGTCAGAGGGTGTGCAAGAGGGTATTCATTTTAATTCGAAGGAGCTGAATAATTCTAAGGATGTTGCCATCCCAGTGGAGGATAGGGTCTGGCTTAGATCGTCTCTTACTGGTATCTTCAAAGATATTTTTGAACTTCATGTTGTGCAGAAAGCGTTAAGGAACGAGGGCATCAACGTAAAGATTGTTAGGTGGGGTTTTTCTAAGAATGCGTGCCTGGTTGTGTTCCAATCGGTGGAAGAGAAGAAGTTAGCAATGGAAGGAAAATGGGAAGCTTTGTCCTTCTCGTTTGAAAGGTTGGAGCCGGTATTGGATGAGGAAAGCATTCCCCGAGCTTTTTGTACGATATCCATGATAGGAGTTCCTTTAAATTGCTGGTCGGTTCCGTTCTTCACTAGGGTGGTATCCAGGTGGGGCAAGTTAGTGAAGATTAAAGATGAAACTGCTCAGAGAGTGGACTGCAGAGTTGCACAGATGCTTCTTAGGGTAGTCAGCCCTTTTGACATCCCTGATCATACTTCAGTTACTACGAATGAAAGGAAATTTCTGATAAAAATTAAGGTGGATGGGGGGGATGATTTCTTTCCTGATTTCTCAGATCTGGCTGAAGAGGTTGTTCCAGAGGATCCTTCGGTGGAGAACTCCTCCGGATGGAGCACAGAGGATGGGCAGGCACAGCATGGAGGTCACGTGGGATGTCAGGAAATGTCAGAAATCCATAATAGGGTGCTAGAGTGGGTTGCAGACTCACAACGTGGTATTGTCACAGATTCCGAGAGAGTTGACTTCTCTCCCAATGAAAAGTCGGAAGATCTTTTTGAAAGTAAGAAAAGCGGGAAAAGTATGGGGGGGGATCTTTTTAAGCTTGATAATGTTGACCGGGAGAGTGGGCCTAACTCAGGCCTTGGAGGGCTTCAGTTGGCTGGTCTGGAGCAAGAATACTGCCCAAACTCTATGGGCCATAGTCCTTTTTCATCAGATACAGTTAAGGACCCAGTAGGGGCTGAAGCTGGAGGAGGGGCTCCGGTTGGTTTAAAGCTGATAAGTTTAAGAGATGGTTCACAAACCTGCTCTGCAAGTTCGTTATCCATGAAGACTGCTCCGGTTGGAAGGAAATTCATCAGAAGTCATAATAAAACTTATAGTAGGTCGAAGTCTAGAAAGATCTGGAATCAGGTTGTGAAAACTTGTAATAATGTGCAGGATTGTAAGGAAAAGTCACGAGGGGTGTTCAATGGTGAGACAGGAAGAGATTTAAGTTCTAGAGGTTGTCTTTCTGATGTTCCCGAGGCTGCTGGTTTTTCGATAAAGGAATTGGACAGTTCTTGGGTGAGCAGACCATACAGGAGAATTAAAAGGTCTCTATTTAGGGAAGCTGTTGATCATGCTAGTGTTGATACTGTTTCCTCATCAGCCTTTCCTTTGCTGGTTGAGGAAGCAATTGCTACATGGGAAATTAGTAAGATGCTGGGGATATCTTTCAAGGAGGGGAAGGAAGCTTTTATACAAAAGATTGTTGAATTGGAGAAAGGGTTGTGTGGGGCTATTTGACCTTGAGATTTGTATGTGGGAGTTCTGGGTTCTTTTTGTTTGAGTATCATGACTAAGCTAAGTATCTTGTCTTGGAACGTTAGGGGTCTGGGTAAAAAAGAGAAACATAGAGTTGTGCAAAAACTTGTTTATGAGAAGAAACCGTCGTTTCTTTTTCTTCAAGAAACAAAACTTGAAAAATTACCAATGTCTTTTTTAAGGAGTGGTTTGAATGGGTTGCAGGGGTTCGTTGAGTCTCCAGCAATAGGTTCATCTGGAGGTATGTTAAGTTGTTGGGATGATAATTTTTTTGAGATTGACGATCAGTTTATTCATAGGAGGTTTATTGCTGTTTTTGGAAAGATCAAGTCTAATCACCTTAGGTGTGGCTTCATTAACGTTTATGGCCCGTCTGTGGAGGAAGAGAAGGCTGCTTTTTTTGATGAACTGGGACTGTTTTTAAACGGGTTCAGTATTCCTTTGTGTGTGGGAGGGGATTTCAATGCCTATTTGAATGAAGAGGAGAAGTTAGGCAGAGGTCATAACAGGAATTCACTGGAAATTTTTAATCATTTTATTCAGCAAACGGGACTTATTGATCTGCCTCTTGTTGGGGGGAATTTCACATGGAGCAGTTATCGGGATTTGCCGACGGTTGTAAGACTAGATAGGTTTCTGGTGAACTGTAATTTCTCAGCAGAATTTTCCGGTATCAACCAGTTTCTTTTGCCTAAATCTATCTCCGATCATAATGCAATTTTCCTGGAGAGGGGGGCAGATAATTGGGGTAAGAGACCCTTTAGGCTGTTCAATTATCTACTGTCTGAGGATGGTTTTGAGAAGATGGTTGTTGAGTCTGTTAAGCTGTTCAAAGAAGAAAATTCAAGAGCTGGAATTTTGAGTATGCTTAGGAATACAAAGTCTGCCATTAAGTGCTGGTCTGGAGATAGAAATCAATTCCTCGGAAGGACATCTCTATGTTAGAGGACAAAATTCATCAGATGAAAAGGGGATGCAACATCATCCTCCTTCCAATGATGTTGTCATTTCGACAGAGTTGAGGCTTTTGAGAAATGAACTTTGGAGACTTCTTAGAATCGAAGAGCAGATTTGGGAACAAAAGTCTAGAGAGAAGTGGGTCAAAGGGGGTGACCGTAATTCAAAGTTTTTTCACACTTGCGCTTCCATTAGGAGGAGGTTGAACTCTATGTATGCTTTAAATGTTGATGGTGTTATCACCAAAGATCCAGGTCTTATCAAGTCTAGGGTCAGGGAGCATTTCTTTAAAGCGTTTAATTGTTGCTCAACAATGGAAGTGGAGGGTATTAACTTAGAGTTCGCAAATATTTCCCTGCAACAGAACCTATTGCTAGAGAAGGACTTTACGGAAGATGAGATTTGGGGGACCATTAATTCTTGTGATAGTAATAAAGCCCCTGGGCCAGATGGGTTGAACATGGGTTTCTTTAAGACCTTCTGGCTTTGCTTGAAAGGTGATATATTGAAATTCTTCCACAACTTCTATTTGGGTAAGGAATGGGAGCATGGTATTAACCATTCCTTCTTAACTCTTATCCCGAAAGGTTCTAATGTTGGGAGTTTAGATGATTTCAGACCTATCTCCCTTGTAGGTGGGATAGATCCTATCTAAGTGCCTCGCGAGAAGATTGAGATGTTGCATCAATGATATAATCAGTGAGTCTCAATTTGCTTTCATTCCTGGGAGACAAATTTTGGATTGCTCTTTTATTGCTAATGAAGGAATTGATTTATGGAGGAAGCGAGGGTTGAAGGGTTGTGTATTTAAGGTAGACTTTAAAAAGGCTTATGATTCGGTAGATTGGGACATTTTATTAAAGTTATGGCGAAGATGGGGTTCGGTTCTAAATGGTGTAGTTGGATCCGGATGTGTGTCAACTGCTTCGGTGTCAGTTTTAGTTAATGGGGTCCCTACTGATGAATTTCCTATGGCTAGAGGCCTCCGGCAGGGTTGTTCCCTGTCCCCTCTGTTGTTTAACCTTGTTGGAGAACTGCTTAACCTGCTGCTTCGTAAGCAGTATCTTCGGGCCTTTTCAGTGGTCTGGTGGTTGGTAAAGACGAGACCTCAGTCAACTTATCTCATCTGCAATTTGCAGATGACCTAATCATTTTCTGTAGTGCTTCGAAGACCCAGATTGTTAATGTTAAGAGGATCCTTCGGGTGTTCGAAATTATGACTGGTCTGGAACTTAATCTGTCTAAGAGCAGATTATTTGGGATTAATATTAATGAGGAAGAGCTTCTTCAGTGGGCTAATGCTATTGGATGTCCTGTAGGACATTTTCCTGCAGAATATTTAGGGCTGCCCCTTGGTGCTAAGAGAAACTCTATGATGTTGTGGGATCCGGTAGTTCAAAAGTTTCATTCAAAGCTAGCCGGATGGAAGGCGAAGACTCTATCAATGGCAGGGAGGTTGGTATTACTGAAGGCAGTTTTGGGTTCCCTTCCTATCTATTTCATGTCCCTTTTCAAGATGCCTGCTTCGGTGAGTGTTAAGCTGAATTCCATCATGGCCAGATTCTTATGGGGAGGAGGAGTGGAGGCTAGGAAAATCCATTGGGTCAATTGGACAAAAGTTTGCTCCGATAAAAGTTGGAGGTCTTGGTGCTATGAATATAAGTGATGAATAGAGCTCTCTTAGGGAGATGGTCTTGGAGGTTTGCTAACGATAAAGACTCAGTGTGGAAGAAGGTTATTTGTTGTAAATATAATTTGGATCCCAGTTTACTGCTGTTTAACGAGAAACTTCCTACACATGCTTCTTGGATTTGGAAATCGGTGGTCCTCAACCATTTCAAAAATGATCAGTTTGGAGCAAAGTTTCGTAGCAACTTTAAAGTTAGAGTGGGTGATGGAGGGAGCATTAGATTTTGGTGGGATAGGTGGGCACATGACTCCCCACTTAAAGTGATTTTTCCGAGGTTGTGTGCTGTCTATAAATATGGGAAGCTTTATGAGTTTGGGGAATTTCGATCTTCAGTTTGGTCTTGGCATGTTAATTGAGAAGGAATTTGAGTGAATGGGAATTGGGTCAGTACTCTGACTTAATGACCCTAATCCACAATATACCTCTTTCTCAGGAGTTATCGGATGGGTTGGTCTGGTTTGGCAATGGGGAAGGTCTATACTGTTAGTTCGAGTGTTAAGTCATGCAGGCCTGTTGGTATAACAGACCCCTTTTGGAAAGTATTTGGGAGGGGAACGGTGCCTCCTAGAGTGGAGGTCTTCTTGTGGCAGGTCGTGCACCAAAGATTGCCAGTTAAAGTTGAGCTACAGAGGATAGGAGTTTCAACTATTGTGGATGTTGCTTGCCCCTTTTGCGGAGAGGCGGATGAAACCTCAGCACATTTATTCTTTTCTTGCTCGGTGGTGTGGTCCTTATGGAATAAATTTTTGTTTTCTGGGGAGTTTCCTCAGTTTTTCAAGACAATGCTCACAGCTTTATGGTCGCTTGGGATGAATTGGTACCTAATTCGAAAATTTGGTCCTTCATTCCGGGGGTGGTTTTATGGACAATGTGGAAGGGTAGGAATGCAATTGTGTTCGAGGGGGGGAAGGTAGATCAGATTGATTTATTCTTTTTGGCAAGGTGTAGATTGGCGGCTTGGTTCTTAGCTTACTACAAGGCTGTATCTATCCCTAAGGACTCTCTTATTTGACCCTTCACTTGGGGATTGCTGCTCCTTATTAAGCTCTCCTATTATCAAAACTGTGTCCTGGTCTAAACCTCCAGAAGGATTTATTAAGATGAATGTGGATGCGGCTGTGACTGAAGATTGGAGGAAGAGTGGTGTTGGGGGCATTCTTAGAGATCATGATGGTTCGGTGGTGGGCTCTTTTCAAGAGGCTGCTGGTCTAGGTCCTCCTGTTTTGTTAGAACTCAAGGCAATTATGAAAGGGTTATCTTTCTTTGACTCGTTCCAGCAGCGGTTTAAGGAAAGGTTAATTGTTGAATCAGACAGTAAATTAGCAGTGGATTGGGTCAAGAACATCGACCGTTGTCCCTATGTTTACTTAGACATTGTGACAGCTATTGTTGGCAAGGTTAATGGACTGAATAGTAGTATTAGATGGGTTGCTAGGTCTGCCAATGTTGAGGCTGACAGTTTAGCTAAGGCTGGTATTGGATAGATCTCTGGGTTTTTAGTTGGGTTTCTATTAGGTTTTGGGTTGCTTATTTGAATTATAGATTGTATGGTTGTTTTAAGTCTTTGTAACTTGTGGTTATCAATGAATTAATGAGGCACTCTTTTCCTCCTTCCGCTGATTAAGGAGCACCTTGTGATCCGTTAATCATGAAGGGGGTTTTTAAAGAGGCCTACCTTTCCTATCAAAAAAAAAAAATTGATACAAACCATCTCCGTCGAACCAAGCTGCAGAACTCCATGTGGAAGTACAGGTACCGGCACAATGGTCTACTGGAGCATCACAAATTTTCAACATAACATCCATTTTAAAGGTATAAAATGGAGAAGCTATCTTATCATCAAGCTCGTACGATTAACATATGAAAAGTTTGAAACTAGTAAAGTTAAGCTTCGACTCCCCATTTTTTGATTAAATACTTATACGGTCCCTAAAAAGTTTGAAATTAAATACTTCCTAGGTCTCTGTCAAGTTCAAAGTTTGCCAATTTGGCCCCCTAATGTTATATTCTTGTTCACTCTCTGGCTAGTAACGTGTAGTTCAGGATTATATTACCTTGATTCCTGATGCAAACTGAAGTAACCATTCCTCCGGCCACTAGCAATTAGAAAAATAATATTTGTAAGTTCAAGTATGTGTCATACATCATTTGCAGAATTCAACCATCTTAAAAGGGGTTGTAGTGTGGTAGGGAAAATAAGTTCTCCTATCCGGGCACCACTAATCAATGCACCTACTGTTCATATGGGTCTCAACTCTCAAATTCTCAATAACAACTTTAAGATATCATGAGCTTGAAATCATCCTGGTGCTCTTGTATAGAGTGTAGGTGACTTCGAGTGTGCAACTGAAAGAGACGCATTATTATATCCAATAAGATAAATTCAGAAGGAAAACAAAAAATCGATACAAACTATCTCCGTCGAACCAAGCTGCAGAACTCCATGTGGAAGTACAGGTACCGGCACAATGGTCTACTGGAGCATCACAAATTTTCAACATAACATCCCTTTTAAAGGTATAAAATGGAGAAGCTATCTTATCATCAAGCTCGTACGATTAACATATGCAAAGTTTAAAACTAGTCAAGTTAAGCTTCGACTCCCCATTTTTTCATTAAATACTTATACGGTCCCTAAAAAGTTTGAAATTAAATACTTCCTAGGTATCTGTCAAGTTCAAAGTTTGCCAATTTGGCCCCCTAATGTTATATTCTTGTTCACTCTCTGGCTAGTAACGTGCAGTTCAAGATTATATTACCTTGATTCCTGATGCAAACTGAAGTAACCATTCCTCCGGCCACTAGCAATTAGAAAAATAATATTTGTAAGTTCAAGTATGTGTCATACATCATTTTCAGAATTCAAGCATCTTAAATGTATCTTGCATCATTAATAGAAACTTACCTCAGGAGCTAAATTCAAGTAAGCTTTGCCAGTGAAAATATTGTCATAGGAAACCCAGCAATGCTTCCCCGTAGATGCTACTTTACCAACAAACCTGTTAATTGTGGAGATGCAAAATCAATATTTGTTTCAATCGCCAAAGAATCAACTTGTACGGGCACAGTTTGGCTCGGAGCATCTTTCCATGAAACAGAGACATAAGTAGGTGCATGATCATAAATGTAAGATAATGATAGCATGAGAGCCGGAGGCCCTGCATTATACATTTCCAGAAGTTTAATACAAAATCTTTTGTTCAGGACGAGCCAAAATAAAGGGAACTTTAATAACCCGAAAGTAAAACATAGTTGTTAATCGCATCACAATAAATGAACACTACTTCAAACATTAAAAGTTGAGATCAAAATTTTAACCTTCTCCCCATGCATACTTAAGATGCAACATTCGAGCCACTAACAGTCCAATTGGGTATCCTCCAAAACAACCATGAGGGATGCTCATTTCAAAGTGTGATGGGATAATATCACTTTTGGAATAAACATCAGTTGAAATATTTTCCATAGATTCTCTTGGCATTGGATAAACACAATACCCATCCTCTCAGGTCAAAACCCTAAAATCAACACAAGATTCTTGACATTGTTCTAAACGGCAACTTTCGTTGTTAAAAATTTAGAAGAAACCAAGAATAGTCCAAAATTACAGATGCATTCATCATACAAGTAATGCTACTAGCATGAAGAATACAAAAAGTATATCAGGTATTCTAGTTTCATAGCATATGTTATCAGATCATTTGCCTTTTTCCATTAAGAAAGTACCCACAAGAGCAGTTCATGCCTAAAAATAATAGTATTTCAAAGAGAATAAAGCCAAGATATCTACATCAAGACATGGAAACAAGTTGAACTTATAAGTTTAGCAAAGATTACTACTATTACATGATCTCTTTCAACTAAAAAGAGAAAGTTACAAGGGGCTCTGATGCCTAAGCTTCCAAAGCACACCATATTTCCAAGGTGAATTGGTGCAAAAACTCTTCAACAACTGTCTTAAACAAGAATTTGCCATTCTTCTTCAACTTACATTCAACTAAAGAAAAAAAAACCCCCACAGATTTCTGTTACACTCTAAAACCAAATACTCACACCACACTTAAATCACTCAAATTCAGTCTTCCCCTAGCTTCCACGGTATGATCCTCGACCTGCCTGTTTTATTCTTAATACTGCCCTTCGTTTGATCGGTGACCCCATTGAACAAAGCAAAAAACCCCATCTAGCATTAAAATCATACACAAAAACACTCTTGTTTTTAACCAAATAAACAAGTGGATTCTAACACTACAAACAACTAAACAACATAAAACGCTAAACCCATCTCCATTTTTGCAACTTCAAATGAAAAGTCCATGGAAAACCCAAACTTTATAAGCAGGAGTGCGAGCTTAAAAACCTTAAAAAGAACTAGAAGGTTGAACAAGTTGAGAGCTTTGGGTATCTAGAAATGTTGAGAAAGAGGGATCTTTGTGATGGATCAAAGAATGAGAAGTTCAAATTCGTTGGATTCCATTATATTTGCTTTAGGGTGGTTTTTATCAAAATTGCATAATAAGGTGAAAGAGAGAGAGAGAGAGAGAGGGTTTTCCACAGCAGGGCAATGCAATGCACTCCTCTATAGCTCCTAAACAACTATAATGTTGTGCTTATTATAGTAGATTAGTTGTACGCGCCACCGGTGACATAATGAATAAATTTAAAAAAAAAATAAAATGGATGTAAAATTGGTCAAAAATCAAATTTTATATGAATATAAAAAAATTTAATAGACTGAAATTTTTTAATTATCGATTATATATATTTTACGCACGAAATTATTCAAACTTAAATTTTTAAAGATTAATAATATTCTGTTAATCATTGACATATTAAATTTATTAAAATATAAATAAGTTTATTGATATATATAATTTAATACTACATAACAAGATTATAAAATAATATAGTTGTTTTTTTAGTTTAACTGAATTATTTTGATTATCAAATTTTAAGCTGAATGATAGAATATTTAAAAAATGGAACATTTGGGCTAGTGGCTTGGGTGTTTCTCTTCTAACTAAATGACCTATATTTAAATCTCCCCAAATGCAAGTTTTCTTTGATTTATTTGAAAATTAAGAAATAAAATCAAGAGCGGTTTTTTGAAGCATTAGTGGTTTAGGAATTGTTTAGAATTTGTGTATGGTTTAGCCATCGGCCCCGCCTTTGGTTGTGGTTAATCTTAATGTTTTTCCACCCTTAGAGAGGGCATGGTTTCACACATTCTCTTGGAGGAGAAACATGCTTCCAAGAAGGGAAGATAGAAGTATTTGGAGGGGTTAGTATGTCGTATATTGGTATCGATGGGGTAAATGTTTCTACTGGAAATTGAGCCTAGTATCGTTTTTCTGATGTTGATGAACATTAATCTTTGAATGATTTTTTTTGGGGATGTGGTCCTTCAAATTTTCTAGTTGTGCTCATGATTCCATTAGAGAGGGCATGGTTTCACATATTAAATTTATTAAAATATAAATAAGTTTATTGATATATATAATTTAATACTACATAACAAGATTATAAAATAATATAGTTGCTTTTTTAGTTTAACTGAATTATTTTGATTATCAAATTTTAAGCTGAATGATAGAATATTTAAAAAATGGAACATTTGGGCTAGTGGCTTGGGTGTTTCTCTTCTAACTAAATGACCTATATTTAAATCTCCCCAAATGCAAGTTTTCTTTGATTTATTTGAAAATTAAGAAATAAAATCAAGAGCGGTTTTTTTGAAGCATTAGTGGTTTAGGAATTGTTTAGAATTTGTGTATGGTTTAGCCATCGGCCCCGCATTTGGTTGTGGTTAATCTTAACATTTTTCCACCCTTAGATAGGGCATGGTTCCACACATTCTCTTGGAGGAGAAACATGCTTCCAAGAAGGGAAGATAGAAGTATTTGGAGGGGTTAGTATGTCGTATATTGGTATCGATGCGGTAAATGTTTCTACTGGAAATTGAGCCTAGTTTTGTTTTTCTGATGATGATGAACATTAATCTTTGAATGCTTTTTTTTGGGGATGTGGTCCTTCAAATTTTCTAGTTGTGTTCATGATTCCATTGGCTATAATATGTGACAATCAATCATTATTCGCCTCCTAGGGAAGACGATAGGGTATCACATGCTTTTGAATTAGATTGAAGTCTTGTGGCAACCACAAGTCATTTTTAGCTTATTAATTTAGATAATAAATACCATTTGGTCCGTCTAGAGTTGGAAAGTGATTATATTTAAATTCTGATAGAGCGGCCTTGAGTGATATTTGATAGTTATTTGATAGTGCAGCCGAGGAGTAGGAATTTCAGTACGCCAGAAAGTCATCCCTCGCATGTTACGGTTTGGATTCGTCTCCCGGGGCTACCTTACAAGTATTACATGAAGTCCCATTTTCCCTTGCTGGCATCAAAAATTGGGAAAATTATTAAGGTAGATTATTGTAATACCCCGAACATCAGGTCAATGACTATAATGAAAGGATTTAAAATTTGGTGGTTTAATTTGAATAAATTGAAAAGTACAAGGATTGATTTAGGAAGTTACGTTTAAGACTTATTATTAAGGATGGAAAAATAGAGGGGCATTATAGTCTTTTAGAAGGAAATGAATTTAATATTAATATCTTTTATAGATATTTATTAAGGGTTGAAAATGGGAAAAAGGAAAAAGCTGGAAACTTTGGTTCTTTACTCTTCTTTTTCTTCTTCTCTTCCCCGAACTCCATAGCAAAGGTAAGATTTCTTCAAGTTGGGTTTTCCTTTTAATTTTGGGTTAGTTTTGAAGCCTTAAGTGATATAGAAGCTCAAGGAAAGCTTAAGAGTGCATAAAACTAAGAGATTAGTGATTTATTAGTGATTTAATAAAATGGGGTTTTAAGTGATTTGATGAAATTTAGTCAGCATTTGGAGTTTAAAAGCATATTTAGCTTGTCAAAGATGTAAATAAGAGATCTGAAGCATTAGAAGTGATTGAAAACATGTTTGAATATTTGGTGTGATTTTTAGTTTTAGGTGTTCTTTGGAGATTTTGGATGTTATAAGGAGAATTATGGATGTAAGTTAGTTTGGATAAGTGATAATGAGTTTGATGGCATGGTTGGTGTAGCATCCCAAAACCAGGTTAGTGACTAAATTGTAAGATTTTGGAACTTTGTGTCTAATTTTGAAAAATTAAAAAAGTTTAGGGACTTAATTGAAAAATTCTTTGTGTACGAGTGAATAGAAAAGAAGGGAAGATGAATGGACATATTATTCAATTGATGGGTGAAGGAATTAAATATACATTAAGAGTGTTTTATATAAACACGTGTATTGGGGGAGAAGGAATATCAGAGAAATTTAGAGCTTCTCTTCTCTTTTCTTCCTCCTTTTAACGTGAGTCCCATAACAAAGATAAGATTCTTGTACTTGATTAATTATTGCAATTTAGTACTAGTTTTGATTCTTGAAATGTTAGGAAAGCTTAAGGAAAACTTAAAGTGGTTTAAACCAAGAAGATGGATAGTTATGGGAGAATTTATAAAAAGAGTTTTTAAGTGAATTTGTGGAAAATAGTTAGTAAATGGATTTTTAAGTTGGATTTGACTTGTCATCAGTTAGAAAAAGAAGTATAAAGTATTAGAAATGAAATTATAACATGTTGAAAATTTAGTAAGATTCCTAATTTCAAGAGTTAAGGGGAGATATTGAAGATGATGATGATGTGTAATAGTGAGATAGGATGGTTTGTGTGAGTATAGATTAGGTTAAGGGTGAAAAAGAAGAGTAAAGGGAAGAATTTAGTAAGGTATTGGTAAATTTTCAAGATGTATGAGTATATTATGGGCTTGTAGTATCGGTACTGAATGAATAGTACCAATACTACAAATCAATAAGAGGAGATATTTGCGTGTAAGTATCGATACTAGATGAACATTATCGATACCATAAGGTAAACTATGACAAATTTTTCATGGGGTATCGATACCGAAGTGGTAGTATTGGTACTAGGGGTATTGATACCAATATGAAAGTATGGGTACCATTTTTAGATCAATATTCGAGAACCGAGAATAGGTATCGATACTAAAGTGTAGTATCAATACCACTATAAGGAAGTATCGGTACTGTACCTTAAGTACCGATACTACTCAAGTTAAAATTGCGATTCAGTGTTTAGATTAGATTATGTTATCAAGGGTTTATTTTTAGCAATATGATTTTCGATATTTATATGAATCGTATATTCATGTAGATACCGAGCGAAAAACAAATTCCGGATAAGCCAACAAAGTGAAACTTACCAGGAGAGAGATAGGATAATCACTTTGACTAGTGAGGCTAAGGTGAGTGCATGCTGTTAGATATATCATGTTTTATGGAAATAAGACTTGAGATAAGTCTATTTTCCATATTAGAATGCATGAATTCTTGAATATACGCATATGCTTGATATGATTCTCATATGTGCATGAGTACATGAATATGGGTATATGTGTGTTATATGTTATTGTATGAGCTACATGATCTATATGAATACATATTTGTATGGTAACTATGTGAAATAATATAAATGACCTATGGAATTAAAGGGAAAGTTGAAATAAATTCAATGACAATGATCTATGTGACTATGTGAGAAATTGATACAAGCCATGTGATTATGATCTATATGAATACATGTCTATGTGATGAATTGTGTAAATATATGAACATGTGAAATATATAAATGGTAAAGCCCATAGTACGTGATATGAGAGCTGAGGGTATAATTGGCATGCCAAGAGTCGAGGGTTCTAGGCGGTCCTTCGGGACATTTCTATGCGGTCCTTTGGGGCATTTCTATGTGGTCATTCGGGACATTCTATATGGCAATTCGGTGTATTTATACGAGCTGTGGTGACAACATTTGTGCACAACCTCAATGTACTCATATATATTTAGTTCTCAGTAATGTACCATGGTCTAATAAAATAATATATATAAAATGAATTAACATTCCATGATGTGACATGTTTTTATTGTTTATATGCACGATCATGTATGTTCTTGTTATGTGAAATATAAATATTATGGTAAAGTGATGAAAGTATTTAAATTTGCATGTTAATTTTTTCATTCATACATATATGCCTCACTAAGTCAATGACTTAGCATGTAAGTGTTTGACACGTAGGATCAAAGAAGTTGGAAGGGCACAGATAAGTAGTTGGGGCAGCATAACTCCGTCAAATATCAGATCAGAAGAAATTTTAACAGTAGGTTCTTTTTGTTATGGTAAATAGTATTGACATGTAACTAAAGGTTTAAATTTTGTATACTCTGATCAGTTGTAAACCTTTTTGTATTGAATTCTGTAAATTATTTAGCTTCTTTAATGAAATTTTGAATTTCTACATTATTTTGTATAATTAAATGATTTGAGACATGAATGTGACATCTCAGACTAATATATGGGTCAGATACGGGTTGAGGTATTAAAGTTGGAGATAAGAGTAAGAGATTTAGGTGAAATTTAGGTAAATATCGAAGAGAAATAAGTAAAATTTGGGTAAGGGTATCAGTACTAGAAGAACAATACAAGTACTGGAAGAACAATACCGATACTATAAGGTTAAATTGGAGGAAAGAGTATGAACACGATGAATAATGTGGATACTGATGAAAGTAGTATTGATACTGATATGGAAATATCGATACCAAGAGGAAGGTATCGATATTGTAATTGAAAAAAAGGATTCCAGAATGCAAAAATGGTATCAATAATGAAGTGGGTATCGGTACCATAGAAGATAAGTATCGATACTGTATGAGGAGTACCGATACTATTTAGTCTAAAATTTTAAGTTAGGATGAATTTTAAAAGAATTCAAAAATAATAGTACTTTTGAGTATTATTATTTTATATAAATGTTAGGAAGTATACTAATATTGTATTTTATATTGTATGTGTGATTATGGATGCTTGTGTAAATTGTAGTCAAATTCCTGAGACAAACAAACAAAAAGGCAAGGATAAAGTTGCAGAATAGTCGGTCTACAATTAAGTCATAATATTGAAGAATTCCAGGTGAGAGTATTTATTATGAACTTACATGATATGAGAATGACTTGTGATGAGTCAACCTCGAATGTTTTTATAAAATCATGTTTTACACTATTTTGAAATATTTTCATAAAGTTTATCAAAAGTTTTAAGAATAAACTACTCTAAATTAGATGGATGAACTTTTATATTGTTTTAACAAATATATATATGTTTCAAAATAAATGTTTAATATGAAAATTTAACTTAAAGGCCTATTGTATGTGCATTGAGAGTCATTGGTGCATTTCAACATACTTTGAGTATGATGGTTATAGATCGATTTTGTTTAATGCATATGTTGCATTTTCGTATCAGTACTATTGTACTTTCGGCACTATGTGTGCACCCATGGTATTCATAATGAGTTTGTGAATTACTATTTCGGCACTTAGGTGCAACTCATGTACTTTACATTCTCATTCAACATACATTGGGCAAATAAAAGGATAATTTGGAAAAATACTTATTGATAGGTATGCTGAGCATACTAAATATTCGCAGGTTATGTGAAAGAAACTTGGTTTACCAAGCTAGTTTTAAGTATTATTATGATTTATACGATTTAATTCATATTTTGATATTTTATGATATACTTATGTTTTGGTTACACCTCATTTATATTATTATGCCTCACTAAGTGAATACTTAGCGTGTGTTGGTTTCACGCGTAGGTAATAATACGAACGGAGTAAGGAGTGCAGCTGATATAATAAATCAAAGGTTGCTTCATCAGTAATTGTATGACAAATATGTCTACTTTTGATATTATTTGATGGAATGTAATATATATATGATAATGCTCTGAAATGTATATGACTTATGTTGTTGTAGTATTTAATATATTAGAACTTTAAGTTAATTTTACATATTAAAAGTAAATGAACGTTTTATTATTATTACAATAAAATGTTTTATTTATAGAAACAAAATTTTACTGATTTTCAAAAATGGAAATGTTTTAAAAGTCATGTGACATTTGTGACTTGTGTACGGAAACGTGTAGGGAAAATGATTGTTAAATTTATTAGTATCATAGCTATAGGTTTAGCCGATTCTCGGGGTGTATTTTACTTTAGAAAGGGTTTACATGCTACTAAGATGTCAAAGTTACTGATATGGTGTAATTAGAATATGATTGATGACACTCCTTACTAACTTGAGTTGTTATTATTATGTTGTCCTATTAGATGTTGGAATCTACGAAATTACGGAGAGCGGCTGAACATGAAGTTCGAGAAGGGTCGGGTAGTGAGAGAAATGAAGCTAATATTGAGCATCTGATCCAGTCTAAAAATGCTAGTGCACCGGTATATCAGGGTATGCCAGTGCTAGAGTATGGAGCTTTTATACAGGCTCTCGATGGAATCTTGACTCGATTTTAATCTACTCCACCTCCGTCTACTCCTCCAGCACCACGTATGTTAATCCCAAAAGACCTGAAAAGTTTGGGAGCTCCTGAGTTCCAGGGAGAAGAGGATAAAGGTCTTATGGATGTTGATTTATGGTTAAATAACATTAAGGTGATGCTTGAAGATCCTATTCAGATTCTAAAAAGCTGGGCCAAACTGTATCTTTACTTTGAGGATCAACTCAAGTGTGGTGGACAAATACTATGATGTATGTACCACGTGATCAAGTGACCTGCCAGTTCTTCAGGATGAGTTTAAGAACAAGTACATCAATGAGCAGTTTATGTGGTCGATGCTATTGAAGTTTCTTAATCTTAAACAAGGTGATAGAGCAATACATGAGTATAAAAGCTGAGTCATTTTGCTACTGAAGTAGTTCCCAATGACAAGGCTCGATGTGATTTGTCCATCGAGAGATTGAGACCTAAGTTAAAAGAGATGATCTTGGCTTTAAACTTGCCTACCTTGCAAGAAGTCATAAACCGAGATAAGGCCATCGAAAGAGCTCAAGATGAGACTTTAGTAGTGAAGCAAGGTATGTAGACGGGAAAAATAGTTGGAACATCTTTAACTTCCTATCATGCAAAGAGAGGCAAGGGTTTGAGTTCTCAATACAATAATAGAGATGGTTCCGCTACAGCTTCACAGAAGAATAAATAATCACAGTCTTTTGCTGCTAGCTCGAGTAGAGCATTTGGAGAATGAACTATCCATGTCAAACGTGTGACAAATTTCACCGGGGAGTATGTAGATTGCACAATGGAACTTGTTTCCAGTGTGGTGAAACTAGTCACTATGCTTGAAATTGTCCTAAGAGATCCGGGGATAAATCAGTGCAAACTGAGAGATCAGTAGCATCATCTAATAAAGGCAAAGGAAGAGGTAGATTCAAAGAATAATTTGAGTCAATCCCGTGACCAGAGACATGGGGAGTAGCCAAAATTTATAATATTAAAACTAATAAGGATTGGGATGACCTGAAGATTTTAATAGGTACATTCCATCTTTTTGATCAACTTGTATTTGTTTTGGATGACCCTGGTTCTACGCACTCTTATATTAGTACAAAGTTGATTAGAGCTAGAGGAATTCCTTTAGAACCAATCTTTAGTGAGATGGTAGCAGTAAACCCTATGGATCATAGTGTAAGGGTAACTCGGATATGTAGAAAATGCTCGAAATGATTCAAGGGTTATGTTCCCGAAAAACTTGATGGAATTACCTTTCGACGAGTTTGAACTTATTTTGAGCATGGATTTGTTGTCTTCACATCATGGATGGGTCGATTTTCATATGAGGGGATTATTTTTTAAGGATGCGGAAGGCTAAAAAATCATAGTAATTGGTGAAAAAGTAAAAGCACCATCCAATGTGATATAAGCTATAACTACAAAGAAAATGATGTCAGAAGGGTGTGTAGCTTTTCTGGATAACGTAATAGACACTCCAATATTGGAAGCGAGATTAGATGATATACCAATAGTTTGGGAGTATCCAGATGTTTTTCCGAAAAAATTACCAGGTTTACCTCAAGACCGTGAGGTGGAATTCCAGATCGATATTTACCCGGGTACTGAACCAGTTTCTATGGCTCCATATCGAATGGCTCCAAATGAGTTAAGAGAATGAAAGGCCCAATTGTAGGAGCTGCTTGATAAGGGATTTATCAAACCCAATGTTTTACCTTGGGGGCACATGTGCTTTTTGTGAAAAAAAAGAGTGGGTCTATACTATTATGCATAGATTATCGACAGTTAAATAAGGTAACAATAAAGAATAAGTATCATCTTCCAAGGATTGATGATTTGTTTATGTAACACCCATTTCCCGTATACATTTCTGTACACAAGTCATAGGTGTCACATGACTTTTAAAAACATTAATTCATTTGTAAAAGCCATAAAATTTTGTTTGAAATTTAAAACCAAAAAACTGTTTAATACAACCATAAAACAGTCGTTGAAACCTTTTACAAGAGTTATCGCTTTAAATACATTTTAGAGCAATTTTTCTTAATTTTGATTACATGACAATAATTTTTTCAAAATAACATGATTGTCCTACTGTTACTGATGAGATCAACCTTAGATTGATGATAGTTGCTCCTGCTCCCAGTACCCAACTAGTCTTAGCTTTTACATACGCGTGAAATCAACACACTTTATGTATATACTTGTGAGACAAAATATTAAAAAAATATTTCTATATATACATATGTATATCATGTTTATTTGGTTTCGAACTATTCCGCATCATCCATAAGGATTATATAAGTCCCTATTATTTAAACCAAATTTCTTTCATACCATCAACGTAAACATTCTTAGTATATTCAACATACATTTCTTTCTATACATTTTCCCATTATACTTTAGTAATTATTCATCAATTTTGACATTTATGGCATCCTTTCATGCCTGTTATGCACTATTATGCATTTCATTTATGGCATCCTTTCATGCCTTTAATGCACTGTTATGCCTTTTCAATTAAATGAATGAAACCATTTATGTCAAATTGCACTGTTAAGCATTTAGAATTTTACCCAAAGGCATTTAGCCTTTCATCTAACTTGCATGATTGACATCTTCCTGTCAAATGCACAACTAGACCATTAATCTTTTACTTTAGAATAGTTTCTACTCTAAACATTATTCATAATTTCAATTAACTTTTTCAATTCATTATAACTCTATAGTTTGCATACGTAGTGCCAATACAGTAAATTACCAACTTTCTAGTCATTATCATTTTATTAAGATGCACACTTAGTGCCTATACAGTCGTTTATCAACATATGATGAATTTCGTGAGTTGCACACATAGTCTCTGTAGGGTTATTCATCAACATATGATGAATTCCGTGAATTGAACACTTAGTGCCGAAACGGTTGTTCATCAACATATCATGAATTACATGGGTTGCACTCTTAGTGCTGAAACGATTATTCATCCACATAGGATGAATTCTGTGAAATGTACACTTAGTGTCGAAACGGTTATTCATCCACGTAGGATGGATTCTGTGAAATACACACTTAGTGCTGAAATGATTATTCATCCACATAGGATGAATTCTGTGAAATGCACACTTAGTGCCGAAATGATTGTTTATCCACATAGGATAGATTCTGTGAAATGCACACTTAGTGCCGAGACGGTTATTCATCCACATAGGATGAATTATGTGAAATTCACTCTTAGTGCCAAAACGATTAATCATCCACATAGGATGAATTCCGTGAAATGCACACTTTGTGCCGAAACGGTTATTCATCCACGTAGGATGAATTCCATGAAATGCACACTAGTGCCGAAACGATTATTCATCAATATATGATGAATTCCATGAAATGCACACTAGTGCCGAAACGATTATTCATCAATATAGGATGAATTCCATGAAATGCACACTTAGTTCCTATTTGGTAATCACCACATACATATATGATTAGTACAACATATAGTTACACAATTAAATGCACTCACCTGGCTTTCATCGCTATTGTATCCAAAATGGAAAGCTGATTGCTCAGGTACGTTACCTTTGCCTTTCTTTTTGCTTGACTCGGGAGCTTGATTTCGATCTACTCAAGCATCCATTAAATACATGTACAATATCAATTGTTAGTATATTTCCTAACAATTACACTTTAATATTGCTCAATGTAACCTATTATTAACTTTTCTACAACATTATCAACCTATCTTACAATTTCTGGCTCCTCAGTATCGATACCCATACCATGGTATCGATACTACCATACTCTGGTAACGATACTACGCTATGGTATCTATACCATTTTTGCATTCTGTTTTGAATGGTATCGATACCTTCCCTTTGGTATCGATACTCCCCCTTCGATATCGATACTTATTGAATTATTATCGATACTACTTAGCAAATTCATCCCATTTTAGCCTATAGTATCGGTATTGTTCTATCAGTACCGATACCCCTACCCAGATTTTCCATTTTTCAACCCGAAATATACCCAAATTTGGTCAAGTTTCCTTATGTTTACTCCCAACAATACTATTAAACTCTTCTCTACTTTTCCATACTAACTTTCCTTCATTTATCTTATTAAAACATCTAAAATCTTCCAAGAACATTGAAATCTAAGAATCGCACCACTTTTTCTAACATGTTCTTAATCATATCCAATGCTTGTAATCTCTCATTTACCTCTTTGACAAGTCAAATATACTAGCAAACATCAATAAAAACTCATATTCTAACATATCATTCAAAAACATATTTTTTTTTTCAATCTCAAATATTTCATCCATCTCCTATTTTTAATCTTATTTAACCCTTCCTTAAGCTTCTACAATTGTAATACCGCAAAAAAATTTAGACAATGACCAAAATGAAAATTTGGAGAGTTTGATGGTCAAAGTAGAAAAATTGGGGTAAAATTTTAAGAAATTAAGTGATAATTTCCTAAAAAGAATTTTATTCCATAAATATATGGTTTACTCTTGAGAGTGGAGTTTTATAGAAATCATATTTTTGGAATTGGAATTTTAGTAAAGAAAAACTATAAAGGGTTAAAGTCTGATAAGGAATCGGTAATTCGGATCGAATTGGAATTTTACAAAAAAATATGAAGGATGTTAAAAAATGGTTGGAAATATTATTGTAATATTTTGGATCATAGAATTTTGGTTTGGAAATGTGCAATTTTTCAGATTTAACCGAAACAGTGGAATTTAGTGACTAAAACGCAATATTTGAAAATTCAGGGGAAATTTTGAATATAAAAGTCAAAATAATTCATATTTGACTTTTTAATATGTAAATAATCAGATGGCTTGGTTGATGGTGAATAAGAATATTCATTAAGGGTGTCTTGGTCTTATTCCAAATAAATGAATATTATATTCATTTATAGTGGAATATAATTCAAACATAGATGAAATGCACTCAAAATTTCATCTAAATTTGCTATCTTGTTCTCCAACCAACGTGGGCTTCTTCAAAGGTAAGATCAAAGCTTCAACTAAAATTTCAAGCAATTTTCTTAGGATTTTGAATATGCTGAAAATATAAAATGTTTATTTGCGAAAAGAACTATCATTTGGCACCAATATTGCATGATAATCTTGCTTGATTTCAAATATCCCCAAATCTGGAAATTTGGGTTCACACTATGGTTTTTGAAATTTATGATGATTATTGATGATTTGGAGTTTGTAAGAATTGATGAAGAACCTAAGGATGGAGTTAAAGAAAACAGTTTGGATTTTGATTCAGGCAGTAGGTTTGAAAATTCACCAGAAAATATATAAAAATAATTTGGAGGTTATTAATATATATTGTATGGATATATTTTTGTTTAAAACAAACGAGGATAAATTTCAAGTTGTATACAAATATATATGAATTTTTAACCGAAGAAAGGTCAGAAAAATCAGACAGCAGAATTCAGTACAAAACAGATTCTGTTGGTTAACTTTGAAAATTCACCATAAATTGTAAAGAATGAATTAGAAGGAGTTATTTATATGGAAATATTCATTTTCGAGTCTAGTTTTCAATGGAAGAAACGGAATTCAATTCCAGTGTGTATATCAATACATAATATTGATTCTTTGAAGTTAGTGCGAATTGTCTGAATATGGAAAATTGATGGGTTATTGTATAAGTGTTGTATAATTAATATACTTTGCTGGAAAATGTTGTTTTGGAATTAAAATGAGAGTTAGATGTGATATGTGACTATTTTGGATGTTTGAAAAGATTTTTGGTTTAATTACAACATTTGTAGAGTTGGGGTATTTAAAGATAATTAGGCTTTTGTGAAAGCATTTAAATGGAAATAATTTCAATGATGGAATTATTGGTATTAAGAATTTAAGTGGTAAAATGGTGAAGGACCATTTTGAGTAAATTGGAAAAGTTAGTTCCAATACTAAAAAGAATTAATAAGTGTTAAAGTATTTGGTGGTGAATAGTTTGAAGTATGATTATGGAATTTATTTTGGAAATATATTTATGTTTGTACAATACTAACATATATATAGGTATGAATCTATATTTTGTACAGATCGTGATTTACTCGGTGTTCAAAGCGATTCGAGTATAAAAGAAAAGGGTTATTGTGGATAATAGTGAGGCTCATATTTTGGAAAATTATAAAGTGTCAAGGTGAGTGAAATACATGCATGATATTATACATGGATGTTTTATATATCATCAGGAAGACTTGCGATAAGTCGACCATGTTTATATCGGCATGATTTTATATCATTTTTTATAAATTGACATTGATATGTCAGAGTATGAAATTTAAATGCATTGATCACTGATTTTTGCATATGATTTTTACCATGAATGTTATTTCGGGTATGAACTGCCCCATTGTTAAATATTGATAATATACATTTGCCATGGATGGATCAAATAAAATAGACTGTATGCCCAAGTCAGCTATTGAGGGACAGGGTATAGTTGGCATGCCATAGAGTCCAGCAGCAGGCTGCATATTCGGGAATACACTAAAGGATACCTAGTGTATATGGTGGGTACGACTTTATGTGCAATACATGACTGTACTTAAGGATACCTAGTACAGATGGTGGACACGAACTTATGTGTCATACTCGGGATAGCACTACGGTGCTTATATTTGACTCGTGTACCCAGGGTCCTCAGGGTTGTATATTGGGCTATTGTCTATTGTTTATAGTTATTTTCGATGGTATATGGTTATGGAATAATGGCAAGTATATTGATAAAATAAGCTTATGAGCTTATGGAATTTAAATAGTAAGTATTTTGGTAAAATAAGCTTACGAGCTTATAGGATAAATGGTAAGGGATTTTATATTATTTTGATCATGGTAAAATATTGTTTATGTTAGTAAAATGATTTTATGGAAACTCGATTTTTGACATTGAAAATCATGCATGAGTTGTATTGCACTGTATATTGTTTTAAATTGCCTCACTAAGTTTATACTTAGCGTGTGATGATTTTCATGCGTAGGTAAAAAGCAAAGAATAAGAATAAAGAGTTCAAAGTGACATCAAGTATCGAGAGGTATATTTCAATATCAGTAAGACATCCTATGATGGATTTTGATTTAGATAGTGACATGTAATTTGATAATGTTAAATTTGTTTTGTTGAATTAATTTGGAAACAAATTGGTAACTGGATAGTGATGAAATGTTAATTTTTAAGAGTTTTATATGTAAATTTGTGAAAGTTACTGTAGCATGAACAGTAACCACATTTTTAAGCAAAAAATTCTAGAATGCATTTGGGGATCCGATTCCCCTACTGTTCATAGCCACTGTTCACTATTCATAAAAAAATCTTTTGAATTAAATTCGTTACAACAAAACTTAAATTTTATGACATGATATTTTTATAATATCACTTACCATTTTAAGACAAATAAATTTTAAATCACAATAGAAAATTGGAAATGTTTTAGAATTTCGGATAACATCTATATCTGTATAGGTATAATTATACGGGTTATGGGTGTTACATTTATTGGTATCAGAGCTACAGGTTTAGCCGATTCTAGGACTAAATCGAGGTTATTTTGAGTTAAAAAGTGTATACATGCCACTAGGATGTCAAAAGTTTCTGATATTTGTATATATACTGTGATGATGTTTATAGGGAGTAAAGTTACTATTTACTAAAGTATGATGATTCTAACTATGTTCAGATGTTGGAATTAAAGACATAGGTAAGAAAGTCAAAATTGTTGAAAAGAATATCGAGATTGAAATCGATGAAAAGGGACCCGACATGGCTTATGTAAAACACCTTGAAAGGGTGGATTGTTGTAAGGGATTTTTCTCCATTTGTGGAAGAAATGACCCAACGTTTAACAAACTTTATGAATTGGAAGAATTGATTAAAAAATATTTGAACGACTTACAAGAAAAGTCGAATCGGATGAGGATCCAAAGGAGATTTCTGAATTTAGTGATGATTTTGAGGTTCTCCAAGTAAGCTTAAATAAGTGAGAAATATTTAAGCTAAGAATTAAATTATTTAAAACATTGTTGATTGAGTAAGAGGAATTGAATAAGCGGTAAATATTATTTCCGCTAAAAGTTTAAAGAAAGTTGAGTTATTGATGAATCAAATGGATATGAGTTGGATTGAGAATATATATCAAGTCCATAAAAATGGATAGAGTTACCTTGTGAAGGTAAATATGAGGAAATGGATTGTCTAAGTTTCCATGCTGCAATGAATTATTGTTTAGATTGAGATGGATTCTCAAGAACTTGAAAAGTGTCAGATTCCTAGTGAGAGGAAAAATAGTAAATTTGCTTGATAGTGTGATTTTAGCATTAACTGTTATGAAGTTATCGCTACAAATTTATCAAGTTTTCTTATTGAATGATGTGAACATTAAGACCTTCATTTGAGATTGAAAATGTTTCAATTGTTCGAAAAATATTATTTTGGATATGGAAAAGTTATACAGATTTCCTTAAGAATGAGATAAGGAATTCTAAAGTTTAGATATTCAATTCAACTTGATAAAAAGTGTTATTATGGCATAAGACCATTGGGTCATGATACAGGTGTTAGTCGGACAAATAGTAAAGGTTCGATAAAGATTCAAGAGTTTATGTTATCGGTGAATCTTATGGGATCATCATTAACGAGTTGTAGATCATGTTGATCATGAGTTGGTTGTCTCTGCATGGAGATTGGGTTAATGGTCGCAAGAAGCAATTAATTTAGAAAAATGCAAAGAAATTTAAATTTTTAATGATTGATGAAAAAGTGAAATATCACTAATGTGATATCAACAATGGTTATGATTAAGATGATGTATTAAGGATGCATAGATTTTCTAGCTAAGGTGATAGATACTTAAGTATCTGAAGTAAGATCATATGATAATTCCATAACTCGAGAATTTCCATATGTCTTTATAGATTTATTATTTGGGTTACCTCCAGATCGAGAGGTGGAATTCAATATTAATGGTTGTCAAGGCATTGATCTTGTAATTATGGGTTCGTATCAACTGATTTTGATTGAGTTAAGAGAATAAAGAATCAATTACAAGAATTAATAGATTGAGGATGCATTAGATCGAGTAGTTCACATTGGGGGTGAATCGGTGTTGTTTATAAGAAAAAAGTGGATATGTGCGTTTATGCATAAATTATCGATAGTTAAATAGAGTAACTATAAAAAAATATCTTATTTTGAGGATTGATGACTTGTTTAATCAGCTTAAAAGAAGCAGTAATGTTTTAAAAAAATTGATATTTGAATGGGATATCAACAGTTAAATTTTAAAGAGGAAGATGTTCCAAAGATAATTTTCAGGAAACGCTATAGACACTACGAGTTTGTAGTAATGCCGTTTGGTTTGAAAAAAAAATTCTCTGGCTGCATTCATGGATTTTATGAATCGAGTATTTCAATTTTTCTTGGATTAATTTGAGGTGGTTTATATTGATGACATTATGGCATACTCGAATACAAAGATAGAGCATGATGTTTATCTTCGTATATGTATTCGAAATACTTAAGGATAAAATGTTATATACTAAACTGTCGAAGTATGAGTTTTAGCTATCAGAAGTTGATTTTCTTAGTCATGTTGTCTCGACAGAAGGTATAAAAAAATGTTCAGAGGTCCAAAGTTTTTGGGACTTGCTGGTTATTATCGAAGGTTTGTGAAAAAAAACTTTTCGATGGTTGCTTCTCCTTTAACCAAGCTCTTGAGAAAGGATGTTTCATTTGCTTGGACTGAGAAATGTCAAGAGAGTTTTAAAAGCTTTAAAGAATATTTAACGGAAGCACCAGTGTGGGTATAACCAGAATCGGACAAAGAGTATGTGGTGTATAGTGATACATCACATAATGGTTTGGGTTGTGTACTTTTGCAAGAAGATAGGATGGTAGCCTATGCTTCTCGACAATTAAAGGAGCACGAGAGGAATTATCCTACTCATGATCTTGAGTTAGCAACGGTAGTTTTTGCTCTAAAAGATTTGGTGTCATTATTTGTATAGTGAAAGATTTCACTAGTGGAAAAAGGTGAGACTAAAGACTTTGAAATCAAGTCAGATGGATGGTTGTATTATCGAGGAAGAATCTGTATTCCACATAATAATTAATTGAAGAAAGATAATCTTTCTCAGGCACATTTTAGTCCACTGACTATACATACACGTGGGAACAAAATGTATCATGATGTAAAGAGTCATTTTGGTGGCTGAGTATGAAAATAAACACTACTAAGTTTGTTTCTACATGTTTGACATGTCAACAAGTAAAAGTTGAATATCAAGTGCTTTCGTAATTGTTGCAACTGATTTCTAATCCAGAGTGGAAATAGTAAAGAGTCACTATGGATTTTGTTATAGGGTTATCTTTGACATCAAATAAAAAATGTTCCATTTGGGTGTTAGTGACCAATTAACTAAATCGGCATATTTCATTTTGATGAAAATGGATTATGCATTGGATAATTATACAGAGTTATATATCAAGGAGATAGTTTATTTACAAGGAGTATTAGAATGTTAATTATATAAGATAGGGATCCAAGGTTCACTGTAAGATTTTGGAAATATTTGCATAAAGCTTTGGTACTTGATTGAATTTCAATACGAATTTCAACCACAGATGGATGGTAGGTCAGAAAGTAATTTTCATATATTAGAAGATATGCTGAGTGCATGTGTGATTGATTCCAAGGAATCATGGGATAGGAAAAGTATTTGATTTAGTAGAATTTTTCTACAATGAGAGTTATCAATTGAGTAATAAGATGGCTCATTATGAAACTTTATATGGGAGAAGATGTCGAACACCATTAAATTGGTTCGAGTTAAAAGATCAAAATTTTGTTGGCCCAGATTTAATGAAAGTGGTTAAGGATAAAGTAAAAATAATTCAAGAAAATCTCAAGATGGCATTTGATCGGCAAAAGTCTTATGCAGACTTGAAGTAAAAAGAGATTGAATTTTATGAAGGTGATAAAGTATTTCTCAATGTATCATCCTGGAAAAATATTTTGCGCCCAAAACGCAAAGGAAAAATAAGTCTAAGATTTATTGGACTTTATGAAATAATACAAAGAGTTGGACTGATGGCTTATCAGTTAGCATTAACTTTGGAGGTAATTGAGATCTGAGTTAGACAAAGCTCACAATGTTTTTCATGTGTCTATGCTTTGAAAGTATCGATCAGAGCTTTCATATGTCATTTCATCAGAGGAAATTTAGACCTCACTAGATTTGTCTTATGAAGAAAAACCAGTTTGGATCTTAGCTCGAGAAATCAAAGAAATGCGTAACAAGACGATTTCTCTAGTCAAAGTGATTTAGCAAAATCATAATGTCTAGGATGTTACTTGGTAAATGGATGAGGATATGAAGAATAATATCCATAACATTTTCATATCAGGTTGAAGAATTGGATTAAACATGTTCAAAATCTAATGATTGGAATGATCTTCACAAAATTCCCAAAGTTAAGAGAAAAAAAATCGGAATTCAAGAAGTTGGAAGGACCAAAAGGGGTTTTCCCATAAGGCGAGGGCACATCTTATCAATTCGTATAACCCTAAAATAAGGTTACAAATTTTCAATGGAAAGTGGAATCCTTATAAAAAGAGGAGTTAGTGTTTTCATAGAAAGATTTAAAATTCGAGGACGAATTTTCTTAAGGAGGGGAGAATTGTAATACCCCAAAAAAAATTTAGACAATGACCAAAATGAAAATTTGGATAGTTTGATGGTCAAAGTAGAAAAATTCGAGGAAAATTTTAAGGAATTAAGTGATAATTTCCTAAAAAGAATTTTATTCCATAAATAGATGGTTTACTCTTGAGAGTGGAGTTTTATAGAAATCATATTTTTGGAATTGGAATTTTAGTAAAGAAAAACTATAAAGGGTTAAAGTCCGATAAGGAATCGGTAATTCAGATCGAATTGGAATTTTACAAAAAAATATGAAGGATGTTATAAAATGGTTGGAAATATTATTGTAATATTTTGGATCAGAGAATTTTGGTTTGGAAATGTGCAATTTTTCAGATTTAACCGAAACAGTGGAATTTAGTGACTAAAATGCAAGATTTGAAAATTCAGGGGAAATTTTGGATATAAAATTCAAAATAATTCATATTTGACTTTTTAATATATCAATAATCAGATGGCTTGGTTTGATGGTGAATAAGAATATTCATTAAGGGTGTTTTGGTCTTATTCCAAATAAATTAATATTATATTCATTTATAGTGGAATATAACTCAAACAAAGATGAAATGCACTCAAAATTTCATCTAAATTTGCTATCTTTTTCTCCAACCAACGTGGGCTTCTTCAAAGGTAAGATCAAAGCTTCAACTCAAATTTCAAGCAATTTCCTTAGGATTTTGATTATGCTGAAAATAGAAAATGGTTATTTGCGAAAAACACTATCATTTGGTACCAATATTGCATGATAATCTTGCTTGATTTCAAATATCCCCAAATCTGGAAATTTGTGTTCACACTATGGTTTTAAAATTTATGATGATTATTGATGATTTTGAGTTTGTAAGAATTGATGAAGAACCTAAGGATGGAGTTAAAGAAAACAGTTTGGATTTTGATTATGGCAGTAGGTTTGAAAATTCACCAGAAAATATATAAAAATAATTTGCAGGTTATTTTTATATATTGTATGGATCTAGTTTTGTTTAAAACAAATGGGGATCAATTTCAAGTTGTATAGAAATATATATGAATTTTTAACCGAAGAAAGGTCAGAAAAATCTGACAGCAGAATTCTGTACAAAACAGATTATGTTGGTTAACTTTGAAAATTCACCATAAATTGTACATAATGAATTAGAAGGAGTTCTTTATATGGAAAGATTCGTTTTCGAGTCTAGTTTTCAATGGAAGAAACGGAATTGAATTCCAGTGTGTATATCAATACAGAATATTGATTCTTTGAAGATAGTGTAAATTGTCTTAATATGGAAAATTGATGGGTTGTTGTATAAGAGTTGTATAATTAATATACTATGCTGGAAAATGTTGTTTTGGAATTAAAATGAGAGTTAGATGTGATATGTGACTGTTTTGGAAGTTTGAAAAGATTTGTGGTTTAATTACAACATTTGTAGAGTTGGGGTATTTAAAAATAATTAGGCTTTTGTGAAAGCATTTGAATGGAAATAATTTCAATGATGGAATTATTGGTATTAAGAATTTAAGTGGTAAAATGGTGAAGGACCATTTTGAGTAAATTGGAAAAGTTAGTTCCAATACTAAAAAGAATTAATAAGTGTTAAAGTATTTGGTGGTGAATAGTTTGAAGTATGATTATGGAATTTATTTTGGAAATATATTTATGTTAGTACAATACTAACATATATATAGGTATGAATCTATATTTTGTACAGATCGTGATTTACTCGGTGTTCAAAGCGATTCGAGTATAAAAGAAAAGGGTTATTGTGGACAATAGTGAGGCTCATATTTTGGAAAATTATAAAGTGTCAAGGTGAGTGCAATACATGCATGAAATTATACATGGATGTTTTATACATCATCAGGAAGACTTGCGATAAGTCAACCTTATTTATATCGGCATGATTTTATATCATTTTTTATAAATTAACATTGATATGTCAGAGTATGAAATTTAAATGCATTGATCACTGATTTTTGCATATGATTTTTACCATGAATGTTATTTCGGGTATGAACTGCCCCATTGTTAAATATTGATAATATACTTTGCCATGGATGGATCAAATAAAATAGACTGTATGCCCAAGTCAGTTATTGAGGGATAGGGTATAGTTGGCATGCCATAGAGTCCAGCAGCAGACTGTATATTCGGGAATACACTAAAGGATACCTAGTGTATATGGTGGGTACGACCTTATGTGCCATACGAGACTGTACTTAAGGATACCTAGTACAGATGGTGGACACGACCTTATGTGTCATACTCGGGATAGCACTACGGTGCTTATATTTGACTCGTGCACTCGGGGTCCTCAGGGTTGTATATTGGGCTATTGTCTATTGTTTATGGTTATTTTCGATGGTATATGGTTATGGAATAATGGCAAGTATATTGATGAAATAAGCTTATGAGCTTATGGAATTTAAATGGTAAGTATTTTGGTAAAATAAGCTTACGAGCTTATGGGATAAATGGTAAGGGATTTTATATTGTTTTGATCATGGTAAAATATTGTTTATGTTAGTAAAATGATTTATGGAAACTAGATTTTTGACATTGAAAATCATGCATGAGTTGTATTGCACTGTATATTGTTTTAAATTACCTCACTAAGTTTATACTTAGCGTGTGATGATTTTCACGCGTTGGTAAAAAGCAAAGAATAAGAATAAAGAGTTCAAAGTGACATCAAGCATCGAGAGGTATATTTCAATATCAGTAAGACATCCTACGATGGATTTTGATTTAGATAGTGGCATGTAATTTGATAATGTTAAATTTGTTTTGTTGAATTAATTTGGAAACAAATTGGTAACTGGATAGTGATGAAATGTTAATTTTTATGAGTTTTATATGTAAATTTGCGAAAGTAATGTAGCATGAATAGTAACCACGTTTTTAAGCAAAATTTTCCAGAATACATTTGGGGAACCGATTCCCCCAACAGGGAACCGATTCCCCTACTGTTCATAGCCACTGTTCACTTTTCATAAAAAAAATCTTTTGAATTAAATTCGTTACAACAAAAATTAATTTTTATGACATGATATTTTTATAATATCACTTACCATTTTAAGACAAATAAATTTTAAATCGCAATAGAAAATTGGAAATGTTTTAGAATTTCGGATAACATCTATAATCTGTATAGGTATAATTATACGGGTTATGGGTGTTACAACAATACTCAATGTTCCAAGAACAACCCAAAAACAAGAGGATGAGCTAGTTAAATTAAGCCTTACATTGGCTATGGAGGCTTGTCCTTAAACAGGGAAGAAAAAGAAATGAGATAACATATTGGCTTTCTTTTCCCCTTTTTATTTCTTAAACCCTAATAAAGAATGAAATTTAAATTCATTTCTCCTTAAATGACCAAAATACCCTCTATATTCATTCATGATTACAAATTGGTCTGAAACACTATTCCAGTCAAATCTTATCGTTTTATCATTATTCAAATAAGCCATCAAATTTTTAAAATTTTTCAATAAGGTCATAAATCTGATATTTGTGGTATTATAATTCTCCCCTTAAGAAAATTCATCCTCGAATTTAAAAGAATTTATACATTTACCACAATACTTCAACTAGAGGAATCGGTTTTTATGCAATTTCTAGATTTATCGAGTCCATATCGGTATCGGTTCTTTTTCATAATTCAATTCTAATCGAATCTCTATTTTCCCCAAAGTTAAGTACGTGTAATGAGTCTGATCGCTAATTAATAAGCAATGACACATGAAAATTTTATAGGCCTTGTCCATTTTGGGAGACAAAAGCTAACTGATAAAATCTCCTAAGGTTCAATAATTCTTGGACTTAGTCCAAACCTCAATATTTCCTTCTAAAATAATACTTTCAGAAAAACTTTATCACCTTCTTTCTATTCAATCACTTTTTTCTTTAAATCAACATAAGACTTTTGTAAATCGGAAGCGATCTTAAAATTTATCTTGAGTAACTTTCATTTTATAATCCATTTCTTTCATTAAATTAGAGCCAACTAGATTTTGATCTTTTAACTCAAAATAATTTAATGGTGTTTAACCTTTTCTCCCATATAAAGCTTCGTATACAACCTTCTTGATGTTCAAATTTCCTCTAATAGTGCGTCAGACATTTTACTAAAATTTTTGTGATAGCTCTTTTCCACCCATTCCACCCAACCGACTCTTTAAAACTTGGTACCTCTTGTTTCCATCTGAACGCATAGTCAACGGACTCAACAAGAATATCTTTCTAAATTCTTAATCGTCGAGAATGCAAAGTCTCCCACAATAATACAAATATTCGTCGAACCTGACCTCAAAAGTTCTTTATCTCTTCATTTTCTACTTATAAATTTCTTATCAAGAAATTTTCATCTTTCCTTTGTAATTCTATTATTAGTTCTAATATAAACATCGATGTCATCTTTAATTTATCCCACAGTTCCATTTTCATTCAACGCTAATTGCACATGCATAGATCGTAAAACTGAAAAAGGTTCTGAGCAAGTACCTCCCCAACAACATTGGCCTTTCCTGGAAGATAATTAATGATCACTTCGTACACCCTTAAAGGTTTTGTACATCTTTGATGTTTTAGGTTCACTCCCTTCAATTCCACAAGTATTTTAGGCTTTTATAGTTAGTACAACTATATCAATGCTCACTATACAGATAATGACATCAAATCCCTTAAGGCAACTCGACTACTGCTGACTCTAGATCATGCATAAATAAATCCTCTTATGAGTCTTTAACTTTATTGAGGCATATGCCACAACCTTACCTTTGTGCATAATCACACTTCCTAAACCATTGATAGATGCACCATTAGAAACCGCATAATCCTCTTTAGCATTTCAAAACTCTCTTGACCCTTTTTCGTTCTTCGATAGTAACCAGCTAGCCATCCAAGAAATCCAAACTTTAAGATCATTCTTTGGGAGTTTCCAATTACTACAACATGAATTTTTCTTAAGATTTCTTCTTATACCATATGCTAAAACAACCTGGCCTAAGAAAGCCATCTATGCTAACAAGAATTTCACAGCCATATATGCTAACAAGAATTTCACATTGGTATAATCTGGCATACAAGTTCTTCTCTTGAAGAGTCTTATTTAACTGTAAAAATCTATGCATAACATTATAAGTTTATCGATGAAGTACTCGGACTGATAAAATTTTGATAAATCAACTCTTGTAATCGACCCCCTACTTCTATTGGCTTACTTAAATCATTTGATACAAAATCAGAGAAACATGTTCAATACCTTAATAACCATCAACTTTGAATTCCACCTCTCGATCTGGAGGTAACCCCATGAATTTATCTGAAAAGACATCTATAAATTCCTAATTTGGTTAAATTATCAGATAATTCTACTTTAATTAATTGATTATTTATCCCATTAGCCAAAAAAAGTATATATATATATATATGTATATATTTTTGACATCATCTTCATCACAATTATTATCGATATAACCTTGAGCGATATTTTTACTTTCTCACCAAAAACTATAACTTCTATACCTTTCGTATGTTTCTGAATTAATTATCTTTGGAGACAAACAACCTATACCCAATATGATCTTAACTCATCAAATGATAATTCCATCAGGTTCACCAGGAACATAGCATTTGGAATCTTTATCAAATGTTTACTACCTTTACAACTCACACTTGTATTATGACCCACTAGGGTTTACCACTATCATCTCACTCGAGATTAAGTTGAATAGAATACTTTTATTTTTAAAATCTTTCATTTCCTTCTTGAGGAAATCTGTGTAACTTTTTCAGATCCATTTAATTCTCGAGCAATTGAAACATTTTCTTTCTCAACTATGAAAGTCTAATTATCCACATTATTTAATAAGAAGACTTGACAACTTTGTAGCAATAGCTTAATAGCAGTTAATGCTAAAAATTACACTAGTAAAGAAATTTACTCTTTTTCCTATCATTACGAACTTGACAATTTTCCAAGTTTCTCGAGAATTAATCTCGATTTTAAATAATAATTTATTGAAGTATGACATGGGTAGAAAATCATTTTTCACAATTTACCTTCTACCAATAACTCTATTAGGTCCATAAAAATTAACATTTATTCTTAAAAAACTTATAATCAGTTGATCTACTAATAACTCCTCTTTATATAAGCTTTTAACAGTCATTGTATTTACTGTTTACTCATTTGCTCTTATTCCACTTAACAATACTTTGAACAATTTAATTCTTCATTTAAGTATTCCTTAATTATTTAAGCTTACATGAAGAAACCTAGGAATTGTCTCTAGATTTGGAAATCTCCTCTATATTCTCATCCGATTCAACTTCTCTTGGGTCAATTTTTGATCTTGACCTTCTTTTCAATATCATCTACTTTTTACCTATGTCTTTAGTTTCTGACATCTATTAGGACATATATAATAATACCACTCAAGTTAATAAGGAGTGACATCAATCACACTCTAATTGACACCATATCAGTAACTTTGACAATCTTAATGGCATGTAATCCTTTTTCTCAATTTAATTAAACTTAGTTTCGGCCGTGAATAGGCTAAACCTGTAGCTCTGATACCAATAAATGTAACACCCATTTCCTGTATATATTTTCGTACACAAGTCATAGGTGTCACGTGACTTTTAAAAACATTCACCCATTTGTAAAAGCAATAATATTTTGTTTGAAATTTAAAACCGAAAACATTTTAATATAACCATAAAACAATCGTTGAAACCTATTAACAAAGTTATCACTTTAAATACATTCTAAAGTAATTTTTATTAATTTTGATTACATGCCAATAATTTTTCAAAATATCATGATTTTCCTACTGTTACTGATGAGAGTCAACCTTAGATTGATGATAGCTACTCCTGCTCCCAGTACCTTACTAGTCTTTGCTTTTACCTATGCGTGAAATCATCACGCGTTAAGTATATACTTAGTGAGACATAATATTAAAAAACATTTCTATATATACATAAGTATATCATGTTTATTTGGTTTCAAACTATTTCACATCATCCATAAGGATTATATAAGTCCCTATTATTTAAACCAAATTTCTTTCATACCATCATCGTAAGCATTCTTAGTATGTTCAACATACCTTTCTTTCTATAAATTTCCCATTATTCTTTAGTAATTATTCATCAATTTCACATTTATGGCATCATTTCATGCATGTTATGCACTATTATGCATTTCATTTATTACATCCTTTCATGCCTTTAATGCACCGTTATGCCTTTTCAATTAAATGAATGAAACCATTTATGTCAAATTGCACTGTTAAGCATTTAGACTTTTACCCAAAGGCATTTAGCCTTTCATCTAACTTGCATGATTGACACATTCCTGCCAAATGCACAAATAGGCCATTAATCTTTTACTTTAGAATAGTTTATACTTTAATAATTATTCATAATTTCAATTAACTCTTTCAATTCATTATAACTCTATAGTCTGCATATGTAGTGCCAATACGGTAAATTACAAACTTTCTAATCATTATTATTTTATTAAGATGCACACGTAGTGCCTATACAGTCGTTTATCAACCTATGATGAATTTCGTGAGTTACACACATAGTGCATGTACAGTTATTCATCAACATATGATGAATTTTGTGAGCTGCACACTTAGTGCCGAAAACGGTTGTTCATCAACATATGATGAATTCCGTGGATTACAAACTTAGTGCCGAAACGATTATTCATCCATGTAGGATGTATTCATTGAAATGCACACTTAGTGCCGAAACGGTTATTTATCCACATAAGATGGATTCCATGAAATGCACACTTAGTGGTGAAACGGTTATTCATTCACATAGGATGGATTCTGTGAAATGCACACTTAGTGCCGAAACGGTTATTCATCCACATGGGATGAATTCCATGAAATGCACACTTAGTGTCGAAACGGTTATTCATCCACACAGGATGAATTTAGTGAAATACACACTTAGTGCCTAAACGATTATTCATCCACATAGGATGGATTCCGTGAAATGCACACTTAGTGCTGAAACGGTTATTTATCTAGATAGGATGAATTCTATGAAATGCACACTTAGTGCTGAAATGGTTACTCATCCACATAGGATGGATTCCGTGAAATGCACACTTAGTGTCGAAATGGTTATTCATCCACATAGGATGGATTCCGTAAAATGTACACTTAGTGCCGAAACGATTATTCATCCACATTGGATGGATTCCGTGAAATGCACACTTAGTGCTGAAACGTTTATTCATCCACATAGGATGAATTCCCTGAAATGCATAATTAGTGTCGAAATGGTTACTCATCCACATAGGATGAATTCCATGAAATATACACTTAGTTCCTATTTGATAATCACCACATACATGTATGATTAGTACAATATATAGTTACACAATTAAATGCACTCACATGGCTTTCTTTGCTACTGTATCCAACAAGGAAAGCTGATTACTCAGGTACTTTGCCTTTTCCTTTTGTTCTGCTTGACTCGGGAGCTTGATTTCAATCTAGTCAAGCATCCATTAAATACATGTACAATAACAATTGTTAATACATTTCCTAACAATTAGACTTAAACATTACTTAATATAACCTATTATTAACTTTTCTACAACATTATCAGCCTATCTTACAATTTTTGGATCCTCAGTATCGATACCCATACCATGGTATGGATACTACTATACTATGGTATCGATACTATATTATGGTATCAATACCATTTTTGCATTATGTTTTGAATGGAATCGATAGCTTACCTTCGGTATCGATACTTATTGAATCAGAATTAATACCACTTGCAGATTTATCCTATTTTAGCCTATAGTATCATTATTGTTCTATCAGTACCGATAGCCTTACCCAGATTTTCTATTTTTCAAGCCAAAATACCCAAATTTGGTCAAATTTCCTTATGTTTACTCCCAACAATACTATTAAACTCTTCTATACTTTTCCATACTAACATTCCTTTATTTAGCTTATTAAAACATCTAAAATCTTCCAAGAACATTGAAATCTAAGAATCACACCACTTTTTCTAATGTGTTGTTAATCATATCCAATGCTTGTAATCTCTCATTTACCTCTTTGACAGATCAAATATACTAGTAAACATCAATAAAAACTCATATTCTAAAATATCATTCAAAAACCCATGTTCTTCAATCTCAAATATTTCATTTATCTCTTAGTTTTAATCTTATTTAACCTTTCCTTAACCTTCTACAATACTCAATGTTTCAATAACAACCCAAAAACAAGAGGAAGAGCTAGTTAAATTAAGTCTTACCTTGGCTATGATGGCTTGTCCTTAAACGAGAAAGAAAAAGAAGAAAGGAGATAACATATTGGCTATACTTTTCCCCTTTTCTTTCTTAAACCCCTAATAAAAAATGAAATTTAAATTCATTTTTCCTTAAAGGACCAAAATACCCTCTACATTCATTCATGATTACAAATTGGGCTGAAACACTATTCCATTCATATCTTATATTTTTATCATTATTCAAATAAGCCTTCAAATTTTTAAATCTTTTTATTCAGGTCACAAATATGATATTTGGGGTATTACAGTTTAACCAACTGAAAGGCGTAACAATGTTCTCTAAGATAGATCTTCGGTTAAGATACCACCAATTAAAGATTAAAGAAGAGGATATTTCAAATATATCTTTTCATACTCGGTATGGACTTTATGAATTTATGGTGATGCCATTTGATTTGATTAATGCTCCTGCAACATTTATGGATTTGATAAACCGAGTATTACAACCTTATATGGATAAATTTTTGGTGGTATTTATTGATGATATTTTAGTGTATTCAAAGTCAAGAGAGGAGCATGATGCTCATTTTTATATTTTTTTCAGACTCTTCGAGATAAGAAGTTGTATACCAAACTATCCAAATGTGAATTCTAGTTAGTAGAGGTTGTTTCCTTGGCCATATATTCTCCACAGAAGGCATATGAGTAGATCCAAAAAAGATTCAAGCTATAATGGATTGGTAACCCCCAAAGAATGTTTATAAAGTTCGAAGTTTCTTGGGACTTGCTGGTTATTATCGAAGGTTTGTGAAGAACTTTTCGATGTTAGCTTCACCGTTAACTAAGTTGTTACGGAAAGATGTGCCTTTTATTTGGTCGGAGAAATACCAAGAAAGTTTGAAACGCTAAAGAGGATTGTAACAGAGGTACCAGTACTTGTACAACCTGACTCGACTAAAGACTATGTAGTTTTTAGTGATGCATCTCATAATGGATTGGGATACGTGCTTATGCAAGAAGGGAAAGTTGTGGTCTATCCCTCGGGACAGTTGAAGACTCATGAGAAAAATTACCTGACACATGACTTAGAATTGGCAGCAGTAATGTTTGCTTTGATGATTTGGCGTCATTATCTGTACAGATCACAAGAGTCTAAAATACTTGTTGAATAAAAAAACTGAACTTGAGATAGAGAAGATTGATCGAGATTTTAAAAGATTTTGATGTGATCATAGATTATCATCTTGGGAAGGCTAATGTGGTAGCTGATGTACTTAGTCGAAAGATATTTTCAGCTTTACGATCTTTGGATGCACGTATATCATTAAAAGAAGATGGAACCATGATTATTGAGCTTAAGTTAAAAATGATGTTGTTGGATCAGATAAAAGAGCTACAAGGAAAAGATATAAAATGTTTGGCAAGAATTGCAAGTAGAAAAAGGTGAGACCAAAGACTTCGAAATCAGGACTGATGGATGTTTATATTATTGTGGAAGATTTTACATTCCAGATAATGAAGAACAAAAGAAAAATATTCTTTTTGAGGCACATTATAGTCCTTTGACTATGCATCAAGTGGGAATAAGATGTATCAGGATATAAAGAGTCACTATTGGTGGCCAGGTATGAAAAGAGCTATATTAGAGTTTGTTATAAAATGCCTGACATGTCAGCAAGTGAAAGTTGAGCATCAAGTGCCTTCCGGATTGCTACACCGATGTCTATTCCTGAGTGGAAGTGGGAACGAGGTACTATGGATTTTGTTTCAGGGCTACATTTGATACCCAATAAAAAGGACTCAATATGGGTAATTGCAGACAGATTGGCCAAGATAACTCACTTTATTCCAGTTTGGATGGATTACTCGATGGATAAATATGTAGAGTTGTATATAAAAGAGATAGCTCGACTACATAGAGTACATGTATCGATGGTATTCGACCGAGATCTACGGTTTACTTCAAGATTTTAGAATTCTTTGCACGAGGCACTGGGTAATTGATTGAATTTCAGCACGACTTTTCATCCACAGACATATGATTAGTCAGAGCAAACTATTCAGGTATTGGAGGATATGCTAAGAGCATGCGTGATTGAATTCAAAGGATCACGGGAAAGATATTTACCTTTAGTGGAATTTTCCTATAATAACAGTTATCAACTGAGTATTAATATAGCTCCGTATAAATCCTTGTATGTAAGAAAGTGTCGAACACCATTAAATTATTTTGAGCTAAAAGATCGATTTCTAGTTGGCCTTGATTTAATGAAAGAAATGGAAGATAAAGTGAAAATTAACCAAGATAATCTTAAGATTGCTTCCAATCGACAAAAGTGTTATGATGATCTAAAGAGAAAAGAGATTGAATATCAAGTGGGAGGTAAGGTATTTATAAAAGTATCACCTTAGAAGAAAGTATTACAGTTTGGGCGCAATGGAAAACTGAGTCCGAGATTTATTTGATCTTATGAGATTTTAAAAAAGGTCAGACCAATAGTTTATCAGTTATCTTTGCCTCCTTATATAGAAAAGATCCATAATGTTTTTCATGTGTCGATGCTAAGGAAGTACCGATCAGATCCAGCGCATATTATCACACCAGATGAAATAAAGATCCGACCAGATTTGACATACGAAGAAGAACCAGTATGGATCTTGGCTCGATAAATAAAATAACTTTATAACAAGAAGATTCCTCTAATTAAAGTGCTTTGGAAAAATCATAAAGTTGAGGAAGCTACTTGGGAAAGAGAGGAGGACATGAAGAAGTAACATCCACACCTCTTCGCATCAGGTACGTCTTAAAATTCAAGGATTATTTTTTCTTAAGGGGGAGAATTGTAATAACCCAAACATCGGGTCAGTGACTATAATGTATGGATTTAAAATTTGGTGGTTTAATTTGAATAAATTGAAAAGTAGAAGGATTGATTGAGGAAATTATGTTTAAGACTTATTATTAAGGATAGAACAATGGAGGGACATTATGGTCTTTTAGAAGGAAATAAATTTAATATTCATTTCTTTTATAGATATTTATTAAGGGTTGAAAAGGGGAAAAAGAAAAAAGCCAGAAACTTTGGTTCTCTACTCTTCTTTTTCTTCTCTTCCCCGTAACTCTATAGCAAAAGTAAGATTTCTTCAAGTTGGTTTTTCCTTTCATTTTTGGGTTGGTTTTGAAGCCTTAAGTGATATAGAAGCTCAAGGAAAGCTTAAGAGTGAATAAAACTAACATATTAGTGATTTAATAAAATGGATTTTTAATTGATTTGCTGAAATTTGGTCAGTGTATGGAGTTTAAAAGCATATTTGACTTGTCAAAGATGTAAATAATAGATTTGGAGCATTAGAAGTGATTGAAAACATGTTTGAATATTTGGTGTGATTTTTAGTTTTAAGTGTTCTTTGGAGATTTTGGATGTTATAAGGAGATTTATAGATGTAAGTTAATTTTGATAAGTGATAATAAGTTTGATGGCATGGTTGGAGATAAAACTAAGAGATTTAGGTGAAATTTGGGTAAAAATCAAAGTGAAATAAGTAAAGTCTGGGTAAGGGTATCAGTACTGAAAGAACAATACCGATACTATAAGGTTAAATTGGAGGAAAGAGTATAAACACGATGAATAATATCCATACTGATGAAAGTAGTATTGATAATGATATGGAAGCATCGATACTAAGAGGAAGATATATATACTATAATTAAAAATGTATTCCATAATGCAAAAATGGTATCGATACTGAAGTTGGTATCGGTACCGTAGAAGATAAGTATTGATACTGTATGAGGGGTACCGATACTATTCAGTCTAAAATTTTAAGTTAGGATGAATTTGAAAATAATTTGAAAATAATAGTACTTTTGAGTATTATTATTTTGCATAAATGTTAGAAAGTATATTAACATTGTATTTTATATTGTATGTGTGATTATGGATGCTTGTGCATATCGTAGTCAAATTCCTGAGAAAAGCAAACAAAAAGGAAAGGATAAAGTTGCAAAATAGTCGGTATACAATTAAGTCATAATATTGAGGCATACCTGGTTAGTGCATTTATTATGTACTTAAACGATATGAATGACTTGCGATGAGTAAACCTCGAATGTTTTTATAAAAACATGTTTTATAGTATTTTGAAATATTTTCATAAAGTTTATGAAAATGATTTTATGAATAATTATAGAGTATGAACTGCTCTAAAATAGATAGATGAACTTTTATATTGTTTTAACAACTATCGATGTTTCATAATAAATGTTTAATATGCGAATTTGACTTGAAGGCCTATTGTATGTGCATTGAGAGTCATAAGTGCATTTTGACATAATTTGTGCATGATGGTTATAGATCGATTTTGTTTAATGCATATGTTGCATTTTCGTATCAGTACTATTGTACTTTCGGCACTATGTGTGCACCCATGGTATTCATAATGAGTTTGTGAATTACCATTTCGACACTATGTGTTCATCCATAGTATTCATAATGAATTTGCCAATTACCATTTCGAAACTTAGGTGCAACTTATGTACCATGCATTCTCAGTCAACATACAATTGGAAAATAAAATGATAATTTGCAAAAATATTGAATGATATGTATGCTGAACATACTAAATATTGTTTCGCAGGATATGTGAGAAACTTGGTTTACCAAGCCAGTTTTAAGTATTATTATGATTTATATGATTTAATTCATATTTTGATATTTTATGATATACTTATGTTTTGGTTACACCTCATTTATATTATTATGCCTCAGTAAGAGAATAGTTAGCATGTGTTGGTTTCACACGTAGGTAATAGTACGAGCGGAGTAAGGAGTACAACTGATATCATAAATCAAAGGTTGCCTCATCAGTAACTGTATGACAAATATGTATAATTTTGATATTATTAGATGGCATGTAATAGATATATGATGATGCTTTGGAATGTATAGGACTTATGATATAGTATTTAATATGTTAGAACTTTAAGATTATTTTACATACTAAAAGTAACTGAATTTTTTATTATTATTTGATTAAAATGTTTTATTTATAGAAACAAAGTTTTACTGGTTTTCAAAAACGGAAATGTTTTAAAAGTCATGTGAAATATGTGACTTGTTTACAGAAACGTATATGGGAAATGGGTGTTACATTTATTAGTATCAAATCTATATGTTTAGCTGATTCTTGGTCGAAACAGGTGTATTTTACTTTAAAAATGATTTACATGCTACTAAGATGTCAAAGTTATTGATATGGTGTCGTTAGAATATGATTTATGTCACTTCTAACTAACTTGAGTTGTTATTATTATGTATGTCCTATTAGATGTCAGAATCTGCGAATTTGCGAAGAGCGGCTGAATAAGAAATTTGATAAGGGTCGGGTAGTGAGAGAAATGAAGTAATATTGAGCATCCGATCCAGTCTAAAAATACTAATGCACCGGTACATCAGGGTATGCCAGTGCCAGAGTATGGAGCTTTTATGCAGGCTCTCCATGCAATATTGACTTGACTTTAACCTCCTCCACCTACCAGTACTCCTCCAACACCACAGATGTTAATCCCAAGAGACCTGAAAAGTTTAGGAGCTCCTGAGTTCCAGGGAGAAGAGGATGAAGGCCGTATGGATGCTGATTTATGATTAAAAGACATTAAGGTGATGCTTGAATATCTTCACTGTTCAGATTCTAAAAAGCTAGGCGGAGCTGTATCTTTACATCGAGTATCAACTTGAATGTGGTGGATGAATACTATGATGTATGCACCACTTGATCAAGTGACCTGATAGTTCTTTCAAGATGAATTTAAGAACAAGTACATCGGTGAGCAGTTTATGCGGGCGATGCTACTGAAGTTTCTTAATCTGAAACAAGGTGATCGAGTAATACATGAGTACGAGACTGAGTATAAAAATCTGAGTCATTTTGCTACTGAAGTAGTTCCAAATGACAAGGCTCGACGTGATTTGTTCATCGAGGGATTGAGGCCTAAGTTGAAAGAGATGATGTTGGCTTTAAACTTGCCTACCTTGCATGAAGTCATAATCTGAGCTAAGGTCATCGAAAGAGCTTAAGAGGAAACTTTAGCAGTGGAGCAGGGTATGAAGACAGGAAAAATGGTTAGAAAGTCTTCAACTTTCTATCATACAAAGAGAGGTAAGGGTTTAAGTTCCTGATACAATAATAGGGATGGTTCTGATACAACATCCATGTTTATTTGGATTCTTTAATTAATCCAAGATATTTACTTATTCTAGTCCATAAGGGTATTTTGGTCATTTTGGTGCTCGATATTATTCCAGTCATTTCAAAGATTGAGGATATCCATTCATTCCTAGGCTTGGTGATATTCTTGGGTTATTTCCATTCTAAGGGTATTTTGGTCATTTTATAGCTCCAATGTATTTCAATGCTTTCCTTCCGTCTGATCTTATTACAAACTTGTAGTATCTTGTACAAGCCATCTTGGGTTTAGAAATCAGTTATCCAAATTTTCTAAATAAAACTAGCATTTTCTATGGACGTCAGTAGTTTCATCAAGTCAATATGTCTTTAAAAGTTCTTATCCAACTTCCAAGGTCAATTCATGTCTTTTTACAACTTAAGGGTATTTTCGTAATTTCACCAAACTGAAGTATTTTCTTAATTTCTCATCCAAGTACCTTTGACATTTAGCCTTTAATGATATAAATTATAATGTATATATCAAGGGACTGATTGCTTTATCACTTAATCACATAACTTGTAATTTAATTCTAATGGTCCTCTAGTTTCTTCTATTAATCATTTGAGCCATATCTAGTTATATAATTTTTACCGAATTTGGATCGAGTATAGAAATTAATTAACTACATAGATGAGATCAAATATTTTCATTCATTCATTTACCAATACCAATATGTTCCACAAAGCATGAAAAGTTAGTAATGTATTACCTCATTTTTCGTTCCATACTGATCGACCATTTAAATTCCATTTGAACGCTCTCGATCTTTAATTCAACTTAAAATAATTCCTCAAATACATAACAAAAGAAATTTCATAAAAAATGGAGCTTAATTTTGAAAAATGTATCGAACCAGGTGATTAATCAGTGAAAAATAGCTTACCGGGTTCGAATTTGGTGAAACGAACTTCATAATCGAACTCAGGACGTCGAAAAACATAAAATATGAATTTTCAAAAATTTTGACTTTTTGATCAAAGTCAACGGTCAACAGCGGTCAACGGTGATCAACGATCAATAATTAACGACTTGTCCAACCGGTCAACCCACTCTCCAGGCTTCCAGTAGAAACCCACTCTCCAGGCTGCCAATTGAAGCCCACTTACAGGGAGTGGCACGTGGGGGCACTTGCGGTGTCGTACGGTGTCCGAAACATTCCACAAAAAATTCTAAAATTAATTTAAGGGATTTTGAGACACTTACCAAGCTCGGTTCACAATTTTGAACGACGCCGAGCTCGATTTTAAAACATCAGAAACATTAACTTCCTCACCCCCACACACACCGGCGATGACGGAGACAAGAATGACATCGGTGGACTCAGAACAATGCAAGGAACACGATGGTGCGGGAGGTGTCGAAGATGGGTGGCCGGATCAACCTGAATCGACGAAAAACCAACGACGATTAAGTTAAAACCGATGAAACTTTCGGTTAAGATTTACGGCGAACGACGCCGATTCATGATGAGAGGTTTGAGGGGTTTTGTTCATCGCTCAACAACGAACACGATGGTGGTTTTGGATCGATGAACGGTGGTCAGACGGTGAAGAAATCAGAGCTCAAAGTAGTTGATCGGGGAGAGGAAATGGGGAAGCATTCTGGGAAAATATACGGGGGAGGGGGTTTATAATTCAACACATAAGAAAAATGGGTAAATTCAGGACTAGGTCCTTGAATTTCTCACAATTCCTAAAATGGTCTGCCAACATTACGATTTTACACTTTAATCCTCAATTTCTTCCAAAATACCACTTAAATTCAATACTTTATAATTTCTAAAATTTAGCCCCTAAATTGGGGTGTGACAATTCTCCCCTCCTTAAAATAATTTCATCGTCGAAATTAATTCAAGTCACAGAAATGCAGAAATAAGGCTTCCATCAGTTCTTTCATATCTTCAAGTAGCTTTTACAGAAGTATGAATCCTCTACTAGTCCTTTACCAGCTGAGTATACATTTTTGTCAGAACTCTCCCTCGTTCCAATAATAGAATCAGAACGGATTTATCCTTGTGGAATCAATTCAGCCTTGGTTACAAGAATAGGTTCATAGAGCGGTAGCATATCCAAGTTTCATTTCTAGAGTCGGGTCAGAATTTCTCACATTAGTAACTCTCACATGACTCGTGAGATACTTTACAGAATTTAGACAGACGTTACTGGTATTTCTTTATACAACGGTAGAGCCCTAATGGATAGAAAACTTAGGTTAGCTCATTACAAAGAGGGACTCGACCTTGGAGTTCTGGCATAGAGAGGTACGAGTGTAATCTAGGGGTACGTACTGATCATACCTATTTTCATATTCGACCGACCGATCTATCTTTAAAATTTTAACTCAACCTAAAGCTCTGATACCACTAAATGTAATACGCCCAGACCGATGCGAGTGACCCGATCCGATCTGAGGTATCATATTAGGGCCACCTGAGCGACCCACCATAAAAATCTCAGAAAATTTAAAACTTTTATTAAAACATTTAAACTCATAAAATGATTTATGAATATAAAATAAAATTTATCACTATTCAGAAATAAAACATGTTTTCAGACTCAGATATAAAAAAATACAATCTACATGCCCCCTAATCACATGTACCATACTCTACAAGCAATGCCGGAAGAACTCCGTTATCGATGTTAATAGATGCACTGGTACGATTCTTTTAACCTGAAAATGCGAGTAACAAAGTGAGCTTTGGGAAGCTCAATAATACAAAACTACTAATTGATGCTACATGACATGCAGATAAATGGAAATTCATATAATTTCCTTATTTAATCAAACGTATACTGGATTTTGGGATAATCTGGGGTTCCACTGGTAGTTCATCGAGTAGAAGACATGGAGATCTCAGTTTATAGGCAGCATTTATTGTATCATGTTTTCAAGAGGTCGAATAGAATGCCTAGTGTATTCCAATCAAAACCAGTAAAAAGATATTAAACTTTTAAAACCATAGCGGAACCCCCAACCAAACTCCATTATGTAGTTCCCCATAACTGCGTCCGTAGGGCTTACCATAAGCACACATAAAAGGAAGCCAACCTAAGGATATTCCTTGGGGCCTATGGGCTTACCCAAGGGTATCCTTAGGTCCGTAGGGTTACCCTAAGCACACAACAAAGGGAACCAATCTAAGGTTATGCCTTGGGGCCTACCCAAGGGTATCCTTAGGTCTGTAAGGACTTACTAGCTGGATCAGGGTTGTGCCTCCATACTCCAGAATCCTACCCATATAAAACTCCAGTATAAATCAGTTTTAGCCATAAATCATAATACCTGATCGTGATCTAGTAATATATTATAACTGTGATAATGAAATAAATTGTATAACCTATTTCCACCTGTACATCATAAGTCAAATGAATAACCCAAGGGAGTGCCTTGGGGCCTGAAAGCCTACCCAAGGATCACCTTAGGTCCGTAAGAAATTTACAGCTTGATCACAGTTGTACCACCAGTCTACCCATATAATGTCTCCATAGAACAGTTCAGGTAAAACTCGTGAAAATAAAAAACCATAGTTCATAAACCAGTAAATTCCATGATTCAATCAATCAGGAACAATTCATATTTTCTAGCCTGATAACACATTTTAGGTACCATAATTCATAAACCAGTAAATTCCATGATTCAATAAATCATGAACAATTCAAAGTTTCTATGAAAATTGAAATCAGATATCACATTCCACGTTGCCATGGTTCATAAACCAATAAATCAATACTTGCTTTAAAAACTCATTTCAAAACATATAAAACCGTCATGTAGTACATATGGAACACACCAGAGGATCCAAGTATTTTTCAGAGGCATTTATAGTTATCAGTATGGATAACATGAAACTTATGCAATTTGATCAGATTCCAAGAACGATGTCCTATTGAAGAGAATCCATGTCAATCGATCGGATTATCAAACAACTCGAGATGAACAACTCCCAGAACTGATGTATATCAACTGGTCAATTCATTGCCCTTCCAGGGTATTCACACTTTAATACCAACAATTCTTGTCCATAGATCATCTTTAAAATCATCACTGAATATATCTTAAGAAAGCGAACAGATATCCCAATAATCTTTATTACTTTCTACATGGCATCAATATCAAGAATTGTCAACATATTTAATTCCTGGTTTATAACTCATAGGGAATGTGCATCATGCAAGTTCATTGGTGTTCACAGACTCAACCAATCAATTACTAAATTCTTAGCCATTAAGGTTACTTTAGAGTCTTTTCCGGTAATTCAGACGCCTATGAATTTCTGATACATATTTTACTTCCGTTTAGTTCAATTTGGTAATAATAATAAAGTCATTTTGGTATTCGTGGTTGAGCTGAGCTGAGTACTTCTAGAATTATCATCGATCGAAACTTGAGGAGACGAACGAGCATTCAAGTGGTATCTATGCCATTCAAGTACTGACATAGGATTAGCGTTGGTCAACCAGCTTAAGCTGTGTTCCATAACTTTTAAAGGAAGTGCAACGTCCATGTTTATTTGGATTCCTTAATTATTCCAATACATTTACTTAGTCTAGTCCATAAGGGTATTTTGGTCATTTTGGTGTTCGATATTATTACAGTCATTTCAAAGCTTGAGGATATACATTCATTCTTGAGCTTGGTGATATTCTTGGGTCATTTCCATTCTAAGGGTAATTTGGTCATTTTACAGATCCAATGTATTTTAAACCTTTCCTTCCGTCCGATCTTATTATTTAATTCAAACTTATAGTATCTTGTATAAGTCATCTTGGGTTTATAAATCGGTTATCCAGATTTTCTAAACGAAACTAGCATTTTCTATGAACATCAGTAGTTTCATCAAGTCAATATGTCTTTACAAAGTTCTTATCCAACTTCCAAGGTCAATTATTGTGTGTTTACAATATAAGGGTACTTTTGTAATTTCACCTAACTGAAGTATTATCTTAATTTCTCATCCAAGTACCTTTGGCATTTAACCTTTAATGATATAAATTATAATGTATATATCAAGGGACTGATTGCTTTATCACTTAATCACAGAACTTGTAATTTAAATCTAACGGTCCTCTAGTTTCTTATATTAATCGTCTGAGCCATATCTAGTTATCAAATTTTTACAAAATTCGGATCGAGCATAGAAATTAATTAATAATTACCTACACATATGAGATCAAACATTTTCATTCATGCATTTACCAATACCAACATATTCCATAATGCGTGAAAAAGTAGTAATGTATTAGCTTGTTTTTCTTGCCATATTGATCTACCTTTTAAATTCCATTTGAATGCTCTAGATCTTTAATTCAACTTCCAATAATTCCTCAAATACATAACAATAGAAATTTCATAAAAAAACGGAGCTTAATTCCGAAAAACGAATTGAATCGGGTGACTAATAAGTGAAAAATAGCTTACCGGTTTCGAATTTGGCGAAACGGACTTCAGAATCGGACTCAGGACGTCAAAAAACATAAAATATGACTTTTTGAAAATTTTGACTTTTTGGTCAAAGTCAACGGGTCAACGATTAACGGTTAACGGTCAACAGCGATCAATGGTCAACGGTTAACGGTCAATGGTGATCAACGGTCAACAGTCAATAATCAACAGCTCGGATCAACGGCTCGGCTCCGCTCGGTCCAACCGGTCAACCCACTCTCCAGGCTGCCAGACGAAGCCCACTCGTAGGGGTGTCGCGTGGGGGCACGTGCAGTGTCGTACGATGTCCGAAAAATTCTACAAAAATTTCTAAAATTAGTTTAAGGGATTTTGAGACACTTACCAAACTCGGTTCACAATTTTGAACTACGAAGAGCTCGATTTTAAAACGTCGAAAACTTTAACTTCCTTACCTCCTCACGCACCGATGATGAAGGAGACAAGAAGGACACCGGTGAATTCAGAACGATGCAAGGAACACGATGGTGCGGGAGATGTCGAAAACAGGTGGTCGGATCGACCTGAATCGATGGAAAACCAACGGCGATCGTGTTAAAACGATGAAACTTCTTGTTAAGATTTACAGCAAACGACGCCGATTCATGACGAGAGGTTTGAGGGGTTTTGTTCATCGCTCGATAACGAACATGATGGTGGTTTCAGATCGACGAATGGTAGCCGGACAGTTAAGAAATCGGAGCTCAAAGTAGTTGACCGGGGAGAGGAAATGAGGAAGTATTTTAGGAAAATATACAGGGGAGGGGGTTTATAATTCAACACATAAGAAAAATGGGTAAATTCAGGACTAGGTCCCTAAATTTCCCACACTTCCTAAAATAGTCTGCCAACTTTACAATTTTACACTTTAATCATCAATTCTTCCAAAATACTACTTAAATTCAATACTTTATAATTTCTAAAATTTAGCCCCTAAATTGGGGCGTGACATGTTATGTGATAGAAACTTGGTTTACTAAGCCAGTTTTAAGTATTATTATGATTTATACGATTTAATTCATATTTTGATATTTTATGATATACTTATGTTTTGGTTACACCTCATTTATAGTGTTATGCCTCACTAAGTGAATATTTAGCATGTGTTGGTTTCACACGTAGGTAATAGTACGAGTGGAGTAAGGAGTGCAACTGATATCATAAATCAAAGGTTGCCTTATCAATAACTGTATGATAAATATGTCTTATTTTGATATTATTAAATGACATGTAATAGATATATGTTGATGCTCTAGAACGTATGAGACTTATGATGTTGTAGTATTTAATATGTTAGAACTTTAAGATTATTTTACATACTAAAATTAAATGAACATTTTATTATTATTACATTAAAATGCTTTATTTATATAAATAAAATTTTATTGGTTTTCAAAAATAGAAATGTTTTAAAAGTCGCGTGACATCTGTTACTTGTGTATGGAAACGTATACGGGAAATGGGTGTTACAAGGAATGAGAAAAGTTTGCTAGGCTTCATGTAGCTGTGGATTTGGATAAACCACTGCTTTATTGCATTGGAATTGATGCTTTTGTTTAGAAACTAGAATATGAAGGTCTTCCACATATATGTTTTAAAAGCAGTGTCTGGACACTTACAAGAACTTTGTGGTACTTCATCAGAGGAACCAGTAAACGAGGAGGATGGTGCCCAGGAGTGTGAGCAAAATGCCATCGATAAACCTTCTAAAGAAACTGGGGATATTTAAGGCCCTTGGATGATTATGCCTGGTCGTAAGAGGCAGCCACAAAAATTACAGGATGGGAAAACGGTTGATCGTGGGGAGGTGTCAAAAAATGCCACTCATTTTAGTGTTCTTGCGATGAATCCAGATGACGATGGGGCCGAAGATATTAATCCCAATGTTTAGCGTCGCCCTAATTGACAACTCGTGGCATGGTGGGTCAAAATAAAGGAAAAGGAAAGGAATCTATTACTCAATCGAATACGGTGCCATGTGTTGGTGCTTTTTTCGTGGGTACCTCCTCTGAGGCGATGGGGAATAATGCAGTTTTGTGTCCTTCAAAGCAACTTGGTGCAAGTGAAAATGTTGTTGGTATAGAGGGAAGAAGCTTTTGGGTGGACTTAGCAGTTCGAGATAGAGACCCTATTGTCTTTATTCAAGTTCCTAATATTAAGGGTAGGGAGCACTTGGCGGTTCAGATTGATTATAGTAATCGTAACCAAAAGTTGTCAATTAAGGAGCAAAATGGTAATCATAAGATCGTCACGAGTAAGAGACTGGTTGATCTAAGAGGCAAAGGTTTAAAAATCAAAAAGCATTAATTGAACTAAAAACCACTTACGAGACCTTTGCTTGCAGAGTGGGTTCAATTTGCATCAGATTTGATTGATATCATTGTGGTGGAAGGAAAAACATCGATTACTTTGCATAGTAGGGAGGTTCCCGGGGCTGGGGTCATTCGATCTTAACCGTATCCTCTTATGTTTAATTGTATGATATGGATTTTTAGGATGCTGGTAGCCCCGTGTTTCATCATTATTTCAAGTTGTTTGTGATCCAGCATCACCTTCTGTTGGTGGCATTACTGAAGGTTCGTATTAGTGGGAACCGTGCAGATAGAATCATTAGATTGAGGCTCAGGGTTTTAGTAGTGGTATTTGGCTTCTATGTAAGTCTTTTAATGAGGTAGAGGTTCTTTAGTTGTCGTCTCAATATATTTACACTATTGTGCATTCTTGTAAGTTGGCTCAGGCTATCCACGTCACTGTTATGTATGCTAGTCATAGTATCACTATTCGAAATTAGCTTTGAGATAACCTGACTATTCTTAATCTAGAAGTTTATTTTTCTTAGTTACTGTGGGGACTTGAATTTTATTTTGTTTGTTGATGATCGTTAAGAGCGTGTGCTGTGTAGACATGGGCTTAGTCGTGGTTTCAATAATTTGGTTTTGATAATAGTTTTGTTGATGTGTGTTTTGAGGGGCCTAGTTTACTTGGTCTTGGGGTTCTCTTCGTTAGCGGATTAATAGATATTTAACTAATGATGATTGGTTTAATACTTTCCTGGATTCTTTTTCTTCTCACCTAACGAAATTTGGCTGTCGACCCTCTTCTAGGTTCAGCCTCGCTTACCTAGGCGCTCCTTGCCTCCTTTTCAGTTTGTATTTGCGTGGCAGAGCCACCTGGATTTTGTTAATATGTTGCGCGCTTGGTGGCCCTCAAATTCTAAGATCCCAGAGACCATCGCCTCCCTCCAGCCTAAACTTATTGATTGGAGCAGGATTGTGTTTAGGGAAATTGGCAAACGAAAAATGCAGTTGGTTGTTACGCTTAACAGAATTGATCATGTTCTTGCTCACCGAGATTATGAGTTTATCTCTAATTTGGAATTAAACTTGAAAACTGAGCTCGAGCGTGTTCTTGATGAAGAAGAAAGCTTATGGTTTCAAAATCTAGATGCAATTTATTTTTGCATCGTGATCGTAACACCAAGTTTTATCATGCCTACGCTAAAAATCGAAGGCGAGTCAATCATGTTTGTTTTCTTTGTCTTGCTAATGGGGAGTGGTGTTTGGATCAGCCGGTTCTTAGCCAACTTCTTGTGTGATTTTATTCCACTATGTTTTCAAGTGAAAGTGATGGTGGCTATGCATATCACGTGTGAGGGTACTTCCCTCCTTTGGGTTCAAAATGCTTTTCAACGTTATCAAATGGGGTAGATGCAACTGAAATTGGGAGATTGTGGTTATCCCTAGGTTGGGATGGTTTGCACGCTTTCTTTTATCAGTAGAATTGGGAGATTGTGGTTGATTATGTGTTTCACTTTATTCACGATTTTTTTATAAGGATGTGATTTTGCCTGAAATTAATCGTATTCTGCCGATTCTTATTTCGAAGGATTTTACCCTATTCCGACTCATTAGCCTCTTTTAATGTCATTTTCAAAGTTGTCAGCAAGGTTTTGGTCAATCGTCTAAAACCTTAGCTTCCAGATTGGGTATCTAACAATCAGACTAGTTTCGTTCCTAATCGTAGTATCTCCGATAACATAATCATATCCTAGGAAGTGATGCATTCGATGAAGCGGACTAAGGGAATAAAAGGGAGGATGTGCTTAAAGTTTACATTGAGAAAGTTTATGACCGACTTGAACGGGCACTTTTAGTTCCAGACATATATACTACTATAGAACACAACATGTATTGATAATTGGGAATATCATAGTACCAAATTCACTTACTATGTATTGCATTCTCTAAAGTAACATGGTACCAAAATCACATTACCATGTACTCAATGTAACTGTGTACAATAGTACCAAATTTAGTTACTATGTGCATAATGCAACTGATGATACTCTACCTCTATGTCATGCCAACTATACCAAACAATCTCAATATACATACCACGGGTATTTTATCAAAATCATATATCAACAATGTATCAAAGATATCCATATCGATAATTATATCAAAATGTCATATATCAGTGCATTGGACAGTTAATACCCGAAATTATCCAAATGCTATTTAGCAAAACGTTATGAAAATACATGATAATATGATTCAAAAATCTTTTCAGTCCAAAACATTCGAGCTTGGCTCATCCCAAGCCTTCTTCATAACATATATATAATTACATAGGTAAGAATGCACTCACTTGATATGCCTCATTTGCAAACGTTTCTTATTGATACGCTTTATTCTCGAACTTTTCCTTAGCTTTTAACTCACTTTGATCTTAGTTTTGGTCACGATCTACATGTACATAGTTTACATAACACATACATTGCAAAGTACACATTAGTACCTTACTAACATAGACGCATAATAGGAAATGAATTCCTAAAAATTCTTTCGATACTAATTCTATTTCATAAAATCAATATCAACCTTAACACTTCAAAATGCAACTTCAATTCTCACAATATTCAACTCAATGAATAATTCACATAATTACTTCCAATTTCACAATTTAACTATCAAAATGAATTCTTCTATATTTCACCTCAACATTTTCATAATATTCAAAATGGTCTCTTGCCATTTAACTTCAAATTCAAGTTTCTAACAACATATCCAAACATTCTACATCAATTCTAATTAATTCCTATATGAAACCCTTTTTTATTTACTACACTTTGTTATATGGTCCTTTAACCTTTACATGCTTCCAAATTGGACCAAACAACATTCTAAAGCTTGTAGAATCCTTATACGAATCCTTATACATTATATCTAACCTTAATATAATTTTTCCATAATTTTCCCTATTTTTTCCTTATAGGCCGAATACAACATGATGAATTGGGCATGGTTTTTCACTTGATTCAAGCATGAATTCAACCTCCAAACATCATTTCCAAGCATTTACAATCAATAGCATGTCAAAATAAATTCAAACTTCAATTTTTATCAAAACCCTAACTTAATTGAATCTTATATGTATCATTTCCAATAGTTTTTAATCATCTTTCAAACGTGGAAATGATTCTACAACATCAAATATATCATAATAGAGCCTTATAACATCAAAACGTAACATCCCCTTCATTCATCCAACTTAAGAAATTAGAGTTTCAAACATGGAAAACATGAACAAATGACACCAAATGATAGAGAATTTCATGAAGAATAATTTTGTATTTCATGCTTTCATCTAAAATCCTAATAAATTGGATTGAAAATAAAAAATAAAACACTTCATTACCTAAAGAAGAGCTCAGAGCAATGGAGGAAATGATATGAAGAGGTATTGAAAATTCTAACAAAAAAATCTAAGGCATTTGTCATGTTTTAATAAAATGAATTAAAAATTCATTTTAATGTCCAATGACCATTTTGCCCTTATAAAAAATAAACCAACAAATTAATAGTTACCATCTTTGCCCTTGTAATTTTCCAAAATTACAATATTATCGTTTTTCATCTAATAACACATATTTAACATGAAGAATCAACTTAAATTAAATGGTCCATGTTAAATTCTACCATTTTAAAGGATGGAAACGATATTATCAACCTTTCCTTATCATCCTTCAAAATATCTCAATTATTCGAATCGATTCGATTATTCGAATCATTTTATAGCCTTTTATACAAACTCCGTATGTAAAATCCGTGTGACACAAAAATTTTATTCTTGGGGGTAACTATTCATTTACGGGACTAAAATACATAACATTTGAAAATTACAATTTTTTCCTTAAACTTTTCCTTAGTTTATAATTTGGCCATTAAACTTTCAATTTATTCATTTGGGTCTCTAACCAAATGTTTGGGGTATTGCATGGTGGATTGCTTCTTAGTCTTCTTAGGGTTTCTTTAGTATGGTACCCCTAGCTAATTTGTGGGCTACTTGATCATGAAATACCTTGTTTATCATGAAAACCTTCTACTTTGATGACCACTCACAAAAATCAACACCTTTTGATAATGCCTTTGCAATGTGATGAAAAGAAATGGAAAACAACATAGAAACAAATTAGAAAAATAAGATAAAAAAATTGCAAGAATTATCATTGAAAAATAAATCAATGCAGAACATGGATGTAAAATGCAAAAGGTGTTATCCTTATGCTAGATAGTTAAATTTCACGAGCTTCATTTTCTTCTTGTCCTTGTTCTAGGCTCTTCTCTAGGACTGATTTTATCTTTATAGTTGATGCTGAACTAATCAAGATGTTGAACCACCTCTTGCATTTGAAGATGTTCACTATTTTCATTCTAAATCAACTACTATGATTGTTGGATCTTTAGACCTCCACTTCTATGGGATTCTCCAAGTAGAAAGTGGTCTTCACTACCTCGTGTAGGGTCTTCTCAGTCTTGATTCAACAAGCATAAGACTCTTTGATATTAGCTCAGTCTTTATCCTTCCGATAAGACCTTTTTAGCTTTGATTTATTCCATCATCGATCAACTTCATCATCTACATTATGAATTTCACTACTTAATCATGAACCTTTATTTCGATATGAAAACCTTCTAATTCAGTCAATCACTTGAAAATTAACTCCTTCAATCATGATATTAAGATACAAATACAAGAAATAGAGAAACAAAATAAGACCAAAGTAAATTGTTAGTATCAACCAATAAAAATTATAGGAAAATATTTATGTAAAAAAGATCCTACCCCACATGGTATCTACCCTGTGATTTATATTAAATATAAATTCTACCGAGACATGTTTTCCATATGACTTGGCCCAAAAAATAAATCCTAACCGCATTATTTATAGTTCTCATTTTTTGCACATAAATGTAAAAACTAAGCACATGCTTCTCTAGTTCTCATGTTTTTTACAAAAAGTAAATCTAAGAAAAGGTCAGAGTCAATTTCCCCTTTGTGATACGTTTGAAGATTTATAGAGTTTTGGTGTGAAAAATGGTTAGAGTTTGGTATAAAAATGGGTAGAGTTTTGGTAATAACAAAAAGGTTCTTAAATTATCCGTTGCTAGTGCCCCCTTAGGCTCGCTAGAACCTCGATCCTCACCCATATAGGATTAAACGAACCAAGTTCAATTCGTGAGGATGCATTTCCCAATACCAATGCGAGAAAACTCATTTTTTTACTTGTAAACATAACACATATGCACCGCAAAGGTTACTTGCTAAACCCCATACGAAGATAAAAAATTCTCACGTAAGCTTAGCGTTCACCCTACTTAAAGGGACATGTCACAACTGGAAGGCTCAAGATATGATCATGACATGTTTAAGGGGAAACTCATAATTATTTGCTTCAGCCAAGAAACAAAAAATTTTGAAATTAGTTAGAAACATTAGTAAAACTATTTATTAATAAAGATAAAAAATGACTCATGACATGATAAAACTTGAAACAAAAGAAAAAGCATCAAAATTACATATCATTCAAATTTATAACTTCCAAATATAAAAATGATGTATAATAGATTACAACCTAACTCTCTAATGTCCCCAATGGAGTCGCCAAGCTATCGGAACGGTCCTTAAGCTTTTTAGGCGCTAGGTGGGGATTGATCTAACTTAACTTTAAAATATCAAGTTTTTAAAAGAAAATAAATTTAGAGTCATCATCGAACTTTGTGTTAGGAATGTCGAATACCTAAAAATACATTTTAAAATAATTTTTTAAGAAAAAATAATTTAAAAGATAAAAATAGCTTGCATTTAACCATAAACTTATTTTAAAAATGTTTGGGTGTCAATTATGTGTGGGAAATTTAGATGAGCACCCCACAGCGCCTGAAATCGGTGCATATGCAATTATATGTCAGCTGAATATAAAAAATTACAAATTAAAATATATATTTAAATTATGATCCTTTTAGAAAATTGAACGAGCATCATTTTATATTAAAAAACCTTCGAACCAACTTCCTTATCAGTCAATAGCATTTCCATAGATTCCCCACACAAAATAGTATTCCCCTAATTTTTAATAAATTGTGTATATTCAATATATTTTAAAAACCCACTAAATAACAAAAAAGTTATTATTTTATTCGAACAATCCTCGAAAACACACTTCTTTTCAGTTAAGGTGCATTTCCATAGATTCCTCTCACAAAATTCTTTATTTACATTTGAGTAAAAATATATATAAATATTTTAAAAATTATACTTTACAAAAATCACTATATAAATTTAAAAAAAAAACAAAAGGTATAAATGTATAAAGTATAGAGATTGCAAACATGGTAAATAATAAGAACTAAAATGCAAATGATGTAAATCACAAGTACTGGAAATGAAATAAAGCTCATAAATAACATAAGGGCTAAAATTAAATGTAACAAAATATAAAGTTCAAATTAAAAAAAGCAGAAAAGTAAATGTTGGAATTTAAAAGGTAGAAATTAAAATGCATAAATTAATGGATAGAAATGTAAATAATAGAAAAATAAACTGCAAAGATGTAAATAAAATAAGGTAAAACAAATGAAATTAAAGGTTAGTAATAAGTGAGTTAGAATTTTATCTGGGCCAAAATAATGCAGGTTATACCCCAGAGTAGGTCACCACAAGTTTGTAAAATAATTGAGAATATTTTTAAAGTTAGTGGTTAGAAAGCTAGTAATTAATAGTTAAAATTTTATCCGGACTGTAATAGTGCGGGTCGTAGCCTAGAACAACTCATTGCAAGGTAGTATTGAGTTTTTATTAATAATAATATTAAAGTAGGGACTAAAATAATATAACCCCTTTTTGTATTCGAGAGTGAATACGATTCAGAGATGTCACATCAAATGTTTAAAACTTGCTTTCTGCAAAAAATAGTAAAATTTTATTATTTTAAAATGTCTAAATTTAATATTTATAACAAAACTAACAAATCATGTAAAATCATAATATAACATTTTAACACTCAAATCAAGTTCGATTTTCACGCAACAACATGGCAGCTAAATTTCGTTTCATATAAGAAGTTAACCTGCCTAAAAATTTCCTAAACAAAAATTAATCTTTATGCAAATAAAAGAAAACTTTAATACAATATAAAACTAAAATCCATGTTTATGACCTTATACCACCTACTAAATTCTACATATAAATTATTACAAACCATTTAAACTTCATAAAAATATCATAGCATTTTTCAACCATTTTAAATATAAATATATTAGAATATTACATACACTTATCACAAGTATATATGCCAACTAGAAAATCAAAACAATAGTAGGATGTCATTAATGTTACCGGTGTGTAGTCCTCGATAATTGATGCCATGCTAAGCTCTTTACTCCACTCGATTTTCTTTTCCTACACATAAAAATCATCACACGCTAACAATACACTTAGTGAGGAATTATCAAATAGAAAATAAAACATATCTATATATAAAAAATATAATATAAATTTTAGTATAGAAAAAATATATATAATAATATATGAACATGTAAAACAGATTTTCAAACCTTTCTTTAAAATGAAATATGAAAATCAATAGTTCAGAATCCACGGATCATAATGAATAATTTAAAGTTAATAGTTTAGATATAGGATAATTTATGTTAAATAAGAATATTTGATGAAAGCTTTACTTTCAACGAATTAGATAAACATGCATTTTTCACATTTATTTAACTAACAACCCAATGTATAACAAATGACAATGCATGGTACGCGAGTCAGACGAGTGAGCACAATATGCAGTCAAAATGACAGAAATAACTTGCACTCTTAGTGCGAGACAAAAGTATAGGTATTGTAGAATACATCATCACTATACTAAAATTAGAAATTAGACACGGTAGCTCAAAACGTTAATACATCCTGAAACCTAGAACACACATATAGTTCTAGATAAATGTACACAATGTACCCAATACAGAATCACTCCACCTCATAAATTAGATTTGGTTGAATCTCGATCTCCTTCGGGGTAATAATATGTGAAGGATCTGAATAATACTTCATGAGCCTTGACAAATAAAACACATTGTGCATCTTATTCATTTTTGAAGATAAAGCTAGCTAATAAGCCACCAGACCAACTCTTTTCACAATCTCATACAAACTGATAAATCTTGGACTCAATTTTCCTTTTCATCCAAAGCTTAATACTTTTATCCACAATAATACTTTAAGAAATATTTTATCATCTACTAGACATTCAATCTCTTTTCCTTTAAAATTTGAATATGACTTTTGTCAATCAGTAGAAATTTGAAGATTATTTTGTGTAATATTCACATTGTCATCAACTTTCTTAATTAGATCAGGACCCAATACATCCCGATCTTTGAGTTCATAGTAATTCAATGACATTCATCATTTCTTTCCATATAAATCTTCATAGGGAGTCATCCTGATATTTGTCTGACAACTACTATTATAAACAAACTTCACTAAAGGAAAATTATTTTCTCATGATACTTTGAATCCAATTACACATGTCCTTACATATCTTTGGGAATCTGACTAGTTTTTTCAAACAGTTCATCTGTCCAAGTATGAAAAAAGTGTTGAAATTAAGTTTAATTCCCAAGGCTTATGATGTGATCCTAACTAGCACCAGCTTTATCCATGACTTGATCACATCATGGACGTTCTACCTTGTTGATTCTAAGGGAGTCTTATGTTATTTTATTATTTATTTACTTATTTATGCATTAGATGTCATGTGAATATGTTTAACTTATTCTTAATTATGATTGAATATTATACGTTGTCATTTATATGTATAATATATGATATTCATGCATGACTTATTAATTCACATCTTTAAATAATTCATTCAATGCATATGCATTCATGGATAGCTCATTTGCATTAATAAAATAGGTGGAAGCATGCATTCATAATTATCATAGCTCAATTCATATCTAATTATTTGTTTACATACTTTGTCTAGGTACATTAGATGCTAGGAAGACTAAAGGCAATTGAAGAGTTGGTTGGACAGTGCACGTCAGTCATATTGATAGCCACTTTTGAACATGTTACAATAATATATGGGAGATAAATTCTTCTCAAAAATTTATCCCCTGTCTTTTATCTTTCCAACGCACTTTGAATTGTATCAATCCGATATTGGGAGCTCGAGATATGCCCAGATTACTGAAGACAATGCAGGCTGAAAATATATTCGGGATTTACAACCAAATGAAGAGCCATGTTCATACCTGATGCATTTCCACCCACATGAATACATTTATGGCGTGTAAAATCAAGCATGTGGAAGACACATCAAGTACATTGGAGTATGATACACATTGGGATAGCTTAGTGGAGCATTTGGGAGACATACTGCTCACAAACAGTCCACAAAGAACATGACAGCTAGTGGAACACTAAGGAGAGTTTGGAGGAAGACACATGCACGCCCATAATGCTGCACATGGGCAGCATTCATCCTATGTACAAGACTGCACTACAAGGTTCTCTAGAACACCCATGTGCGTGCCATATAACCAGCAAACCATGTGCAATGCGCGTTAATTCACTTGGCACCAACTTGAAAAGATACAAGCACTATTCAACCATGAAGACATGTTCATACATTTCAACCGAACCAGAACTCATTTATTCTTGTTAATTATGTCTTTTAGGAGGGAACAAGTGCTGGCCGAACTACCATGTTCATATTCAGCTAACTCCTTTCAAAACTCTATAAATATATTTTCCTATTTCATTTGTAAACATCATATTTTGATGAATTAAATTGAGATTATTCTCTTTGCAAAGTCCTTGTGACTTTTATCGACTTATCAAGTAATTTCATTACTTGTGGCGTAAACCTCTTTCACTTTGATACTTTTGGTTCCTATCTCTGTATAGATAGTGGGTCTAAGTCATTGTTACCACCCCTTAGAGAGGATTTGTAAGGTTGGGTCTTTGCTCTCTATAGCACTGGTTCTTCCTTGGTCAATTCTAAGATACTATCATATTCAACATTCCATTGTTTCATCAACTATACCATAACCACAACATACATCTTCCGCTACCATATCTTATTTCCTAAATAACCTACCATTTCACCTTTACATCTACCACCTTAACCATCTGTTTCAGCCATTTACTTATGCAGGTTGTTTTGCTTCCTTCCTAGATCCACAATCAATTGAAGAGGTAAGAATCCGCTTCTTATCATATGGTGTCGGAGCTTTGGCGGAAGAAGCAACAAGCAACAACAATAAAAAAAATACAAAAAGAAGTGCAAGTGAAGTGCGTGTAAAAGAAATCATGATTCAAGAAAGAAAAGTTGAAAGCACACAACAACAATTCTCATCACTAAGCCATTCAAGTAAACCTTTAAATTGATTTTGGTGATACAAGGTTTTAAAGTGATTTTGTGTAAGTAACCCTTTTTTTAATTCTCTTATTTCTATTTCTAAGCCACATTTCTTTTCATTATTATTTGTTTTCCACTCCTACAAACCCTTTTGCAGTTGACGCACAACAAGTAAACTTTACTTGATACGTTTTGAGTAAAGTCATTTTAGAACTTGAGATAAAGAGAATTGAGCGGTAAAAGGCAAGAGTGAACATCAAGGGTAAAAGCTATCCCGAGTGAAACACGAGTATTGAGCGATATTTTAATTTCTTTGGAGTGTTACTGTGAGGTTTTGTGAAAGCATTCTTGGTAAGGTCCTTTTACACATTTCCATTCTTTATTTCACTGATAATTTTTTTCATCTTTTCAATGGAGTACGAACAATAAAGAATGAATACATTTCATACTCGTTGCCATGTAAATGATAAAGATGGTAAAGTATGTATTGTAGCCATTGATAGTGGAAGTTGTGCAAACCTTGCTAGCATATATATGGTAGAGAAGTTGGGAATTAAAACGCTCAAACATCCCAGTCCATATGTTTTGCAAGGATTAAATGACGATGAAAAGCTAGAAGTCTTAGAGCAAGTACTTGTGCCCTTTTCAATTGGGAGATATGAAGATGAAATCTTATGTGATGTTGTTCCCATGAATTCAAGCCATCTTCTTTTCGGTCGACCTTGGCAGTTTGATAAACAAGCAAAACATAATTGCTTCACCAATCACTTCTCATTCACCCATAATGAAAAGAAGATCACCTTGGTACCAATGTTTCCAAATCAAGTGCATGAAGACCAAACTATCATCAAATCACGCATAGAGGAATGGGAGAAAACTAAAGCCATAAAGAAAGTTGAAAAAGAAGTCTTGCAATAGCAGCAAGTTGAACAAGTGGAAAATCATATTGATATGACAAAAGTTGGAACTGATGGATATAGAAAAGAAAAGAAGAATAAATTTTAACTAACCTTACTCATTTATCTATTCTTCTTATTGTTTTGCAGGATAATCCAAGAGATATATCTTTTCAAGCAGATGATTCAAGAAACATATGTTTTAAAGAACCAATATGTGTGACCTTTGGTAAAGACATGTCCTTTGAAGTTCCAAAGAATATATCACTTAAAGTGCCAAGGAATGGGATCATTGATATTCCAAGTGCATTGCCAATTATTAAAAGAATTCAGCAACCAACTCCCATTAAACATTCACCCTGGTTTGATATTTCCATTCATCTTGTTAATAGTTTTTCATTTACTAACTTTGATTTATTTTTGTAGGAACTTGTTTCATCCTTATGGAGAAGAAATCATGCCAACCTTCAAGTCATACAATTTGGAGAAGTCATCTTTCGATTTGAGGACAAATCGCCCGAAAGAAGGGGAGGATGATGTGATCCTAACTAGCACCAACTTTATCCATGACTTGATCACATCATGGACGATCTACCTTGTTGATTCTAAGGGAGTCTTACCTTATTTTATTATTTATTTACTTATTTATGCATTAGATGTCATGTGAATATGTTTAGCTTATTCTTAATTATGCTTGAATATTATATGATGTCATTTATATGTATAATATATGATATTCATGCATGACTTATTAATTCACATCTTTATATAATTCATTCAGTGCATATGCATTCATAGTTAGCTCATTTGCATTAATAAAATAGCTGGAAGCATGCATTCATAATTATCATAGCTCAAATCATATATAATTATTTGTTTACTACTTTTTCTAGGTACATTGGATGCTAGAAAGACTAAAGGCAATTGAAGAGTTGGTTGGACAGTGCACGTTAGTCATATTGATCGCAACTTTTGAACATGTTACAAGCATAAATGGGAGATTAAGTCTTATTGAAATTTAATGCCTTGTCGTTTATCTTTCCAATGCACTTTGAATTGTATCAATCCGATATTGGAAGCTCGAGATATGCCCAGATTATTGAAGACAATGTAGGCTGAAAATTTATACGGGATTTACAACCAAATGAAGAGCCATGTTCATACCTGATGCATTTCCACCCACATGAATACATTTATGGCGTGTACAATCAAGCATGTGGAAGACATATCAAGTACATTGGAGCATGATACGCATTGGGACAACTTAGTGGAGCATTTGGGAGACATATACTGCTCACAAACAACCCACAAAGAACATGGCAGCTAGTGGAACACTAAGGAGAGTTTGGAGGAAGACACATGCACGCCCATAATGCTTCACATGGCCAGAATTCATCCTGTGCACAAGACTGCACTACAAGGTTCTCTAGAACAATCATATGCATGCCATATAACCAGCAAACCATGTGCAATGCGTGTGAATCCACTTGGCACCAACTTGAAAGGATACAAGTGCTATTCAGCCATGAAGACATGAAAGGATACAAGTACTCATTTATTCTTGTTAATTATGTATTAAAATTATGTCTTTTATGAGGGCACAAGGGCTGGCCAAACTACCATGTTCCTATTCGACTAACTCCTTTCAAAACTCTATAAATATGTTTTCCTATTTCATTTGTAAATAACATATTTTGATGAATTAAATTGAGATTATTCTCTTTGCAAAGTCCTTGTGACTTTTATCGACTTATCAAGTAATTTCATTACTTGTGGCGTCAACCTCTTTCACTTTGATACTTTTGGTTCCTATCTCTATATAGATAGTGGCTCTAAGTCCTTGTTACCACCCCTTAGAGAGGATTTATAAGGCTGGGTCTTTTCTCTCTATAGCATTGGTTCTTCCTTGGTCAATTCTAAAATACTATCATATTCAACATTCTATTGTTTCATCAACTATACCATAACCACAACATACATCTTTCACTACCATCTCTTATTTCCTAAATAACCAACGATTTCACCTTTACATCTACCACCTTAACCATCTATTTGAGCCATTCACTTATGCAGGTTATTTTGCTTCCTTCCTAGATCCACAATCAATCGATAAGGTGGAATCTACCTCGCATCATCCCGATCTTTGAGTTCATAGTAATTCGATGACATTCATCATTTCATTCCATATAAACCTTCATAGGGAGTCATCTTGATATTTGTCTGATAACTGCTATTATAAACAAACTTCACTAAAGGAAAATTCTTTTCTCATGATACTTTGAATCCAATTACACATGTCCTTAGATATCTTTGGGAATCTGGCTAGTTTTGCTCAAACAGTTCATCTGTCCAAGTATGAAAAAAAGTGTTGAAATTAAGTTGAATTCCCAAGGCTTAATACAAAGATTTCCAAAATTCTTTAAGTAAGCCTTGGATCTTTATCAGATACTATCGATAATAGCACTTAGTGTAATTGAATAATTTACTTACTATACCATTCATCATGCTAATCCATAGAGTAATCAATTTAAACTAAGATGAAGTGTGCTGACTTATTTAATTTGTCAACAATCACTTAGATTGAATCCTTCTTGTTGGGTATCAAAGATAGTCTTGTAAAAAAATCCATCGTAACTCTTTATCATTTCCACTGAAGAATGAAAATTGGTTTCCCTAATCATGAGGGCACTTGATTTTTTTATTAACTTGTTGATAATTAGGCATTTAGAAACAAACTTAGTTGTAGCTCTTCTTATGTCGTACCACCAATACCGACTCTTCAAACCCATATACATCTTGATTTCTCTAGAATACATAATCAAAGGATTATAATGTGATCAAGCGAGAAGTTTTTTCTTTAACTTCCTTATAATTTGGAATCATAAACTCTTCCTTGACAGAATAAACATCCATCAAACTTAACATTAGAGTCTTTAGTTTCATTCTTTTTTTGAAGATCGTATATTCGATTCAATAGTGTAAACTTTACTCATTCTAAGATCACTGCACCATCTTTTTTTATTGATAATCAAGCATCCAAATCTCTTAGAGTAAAAAATGTCTTTTGACTTAACACATCATCTACTAAGTTAGCTTTCCCTATACGGTAGTTGATAACCAACTTATAATCTTTAAGAAGTTCGATCCATGTCCTTTGTTTCAAATTCAATTCCTTTTGATTTGAAAAATACCTTAAATTTTTATTTCCTTGTGAACAGTGTAGATATGCTCACCATAAATATAGTGACACTATATCTTCAAAGCTAACACAACAACTGCTAATTCTAGATCATAAGTCGGATAATTTTCTTTATGAGTCTTAAGTTTTCTTGAAACATAAATCATGACTTTTACTTCTTACACTTATTCACATCCCAAAACATTATGAAATGTGTCACTATAAAACATATAATCCTTATAAAATGCATGATTTATCACATTGTACTTTTGTAACACCCTCAACCCATACCCGACCCGGATACGAGTCCAGGATGTCACATTGACTAAACAAAACAATACTCTTAAAAAAAACCGATAAAACATTTGAACTTATATTATTAAAATACAATAATATACATATGTTAATACAAGTTTATCAAAATACTCAGAGCATACACAACTTAACATTCTATTACATGCCAACACTGATTTACATAACAAAATGACATACTATTAAGTTACTTCTAATCTGATAGTTGCAGGAGTAATGTTGTCCAGCTACTTAACCTTGATCGTCTACTTTCTCGGATCCTACGTGTGAAACACTCACACGCTAAGTCATCGACTTAGCGTGGCAATATAATAATAATGATAATAAAGAAATGTAATGGAAATGCCATAATTAAATGGAATGAGATGAAATCAAATGCTTAACCATGTCGTTTATATCACCATGTTCTTTACCGGTAAGCATAATATATTAACATTCATGAATTCATATTAATAAGATTATTGGCCCATATAAAATTTTCCCTAAGGTATATGAGTACTGTGAGGTTCTGCACTATGTTGTCACCACAGCTCGTATAAATGATCCGAAGTGCCACGTAGAATTGCACCGAAGTGCCACGTAGAATTGCTCTGAAGTGCAGCGTAGAATTTCACCGTAGTTCCATATAAGATCGTCCCTAAGGACCACGTATATAATTCCTTAAGAATCATATATATATGCCAAGGATCAAGTATGTGTCTTAAAATACCTCACACATGTTCCAAAGAATACATATATGTCCCGAAGGACCGCATAGACCCTCTACTCTTGGCATGCCAACTATACCTATAGTTCTCATCTACATAACATGGGCTTTCACCATTCCCATAATTTATATTGTATAGACATATAATTTACATACCTTTATCACATAAACATATCATGTTCCATCACTTTATCACATAGCTTATATAACCTTTCATGCATATTCATGTCACTTAATGCATATAATATGAATTCATGTAATGTATCATAATATGAAATGCGATCTTGTATCAAAATATTGAATCTAGACTTATCACAAGTCTATAACTGAATAGAATACTATATTCATGCTATGCATATGCACTCACCTATATTTCCTTGCTTTTTCCTCGATCGATCTTACGAGGCAATTGTTCTAAAACTTGTTTAGGCTCGGTATCTATAGAGTAATTTATTGATGCTAATCAGTATACTAATTAATGTATTCCAAACAATCATTTCTTGGGCTAAAAGAAAAACCATTTTTATCTTTTAATGAAGGTATGCATCGATGCACCACACCTTGCATCGATGCATAAATCCTATTCGATGTTTATATTTAAGGGGGTGCATCGATGCACTCCTTATGCATCGATGCACTGATGGCATTCGATGTTTGTATTTTAAGAGAGTGCATCGATGCACTTCATGTGCATCGATACACCTTGAACAATTTTTGGGATTTATCCTTGATGCATCAGTGCACATTAAATGTGCATCGATGCACATAGCCCAGAAATGTAATTTTAAGCACGAAAATATCTTTATAATCTTCTCTACACTTTATATTTCACCTCCTTTTATATCCCTAACTTGCATACTCTTATTTAAACTAATTATTATCCATTCCATACTTCTAAAACTTAGAAATCCAATCTTCCATATGGAATCTAAGAATCTCACTCAAATTCTAACATGTTCAAATTTTAATTCTAACACTTCCTATTCCTTAATTAGCTTGATAACAAGTCAAATTCCACTTCTAATTCTTATTATGAACTCTATTACAAGATTTCACTTTTCTACTTCCTTTCTTTAATTCTTCATGTACTCCTCATCTTATTGTTTTAAGATAATCTAAGCTTTCCTTAAGCTTAGTTATCATCTAATGATCAATAAGCAACCTTAAATTCATCAAGAATTTGATTTACAAAAAAACTCACATTTAGCTTTGTCTTCATGGTGAAGAAGAAGAAAGAAGAAGAAGAAAAATCTGGAAACTTTTGCCTTGTCTACTAACTTCCACGTGGTTTATTAAATAACCTTAAGTAATATTTAATTATTTCTCTTGCTAAAGACTAATTTTCCCTCTTAATTTCCCTTATTTGCTTATCCATCCTACATGAAACATTCCCATTAAATCTTTCAACTATTCAATTTATCTACTTTGGTCACTAAATTTTAAAATTTCACAATTTGATCACTAACCCGGTATAAAGGATGTTACAAATCTCCATCCCTTAAGAAAATTCATCCTCAAATTTTCATTGCACGAACAGATGAGGATATTGAAATCGCATATCTTCTTCACGTTCCCACGTGACTTATTCTACCTTGTGATTCCTCCAAAGAACTTTGACCAACGGAACCGATTTATTTCTCAATTGTTTAACTTCGTGAGCCAAAATTTGTATTGGTTCCTCTTCGTAGGTCAAATCAAGTTGAACTTCTACTTGTTCTGGTGAAACAACACAAGAAGGATCACACCTGTATCTTCGTAACATGGATACATGGAAAACATTATGGATTTTCTCCATTTCTGGTGGCAAAGATAATTGATATGCTACTGGTCCTATTCTTTTAACAACTTCATATGGCCTGATGAATCTAGGACTTAGCTTTCCTTTCTGACCAAATCGTATTATTTTTTTCCATGGTGATACCTTCAGAAATAATTTATCCCTAACTTCAAATTCAATCTCCTTTCTTTTAAGGTCCGAATAGGACTTTTGCCGATCAAATGCCACTTTTAGGTTATGTTGAATTTCCCGAACTTTCTCTTCCATATCTTGAATCAAATATGGACCAAGTACACTTCGATCTTTGAGCTCTTACCAGTTTAATGGCGTACGACACTTCCTCCTATATAAGGCCTCATAGGGTGCCATTTTAATATTGGACTGATAACTATTGTTGTAAGTGAACTCCTCCAGTGGTAAGTATTTCTCCCACGACCCTTTAAACTCAATGACACATGCTCGCAACATATCTTCTAATATTTGAATTATCCTTTCTGATTGTCCGTCTGTCTGAGGGTGAAAAGCTGTGCTAAAATTTAAACGAGTCCACAATGCTCCATGTAAGCAGTTCCAGAATATCGAGGTGAATAGAGGATCTCGATCAGAAATTATAGAAACAGGTACTCCATGCAATCTAATAATTTCTCTAATATACAATTCTGAATACTTTTCCATAGAGAAATCTGTTCTGACATGAAGAAAGTGTGCTCACTTGGTCAATCAGTCAACAATTACCCAAATTGAATCTCTTTTGTTTGGAGTCAGGGGTAACCCCGAAACAAAATCCATTATTACATTTTCCCACTTCCATTGTGGAATGGAAAGTGGTTGCAATAATCCAGACGGAACTTGATGTTCGAATTTGACTTGTTGACATGTTAAGCACTTGGAAACAAATTCAGTAATGCTTCGTTTCATCCCTGGCCACCAATACCGATCTTTTAAATCCATATACATCTTAGTTCCACCTGGGTGCATCGTCAATGGACTGCAATGAGCCTCTGTCAATAAATCTTTCTTCAACTCTTCATAATCTGGTATCACAATTCTTCCTTTATAATACATATTTTCATCTGACTTAACCTCAAAGTGTTTAATCTCTTTGCTCTTTACTTAATCAGTTCTTTTCAAACACCTTTCATCTTTACTTTGTAATTCTCCTATTCGTTCCAACCATACTGGTTTAAGTTTTAACTCTGCACATAGACCACCGTCTCCAGTTAAAGATAACCTTGCATTCATAGCTCGTAAAGCTGCAAACGTCTTTCTACTCAATGCATCTGCTACCACGTTAGCCTTTCTGGGATGATAGTCAATTATTATATCATAATCTCTCAAAAACTCAACCCATCTCCTTTGTCTCAAGTTAAGCTCTTTTTGAGTCATTAGGTATTTCTAAATCATGGGTGGGGTAATTCTTTTCATGTGGTTTCAATTACCTCGATGCATACGCTACCACCTTCCCTTCGTGCATTAATACACACCCTAACCCGTTATGGGACGCGTCACTGTGTACGAAAAAATTCTTGCCAAATTCCGGTTGAACCAATACAAGAGTTTCTGTTAGAATTCTCTTTAAAGCTTCAAAACTTTCTTGACATTCAAAAGTCCAAACAAACAGTACATTCTTTATCATCAGCTTCGTTAAAGGTAGCACTATCATTGAAAAATTCTTAACAAATCTTCGATAATAACTGACAAGTCTAATGAAACTCTGAACTTCGGATACATTCTTTGGAACTTCCCAATCCATTATAGCTTTTACCTTTTGAGGGTCCACCCGAATCCTATCTGCAGAGATCACATGCCCCAAGAAAATTACTTCATTTAACCAAAATTCACATTTGGACAATTTGGCATAAAGCTTCTTATCTCTGATAATTTGCAAAACTATTCGTAAATGTGCACTATGCTCTTCAATAGACTTCGAGTAAACCAGTATGTCATCAATAAAGACAACAACAAACTGGTCCAAATAGGGCTAAAAATATTGTTAATGAGATCCATGAAAGCTGCAGGTGCATTCGTTACTCCGAATGGCATTACAATGAATTCATAATGACCATATCTTGTTCAGAAAGCCGTCTTCAGAATATCTTTCTCTTGAATCTTCAATTGGTGATAACCCGAACGTAGATCGATCTTCAAAAATACTGAAGCTCCTTTTAGCATATCAAACAAGTCATCAATGCGCGGGAGGGGATACTTATTGTTAATGGTCACCTTATTAAGCTGTCGATAATCAATGCATAGACGCATTGATCCATCCTTCTTCTTAACGAATAACACCGGAGCTCCCCAAGGCGACACACTTGGTCGAATAAATCCCTTCTCTAACAACTCTTGCAATTGATTCTTTAACTCTTGCAATTCTTTCGGAGCCATCCGATACGGTGCCATTACAATCGGAGCTGTTCCCGACATTACTTCAATTTGAAATTCTACCTCTCTATCTGGAGGTAATCCTGGCAACTCAGTAGGGAAAACATCAGGGAATTCCCGAACTATTAGAATCTCATCCAATCCTTTTTCTTTAGCTCTTGTATCTATCACATTTGCAAGAAAACCTTGACATCCTTGTAACAATAGCTTCTTAACAGAAATTAATGATATTACATTTGCTTGACTCGGAGTAGATCTCCCAAAACTAGATCCCACTGATTGCGTCTATCTATGTCTCACCTGACTTGCTCCTCTAGCTGAAGATGCAACTGATTCGGATCTAGCTTGTGATCGAAATCCTGAGTCTCTCCCTCTTTTTGGGGGTACTGAGCTGGAAGAAGCACATGTTCTCTTTGATGTCTGAACTCTAAAATCCCCGAATCTCTCATTCTAAGCTCTTTCAAGAGCTTTGGCACAATTGATCACCCCATGGAACGAGGACAATTTCAATACTATCAGCATCTCTTTCAATCTAGGGCGTAAGCCCTCCACAAACCATTCACAAGCCTCTTTTTCAGTAGGCACAAGCTCAGATGCAAACCTACTCAGCTTGTTAAACTCACATTCATACTCATATACAGAGCAGTTCATCTGTTTCAAGTTCATAAACTCCTGCTTCATCTGCCGAATAAATTGATCTCCAATGTACTTGTTTTTAAATTCATATAAGAACAAAGACCAAGTCAATTGGTTACTTGACATCCTCATGGTGGCGTTCGTCCACCATATCATCGCCTGACCCCTCAGTAAAGACACAACTCCATCTAGCTTCTTCACTTCAGAGCAGTGGAGACCATCCAATATGATTTTCAAATCATTTAGCCAAAGATCCGCCGCAACCGGACCTTCCTCAACTTCTCCCTTAAATTCGGGAGCTCCTAAACCTCTCAACTCTTTTGCTACATTCATTCCTTGAGTTGGTGGGGCTAGAGGTTGAAGACTCGTTAGAATAACGTCCAACGTCCTGAAGAAAGTGTATTAATCTTGCACAGGCACTCCATGAAAAGCATGTCCTTCACCTTGCCTGGCCAGGGTAGGTGAATTACTGCTTTCAGCAGGCTTATCTTCTCCCGCTTCACTTCGAAAGCTATTATGTCCGGACATCTAATAAGAATAAACACATTTTTCTATTAGAAAAACAACATACTCATACTATACCATATCTGAAGTTCTCACTATTTGTTGACATGTATTCCATTTAAAGACTCTATAGACTCTGGTTTATGCCTATAATCGGCTAAACCATAGCTTTGATACCATTAAATGTAACACCCTCAACCCATACTCAACCCGGATACAAGTCCAGGATGTCACATTGACTAAACAAAATAATACTCTTAAAAAAACTGATAAAACATTTGAACTTATATTATTAAAATACAATAATATACATATGTTAATACAAGTTTATCAAAATACTCATAGCATACATAACATAACATTCTATTACATGCCAACACTGATTTACATAACAAAATGACATAATATTAAGTTGCTTATGATCTGATAGTTGTAGGAGTATTGTTGTCCAGTTACTTAACTCTAATCGTCTACTTTCTCGGATCCTACGTGTTAAACACTCACACGCTAAGTCAACGACTTAGTGAGGCAATATAATAATAATGATAACAAAGAAATGTAATGGAAATGCCATAATTAAATGGAATAAGATGAAATCAAATGCTTAACCATGTCGTTTATATCACCATGTTCTTTACAGGTAAGCATAATATATTAACATTCATGAATTCATATTAATAAGATTATTGGCCCATGATACCATATTGAAAACCTAAGGTATATGAGTACTATGAGGTTGTGCACTATGTTGTCAGCACATCTCGTATAAATGCACCGAAGTGCCACGTAGAATTACACCGAAGTGCCACGTAGAATTGTATCGAAGTGCCGCGTAGAATTGCACCGTAGTGCCATATAAAATTTTCCCTAAGGACCACGTAGATAATTCCTTAAGAATCATATACATATGCCAAGGATCAAGTATGTGTCTTAAAAGACCTCACACATGTTCCAAAGAATACATATATGTCCAGAATGACCGCGTAAACCCTCTTGGCATGCCAACTATACCGATAGTTCTCATCTACATAACATGGGCTTTCACCATTCCCATAATTTATATTGTATAGATATAATTTTCATACCTTTATCACATAAACATATCATGTTTCATCACTTTATCAGATAGCTTATATAACCCTTTCTGCATATTCATGTCACTTAATGCATATAATATGAATTCATGTCATGTATCATAATATGAAATGCGATCTTGTATCAAAATATTGAATCTAGACTTATCACAAGTCTAGAACTGAATAGAATACTATATTCATGCTATGCATATGCACTCACCTATATTTCCTTGCTTTTTCCTCGATCGATCTTACGAGGCAATTGTTCTGGAACTTGTTTAGGCTCGGTATCTACAGAGTAATTCATTGATGCTAATCAGTATACTAATTAATGTATTCCAAACTATCATTTCTTGGGCTAAAAGAAAACCCATTTTCATCTTTTAATGAAGGTATGCATCGATGCACCACACCTTGCATCGATGCATAAATCCTATTTGATGTTTATATTTAAGGGGGTGCATCGATGTACTCCTTATGCATCGATGCACTGATGGCATTCGATTTTTATCCTTGAACAATTTCTAGGATTTATCCTTGATGCATCGGTGCACATATGCACATAGCCCAGAAATGTCATTTTAAGCACGAAAATCTCTTTATAATCTTCTCTACACTTTATATTTCACCTCCTTTTATATCCCTAACTTGCATACTCTTATTTAAACTAATTATTATCCATTCCATACTTCTAAAACTTAGAAATCCAATCTTCCATATGGAATCTAAGAATCTCACTCAAATTCTAACATGTTCAAATTTTAATTCTAACACTTCCTATTCCTTAATTATCTTGATGACAAGTCAAATCCCATTTCTAATTCTTATTATGAACTCTATTATAATATTTCAGTTTTCTACTTCTTTTCTTTTATCCTTCACGTACTCCTCATCTTATTATTTTAAGATGATCCAAGCTTTCCTTAAGCTTCGTTATCATCTAATGATCAATAAGCAACCTTAAATTCATCAAGAATTTGATTAACAAGAAAACTCACGTTTAGCTTTGTCTTCACGGTGAAGAAGAAGAAAGAAGAAGAAGAAAAATCTGGAAAACTTTTGCCTTCTCTACTAACTTCCATGTGGTTTATTAAATAACCTTAAGTAATATTTAATTATTTCTCTTGCTAAAAGACTCATTTGCCCTCTTAATTTCCCTTATTTGCTTATCCATCCTACATGAAACATTCCCATTAAATCTTTCAACTATTCAATTTATCTACTTTGGTCACTAAATTTTAAAATTTCACAATTTGATCATTAACCCGGTATGGAGGATGTTACACCTTTTTTGGCTGTTAGCACTACTTGTAAAGAAATAATAGTCTGTATTAAACTACACATTCAAAGAATATTCCTTTCATACCATTAGAAACTAGACTCGAATAAAAATCTAATCATATAAAGTACTCCTTATAATTCAACTGATACAATTTAGGGCGAATTTTCTAATCCAACTTACAAAATCTGTTTTGAGCAGAATCCGCTGCCCTAGTTTATGATCTATCATCGATTAAAATTTATATCTTCTAACATACAATTCAAATTCAATTTTTATTTATTTTCACAAAACTAGATTGACATACAAATTCAATAGTATAAGAATTATTTTTTAATGCATTTTATAGAATTTATGGTGATTTTCCTAAGTTACTATGAATATCATAGAATCTTGGCCGATTTTACTACTCTACATACTTATCTTATTTAGAAAGTCACATAACATTCAGGAGTTACTTCTTACCATAGTTACTCCGATTCTGATTACACTAGTACTTAAGCTTCTATCAAGATCCTTTTTCCTCAATAATTTAGTAAGTAGAGAGATGAACATCAAGAAGTTCTTTACAAATATTTAATAATAACCAGCGAGTCCTAAGAAACTCCAAACTTGAGAAACATTCTTTGAAGTTTCTATTCAACAATAGCTTGTACATTTTAGGGATCTACTCTTATTTCCTCTACTGAAGTTACATAACCAAGAAAATCAACTTTAAACAACTAAAATCCATACTTTGACAACTTAGCGTATAACTTTTTCTCTACAAGAGTCTGAAAACTATACAAAGATTTTCATCATGTTATTTCTTTATCTTTAAATATAACATAATATAATTAAGAAATACCACCACAATTGATCCAAGTATGGTTGAAAAACTTGATTCATCAAATACATAAATACTACAAGAGGATTGGTCCAACCCGAATCGAATTTCCACAAACTCATATTAGCCATATTGGATTCTGAAAACCATTTTAGAAATATCTTCCTCTTTGATATTAAATTGATGATAACCAAATCAAAGATCAATCTTAGAAAAAACCGATGTGCTTTTTAACTAATCAAAGAGTTCATTAATCCTTAGGAAATGATACTTATCTTTTACTATCATTTCATTTAATGAAAGGTAATCTATTTATAACCACATAAAAGTGTGTTTCTTCTTCACAAATAATAGAGATGCTCAATCTTATAAAACTCTACTCTAATAATTCTAGTAATTTTACCTTTATTTATCAAAGCTTAGCCAAAACCATTGTATACGGGTTAATATATATATATATATATATATATATATATATATATATATATATGCGCAGTATCAGTGGCACCTCTATCTTAAATCCTAGTTCTCAATCTAAATTTAAACCATGTAACTCATCTGGAAATACATTTAGATACTCCTAAACAATCAAAATATCTCTCAACTTAACCTTTGATACTTTAGTATTCACCACATTATCCAAGTAAGCTTGGAAACCTTACAACAACTATTTATTAGCAGTTACTACTGAAATCTCATCAGATACCAATTTACTCTTTTTTTCTACCACTGTGATCCTGAAACTTTTTAATTCCTTTAAAATCAATTGATTTGAGTAAATTAGGCATTATAGAGGATAACCAATCCATATCCAGAATTATCTCAAATTCCTCAAAAGGTAACTCCATTAGATTCACTAAAATTTAACTCTTTGAATATTTATCGAGCAATCTTTACTAATATAACTCACCCTTATGCTCCAACGAAAAGGTTAGTAACTACTATATCACTTGTGATCAATTCAATTAAAATTTCTCATCTCTTTATTCTTGCACAGACACTCATATTGTGTCGGTGTACTACTAATATCATATTGAACAAGAGGCTCCTGGTTTACCTCATTACTATCACTAGTGATTCCATCCAGGTCCTCCTATTCAATCGCTTATTTCAAATTCTCTGTTTAAAACATCTAATACATATACTTATTAACTTTCATTAGTAAGGAGTGACATCAATCAATTAAACATCATGTCATTAACATTGACATCTTAGTGACATGTATACACTTTTCAACTCAAAATAACTTTGGTTTAGGCCTAACATCGGCTAAACCTACAACTCTGATACCAATAAATGTAACACTCATTTTTTGTATCTAACTCCAAGTATGAGTCAGAGATATCACATCAAATATTTAAAAACATACCTTGTTCAAAAATCAATAAAAATTTTGTACATTGAAGGAATATAACATCGAGTTAGACTAAGGGTGAGTTATACCTTGGAGTTAGACTAAGGGTGAGTTTTAGAGTACATTTATCGAGTTAAAGTATAGGTACCATTTTAGAGCCGAATTCCATAATGTAAAATAGGTATCGCTACTGAATCGATACCACAGTAAGGAAGTATCAGTATTGTACCTAGGGTACCGATACTATTCAAATTGAAGTTGTTATTTAAATGTTTTGTTTAGCTTATGTTATTAAGGATTGATTATAGTGATACAAATTCCGATATTTATGCCAATCGTATTATTGTGTAGATATCGATCGAAAGCAAGTTCAGGATGATTTAAAGACATAAGATCAATCAAGAGTTATAACTATTTTGCTTTTACTAGTGAGGCCAATGTGAGTGCTTACTACTATATATATAGTGTCTGGTGGAAAGAAGACTTGCAATGAGTCTATTTTCAATGTTTGATTGCATGATTTCATGAATATAAGTATGTTGTTGATATGGTTTTCTATTTGTACATGTGTACAAGCATATGTATATATGTTACATGCATTGTTATAAATGAGCTATGTGTTACATGACATCCTATGTGTTACATGTGCTTTGTGGATATATGAGAATAAGATATAAACTATGTGGCAATGATCTATGTGAATACATGTCCATATGATAACCTATGTAAACTGGTATAAATGATAAAGCCCAAAAGTATGTGATATGAGAGCTAAAGGTATAATTGGCATGCCAAGAGTAGAGGGTTCTACGCAGTCCTTCAGGATAATTCTAAGTGGTCCTTCAATACATTTCTACGCGGTCCTGTGGGACAATAATATATGGTCCTTCGAGACATTTCTATGTGGCACTTTGGTGTAATTTCTACGCGGTACTTTGGTGCAATTTATAAGAGCTGCGGTGACAGTATTAGTGCACAACCCCAATGCACTCATATACCTTCAGTTCTTAGTAATGTACCATGGGATATTAAAAGAATTAACATGAATAAACATTGTATGATGTTATATGCTCTTGTTTGTTGTAATGTATGATGGTTTATGTACTATATGATGTTTATAAAAGTTAAGTATATGATTACATGTTTTAATGTTTTGTTTATGAATTATATGTCTAACTAAGTTAAAGACTTAGCGTGTGAGTGTTTCACACATAGGTACAAAGAAGCATGAAGAACAGAGTTAGTATCAATCAAGACAACATATTTTTACTAGAAGATCAGATCAAAAGTGATTTACACAGTATGCACTACAAGAAATTTTGATTGTTTCAATAAAATTATTTATCACTAAAAGTACTAAATTTGTCACAATATATTTATATTTATTCTGACCAATTTTATTTTTTACCATGTTTGTTAGAACAACCTTGTCATGTAAAGTATATTGTGACAAAATTGTGTTCGCTACCATTGTATAGTATTTATTGTAACAATAAAATTTCATTACTATAATTAACTTATCACAATCAATTAACTATTTTGTCACGAGAAGTACATTTTGTCATAACTAACTTACATTTTGTCACAATGAAAATTATTTTGTCGCAGCTGCTATTTCGTCACTAAATGTAATTTACTGAGACAAAATATCTGTTAAAATAAAATAATTATTTTAACACAAAAGTAAATTTTCGTCACAGTTAAATTAAATTATAAAATCAAACAGAAAAAAGTTTTCGTGACAAAAAGATATATTACAACAAAATTTATTTTCTCACTACTTTTATTTCGTCACTAAATATTTTTATAACTTTTAACTGTGACTAAATAATTTTGTTACAATTTTTTATTGTGAAAAAATATTATTTGTCACAATTTTTTATAATGAGAAATTAATATTTGTTATAAATTGTTATTTTGATTAAATAAATTTGTCAAAAGTTGTTATTTTGAGAAAATATCGTGACAAAATAAATTTAACATAAATTTTTATTTTGACTAAATTTAATATGTTATTGTGACTAAATAAATTTGCTATAATTGATTATTGTGAAAAAATATTATTTGACATAACTTTTTATATTGAGAAATTAATATTTGTTATAATTTGTTATTATAACTATTTAAATTTTTCATAATTTGTTATTTTGATAAAATATTTTGACTAAATAAATTTGACATAATTTTTTTATTTTAACTAAATTTAATTTTTTTGTCTATAGAAATTATCATAATTTGTTATTTTGTCTAAATAAATTATCATAAATTATCTTTTTTGCAGGGCATAAATATCGATATAGGGTATCATCTGAAACAATAGCTAATTGTTCCCTGTCATCACCTGTATTTCTCTTCTTATTTGATCCATTCTAAAAAAAATCAGACTGAGAATGAGCTCGCTTCCCATAGTTATTCCTCTGACCCGCCATTATTATCAGCAAATGTTTCCTTGCAATTATAAAATTTTTCAAAGATTTACAAACTGAACCAATCTTGAGGATCAAACCACCCAAAATGTAAAGCACCAGAACAAAAGCTAAACAACATACCAGATCAAAAGGTAAGGTGGCCATATTTTCATTTTTCAATCATCAAAGCATAATTCAGATGACAATAAATTTCCATTTGATTGTTGGTTTTACAACTTCTTGCTTATACAAACAAAAAGAACAAAAGAGGTGTCTAGATACAGAAACGGAAACAAATTTTTGGAAAGTTAAAATTTTCACCTTAATAAACACCAAAATGTACAAAACTACTTTCACACATAAAATTTGTGATGCAATAAGCACTAGATTCCATACATTGGTTCATCTTTTAGAAAATAAGATCTTGCTTCTTAGAAAATTATTAATAAAATGAAAAACAAATATAAAATAACTTTACTACTAAGAAGATTTAATATTCATAAAAATATCCATGCAAATGCATACCTATGTATTTACAGTAATGTCATGAAGGACTAAAAACATATATATTAAAAATAAGATGGCAGGATGTAAAACAACAAATAAATAAAGTATACATGCTAAAGGTTAAAATGCAACTTGGCAGAATTACAAGCACTGGAAATAGAATAAATCTTGGACACACATAGGATTAAAATGAAAAGCTTCATAATGACGTGCTGAATTTATAAATAGTATGAAATACAAACAAACAGACAAGATGAATTAAAATGAAACATGTAAAAATTTAGAGGCCAAAATTCGAAACCTGAAAACTGTTTGTTTCAACATTAACATAAGCAGAAGTAACGCATCACTATTAACATCTATGTCAGTATGACAACGAATTCTTGTGTGTCATCTTAATTAAACATTTAAGACACCAATCAAAGGCAATACAGGCTATACGTTTCCAAAACAACATAACCAAAAGTAACACATCATATTGACTAGACAAAAAAAAACAGATATTAGGTAAGAACTTAGATATTTAAGTAAATAAACCTAAGATATAAAGGACTACAGAGAGGAATATCCCCTCTTCCAAAAACACGCAGGTTGGGAGAGTACCAAGTGACGTCGCTTCCATAATGGTATAATATTCTTTTTAGGATTTCAGAAAACCCTCCACTTTCACACTTACCCCGCCACAAAGCCTCCACTTTCATTTCAAACTAAAAATGATAAATTTACATAGAAGATTATTCATTACCCCCAAGATTGAATTAAAAACCAAAAAGATAACACTCTAGCAAATAATTAACAGATAATGGAATGAATCATTGGAAATTCCTATTATTTAATAACATTGACGAAGTATGTTGCTAAAGTACCAAATATAATGCAACTGGTAACATCATTTTTGGATAATCAACAACAGGTTCCAAGTACTTGAAGCCAGCAGAAACCAAACAAAGGAATAAATGAAAATGGAAGTAAAATATAGTAGTAATTCATAGCAAAAAAGAGGGAATGATCATCAATGTCTCAACACCATCATATTTCAGCCATATGTTCCATATAAGATGATACAGACATGAACATGATCAAATCAGTCAGTGTTCCTCAATTGCAATAGACCATGAGAAACATAAGCATACTAACCTTTGTGCCAAAGGGACCTACATGATTGTTCACATCTTCAAGGATTTTCAGGAGCTCGGTCTCAAGTCCCTCGCGCTCATGACTAGTAGCAATAGACATTATATCCTCAGTTGTTTTCTTCACTTAAGTATCCACTGACTCGGCAGAGAAATGGAGAACGAGGGAAGAAGCAGAAGAGAAAGGAGAAATGTGAGATTTAAAGGGAAGCAGCGTCGTTTTAGAAGCGGATCGGTAAAGAAGTGCGGATAGAGATTTTGAACTGTGAAGTGAGTAGCCTTCTCGATATATTTCAGAACTTGTAGGGATTTTGTTCAGTTCTTTTGGTGATCTCAGGCCTCGCCCATATCTTGATGCTGCTGCATGAGGATGCGAGAACGCGTAGGCGGCGGAAGTGGAGGATGAGGTCTTGGTGGAGGAAGAGTAAACTCCATCGCTCTGGTGATCTTTCGTTGCCTCTGAGGTCGCCATAGATGGTTGAAAAAATGTGTTTTTGCATCTTAACCTTAACCGTAACGCTTCTAATTTTCTCTTCCGATCAGCGGAAGACAGAGAATGTGAGCATTTTTTTATTGCTCTCCCTGGATCAGTTGAGAATGGGAGTTCCCCCTCCTTTCTTCGTTGCCCTATCTCACGAAAGTGTTTATGATGGCTAGATGGGCTTGGGTTTCGTATGGGCTAGTATTTGGGTCTTGAAATTAACCTACAAAATAATAAAATAAAATAAATATTTAATATTTAATAATTATAATAATAAAAATAAAAACAATAAAAAAATCCCAGAAAAAATGAGTGTCAACATATACGATAAGAGAAAAATACTCGATTATATAGTATGCTGTAATTCTTCCTACTATTAAACTTTATAAAATATTTTTATAATGGTAAGATATTATTTTATTGAGTTTTTCGATTATTAAAAATTACGAAATAATTATTTTATTATCCGTATGTTTTAAAATTATTTTTATTAAAAATTGATGATCATTGAGTTAGATGATGATAGTGATAATAACGCTGGTGGTGTTGGTAGTAGTGGTGGTGGTGAAAATGAAGATATGGACGACCAATATAAAGACGAAAAGGAGGAGGATGATTACTTATAATTTTACGTGAGACAATTATTTACTTGCTTTGCATTTTATCTATATTTTTAATTTTCTGACTGCCGGAGGTCTTCCACGGAAGCTACTCTCAACCTGGCGTTGGGGGCAGCCTACTACCCTACCTCCCCCTTACCCCATTGCATATGGGAATTGGGTTTTGTTGTTGTTGTTGTTGTATATTATTTAGTTTAATTAATTATGATTGTTTGTATGCTTCTAAATGAAATTACTTTAATTTGTTCAATTATGCATATTGATTTATTCAAATTCTTTATTTGATTAAATTATTTACATAATTATAATTAAGAAAAAAAATTCAAACTGCATTCGTAAAAGATAAATGAAAACATTTTGATAATATATTTTTCTATTATATTTTATTTGGAAATTCCATTTAATTATATATATCATAGAAAATTGATTTGTTTTGAACATTTTATTTTTATAGTAATAATAATTATATTTTCTCATTATAATCAAAATGTATAACTACAAGCATATTTTTTCATAAAAAACTAAAATCATTTATTAATTAAAAAATAGAGTTTTTTGTTGTTATAATTTTTCTATAACAATAACTATAAAACTTTTATTATATAACATTTTTTGCAAAAAAAATAAGGAGAAATGGTTATGATAGTATAATTTTTCATAATAATTAAAATATATAACTAAAAAAATAATTAATTACAAAAAACTTTAATTTTATTATATGATGTAATAATTGTTTTCTATAACAGTAACTATAAATTATAATTGTAAAACTTATCAATATCACTTTTTGAAACAAAAAAAGTGGAGAAATTTTTTTATCACAATATATGCCATTACTATAATTAAATTTTATAACTACAAGTATAATTTGTCACAAAAATGTGAATATCATTATTTTTTTTTGACAATGTTTTGTTAATAATTATAAACAGTTATAGTTACAAAAATTGTTACTATATGATTTTTTTACGCAAAAAATATATGGAGGAAAATATTTATGACAATATATTTTGTTACTATATAAAATTTTTTACAGTAAAAAATATGAATAAATGGTTTTGATAGTATAATTTTTCATAATGATTAAAATATATAAGTACAAAAATAATTTATTAAAAAAAACTTGAATTTTATTATTTGATGTGATATTTTTTTCTATAAAAATAACTATAAATTATAATTATAAACATTGCCAATATAACCTTTGAAACAAAAAAGTGGAGAAAAATAGTTATGACAATATATACTATCACTATAGTTAAAATTTATAACTACAAATATAATTCGTCACAAAAACGTTAATATCATTATTTTTGTGGCAATTTTTTTTGTAATGATTATTAACACTTATAGTTACAAAATTTGTCACCATATGACTTTTTTTTGCGCAAAAAAATAGAGGGAAATCTTTTTGACAATATATTTTATCAGTATAATTAAAATATATAACGACAAATACTGTTTTTTACTAAAAACTTGAATCTCATTATTTGTAGTGACAACTTTTTTTATAATAATAATTATAGCTTATAGTTACAAAACATGTCACTATATGATTTTGTTTTTGTACAAAAAAATAGGAGATAGTCATTTGTGACTATACATTTTGTTACTATAATTAAAATATATAATTACAAACAAAATTTGTCACAACAAATCTAAATTTCATTATTTGTTGTGACAATTTTTTCTATTATAGTTAGTAAAACTTTTAGTTACAAAAGTTGTCACTATATGCCTTTAATTTGGCGTAAAAAAATTGGAGGGAAACATTTGTGACAACAAATCGTAGTAAATTTTATTTTGTCACCACATGTTACACATGTTCGCTAATTGTGACAAATTATTATGACGATTTTAACTTCTGTCATAATTGTATATCTTTTTTAAATATAATGCTACGATTATTTATTTTGTCACTAAAAAGCTACTAATAGTGACAAATTTGATTTTGATAAAATCAAATTTATCACAATAGTAGAAATTTCTTGTAATGATGTATTTTGTGGTATTATATGTGTTGGCATGTAACTAAAACTTTGAATCACATATGCTCTGATCATTTTTGTCATATGTACTGTTATATTTATGTAAATGATTATGTTTCAATTTTCAAAATAAGTTGAATTCTATTTATTTATTTTTGATCAAAGGTTCCACCCTTTATATACAAATGTATGTTTAAATTTTAACTATATTTTAAAAGTAAATGTTTTTGAAAAGTCAACGTGACACCTCGAATTCATATTCAGGTCAGATATGGGTTGGGGGTGTTACAGGTTTTGTCTATTGAAAAGATTTTTTGAAATGCGAGGAGTCGCGACTAATCATTTAAAGTGCGATTGGGAAACCATAAAACCGGGTGATTTTAATAAAAGATTTTATATTTATCAAAATACCAAGTTTTAAGGTCTGTTAAAATTCCAGAAATCGGGTTCGAGAGTCAGTTATACTTGGGGAAGGATTAACAATGCCACAAGTGCCCAAAAATTAGTACCTAGTTGATTACCCTATATTTAAAATCAAAAATTTTGAGTTCGATCTTTATTTAACTTAAAAATCATTACGGGTGCAAAGTTGAAAAGGGTATTCGTTTATTGAGACCGATAGTATTCGCTCCTAAGCTTAAATGCGAGAGATCAGTTATTGTGCCTAATAACCGACTATTGCCTCCTATTTAGAAAATCATGATACTGTCTTTGAAAAGGAAGTTGACCTATTTCGGGAATCACCAATAGTCACCCTTGAGCATACTTGTGGGAGATATACCATTAATTCCCTAATAAGTGAACATTGTCTTAGATTTAAAAACAATACAATAAAATAATTTTTTATTTAATCCTAATTAAGATAAGGTAAATTAAAGGTTTTTTCTAGCTTAAGGTGTCAAATTATGAAAATTAAAAGGACCTAAAGGCACAAACCTAGAAGTGTAGGTTCTAATATTAACCTTATTTGATTTTAAACCAATAATTTAATAGAATAATCGAGATGGTCCCTCGAGCATTTACGCGAAGACCAACTTGAATTATCCCCTAAATTAAAAGACTAGTTTGAAATCTAACCTAAAGTAAAGGTTCTAACATTAACTTAAATTACTTTTAATAAATATTATTTCGAATAATTAAATTGGAACCTCGATCAAAATCAAGGACCAAATTAAGAATTTACCTAATTAAAGGACTAAATGTGAAATCAAGCCTAAGATGGAGGCTCTATTTAACCTATTTAATTATGCCAAAATTAAAACCCTAATCAAAGTTTCGAGAACTAAAAAGGTGAAGATCTAAAAATACCAATTTTATCTAAATTACTAAACCTAAAGTTTTTTTAGAAAATATTAATTATTAATAAATTTTAAGAGTTGAGCAATCAATTCGAGTAATCGGGCATCTTATGGGAAAACTATGCTCGAATTTTTCCCTAATTACACTAGAGTACCATCCTAAATTCTAAGTTTGATTGGAGTGTTAATCTAATTTAAAATTAAATCTATGAATTTAAACTATGAAATATGGAAACATTTAATAAACCTAATAAAAAACAAATAAAAAAGTAAAAAGTAAAAAATAGAATAAAAAATAAACATAAAAAAGGATCTAATTGCATAAATGTGAAATTACTAAACAAAATGGGAACAAATCAAACATAAAATAGAACTAAATTACAACAAATCAAAATTTGAAGGAAAAATTAAAATAAAATAAAAAACTTATTTAGGGATTAAAATGTAAAAACATGGATAAGTTACAAGGACTAAAAGGTAATTTTCTAATTTATTTAAACTCGAAAACAATATGCTATAATAAAAAGGAAAAATTACAAAACAATCCATGAAATTTAAAAATAAAAAATAAAAAGGTCACTATACATGAATAAAGTGTAAAAACACGGTTAACTTACAGAGACCAAACAGAGAATGACATAAAATAAATAAAAAATGCAAGAAAAGGGAAAATTACAATTTTGGTCCCTACAAGTGGCTGAAATATAAAAAACGCTAAATTTAATAGGACTAAACAGTGAATTTACCAAAAATTATAAAGCATTCATGGAAAAGGGGAAATAAAAGTTATAGGGACCAAACTGCAAAAACACACTAAACCTGTAGGGGCTAAATGCAATTAAACCATAAATTTCTTCTATAAATACTAATCATTCTCTCTCTTTTTTTGTAACATGTTTTAAAAAAATAGGAGAGAGAATCTCCTCTCTCTTTCGCCTGGTTTTAGCGGCCCACTACCGCAGACTAACTCTCGTCATCCTTTGACCACCATACAAAGTGGCTGGAATTCCCAAAATGGAACAAAATACCTAAAAAACATAGATCTATTAGCCTATGACCTTTTTAGGGGTAGAGCCACCGATAAACAACCTAAAACTCCCCAAAAATTCCCAAAACCTTTCGGTTTCCTTGGATTTCGGCGACCTCTGACGAGGCCCTCTTCGACTCAGGTATGATCCAATCTAGTTCTCATTTAATTTTCGTATTTTTTTCACTGTAAAAATCGGTTGTTTAACAAGTTTGGTTGGATATGTTCGAAATAAAAATAATATATAAATATTTGATGTATGTTAATATTGTTCGGAAAAAAGCTTGCTCTACTGAGATCTTAACTAAATATATATATATATATATATATATATTGAAAGTGTTTGAATATATAGAAAAAAATAGAGAAACAAAATATTTAAATTGTATTATTGCTTTTGAATATGGTACTGCAATGTTTTTTCAGGAGGATTTTTCCAATCCTTTTACAGTTTCATGCATGGGTATTTGTACCCATTTTTTTACATAATGAAATGATTCAAACTTTGTTTTTGTTGCTTGTTTGTGCATGTGATGAAGTGTTGGCAGAAGTGGCGTGCGTGGAGGCCTCAGCTGGGATTGGGGCAGAGGAGGGTTGCTGCTGAGTGGGTAAATGGGGTGGCTACCTGCTAGGTTAGGGTAGACCCAGGTCTGGTCGGGTCGGATTTGGGTGAGGTTTGATTCGGGTTTTGCTTTTAGGTTTGTAAAATAATGTAAATGGGTTTGGTTTTGGGTTTGAGGCTCGGTTGTGGTCAGAGTTCTTCATTTACAATCATTTTTATATCATTTTTTCTTTTATCCTTAATTTTTTCAATTGTTCTTTTGATTAAAAAAATCGATCTAAATGTTTTATTTTTAGAGTTAGATTAAAACTTTCTTTCATGGTCTGATTCGTTTATCTCTTTTTTATAAAAAAAAATAATCTTTTAGAGAATAAGAATATATGTTTATAAAATATCTCAAATATTTTATGGTTGTGTTTAATATTTTTTGATATGTAGGTTTGAAAGTTGAAGGATATTCAAGTAATTTCTTCTTTGAAAAACTGCAAAAGTAATGTTTTCAAAATATAAATTTACAATAAAAATATTTGTATTTCAACATTATGTTCCACATAAATTTTGCTTTAATTTTATCTTACTAAATCTATGTTTTTCTTTTATTTTTGGATCTTACAAGGTTTTTCATCTTCAAATTTTATGTAACTCGGCATGCAAGTTTTTCATCGAATGTTTGCATCATATTTTGGGTCGTGTCAAGAAAAATCAGTTTTTTGTTTTAAATATCAGAAGAGGTTCAGAGAGGGTGAAGTATCATAAAAAATTAGGTCAAGTTAGAGATAGATGCAAAAAATCCAACTCAACTCAACCCGTTCCAATCCCTAGCTATCTCGTAGTTTTAGAGGGATGTTATGATGCCAACTGAATTACCAATAATGATGAGGTAAACTCTGTGAGTGGGAATGTCTCTACCTTAGATGGTGCATCAATCTTATGGAAGTATGCATAGCAGACTTGTATCGCTATTCTATCATGGAGTTAGAGTTTATTGATCTTGGCTTAGTTGGGCAAATTTTATTGTGGGGAAAACTAACTTCTCTGGTGTCCTTCTTGTGTGATTCACAGACAGCGATATGTGTGGCTCAAAACCAAGCTTAAAATGCTAAAAAGAAACATATTTGCATAAAGAATGAATTAGTGAGACACTTAATAAGGAATGAAGTATTCTCTTTAGAGCACGTGAAGTTAAAAAGGTGTCTTACTGATCTTTTTACCAAAAGGATAAGTCGAAAATTGGTTTAGGATTTGTCAAGCGAGATGTGATTAAAGCCCATTGGTTGAGGAATTCATAGTGAATACTCAACTTATTTATCTAAGTTCACTGTTGTTGACAGTCATTTTCGTCCGAATTTATGCATTTATATTATTATTATTATTATTATTATTATTATTATTAAATTTATTACAGGAGCCCATTTACAAATCTGACCCGGGGCCAAATTATAACTAAAGCCTAATATATCCAGGTTGATTCAAGCAAATCCAACCAGAAGAGAAATCCAGCAGGCCCATAATCGATTCAGGCCAAAGAACATAACCCATCAAGCCTTAAACCTATTTAGGGTTTCTATTAGGGTTTCTTATGCTTCTCCATCTGCCTCCTCATCACTACCGTTCGATTAAAAGGAAAATGGAAGGCCCAAATTCGCCCAACAAAAACCCTAGGGTTTCATTACACCGTAGGGATATTCCGACAGCCACCTCCAAGTGCTCAAACCAGTGGTTGCAACGCCACCACCGCCTTATCAGAAAAAAGTTGCACACATCATCGGCCCTAGGGTGAGTTACCACCATAGCTCCGGTGACTCACCGAAGCTTCATCATTACGAACGGTTCTCCATGCCCTATAAAAGGCCATCGATCCTACAAGAGAAACACACAAACAAAAAGGGGAGCCTTTCTAAGAAATAGAGAGATAGTGAGAGAGATAATGAGATAAAGGTAAATAGGTAACCAACAACAACCATAAAAGGGAGACAATAACGAAAAACAAGAGGAAAAGGGAATAGACTTACCCATGGTCATCGGAGGCTTCAAACGTCATCGGAGACTTGAAATGTTGAAGGTATAACCTCAGATCTAGGTTGACTGGAAGGTTTTTAGAACAAAAAGGGTTTATAATTAAGATTAGGAGAGGTCAGAGGCCATTTTGAGATGGTTTTCTGAATTCTGGTAACCATGGACGGTGGCCGGCGGTGACTGTCGACTACGGCGTATGGTGGCCAGCCGGTGACCGGAATCTCTCCGATTAGGGAATTTAGAGAGAACCGAGAGCTTTTTTTCTCTAAGAGAAGAAATGAGATATTTTGGTTTCTAAAGGCCAGATTTGCGATAGTTATACTCACCCCAAAACTACGTCGTTTTGGGGAGGGATCTCTACGTAATTTGATCATGGGTAAACTATGTTTGTGGTCCCTGTACTTTGTAAGCCTTCCATTTTAGTCACCGAAATCAGGTTTTTGTGCATTTTAATTTGGTCTTCACATTTTATTTTATTTCTTTTTGTTCCCTGCTAGTATTTATATATATTTTTGGTAATATATCATATTTAGTCCTTAGATTCTAATAATTTGTATTTTAATCTCGATTAGTATTTTTGGTTAAATTATACTGTTAGTACCTATATTTCATAATCTTTCTATTTTTGGCCATTAAATTTGATAATTTATAATTTAATCCTTATAATTTTAATATTTTATATATGTATTCGAGCTATATTATTTTATACAATGAATCATAAAAATATTTCCTTAACTTATTAGGAATGTATTTTAAATTTAATTTAATTTATAAATTTTTACTCCAAAGACATTAATTAATAAACAAAGGTACCAATTTTGGGCGTTGTGGGGGTGTTAATCCTTCCCCACACGTAACCGACTCCCGAACTCATATTCTGGTAAGGATACCCTTTTTTGTGTTATTTTAATAATATTTTTATAAATTTTATAAAAATAACCAAGCGTTTTTTGTGACCAATCTCATCGCGATAAATGATTTGTGGTGACTCCTCAAATTGTGCTTTATCTTATGCTAGAAGAAAAACATTTACTTTTACGAGACAAGATTTAGAAAATAACGATACTTGTTTTTGTCGGGCAAATACCGTCTCTATAGCTTGGCGACTCTGCTGGGGATCAGTTTTTTAGAGAGTCAAGCCATCAGTTTATTAATTAATTGTCTTTGCAATAAAATTATAAATTTGTTTTAATTTACTTTTTTGATCCCTTGATTATTTTAATAACCATTTTTTGTATATATAGTTGTACTAACCTATTTGTTAATGTTTTCAGATTTAATTATGCGTCTTTAGATTTAAAGACAAAATTTGTGTATTGTACATTGTTCTTTCTTTATGCTTTTTCTCACACACTATGCACTGCATTATCATGACATGAGCTAAAACCCCGCTCTATCCTATTTATTATTAATGAGAAACTACTCCCTCATGTGGTTTTCACCTCCGTATGGGATAGGGGACCATTCTTTGAGCTCACATCTTATGTTCCTCGTGTGGTTTTCACCTCCGTATGGACATAAGGAAGTGTGTTCCTTTGAATTGAACTCAATCTGAAAGCCTTTGATGGGCTAAGATTGAGGGTTTGGCAGCCCAAGGGGGCACCAACAAGGACAATTTGATGGAACCTTTTACCTTAGAGCCAAAACTCAACATAAAATAAACCTAGAACTTGAGCCTAGACAGAGTTTAACCCAAAAGAGTCTCGTAAGGTTAGCACACAAGGAAAAGCTTCTAGAGTCTTTTTTTATTTACGTATTATTACTTTATTTTTCGAATAAATGTATACAAAATAGAACTCACGTGGTTAGGTTTATTTTCCAAACAAAGCATGGAACTAGAAAGCATGAGGTTAGGATAGAGATACCATGATAAATAGGATCTTTTTTTCCATTAATTGGTACTAACCATTTTATTTTTTCTTATCTTTATCCATTCTATAGATACATTTTATTTTGCTCTAACTTGTTTATATTGATTTCTTTTGTTTGCGTTGCATAATCATGACATAATTAAAAGGTGTTGATTTGAGAGTGGTTATCAAAATAAAAGGTTTTCTTTATAGACAAAGGATTTCATGATCAAGTAAACTATAACATAGTTAGGGAATGACATCCTGAGGGAACTTCGAGGATAGAGGAGAACTATGTACCCAAAGATCGTATGTCCATTAAAGAGAAAAAGGAGATACGAGAGATAAGAGAGCAAATGTCCAAGATGTTGGATAGAATGTATGGTTTGACCAAAGGAAAAGAGACTCTTGCACAAAAAGAGAGAGAGCTTAATGAACATAATCATGCAATCTCATATATACAAGGGACTTATGATCCTAACCAATTTGAAAAATTATGCACAGACCCCATTTATATACACAATTTATCTGGAAATATCAAGGAAATGGTGACAACTATAGAAGTTCCTACAAATGAGAAGAAATCCTACAATCATAACTCGTCGGTATTTGAGAGTCTTTTCCCAACTTCAGAAACTCCAGATCAATCCAAGATGAAATGTGGTTCCCATTTTGATGATTCCCTATATCATATAAGTAGTTGTGTGAGAAACTACTAGAAGAACGAGATGTGACTCTACATTATGTGAAACCTCAACAACCTCCTTATCCAAATTAGTCTGATGTTAATGTTCATTATGAATATCATGCCAGAAATCAAGGACATTCCTTTGAGAACTGCACTGCTTTCAAGCATCGAGTCAAACATCTTTTGGATTATGAAATTTTAGAGTTCAAGGTAAAGAATCAAACTATGAGGGTCACTGATTATCATATCATATTGATACCAAAGGTATTAAAAAGTAAGAGTAACAGTGTAGGTATTCAGGAATAAGAAGATCTACTGAAGTATGAGGCTCAAATACATCATTTGAAAATTGAAAATGATAAACTGAGTGTAGAAATGGAAACCATGCTTGAAGTTTCCAAAAGACCAGTCAAGCCTTTCAAATGGTTGGTTTAGGAAATTTCCCAGAAGAGTGGATAACAGGGGTCATTAAACTGAAAAAGAATTGCAAGACACACAAAGATTGAGTCGAGAAGCTTTCTCATGATTTACGGGTTGCATAAGAAATGCGTAATACAGTCGTCATCAATTTGGAAAGATGTCAAGCTGAAAATCAAATGTTGAATAGGGTTATAATCAAAATGGAAGATTCATATCACATTCATCAGTGTGAAATTGAATCTTAACTAGAAGTCACTAAAGCCAGAAATAAGAAATTGATGACATTTTTGGATCCTGTACAATAACTTCTTGACCACAAAGATTCCCTTACAAGGAAAAATGAACTATATTGTCTGCAAATACAAGAATTAACATGTAATATAAAGGAAAAAGACACTGTCATGAAGGAAGTTACTGCTCAGGCGAGCAATGTGGCCCATAAACTGATTGATTTAGCTGGCTTTACGCAATAGTTAAAGCATATTGATAACTCTACACTTGAGCATGAGTGAAAGTTAATTTGGCTTTTGAGGGAAATAGAGAAATTAGGGGTTAAAGCTATCCCTTATATTTAAAGTTTGTTTGATGTATCGAAACTTTTGTTCAATGAAAGTTGTTTTAATATAATCACTCTCGAATAACACCTTTCTCATTCATGCATTTACATTGCACAATTTACATTCCTATTTCTGCATTTTTTTCATTTACATCACATTTACTTATTTAAGTATTGCTACATACATTAATTACATGAACATGTAAATAATTCATGAAAGGTTTTGTAACAGTAAAACTGAGATCATTCATTCATATTATTGTGTCATCATCATGGAAACAATGGAGCAATCTCATGAGAGAGCACAATATTAGTTGCCAAAGCAATTGATTGTGTTACAACAAGATATGAGGAATAAAGAATTGGGACCTATAAAAGATGGATCAAATCAAATTATCCAGGCAATGACAACTGAAATTACTGATGAAGAAGAGATGACAGCTAAAAAGAAAAAGGGTTACCAAATTAATATATCGAGAATGATAACATACCCTGGGGTATCCCACTCGAACCTAAATAATAGCCTTATTAACTATGCACAATATGAGGAGGAATTAAACCGGGTAAAGGAATCAATAAGAGTTATGAAAGGTGTTAATGCCTCCCATAAAGAACTAGAAGCAAGAGAACTCAGTTTGGTTCCATATTTGGTTATCCCCCATAAATTTAGGATGCATGATTTTGAGAAATATGATGACACCAGTTGTCCTCTAATTCACTTAAGAATGATTTATAGAAAAATGGAAGGGTATCTAAATTTTGATGATTTGTTAATTCACTCCTTCCATGATAGTCTCCTTGGGCCAACAATAATATGGTACAATCATTTGAACCGAGAGTATATCAAGAGATTGGTCGATCTAGCTGGTGTATTTTTGGGACAATATCGATATTTTAAAGGTTTAGCTCCCAAATGTAAGGATCTTCAAGAAATAAGGATGAAAACCAATGAAATATTTAGAATATCATCAATAAATACCACTACAAACTGATCCAATTAAGGACAAAATACTTGTTCATCAAATTCATGAATGTCGTCGGAGCATTGGTAAACCCAAACGGCATCACCACGAACTGGTAGTGACCATACCCTGTTTTGAAAGTTGTCTTTGGAATATCTTCCTCTTTAATCTTTAATTGATGATATCCCGATGGAAGATCAATCTCAAAGAAAATTGTTGCTCCCTTAAGCTGTTCAAACAAATAATCAATCCTTAGAAGAGGATACATGTTATTGATAGTAACTTTATTTAACTATTGATAATATATACATAATCGCAAGGATCCATCTTTCTTTAATAATGTGAAACACTCAGTTTAATGAATCCTTGATCTAGAAGCTCTTGCAATTGAGCCTTTAATTCATTTAATTATGTTGGGACCATTCGAGAAGGAGCCATCGAAATAAGAGTTGTACCTGGAAATACGTCAATACTAAACTCCACTTCTCTGTCTTGAGGTAATATAGGTAACTCATCTAGAAACACCTCTGGATACTCTCTAACTGTTGGAATATCTTCCAACTTAACTTAATCCGCTCTTGTATCCACCACATTCTCTAAAATTGCTTGACATCCTCGTGACAACAATTTCTTAGTAGTAAAGGTTGAAATTACATTGAATAAGAGATTTACCCTTTCTCCAACAAATATTATCTTTGAACCTTTTGCATCATTTAAGAACAATATCTTCAATCGAAAATCTACCCAACCATAGTAGGAAGATAACCAATCCATGCCTAAGATTATTCCGAATTCCTCAAAAGGTAATTCCAACATATTTACAGGAAATTCTACTCCCTGTATCTTTATCGGACAAGCCTTACATATCCGACTAATTCTCACACTATAGCCCAGCGGATTGATAACCACAATATCACTAGAAATATGTTCTAAAGATATTCCCTTATCTCTAATCATCCTTACGCTAATATAAGAGTAAGTAGAACCAGGATCTATAAACACAAACATAGGTTCAACAAAGAGATAAAAGGTACCTGTTATAATATCAGGAGCATCTTGATCATCATTAGTCTTGATATGATAAATTCGAGCAGTAGTCTTACCTTTAATTAGATACAGCCTCAGATGTACTTAGTTTGCCTACTTTGCCAACTCTATCCTTCTAGGGTCCCGTTACCGACTGGTCTGGATATAGCTCTGGATAATGCCTTTTATAATTACTAGCTTGTACACAATTGTAGCATTTTTCCCTCAATGAACCAACACTGACTAGAATGTATCTTACCACAGAACTTACATAGAATGGAATCCCGAACCTTGGGTACCTACCGAAGCTGTCTGAGTTTGCTTGGACTTCCCTCCATAATATCTATTTCTTCATGTGGATGCTGAGGAGGAAGAACTTTTCTACTGCTGACCTTTATTGCATTTGGAAAAGGATGCAGAGTAGGAGCTTCCAAACCTCTTGCTTGTCTGAGCCTTTTTCGTTTCTAGATCTTTAAGGTCAATTTTTTCCTTAGCTTTATCCTTGTTTACTTCTTCTTGGAAAGAAGTAAAATGATGAGAAACCAATATCCTTTTGTATTGAGGTTCCAATCCAGAAATAAACCTATAAATTTTGACTTTCTCTATAGAAAAAAACTCTAATGCAAACCGGCTCAATCTGTGGAACTCACATTCAAACTCATATATTGTTCTACCCAACTGCTTCAGATTCAGAAACTGTTGCACAATCTTATTGATAAACACGTCTCCAATGTACTTTTCCTTAAATTCTCTCAGAAAGAATTCTCACGTGATCTGCTAAGGAGAGACTTGTGCGGTAATTGTATTCCACCACACACTGGCTTGTTCAATCAGTAGAGACACAAACCCTTCTAACTTTCCCTGATCGTCACAAGGGATCATGTTCAACATGTTGTTAACATCATTGAACTAGTAATCGGCGGTCATTGGATTAGCGTCTGAATCACCTTGAAATTCAAGTGATCTCATTTTCCTTAGTTCTTTCGAAACTGACACAAGGGTTCAACGATTAATTATATTATTCAATGCCTAAAGAAATAGTACTCGATCTTGCACAGCATATCATACTAATTCAGATTAGGTAACTCCACATTAGGATAAGCAAGAGGTGGATTTTGGTTCACCTCAAACTCTATGTAAGAGTAACACGCAGAGCTGCCTTACTAGATTCCTGATGATCCGACATCTAAACACAGTCAAAATCATCTAACATTAGTGAGGAGTACCTTTACTAAATAATAAGCATCATAGCATACATACAACTATCAATAAAATTTGACATCCTAGTGGAAAGTATATATTCTTAACTAAATTTAGACTTGTTCCATGTCTAGAAACGGTTAAACATGTAGCTCTAATACCAATAAATATTATACCTATGACCCGTATACTTATGCCAATACTTAAAACATTTCTCAACTCAAAAGTTATTTAACATTTCTTTTCTCCAAAATGTATTTATTATAATAAAATATTAAATCACATAAAACTATTGCATAATATTTAAAACATATTTTAATATCAAATACATCCTTTTATAAAAGTAATATTGGTTAATACCATCCATGATGAAATAGGTTAAAACATTTTAGTTTAGCAATTACAAACCATTTCCAAAATAGTTCAACAGAGCAACTAGGGAATTCATAAGTACATGCCACTAACTAAGTCAAAATCACATCGAAGGATGTCTTACTGATATTTTAATATACTCCTTGATGTTTGGTGTTGCTTGGTACTCCTTACTCCTACTTCTGATCTTTACCTACGCGTGAAAATATCACACGCTAAGTATATACTTAGTGAGACAGTTAAAATAATAAACAAATCAATACAACTCATGCATGAAATTAAATGTCATTTTCCAATACCATAAGATCACCTTACATGTATGTCCAATATTTTACCATAATAAGAATGACATGATATAAATATAATCCTTTTTTCCAATAACTATAGCCCAAATGTAAACCTATGAAGACCTTGGATATTCAACTAACAAATGCATCGAAGTGCTAATACATATAAGGTCATGCCCACCATAATACACATAAGGTCATGCCCACCGTATGCACTTAGTACCCTTACACAGTATAGTGCTACACTAAATGTCTTTACACACTAGTGCTAATATAAACCTACAACTGCTATACTCTATGGCATGCCAACTATACTCTGTCCTTCAATGACTTACTTAGGCATATAGTATAATTTATTTCATCCATGGCATTGTATATCCATATAATTAGCATTAGGGAAGTTTAAACCTTGAATAAAATTTATGGAAAAATATCATATTTATCAGTGATCAATGCATTATGATTTCACACTTTGACATATCAAGGTCATGTTGATGTTATGAAAAATGACATAATATCATGCTGATATAACAAGGTAGACTCATTGCAAGTAATCCTGATGATGTATAAAAAATTTATGTACAATGTCATGCATGCATTGCATCACCTTGACACTTTATAATTTTCAAAAGATTTTGCCTCACTATACTCCAACTTAATCCTTTTTCTACTCAATTCGCTTCGAACACAAAGTCAATCACAATCTGTACAAAATCACAAATTGATATCGATACATATGTTAGTATTGTACTAACATAAATATATCTCCAAAACAAAATCCATAATCATACTTGAAACTTATTCAATATCAAAATACTTCAACAATAATTAATTCTTTTAATTTTTGGCACCAACTTTTCCAACTTATATAAAATGGTCCTTTACCATTTTACCACTTACACTTTCCATACCAAAAATTCCATCATTGAAGTAATCACCAACCAAGTACATTTAGAAAGGCACAATTACATTTAAACATCCCAACTATTCGAATTTTACATGAAATCACTAAACTTTCCAAATTTCTATAATGATCAAATTTCACATCCTAATACTCATTTCAATTCCCAAACAATAATTTCTAGCATAGTACATCAACTATTGAATAATTATGCAATAACCCATCATTTTTCTAAAATTATTGATTTGGTCCCCTAACTTTTCAAAAATTGTAAAATGATCTCTAAATTTTTCTAAGGCTTTTAGAATACTTCCTAAATCATTTCCAGCACTCACATAATTTTTCCATAATTTTTTCTCATCCATACAAGACATGGTTGAATGCTCTAAAGTTCCTAGACTAGGTTTTTCATGATTTTGTTTGGTTTTAATTCGATTTAAGCATGAAATCAACTTCCATCCAACCTTACAATATCTATACAATCAAAGACCTAATTAAATTTCATCAAAACACAAAATTCCCCCAACATATAGTTTGGTCGAATATCAAAGAAACTTTTCTAGGAAGATTGAACATGTTTTAATCATAAAATAAGTTTGAAAATGAATCTACAACCTCAAAAACATCAAGATTCATCATTAATTCCATAAACCATGATATGAATATAAACCCTAGAATTGGGGATCTTTGAAATCAAGCAAGATTAACAATGAGTGACATCTAACAATATATCATTGTTACCTAAGTTATAGGAAGTAATGATTCTACATAACATGTTCGTGACTAACTCTTCTAATATATTATATCATTTTGTTCTTTATATGTACAAATCTTGTAATAGTCACACTTGTATAACCCATCTATTATTTCTTGATATCTAGAGTATACTATAATAAATGAATAATTTGTGATATCACATATCAACTTATTCAAGCATGGCCATGCATTTCTAGTCTCACTCAATGAAATATCCTGAGATACATTTCCTATTATGTTAGAATAACATATTCTATTTCTATCATTCATACCCCGTTACATATATCATGATATGATCAAGTCAGTCTTTATAGTGCAACCAGTTATGGAGTACGTTTAACTTTGTCAAAACATAAAACAATATATGTTGAGATAGTAATGATCTCAAGTCTAAGGATCATACCTATATTTATCACTATAAGCAATATCATGATCGTCACATAATAATCTAAGACATATGCTCGTAACGGGTCAATCTAATAGATTGTTCTCTAACAACTTGTTCATCTATCAATTCTGACATCTCTATGTCAATGACAACTCATTGTCATCAATCAATAACATGTTAGTCTTAAGCGTATTTTTATTGTCCATGTCCATAATAATACTCGACTAAGGATCTTTTAATAATAATCATATTATTTTATGGACATTATTATCTTTTAGTTTATTTAATACACTGAAATATAACAAAAGAAAATAATGGTAATGCCTTTATTCAATATATACAATAAATAAAATATGTCAATACAATCATTATATGATTGGACTTTGGTCATACTCTAACAAAGTTCAATTTTATTTTGGGTTTTGATTGGTTGAAAGATCAATGGGTCAATCTGAACTATGAATGTAAGAGAGCTGTTGGGACCGACGGCGCACCACCCCACGACACAGCAGAAACAAAACTCGATGGTCTCACCAGCAATCCAAGTAAGCAAAACCGAATCGGGAGAAAATGATGCAAATACTTACAATGGGTTCCTTGAAAAACAGCAAAGACAAAAGCGACAAGTGGTGATCACGAACGGTTCGAATCATAAGCCTCCACGAAAACATGTCTCGGCCTCTACTTAGTTCACCCGATTAAGAGCAAAATTTACTTTTCCCAAAATCAATTTTGAGAAAAACGGCTGAAGTAGACGGTTGCTAGACCTTACCTCACTTAAATATATCAGTTACCCTAACATCTTAGGGATTTTTAAGATATTTCGAATTAATAAATAAATATTATTTAGTTAATTAAAATTAAATATACATTAAAGACTTATAATTTGAATTACAATCTTTAATTTTTATTTAAAAATTATTTATTTATTCTGAATTAAATATCAATTAAAAAAGTTGTAATCAAAATTACATATATTAACTCTAGATATATTTTTGTAACATACGACAAATTATACATCTTTGCTCATTTCAATCGTAGGGTGTGACCCTGTATGTTCTTGTAACGTTAGTAATAATTATTAGATCAATTCTAATATTACATACAATGAGAAACATCTAGCAATATATCATTGTCACCTAAGTTACAAGAAATTATGATTCGACATATCATCTTCGTGATTAACTCTTTTATGTATTACATCCTTTTGTCCTTTATATCTAGAATAGGAACAAGTCTTAGAATAGTACACTTGTATAGCCCATCTATTGTTTCTTGATATCTAGAGTAGACTATAATTAACGAATAATTTGTGATATCACATATTAACTTATTCGAGCATGGCCATGCATTTCTAGTCTCACTCAATCAAGTGGACTATGATATATTTCCAATTATATAGGAAGGATAAATCCTATCTTAACCATACACACCCCACTACATATATCGAGATATATTCAATAACAGTCTTTATAGTGCAACCAGTTACGGAGCATGTTTAATTATATCAAAACATACAACAATATATGTTGGGATGACATTGATCTCAAGTCTGAGGATCATACATATAGTCATCCAATGAGCAATGTTATGACCGTTACATAATAATCCAAGACATATGCCCATGATGGGTCAATCCAATACATTGTTCTCTAACAATATAATCATGTATCAATTCTGACATCTCTAGGTCAATGACAACTCCTTGTCATCAATCAATAACATGTTAGTCTTAAACGTATTATTATTGTCCATGCCCATAATAATACTTGACTATGGATCTTTTAATAATGTTATTATATGGACATTATTATCCTTTAGTTTATGTCAAATACAGATGTATAACTTAAAATAATAGTGGCAATGCCTTTATTCAATAAAATTAGTAAATAAATGTATTATTACAATCAACATATGATTGGTCTATGGGCATACTCTAACAAGAGCAACTTTGAAGACTTCTGATTATAAAGAAATTGTTTTGATCAGTGAGCATCAAGGTTATCTACCTAATGTTATCTCATTCTTGGCAGTTGACAAAATGATTCGGATGGGTGTCATAGTTAAACTTGCATATATTTTGGATTCAAGGAAGTCTACACCTGGAATTAAATAGATTCCTACTGTAAGAGACTTTTTGGAGGTATTTTCAGAAGAGTTATCGAGTATAGCATCTAATAGAGAATTAAAGTCAGAATTGAACTCTATCAAGGTACTGCCCTGGTGTCCAGGGCTCCTTATCGAATGGAATATTAGGAATTGAGGGAGATTAAGGTTCAGTTACAAGAGTTGTTGGATCGTGGTTTTATTCATCTAGTACTTCTCCGTGGGGGAGCTACCATGCTCTTTGTTAAAAACAGGGATGGTACCTTACATTTGTGCATTAATTACCAAAAGCTGAATAAGCTAAAGGTTAAGAATAAATACCCATTACTGTTCATCGATGATTTGTTTGATCAGTTCCATGGTGCAACTATTTACTCTAAGATTGATCTTTGGTATGGATACTATCAGCTTAGGGTGAAAGATTCTAATGTTCATAAAACAACTTTATGGACTTGTTATAGTCATTACGAGTTCTTAGTGATGCCATTCGGGTTGAATAATTCCCCTGCTACTTTTATGAATATGATGAATCATGTATTCCAGCCATATCTAGATCAGTTTGTCGTTGTATTTATCGATTATATTTGATTTACTCAAAATATCAAGCTGAGCACAATAAGCATTTGAGAGTTGTTTTGTAGACTTCGAAGGAAAAATAAATTTATGTGAAGTTCAGTAAATGTGAATTTTGTCTTAGCGAAGTAATTTTCCGGGTCACACTATTTCTACTAAAGGTATTTTTGTTGATCTGAAAAAGATTGAGGCTATTCTAAGATGGAAATAACCTAACAATGTGGATGAGGTTTGTAGTTTTCTAGGTTTTGAAGGTTACCATCGGAGGATTGTAGAGGGGTTTCCCTATGATAGTAGCTTATTTGACAAAACTTCTGAGAAAGAATATGCCTTTCGTCTAGGGTGAGTCTCAGTAGTCGGGTTATGAATTGTTTAAATCAGTTCTGACTCAAATTCCAATTTTGATCCAACCAGAGTCTTGGAAGGATTACGCAGTTTACAATAATGTTTCACATACTAGTTTGGGTTTTGTTTTGATGTAGGATGGTAGAGTAGTGGTTTATGTGTCTTGGTAGTTGAAGCCGCATTAGTGTAACTACCCTATTCATGACCTGGATTTAGTTGCAGTGGTCTTTGCATTGAAAATCTGGACACACTATCTTTATGGGGAAAAGTGCTATTTCTTTGTCGAACATAAAAGTTTGAAGTACTTGTTGACTCATAATGATCTCAATTTGAGACAGCGCCTCTGGTTATAGTTTTTGAAAGACTACGATTTCGAGATTGAGTATTATCCTGAAAAAAACCAATGTAGTTGTTGATGATTTAAGTAGTAGAGTGACTAATAATATGAGGGTGATGTTCGCTAGAATGAGCTTGTATGATGATGGTACTTTGTTAGCTGAGATCTAGGTTAAGCCTTCTTTGGCAAATAAGATAAAATCGAAGTAGCCTCTTGATGCATCCTTTTTTCTCATTTGCAAAATGAGTCGAGTAGGGTTGTGATTCTGAGTACACCTTCAATGAAGATGGTGTACTATGCTTATGGGGATGTTATTATATTCCAAATAATTTTGAGTTACAGACTGCTATTTTACAAGAAGTTCATGATAGTCCCTATTCAATGCATCTTGGTGGTGTTAAGATGTATTGGAATCTTAGGGAAAGGTACTATTAGTCTAGTTTAAAAAGAGATGTTACTGAGTTTGTGTCTAAGTGTCTGACCTGTCAGCAAGTAAAGGTTGAGCGTCATTTTTTCGTCTTGTTTACTTCAACCCATTTAGATTCCCTATTGGAAATGAGAGTGAGTTGCTATGGATTTTCTCTATGGATTGCCTTTGACGTGATCCAAGAAGGATTCGATTTGGGTTATCGTTGATCGACCCATCAAATATTCTCATTTCATTCTAGTTCAAACTAATTATACTCTAGACAGATTGGATCGGCTGTATATTTCTGAGATTGTTCGCCTTCACGGAGTTCATGTATCTATTATTTCTAATCGAGACTTGATGTTTACGTTGCGTTTTTGAAAGTCTATTCATGAGGCTCTGGGTAAATGATTAAACTTCAGTACAACTTATCACCCGCAGTCTGATGGTTAGTCTGAGCGGGTTATTCAGATTCTGAAGGATATGCTGAGAGGGTATATTATTGATTTTTGGGGTAGTTGGGAGGATCACTTGCCTTTGGCTGATTTTACCTACAATAATAGTTATCTAAAAAGTATTCAGATGGCATCATATGAGGCCTTGTATGGTCATAGGTGTCGTACTCTGTTATGTTGGACTAAGTTATCTAAGAGGAGAGTTGTGGGACCCTATGTTATTCAGGAGATTGAGAGTATAGTTACATTGATCCGAGATAGGCTTAAGGCTGCTTTTGATAAACAAAAGTCTTATGATGATAATAAATTGGTCGTAAAGGCAAGTTGAGTCCGAGGTTTATTGGACCTAATCAGATTTTGCATCGAGTTGGTCTCGTTGCTTACTAACTTTAGTTACCGCTTGAGCTTTAGCGCATTCATGATATCTTCCATGTCTCTATGTTGAGGCATTACTATTTTGACCCGTCTCATATCATTTTTGTTGAGGACATCGAATTGAGACCTAAGAGACTCGAAGGTCAATAAAGGAGTAATTTCTTCATGTTTTTCCGCTAGGTAAAATTTTGAAGCCGAAATTTTCTTAAGGGGAGAGTTGTAACATCTCAATTTTGGGCCTAATTGTAGAGTTTTGAACTATTGAACATATTTAAAATTTCTCAATAGTGCAAGGTGTATTATCGTAGTTTGCCCATAAATTTGGGGTTTAAATCCCTATTCTTTTTTCCTTGCTTATCCTATTTGTGCAGTAAACACCGAATAGTTTTTTTTTTCATTTTCTCCTTTTTTGTTCTACTTTATTTTTTGGTTGATTCGTCTCCGTTCTACCAGCCATCTTGTCGTAGTCGTTTTCTCGGTACCTTTAGTTTTTGTTTGTCGTTACTCTTAGAATCAGGTGAGGGAGTTTTGTTTTGGGTTTTCAAGGAACTTCAATTATGTCATTCCCAGCCACAAACCGACTTTGATATGTTGTTCTATGTGCATCAAAATATTATTTTGGATACTTTTGTGCGAAAATAATCGTCGGACAACATCTCACATGCCTTCACGCATCGTCGTGTGTATATAGAAATGTCTTGGCAATTTGAACCAACTGAACCGATTACTTTTGGACCGAACCGGATAGATAGATTATCTAAACCGTTGATTGACCTTACCCATTAACCAACTCGATCCGTTGACTGACCCAACCCATTGATCGACCTGACCCGTTCACCGATCTGACCTGTTGACTAATCCGACATGTTGACTATTGACCGTTGACTTTGATTGTTGACCATTGACTTTTTCAAAGACCATTATCTTAATGTTTTTGACCTCCTAAGTCCGTTTTTGTAGTCCATTTTGCCAAAGTTTTACCCGAAAGTCCTATTTTACATCATTTATTGCTTTAAGTTCTAATTGTTTTAAGCGAATTGTGGGATTTTGGACTCATTTTCGATTATTTTCTGAATGTACTCTTATCTCTTTGGATCGCTCTCAAGTGGACCCTAATCACTCACATCGTGCTCAATATGATTCCCATCGCTTGTCTCAATATATGTGCAAATATTAGATTAGTTACTTTATATTAGAATTTTGTTTAGTTATTTGGGATATGTACTCATGAAATGGTATTATTTTATGTTTCAGTTCCACAGGACATAGTACTACTAACCGTAGGAAGCATAAGACTTAGCTGAAATTGATTACCTTCCATTGGTGTGTTCTTTAGACATGTTCGATGTTTTTGATGTAATATTCTAGTATGTTTCTATGATAAAGAATGTTTATAATGTTTACAATTATTCGAGGCATTTCTGATTTATGAATAATGTTGCATCACTCATGATCTACATATTGAAGCATTTCTAATTCTGCATGGGACTCCATTCCTCATCCGGATTCTACACGGGACTTTGTTCCCCGTCCTAATTTTACATTGACTCAGTCCCTATCCTAATTATCTATGGCCTTCATTCCCTATTCTAATTCTGCATGGGACCTCGTTCCCCATCTTATTCCTATTTCGGATACTCTTCGGAGGACTATATCCCATCCTGATTTTACTGTATTCTAAATTTGATACCTCTTATAGAGTAATGTCATTGTTCTGTTTTATCTGTGGTGAAAGGCAAAATAAAGTATTATTAATGCTGCATTTATGTGGATTAAAATCTGAATATTGTTACATTTTGATTATGTTGTATTATATATATAATGTGTTATTTATTTTACTTTTGAGGACACACTAGGCTTCATAACTCACCTTTTAGTTTCTGTCTTTTCATATTATTTAGACCTTTAGGACTACGAACGGTACTTGGAGGATCGTTAGTAGCCTACTTCACTGTCATTCATTGTATGGACGTTTCCTGACTTTATGTTTTTATTTTTCGTTGATATTACATTTATTTATGAAAACTTAGGTTATTAAATTATTTAACCTATTTTTTATTTTAAACTCATAACATATTGTTTATGTTATGAACTCCTACATCCACTTACGAATTTTCACGATTTACTGTTGATGCATATTAAAATATGAGATTTTTTCTTGATTTCTGTTTAACCAAAATATTGTTGAGATCTCCGATATTCGGTTTTAACATCCAGGTCGGGTCTAGGAGGTTATTGATCCATTAATTATAATTACTTAATGATAATAGTTAAAGTGATTTACACTCTTTTTGGTGAATAATTGACACATCTGTTGGCTTTAAGTTGAGTGGATTATTAATAAAGTGTTCTAACACCGATGTAAGTCGGTGTTGATAGTTTAATAAATGAAATGATTAACTTTTACTGGTGTAAGTCATTATTGCCAATTAAATCAATTAAAATTGAATAATGTTCACCCTATAATGTATTTGATGTGATTTGAATCAATGTTATTGTGGGGTGTTAGAGATGGATTCATCAACACTATTCCAACCCAAGAAAGGTTAACAAGACACCCTTGTTCAGGGAAACTCGTCTATTTCAATAACTACCTTATAACTTTATGTTATCTTATAGGTGGTAGCTCATGGATTATATATTATAAAAATATTAGAGAACAACGAGCTAACTAGAGTACCATTCTCTTTAGCTCCAATAACATGGTGTCAATTCTCACTACAACAACCATGGTTGAAGTTATTGTTGCAAATGGAAATGATGAAGGTGTTGGGTATTCTCTTTTGGGTTTGAAGATGGCATCTACTGTTATGTTCTTATCCACCACTAAGATGTTAGTGTTGATTAACAAAATTCAACCCAACTATGCACTTTTGGCAAACATTAACATTGGTTTGAGAAAAATGCCATGATCATCAAAATTATAACAATTTGAAATCAAACCAATGTCGTTAATGAAGAATGTAAATAATTGATGAAGACGTTGGAATTTCTTTGATGAAACATTTAAATACCTTGAAGAATAGTTATGATATTCACAAGTAAAAGGAAAAAAGTTAGGTGCTGATTTTGAATGGAAAACGTTAGGTGAGCAAAATGAACTGTAGAAATAGTTGAGTGACTAAGTATGTAATTTACCCTTGGTATTTTTAACGGAGTTAATGATTTAAGGTTAACAAGGTAATGATTCAAAATTTAGAGGCAAAAGATCCCAAAAAAATACTTTAAAGGGTACCTCTTTACAACTGGTATTCTTTAAGGGAAATGGTGTATTTAAAGCCAAAATTAAATTTATATCTAAATTTTTTATTTTCAAATATGAGGGACAATGTATAATTTAATAGGTACTGATTCTGGGTATTATGGGGTGTTAATCCTTACTCACGTGTCATCGACTTTTGAACCCAAATTTTTGCTTACGCAGATCAATTTTATCTTTTAAAAGATTTTTATTAAAATTTCTTTAAAAATTTTTTGTATTCAACCTACCTAACCAAAACTCGATTGAGATTCCAAATTTTTAAAAACATTTTTCAAATATCATCAAGTAACCAGCTAATCGACATATTAAAAACTCATTGTGACACCTGCATTACCCTAAAGTATTATTTAATATCAAACAATAAATTCTCGAGCACTTTGGTATCTCTAGTTCCTTCATCTTGCTAGGTTCAGGTACCCTGACCCTCTTATATTAATAGAGCTCGAACCCATATTATCCAAAATCAGCTGAATCAAATTGACTTGTGCCTTGAGTTCCTTGAACTCATTCATCATGGTGATGATAGCATATGTTGCTTCTCCATTGAGTTCTCTTAATCTCTTTGAGAGCTTTTCTTCAGCTATCTCATTGATCTGATCTTCTTGTATCATATTAGCTTTCAATACTGACACTTCGGCCTGTAGACGTTCAATTTTTCTCTGGTCCTCTGGCCCACTAGAACGTGTCACAACTATTTCAATATCCAAAAAGTAACACCATAAAACAAAAAATAATAGCAAAAAGTACTCGAGTGTCTAGACTAATATTATCGTTATGCAAAAATATCTCAATGAAACATCCCTGCTAAAAGATTGCAATGAAGAACCATCGTGCTATAGAAAGAAAACATCCCTGTAAAATATTATAATTAAGTGCCCTTGCTCAGTTATCACAATTAAGTGCCCCTACGCATTTATCACAATTAAGCGCTTTTAAGCAATTATTACAGTTAAACACCCCTACTTTTTTTTAATCATAATTATGTGTCCCTACGCATTTATCACAATAAATTGCCCCAGTCCATTTATCACAATTATGAACCCATGTGTATTTATTACAAATAAGCGCCTTTACGTGTTTATTGCAATTAAGATCCCTTGTATATTTATCACGTTTCAGTGCACATGCACAATTATCACAGTTAATTGATCTTGCGCATTTATCACAGCTAAAAACCATAACATCTATCACAATTAAGTGTTCTTGTACATTTGTCATAATTAATCCCCTCGGAGCATTTGCCACAGTTGAGCACCCATATGCTTAGATAAGAGCCATAATATTGCAACATGCCCACTCCACTCATAGGTGAGCTTGGTGTGTAATTGGACCACCATGCCTATTCCGCACATTAGAGAATTTGGCGTGAATTATGAAAAGGTTAGATCTTTCTTCTAGTCAATTATACACCATTATTTTTGCTTTGAGATCACGTGTCACGGATATACCTTTTAAAATAGGATTTTAGTCCGTACAAAACTTAAAAATGGACCTTTTCCAAGCTAAGTCAACCTTAATCTTTGATGATTTGTCTAACAAATAAGCGCCAAAACATCAATTCTTTAGCCATTGCAGAATTTCCCAAGCCACGTGTTGAGATCGTAAGGTATAACGAATGCATACATCCAACTCCAACCATCCCGATGGGAGAATTAGTTTATTAATATAAAGCATCATATTACATAACTCGTACTCACCTCGCACCATCGATTAAGCCGTATGGGAAGGTCTCGATGGTGTGTCTGCTCACATACATTTATATGTGGATCAGTCCAACAACGTGCCGACTTTCCACCTCATACATATATGAGGAGCAAAATAATAAAAAATTCTATGTGTATATATTAAAAGCTCTAATTGGGGACAATCTATCCTACCTATGTTCTCTACCTTGAAAACAATAAAATGCAGAAATAAGGATAAACTTATTCTATCTTGTCAATAGGCCCTAAACATGGTTGGCTATGGTGTATGTACATGCTCGTGGCACTATTCAACGGATGGCCACGACGCTATGTTCGGTGGCTTACATATTGACCCTTAATGCTTATATCAAAACTAAAGTCATGATGATTTCTATAGGCTAACGGTGTAAATAGATACAACTTTCTGATAAGTCTAAATGCGTATATTATGACCATTGGGAAGAAAATTTCTGCTTTAGGTATTTAAGAGGGTGTTGGGAAAAATCCCTAATTCTGCTTTCTTATTATTGATTCTTATACTATTGTAATATCCATTGTCCATATTTGCTTAGTTTTCGTGTTTTTCTTAAAAATTTCTTTTCTTTGTGCGTCTAAACAATCCTTAAGCTTATGTAAAAAACACGATTAAAAAATTGAAGTAAAAAAATTTTAGGAGTCGCCATTGACCTTTGATTTAGGTAGATCGAAACCAAAAAATATATTTTAAATTAGATTTTAGAAAAATCCTTTTATAAAGAGAAATATTAGACTAAGTGTTATAAAAAATCATTTTTAAGGATTCAGGAGTTAGATATGTATGGGGAAAGATTAGCAACCCAACACCAAAAATTGTTTCCTAGTCGGGTATACATTTTCATAACGTTGGAATTTACAATTTTGGATCCAAATTTAAAAAAAGTGATATTTTTGTCAAACTTTGGTTGATTTATTTTTTTAATTGGGTAAATTTTCTTTAAAATGGCTTATTTAAAATATTTCACTCGAATATGAGGTCTTCCTTTCACTTTGAAAAAACATATGGGATTTGTGCTTATTTAATTTAGAAGTCTATCAACTCGATTTTTCAAATAAGATAATGTTATATCCTTATTTATGAAAACAAAATTATGCATAAACAAAATATAAATGCACCAAAATATTGTATGAAAATAATGAAAATGCATGAATATATAATGATTTCAAATCATTTATTTTTGAAATTTAATACCAATTTGTTCGAATAATTTTATAAATTGTACTTTAGCCATTTAAAAGCTTTCCTACCAATTATATGATCAAACAAATATAAAATTTAATATGTATAAGTATACATTTTATTCAAAATAAATTGGTTTATTTCAAGAACACCTTTTGTACGAATAATTTGAGTGGTGGACGATTGAGAGTGGTGTGTATGGTGGTAGGAGTAAGGGAGAAGGCAACAATGCTTACTTTTTTTTTGTCATTTTCTTTCTTTCGAAAAAAGTAGCCTCCTTTTCATTTGGGGAGGACCATTTTTATGGATTTCTCAGTTTTCTCCTTTAGAAATGTGCGATGAGTCTTTCAAGGTGGTAGAGGTGATCAGTAGCGACATTAGAGGAGGCTGGCGCATATTGGGTAGGGCATGGGCACATTGAAAGTCCTAATTTTTAAGCTTTTCCCTGATTTTGTTTTCTTTTTATTATTATTAATTATAATTTATTATTTTTAATGATATGTTAAATCCTAAAAGATTCGATCCCATGCCCATTAATGATCCAAAGTAAAATACAATACAATGAGTTTAAACTTGGATAATATTAGTGATTATAGTTACCCCTCATTGCTTATTGGTGTACAATGAGAATAAAGGAAAGACAAAATAATGTTCAATTTTGTTCATTTTAGATAATCTTGAAAACGTTATCCACTCACTAAGACAACAAGGAAGGTTGGATTTGGGTCGATTTGCTTCACTACAACTTCTTGAAGCTCAAATTTAGAACATATGAAAACCGTCCATTCCACTGCATCTTTAGAGTAGTTTAGATTTGGGTCTACTTACTTCACTGTAACTTCAAGACTGTTATAGATACCCATTTTCTTAAAAGATAGAACTAGCAAGAGTTCATCTCCTAAGAGGACTCTTCCACCACCATATCTTTTAAAACAACAACCACACCAACAAACATGCAACAACCGAGCAAGGAGTCTAGTTGCATTAGGATTCTAAAAATAGTTATTTTTTAACTATAAATACATGTAATCCTCCCCATTTGTAACACAGAGGATTGACATACAAAATACAAATGAAAGCACGGAAAATACAAAGGCAAAGCTATTGTAAACGATTCGAAAAGGAAATAAAAGATAGCATATTTTTTACTTTTGGTTCGGTCCCTTACATTTATGTTTTAATTAATATTATTTTATTTATTTAATTTTATTTATACGCATATTTCTCTTGTTACTCATTTTATTTAATTGTTTTTTTCTTCTTTTTTTCATGTAATATTTTTTTTACATTTTATGCATTTTCTTTTTTACTTTAGTATATATATATATATTAGATTATATATATATATATATATATATATATGTGAATTTTCATTATTTGTTTTATTAATTTATATATATATTTACTATTTTTTATGTTTTTATTATATATATATATATATATATATATATATATATTATCATTTCGTTTATCTTATATCTATTTTATTTATTTAATTTAATTTTATATTTTTTCTCCTCTTTCATTTATTTATTTACTATGTATATATTATTTTCACCATTATTTTCTAGTATTTTATTTATTTCATTTTCTTTTATGGACTTTATTTATTTATTTTATGTCTTTTATTTTATTTATTTATTTTTCTTTTCGTTTCTTTATTTTATTTTATTTACTTGTCATCGTTATTTTATTATTATTATTTTCTTTGTCTTTCTTTTATTCGTTTTATTTTATCTTCTTTATTTCATCAGTTTTCTATTTTGTTAGTTTTTATTACCTTTTTTCTAACATGTTTATTGACTTTTTTAAGAGTACGCTTTCAAATCAATCAATTGTAAGTAATTTGAATCGGGTTTGTTAAATTTTAATTTAATTTTTGAATTTTCGCAACTAAGACAACCGACAAATTAATTGGTACCGAAAGGGTGGTTCAAGGGTGTTAATCCTTCCTTGACCGTAACTGACTCTCGAACTCGACACATTTCTTGTAAAAACGCAGATCAGGTAAGATGGTGTCCGACCCACCTAAATTCATTTTAAAGTGGTCGGTGGCGACTCAAATCCATATTTTTCAAGTCGAAGCCCAATTTCGGGCCCAACCAAAAGACGGTTACGACAGCTTGGCGACTCCGCTGGGGACAGGTAAGTGAGTCAGGCTGAAATTAATTTTCGATTGTCTTTTTTTTAGCGAAAATTACAAGTTTAAATTTTAAATTATTTATCTTTGATTTTTTTTTCAAGTAAATAGTTGTACTGACGTTTTTTCAAAGATTTCAGATTTTTGAAAAAGTTTCCATCTCTAGATCTATACCCGAGCTCCGAACTCTTTTAAATGGGGGTGAAAGCGACGCCTTCGTGTGAATTTATTCACCGTACGAGCCTAGCAAGTAGCCTTCGGGATTCATATACCTTATGTCTTCGAGTGAATTTATTCACCATGCGGGCATAAGGGAATGTTTCCTCTCGAGTTTAACTTAGTCCACATAAGTTTGTAATGGGCTTAGGACTAAGGGTCTGGTAAGCCCAAGGGGGCACCGGCAAGGAGAACTCGGGTCACGTTTTTTTAGAACCTAAACTGGGAGACTTTGAAGGAGTTAGAGCCCACCCCAAAACCTCATTTCAAACCCTAAGATGCCAAAATTATTTCCTGCTTTACTTTCTGTTCAAAGCATATGAACTAGAAATTTATGCGGTTAGGACTTGTTCAAAATCAACTTGCGGGATAGAGATCATGTTCGGGTAGGAATAATAAGCATGTGGGGTAGATATCATGTGGGGTAGGACTTTTATTTTCATGATTGTTTTTTTCACCTCACTAACCTTTTTCATTTTTGTTCTCTTTTATTTTGTTTTCATCATTTGCATCATTTAAAAGAGGCATTGATCCACCAAAAACGTGTTTGTTAAAACATAAATAATTTGCATTAATGGACAAAGGGTTGTAATATAAGAGATGAAAAACGCAGGGGTCCGGCTATGGTCAGAAAAGACTCAGAAAGAAAATGAGGACAATCTGCAAGACAACTATGTGTCACATTAGATCAAGAAGACATGGCGCCCACAATCAAATACATCAAAAGTTAACTTTTCAAAAATAGGTTGACAAAGGTGGCAGGGGCAAGATGAAAAAAAAGGTTACTAACCTCGAGAGTCCATTCAAAGACGACAAAAACAAGATGGCAAAACGATAGCTGAATTGGAAGTCATTGTCGACAAATTCAAGAAACAAGCAAATGAACTTTGGATAATCCCTTTGATGGAGGATTTCAATGGAGTTTTCGATTCAGCAAAGGATGAAAGCCAGAGATGATGTCATTCGATACTTTTGGGAAAATGTACAAAAAACAACTCGTCACTTGCACGGTTTAGCCAGAGAAGCCGGAGCGGTTCGGCAGGGTATTCAACTGGTGACACACGAAGGCAGAAGACTAGTCAACTTGTTTCGGGGTCTAGAGGATTTAGTCCGAATGTACCTTTAAATATGTGTATTATCTCTTAAAAGATAAAACACTTTTGTCCCAATAAAGATTATTTATAATAACATACATGTTTTTGCACCAATGCCTCGAACATTTCATGCATTTTTGCATTTTGCATCTACATTTCATTTTTAAGCATTTTCATAAACATGAAATTTCTTCATGGAGAATTCAATGAAGTGGTTTTAACCACATGACACCACATGGAAGCAAGATTGTAACATCAAAAGAAAAAATTGAAATCAGTACAGTGGGAGCCCGATCAGTTGGTTATATGACTAAGCTTGCCAGGATGATATGAGAAAAGAGTCCATCCTGACGGCTACGATGTTGAAGCTGTTTGCAGTTTCCACATAGGATGCTCCAAATATTCCTCTGAGAACTATAAGGCGATGAAGCGTAAGATCCAAAACCTGATGGATTTAGGGGCATGGACAGCCGAAGAAGGGGGAATTTCATATACCATTTGCAGCTAGAGGATTGTTTTGTTTGAACACGACTTTGATCTTTTGCTTAATCTTTTAAACGATTGAATTTATGGTACTTTCTAAGGTGGAACAATTGAACAAATTTTAATCTTTAGTTCTTAGAATATTAAATGAATTAAGGATTCTTTTAATTCTTCAAGAATTATGGATTTTTGACACATGACAAGGTTAGACCTTTCTTATCCTGTCTCAAACCCCAAAATAAAATACCTTGATTCTTTACCCAAAATAACTCATGTTCATTACCAAAAAGACCAAGTTTTGACGTTACCACCCCTTTGAAACTTTTCTTTGAGTCGATAAAGTCACACCATTGTCTTTTTAGACTCAAAATTGACATTTTTATACCAAGGCATTGAGTTGTTCATTTGAACATGAGCATTCTTCTAAGACACAACTTGGGGCATCTCACAGGGAGCATGAACATTGAGACATGTTGGGGGCAAGAAGCATAAAGAAAAATTCACTCGAAATAATTCTACCATGCATTAATTACACTATTTTCATGTGAATAAAAATAATCCTGAAAATCTATCCCCCTGGGATACCTCTTCTGTGAAAGCTTCCATGTATGAAATGACGAACGGATTTTTTTCTTTACCCCTTCACAACAGGAGAAAATATATATCCCTTGTGTCCCCTTTTAAGCCTATAGTAGTTTTTCTTCTGATTCAACCCTAACCAAGGATTACCCTCCATACTGGGGGGCAAGGTAGAGAAAATATGCTCGCATGAGTGAAGACATTGATTCAGATGAGGTACTGAAAGGTGAACCAAATGCCAAGTGCAAAGATTCAATCAGAACAAAAAGAAAAAAGAGAAAAAAGCAAAGTGAAAATAAAAAAACAAAGGAAAATTGAAGAAAAAAGAAGACAAGATGCATATGCATAGATTCTCTCAATTCAAACGACGCATCGAGATTCAAACTATGAGATTGATCAAGCACAATCATTTTCGAATCACTGAATCACTTCACTCGAAGATCATAGAGCATCAAATGAGATTGATCAAGCACAGTCATTTCTAAATCACTGAATCACTCCACTCGAAGATCATAGAGCATCAAGAGAGAGACACATACGAGCATATTCAAATTGAGCAATATATGATTGAAGACATCAGAATGAATTGATCCTTGGTTTAATCACCCTTAAACACTTGTTTGAGCCTTTTATCCCTTTCTTTCATAACCATGAACCATGACCTACGTTACGTTCCTTAAAAGTCCCTTCCAATCATAGATGAAGTTCTGAACAGAAGAGACTATCTTCAGATTTCATCCTGCCCATCAGGATTAATCTTTATTTGCAAAAAACAGTGTAATTAATGCATGCTAGAGAAAAATAAAAAAGGGGGGTTCAAGACGTAAATTACGAATGACATCTTAAAACCAAAGGAGGATTCAAGTTGAAAACCTAAAAAGGCATCTCGAATACGAAAATTGGGCAGTTGAGGCGATCACACAAATTCCTTGATAAGGCATTGCACAATCTGAGCATGACCATGAAAGTTGGGAGTCGGAGAACACTTCCAATATAGGAGCATACAAGGTACCTCATCAAACCTTTGAGCATCAAATAAACAAAAAATGCCAAACCTTTGACCAAACACAATAACCTGAGACTTTTTATCCTTTCCTTACTTAACCATTTCCCAAAAATAGTTTTGATATTGGCACGTGTCAAATATCTATAATTTATTGAAGGATTAACATTGTAATTAATTCTTTGATATCCAATGAACTCTAGTTTTATGATTCGTCTCAATTGTAAAACCGTGAAGGGGGCAATATTTTCAAAACTTCTGATTAAACATTTTTTGAAACTCTTGTAATTGATATTTTCAGAACTTTGAAAATAAAAGAGAAACATTTTTTCAAATAAGACAATCTCTCTAGAGTGGATCTTGGTTAATGAAATGTGGCTCTCAGACAGTAATCTCATGCTTAGAATTAATGTTGAAGCAAGAAATGAGGAACAATAGGGGCACTTTTAATGTTTGGGCATTTTTGGAGATTCAACATTGAATATTGGGGCATCTCCGGAGATTCAAAATCCTGATGCGAATGATCAGATCTTCCGAAGGCTTTTCCTCTACATGTAGGAACCAGCAGGCAAAAAATGAGATTTTGTCCAAGGAATAAAATAAGAACTCATTCATTATGCATACATTTTAGAGCATCATATTTATCATTTTTTTACATACATAAGTTTTGCAGCTTTAGAGTCAAATTTTAACTTCAAGGCGAAAGATACTTGATTCAAAAGAGTTTGTAAAAATCGATGGTGGTTGCTTAACTCAGCAGCAAGAAGTCACACTTCAACCAACTTGACAGATTGAAAGATCGACATTCATCTTCAGATTCAACATTTCCAATATAAATTTTATCTCGCTTGAGACATTCTCATTTAATGCAGATGATTATCTCACTTGAGATTGCTTTTCTTAAAACAGACTTTGTCTCACTTGAGACTGTTTCACACGAGAGAAGGCATTTCATTTCACTCAAGACTGTTTTTAAAAAGAAGATTTTATCTCGCTTGAGATAGTTTCCCTTGAAACAAAATATTGTCTCCCTTGAGACATTTTCTCTTGAAACATAAACACTGAAAACATTTCCCTTGAAACAAATTTTGTCTCTCTTGAAACAGTTTCCCTTGAAAAAAAATCTTTGAATTTATTTCCCCTGAAACAAATTTTGTCTCCTTTGAGACAGTTTCTCTTGAAACACAAAATCTTCAAATTTATTTCCCTTAAAACAAAATTTTGTTTCCCTTGAGATTGTTTTCATGAAACAATAGATATCTTTGAGATCATTTCCCTTGAAACGAATTCTATCTCTTTCGAGACAACTTCTCTTGAAGCATCATCTGAACCGTTACACTCAGCTCAGACACATACTTGAGATGGTCGAGAAGCATTTCTCAAATCAAAAATAGAATGTGCACATCATATTTGAACATTTGAAGAATTCAAGATCAGGGATCAGAACTTGAAGATTCAAGAATCAAGATTCCAGACAGGAAACTGGAGATCGAGATTTCTCTCCAGAGCCCCAAGATAATATATGTTCATAACATCACATATATGCATAACTTTTTCAGGTTTTAGCTAGAGTCAATTTCAACTTCACGATGAAGGATATTGAACTCAAAACAACACGACTGGTTCGAGAGTAGATTTCAACTTCACGACGAAGGATATCTAACTCAAAGCCAAACTTCACAACAAATGGGGGCATCCACGGTTTCAACTTCACGGCGAAGGGAATCGTGTCCACTCGCAACATACAATACTTGGATTTCAACTTCACGACGAAGGATATTCAAGTCAAGGCTCAACTTCACGACGAAGGGGCCATCCACGATTTTAATTCCACGACAAAAGATATCGTGCCACTCACGAAAACTCAAGTTCAACTTCACAACAAAGGGACGGCTGGTTGTCAACAAACAACTTCCCAATTTTAGAGCCAATTTCAACTTCACAGCGAAGGATATTGGACTCAAGAGAGCACAAGCTCAACTTTACAGCGAAGGGGCGACTGACTGTAAACAAACAACTTCCCAATTTCAGGGCCAAATTCAACTTCCCAGCGAAGGATATTGGACCCAAGACAACACAAGCTCAACTTCACGACGAAGGGGAGGTTGATTGTCAACAACATTTCCAGAGCCAATTTCAACTTCACGACGGAGGATATTGGACTTGGAACAATACTACCTACTTGGATTTCAACTTCACAATGAAGGATATCCAATTACCAGGCTCAACTTCACGATGAAGGTGCCACTCACGGTTTCAACTTCACGACGAAGGGAATCGTGCACACAAGCAACATCCATCTCTAGATTGGATTTCAACTTCATGACGAAGGATATCCAACTCAAAGAAGGGTTATCTGCCAACTAAAGACCTTCGAGTTCGACTACGCTCAGCTCCAAGGCACATCATTTACAACATAGCTCAAGGCAAGAAGGGCTATCTGTCAATAAAATTGTCGAGTTCGATTCCATTTAGCTCGATGACACCTCAATCACACTACTGACCAGCTGTAATCGAGGTTTTCAAGCCGAGAAGAAGATCTGAGTTAGCCGTGCTTTAGTAGCAAGAAGCCTTTTTCCCATCAGCATAGCTTAAGTCGAAAAAAGCTATCTGTCAACGAAGACTTTTCGAGTTTAGTTTCATTCAGCTCGAGGGTATATCAACCACAGTGTGGAGTCAAGAGATTACTTTCCAGTCAAATTTTTAGCCAAGGTCTTTAAACCGAGAAGAAGACCAAAGTGGACTACAATGAGAAGCCATATTTTGATTCAAATCATTTCAAGATTGACTCGACTTCGCGACGGAGGAGCCATCTACAAGTCAATTAGACAGGGAGTTATTCTTCAACTCCACTGAATGAAAATTTATCTTTTTATCTTTGTCCTATTTTTTGTTCCACGAAAAAGGACAAAGAGGGGCAGCTGTAGACACCCATTTTCTTAAAAGATAGAACTAGCAAGAGTTCATATCCTAAGAGGACTCTTCCACCACCATATATTTTAAAACAACAACCACACCAACAAACATGCAACAACCGAGCAAGGAGTCTAGTTGCATTAGGATTCTATTGTTAATAAGATCCTAAAAATAGTTATTTTTTTCACTATAAATACATGTAATCCTCCCCATTTGTAACACAGAAGATTGACATACAAAATACAGAGGACAGCACGGAAAATACAAAGGCAAAGCTATTGTAAACGATTCGAAAAGGAAATAAAAGGTAGTATCTTTTTTACTTTTGGTTCGGTCCCTTACATTTATGTTTTAATTATTATTATTTTATTTATTTAATTTTATTTATACGCACATTTCTCTTGTTACTCATTTTATTTAATTGTTTTTTCTTCTTTTTTTCATGTAAATTTGTTTTTACATTTTATGCATTTTCTTTTTTACTTTAGTATATATATATATTTTAGATTACATATATATATATATATATATATATATATATATATATATGTTAATTTTCATTATCTGTTTTATTAAATTATATATATATTTACTATTTTTTATATTTTTATTTAATATATATATATATATATATTATCATTTCGTTTATCTTATATCTATTTTATTTATTTAATTTAATTTAATTTTATATTTTTTCTTCTCTTGCATTTATTTATTTATTTACTATGTATATATTATTTTCACCATTATTTTCTAGTATTTTATTTATTTCACTTGCTTTTATGGACTTTATTTATTTATTTTATGTCTTTTATTTTATTTTATTTTATTTATTTTTCTTTTCTTTTCTTTTCGTTTCTTTATTTTATTTAATTTACTTGTTATCATTATTCTTTTCTTTGTCTTTCTTTTATTAGTTTTATTTTATCTTCTCTATTTCATCAGTTTTCTATTTTGTTAGTTTTTATTACCTTTTTTCTAACATGTTTATTGACTTTTTTAAGAGTACGCTTTCAAATCAATCAATTGTAAGTAATTTGAATCAGGTTTGTTAAATTTTAATTTAACTTTTGAATTTTTGCAAATAAGACAACGGACAAATTAATTGGTACTGAAAGGGTGGTTCAAGGGTGTTAATCCTTCCTTGACCGTAACCAACTCCCGAACTCGACACATTTCTGGTAAAAACACAGATCAGGTAAGTTTGTGTCTGACCCACCTAAATTCATTTTAAAGTGGTCGGTGGCGACTCCAATCCACATTTTTCAAGTCGAAGCCCAATTCTGGGTCCAACCGAAAGATGATTACGACAACTGTCAAATCTGGAAATTGATCTACTCCACTACCCTCTTGGAAAGTTATATCTACAAACTGATTTGCTTCACTACAACTTTAAAAACACCAGATCTGATGATTCACTCTACTTTATCTTTAAGGGAGGTTGAATCATGGTTTATTTGCTTCCCTAAAAAATTCAAAACCTTAAAATCTAGAACACATGAAAATGATCCACTTCACTGCATCTTTAGGGTAGGTTTGACATGGGTCGATTTGCTTCATTGTAACTTCAGGTAGTTTAAATCTTGAAATTGATATGCTTCATTGCAACTTTAGGAATTTTAGATCTTAAGGTTTGTTTCAAGGGGAACTATCTCAAGGAAGATAAATGATTTACCCATTCGATTGATGACACCAAATCTAGAAATAATTTTGTTTCCTTCGAACATAAGGATACCAAGTCATGGTTGGATTCCACTATTCTTCAATAAAGTTAGGTTTCAAGGGAAACTATCAAAAGCAAGATGAATTTTGTTTCAAAAGAAAACAATCTTAAGGGAGATGGATGATTTGCTCATTTTCTTAAAGAAGTTAAATCTAGAAACTGATCTACTCTACTACTCTTCAAGAAAATGAGATCTATGAGAATTATCATTTTATTTATAAAAAATGAAATATATTAGAATACTCGAACATTAAATACGTTTCACTTGAAGGAACATCGAGATCAAAGGCTTATTGATGACCTGAAGGATTTCAACATCATGCTCGAAAAACTTACTGTTGAATCAACGGTCTTATCTATAAAAAAATTTGAAAATCAATTATCAATTTTTCATTCTTGTCAAAAAATCATTTAAAAACATCATATGATCAGGAAGTGTGTCTTACTTCAAAGTTGTGATTCTTTCTTAGATTAAGCTTGTATATTCTTAAGGTTTAGCCATTTTGAACTTCAAATCATTCAACTTTGAGGTTTAAATTTGAATTTATGTTCTTGAGGACCAATCGTCATGAATTTTTAGTTTTCTTAAAAGATCTATAAAAATTGTTCATTTGAATGTGCGATGTAATTATCTATGTATGAAAATAATGCTCTCATGAATGTGGTAATATGATTCATCTATATATTCAATCCTTGGGAATGTTCTCATTAAAGGAGGAAATCATCCTTAAGAAAAGAGAGATTTTATAAAGAGAAAATAACCTCAGTGATCGAAATGCCTTATAATATACGATTTTAACCAACTTTTTTTGGATTTGCCAAAATGACCAACATATTCGCAACGCGAACTCCAATTTCGTAACCCAGTTTCCAATTTTGCAATGCGAATATGTAAATCGCATTGCGATTTTCCAAATTCGCGTTGCAATTTTCGAAATTCGCAATGCGAATCTATAAATCGCAACACAGAAGTCAAATTCGCAACGCGATAGTCAAATCCACAACGCGATAGGCAAATTCACAACGTGTTAGTCAAATTCGCAATGCGATAGTCAAATTCGCAACGCGAATTTGTAAATCGCAACACAGAAGTCAAATTTGCAACGCAATAGCCAAATTCACAACACAAAAGTCAAATTCTGACCTATGCCAACTCGATGATGTTATGCATTTGTTTCTTGATCGGTCTTGGTGGGGTATTTTATTAGGGGTTGAACATAATGGCTATCTCGAAGGGGTGGTAAGTCTTATATTATTTTTATATTGTAATTTGATTAATTTTTTTTTAAATTATTAATAAATTCACTAATATATGTATTTTTTTATAAAACAACATATTGATGCATGGGTGTCACGTCTTCTAATAATAAGGAAATTGAGGAAAATAAGAAATACTCGATGGACTATTATGACGATGTCTTTTCACGTAGTTCACTTGAAGGATCCGAGAGATGCTTCATATACGTTGGGTAATGGAAAAGCTAAACTTTATCCTGCGTGGTGGGAGGTCGATAAGGTTAGTATTTATTTTTTGAATATTTTAAAGGTTTTCATAAATTTTATTTGATGTGCGCAATTATTTATGATTGCATGTGCTTATCCCTATTTTGGAACGTCGTCATTGGATTCTCGTCGAGCTTCAGCTCCCATCCCTGAAGATAATGGTATATGACAGCATGTTGAATTACATACCATTGTCTGATTTGAGAGATATTATTTGTAAGAGATGGAGCACTCATTTGGCGAAATACTTGGACGTGATTGATTATTGGACTAATTCTGGAAACAATAAGCCAAAAAAGTTCAAAGTTACAATGATCAGAGACGATACCGCGCCACAACAAACGGAGGGAGCCAGAGGGGATTGTGGTTCTCTTGTATGCATGTGCTTGGAGCATTTGACGACAGGAAGTAAACACCTTCTACCTCCCACAGATAGAGATAGAGGTACAGTAGGCTTATGGTTTCGGCATTTTATGGCTCGAGCAATATATACGAGACGTTGCCTACCTGCATCAGCGTGCTGAAAGTTTGTATAAACAATTGGTGGTAAGTTTGAGCAAGTTTTGTTATCATATATACTCTTTGTTGGTTTGAAAATGTTTGGTTAAGTACCTAAAATTCAATAATTTGTTGTTTGTTGGTTTTAGATGTGTAGAAAGTGTTGTTTGAGCAAATGTTTGGTTTCTGCAGGTTATTCCTGACTTGAGCTGCGTGAAATTGATGTATTTGTGCATAAACAACAGTCTCGGGTACACTTTTTTTGCTTGTTTAATTGAATTTTACATTGAAAGTTGATTTGTTTAATTGATAAGGAAATAAGAATTATTTTTTGCTTGTTTAATTGATTTGTAAAAGTTGTTTGTTTAATTTGATGTGTAAATAAGAATTATTTTTTTGCTTGTTTAATTGATTTGTAAAAGTTGATTTGTTGTTTTAAATTCAATCTGCATTATGTTGAAGGCAAAAAAGACATGTTGAAGGTACAAATTGGCAACGCGAAAGTCAAATTCGCAACGCAAAATAAGCATTGCGATAGTCAAATTCGTAACGCGAAAGTCAAATTCGCGTTGTTATTTTCAATTTGCGATTTCGCGTTGCGAATTTGACTTTCGCGTTGATCGCAACATACAACATCAAGTTATATACAACATCAAACACATTCCAAGCTATAAATACAAGCTAAGGACACTTGAAGAAGCAAGAGAACAACTATCCAAGCAATCAAACACAAGAGAAAATCCCAACATGATAACAGCTGAACATATCATAGCAATGTTCAAACTCAAGTTACTAATGAATGTCTAACTGAAAATGTATGCATTCACACATAAAATACAAATAATACAACGTTTGCATTTAAAAATCATCTAAGTTAATAAGTCCCAAAAGGTGAAGCCGATTGTGATTGGGATTTTGATTTTGATTTTGATTGCGATTTTGATTTTGATTTCCTTTTGTTTGGAACCATATGAGCTTTGGATTTTGATGAGGATCCATTTTTTGGTAGAGGAAAAGATGATTGTGATGGCACTGGTGATCCACAGGTCAACCTTGTATGACCACTTTCCTTGCACCGACTACATGCCGATATCCTCTTCTCTTCACCCTTAGACGGTATACGATCATGATTTTTTGGTCGGCCAGGTAGCCTACTATCCATGACTGGTGGCAAAACTGTTTGTAAGTTATCTGGTATGTCCCACTCATAAGGATGTGGACATAGTTAGATAATCTCGTCATAAGTCTGTCGATATACTTCTGTAGTGTAGCAATCCATAGCATATGTGTTTGAATCATCTTGGTTTAGATGAAGAGCAACTTTTATAACATGGCCACACGGATAACCAGATGTTTGCCATTTCTTACAACTACACGTCTTTGCATTTAGATCGAAAAGCCCATTTAAGTTATTATCCAATACTTCAAACAAAGTGTTTGAGCATGGTTCAACTCTCCATGAAGTTGACTTCACAACACATTTCGTTATCTTTTTTTAGTCCATGGTGTAACACGACGTTCCAATGTTCCTGTAAATTTAAATAAATAATACTTAGTAAAATATATGATAAGTTACGAATTTAAAGAAATAATACTTGTATGGTTTCTTTTCTTGTAGTACCATTGTTGAATAGAGGCTCGAAAAAACTCCATTAACATAGTAATGGGTAATTTTCGGGAATGACGATTTAGAGCATTGATTGATTATGCACTATTAGACATCATGAAACCATATATTGCTCCAAGTTGATGTACTCTTGACCATCTTTCAAACCCGACATCTTCTAGTGTTTGAGCACATTGAGGCAAAACACGTCTTAAACAATTTATATGCTTATTCAAATCCACTTCCCGATAATCTTTTACAGCCTCCCATTATGTCCATTTGTGATTTTTTATACCAACAAACCTTGATTTTAGATTTATGTACAAATGAACACCATAAAGTCCATGAATCAGAGGTTTTAGATTTGCCAACCCCGTAAGCTATTGGCAGTATCCCATTGTTAGCATCCATGGCTACTGCTAATAAGTTTACTCCAAGGTATCGACCTTTCAAATATGCTCCGCCAACTATAATAACTAGGTGCATGCAAGTAATAAATGAACGAATCTACAAAATCGTATACACAAGAAATATAATCATTTAAATGTGAAATGCATGCAACTAACAAAAATGAGTCAAAAAAATTATAATTATTTACTAACCGTAGAACCAATGGCGATAAACAACAACTCAAAGCGTCCATCTCTATCTGCTTTTATATGAATTACCGACCCAGGATTTTTCAGCTTTAAATTGTTACAATAAGCCGACAGTTGGGCAAAAGATGCTTCTGGTGATCCCCTCAACAATTCCAAGGCATAACATTTGGCTCTCCAATCTTGAGAATATGAGATACTAATCTTGAACCGAGTATTCATGTCAGTCATAATTTTATGTCCCCGATATACCCTTCCATTTAAAAACATTAACTCAACGAGAAAATCACCCAACACCTTTTTGTTTGCATGTCTATGGTGAGGAAAAACTTGGATTCTTGAACATGTATGTTTATCAATAAAAGTTCTAACTTGAAACATTTCACAATCTTTTATCCTCTTTGCAATCATACGCCATGTACAGTTTTTGTCAATCATACACTTTGTTTCGAAACGATCTTTGCTTGATTTGTTAACTTTTAGTTGATAGCCATCTTCCACACATTTCGTATACAAAGCTATCTTCAAGTCTTCCTTTGTATCAAAACAATCATCTTTCTTGATACGAATAACTTTTGTGTAACAATCAACTTCTATCATTACCAACTCTTCTTCTGGTATTTGAAGTAATTATGGCATATTCCAGTTATACTCCCATGGCATTTTCTTCTTTTTCTTTTCTTCGGGGACTTCTTCTTCTTCTTCAGGGTTATATGAATTAGAGAATTGATGTTCAATATGTTCATTCACAGTCGTAACTTCCTCCTCATTATCATCAACAACTTCTTCCTCAGCAGCAGCTGTTTCATCATCAAAATTCAGGTATTGACCAATATCAAAATCATTACATGCAGGGTCGGTTTCTTCTTCTGAAACATCATCAAAATCCAAGTATTAACCAAGATCAAAGTCTGGGTATTGACCAAGATTAAATTTCGAATACTGACTAGTACTCATAATTTTTTATGTTGGCTCATAATCGCCTAACTGGTCAATACGAAAACCGAAATTTGGTGATGAAAGTTGATTGGGATTTGGATTAGGAAAAGGTTGTGGGTTTTCAAATTATGTTGATATTGTGTTTGGTATTGGAAATGTGGTGAAACAAAATTTTCTTGGTGATGAAATTGTGGTGGAACCATTAAATTTTGAGGTTAATAACAACGTTGTACATTGTGAGCACCATAAACTGGGGTTGGAGCACTTAGTTGATTACTACCCGCTACTGACCTAACTTCACTACTTCTAGGTTAAACAACATACAATGTAACATCATCTTCTTGCGAAACACTAATGTAAGCAATGAATCGTTTAACATCTTCATTGTCAGTTAACAAATAAACTTTACCTTTTCTCTGATAAGATAGCCTAAATCCACTTAGAGGCTCTAAATTCAATTTCTTTGCAACACGTAATATTAGAGTTTCATAAGTTAACCTTTTTAATGACAATTTTAGTTGAAGATTCATGGGTAAAGACACATATTGTAAAACACCATGAACATTCTCCCATGACCCTCCAAAACACAAATCTATCCAAACATGATCAACATTAGATGATTTCATTCTACAAATTGTAAATTAATTTACTAAACAAACGAGCTATAAACTAGGTATCATCACTAACTTAGAGAAAAACATACCTTTATTAAGTTGATAGTTGATAATTTGGGAGAGAAATCATTAAAAATTATATAGAAATAAAATTATGTAAAAAAAATTAGAGATGAGGAAGGATGTTGTTGGATATAGGAACGGATGTCGTCGGAGAGAGTGATAAATGGAGATGGAATGAGTTGCGATTTAGGGATTTAGGTTATGAGTTGTTGCTGCTGCATTGTTATATACCCAAAACATTTATGTTGCGAAACTAAAACCTATTGCGAAATTAAATTCATTTTGCGAATTCGAAAATCTAGTTGCGAATTTGAAATTCAGTTGTGAATTTGAAATTCAGTTGCGAATTTGAAATTTCGCGTTACAAATTTAACTTTTGTGTTGCGAATTTGACTATCGCGTTGCGAATTTGACTTCTGTGTTGCGATTTACAGATTCGCGTAGCAAATTTGGAAAATCGCAACGCGAAATTGGAAACTGGGTTACGAAATTGGAGTTCGCGTTGCGAATTTGTTGCTCATTTTGGCAAATCCAAAAAAAATTGGTTAAAATCGTATATTATAAGGCATTTTCGGTCACTGAGGTTATTTTCCCTTTTATAAATATCCTCAAGATAAGTAAAAATGTCTTTAAGAAAGACAAAATTAAGATTTTTAGGGAAACAATCTTAATATGATGAAATTGGTCTCTAGAGAAATAATCTTAAGAAAGATAAGATTGAGTTTTCTAGGATACAAGTCCTTACAAAGTTAGATTGAGGTTCTTAGAAGAACAAACTTAAGCAATATCAAGTTGAGGATTCTTTGGAAACAATTTTGAGAAAAACTAAGTTGAAGTTTCTAGGAACACAATCTTTTAGAAAGAAAAGATTAAGCTTTATAGTATACAATGCCTGAGAGAGTTGATATTGAGTTTTCTAGGGGAACAATATTAAGGAAGACTATAATGAGTTTTACCTAAGGAAGTCAAGATTTAGGTCCTAGAGGAACAATCTTAAAAATAACAAGCTAGTTTCTAGGAAAATATTCTTAAGCAAGACTGGATTGAGCTTTCTAGGATACAAGTCTTGAGAAAGTCAAGATTGAGCATCCTGGAGGAACAATCTTAAAAATATCAAATTATAATTTCGAGGGAAACAATCGTGAGGAGATTGAGTTTTCTAGGATACAAGTCCTAAGAAAGTCAAGATTGATGGTTCAATGGAAATAATCTTCAGAAGTAAAAAGAGTGAGTTTTTACGATACCTTTCCTAAGAAAATAAAGAATTACATTTCTAGGGAAAACTTTAAGAATGTGAAATTGGTTTCTTGAAAGAGACTTTAAGAACACCCTCATAAGAAGGGAATCAAAGCTTTCCTATTTTTGATGTGATGAATGTTTGATGCAAATATACATCTATGTGTGTCTGTCAATTAAGTTGATTCATTTTTTCTTGATTGATGGTTACAAGGGGATTCTTAAGAATTCCTTGTCCTTTTCTTGATCCAATCTTCTTCAATTTTCTCACACTATAGTGTATTTTTGCACTTCTTGCTAACAACAATATATTCTCCTTGTCCCAAAAAACTTATGCCCCTAAAGTTTGCTTTTTTTTTTCTTTTCCCCGATATTTTATTTTAATTTTTTGAGTCAGAGAGACCATTGTAAATTTCTAAGATAACTTTTCATTTTCCAAAGAGATTTTCCTGTTTGAAAATGTTTTTCCTCTTTCATTTTCAAAATGTGAAAATTTTGATGAAAAGAGTTTAAAAACAAAATGGTGCCCCTCACTTTGGGTTCACAATTGAAACAGATCATAAAATATGATTTCATTGAATATCAGACAAAATCGATTGGCTTTTCTTATTTAAGATTATATATATGTAACAAGTGTCAAGACTAATGGTGATTTCAAGGTATGGTTTTGGAAAACAAATTTATTTTGAGTTAGATTGCAATACCCCAAATTTTGGTTAGTGACTAAAATGTAAGTTTTGAAAGTTTAATGGTTAAGTATAAATATAGACAAATTGAAGGACCAAAAATGTAATTTTTTAAGTTATATTTTTGTCTCGTAAATAAATATTTTAGTTCGAAATTAAGATTTTTGTGGGAATCAGAATTTTGATTCGGGATCTGTATTAAAAGCTATAAAGTAGTAAATCTAGTAAAGAATCGGATAATCATATCAAACCAGAATTTCAAGAAAAATTGAAGGATACTAGATGAAGGTTGGAAATATTATTTCCATATTTTAGAACAGTTAAATTTATTATGGATCAGTGGTATTAAAGTTAATTTTCCCTATTTAGACCAATTTGGAAAAATTTAATGACTAAATTACAATTTTCAAAAAATGAATGGTTAAAGTAGAAAGTTAACTTCAATTTGGTTCATCTTTGACTGTGGGATGTTTTGATGGAAGATATTTTAATGGAAATTAGTAATTATCATGATTCATTAATGGTAGTTTTGTGATTTCTCATTAATTCAATTTTAAATTCAATTAGACTAGTTTAAAGTCAAGTGTATTATGGAAAATACTAGATAAATTAGCATTTTTCCTTCATCTTCAAGCCTTGACCGAATTCACCATAGCTAGGTAAGGGTGATCTTCAATTTGATTTTTAAGCTTACATGGTGGATTTTTTTATTAAGCTATTAGATAGAGAATTAATCCTCTTGAAATTCTCTATCATTTGGTATAAAAATTTCATGGAAATCATGCTTAGATGTTGAGTTTCATAAGTTGAGTGGTTGAAGAACATGTTTGATTTTTGAAGAGTTGATAGATAATTTTTATGTTATTGATGTTGTTGAGTAATTTTAAAGCATGAGTGTTGATTAAAATCAAGTGTAGAAGCTTATATAATGTTAGTCCATGGTTAAGGTTTTAGAGGTTGATTGATTTTTTGTTGATTTTGATGTTATGAAGATTAGAATATAATGAATTTGGTGTTAGGAGGTTGAATTCATGCTTAAAATTGAATGGAAAGTTTACCCTAAAAACTTATATAAGTTCAGCCATAAGGAAGAAATGATGGAAAAAATGATGAAAATTTCCTATGGTTTAGAATTGATATTAGATGTCCTCTATGTGTTTTATATATTGAATTGGATCAATTTATAAGCCTTACATAGAAAAGGCAATTTTGTAAGTTTTAGGAATTGTGAGAAATTAATGAGAAGTGGTGCAATTATGGGTATTCAATGTAGAATTTTAATTATTGAATGCTGAAGTTTAAGTTGGAATATGGATTTGGGACTAAAGTTCAATTTTGGTGAAATTTGAATAGTTATGAAAATTTGGGACTTGGTTTCAAAGTTGAAAATGTGAGGGTATAATTAGAGCATGGCACTACAATGCTGGAAATTTTTATTTATAAATTGGAACTTTTAATGTTTGGTGGGAATGAGTAAAATGGTAAAGGACCATTTTAATTGAAATGCAAGAGTTGATGAAATTCTAAAGAGAAATCATAAATAGTGATTTAAATGCAAAGTTGTAAAAGTTAAAGGATTGATTATGGAAATGAATATTTATGGAATTGAATAGCAATTTTGGAAACTTTGAAGTTATGATACATTTGTGATTTAGTTTTATATCGATTTAGCATCGATTATTTATTTTATGAGAATTAGATTATGTTAGTATAACACTAACATATAGTTTGATGATGGTGTTATGTATGTGATGTCTTACAAATTAAGACAAATCTTGTGATCCCAAATGACTCGAAAGCGAAAGGTAAAGCACCTGAGTTAAAGGTTATCGTAGAAAAGGTTTGATAGTGAGGGAAGGGTGAGTACATGTCATTTATTTAATTATTTTGATTGAGAAAAACTTGAGATAAGTCAACCTCATATTATTTTTTAAAGAATGATTTTATGTTAATTATGGGATTTTTCCATAATACTTAAATAAAGATTTTATGAATGATTTTAGGGCATAAGTGCCCCAAAAAGTATTTTTTTCTTATGTTGTTAAATTTATGGATGATTTACCATAGTTATGAATTTTATAATGATCAAGATGAAAATGTTTCTAAATTGAAATGCATGATTAATAAATGGCTATGATATTATATGGAAGCCCATTCTATGTTGCATGGAGAGTCATAGGTATACTTAGAATGCCATTCAGTTGAGTAATTATGATGATGATGACGTTATGGTATATTCGTGTACATTAAAGAAAGGCATCATTGATGCAAATGATATGAATGCACTTGGAGTGCATATTCTAATGAGGATGATGACACTGTTGGTTCTTAGTGCGCACATTATGTTTTATTTATGTTCCCTGTATTCTCTTACATATACACTGGGCTATGAAAATGGAATATGAAAGTTCTAAAATATTTATAAATGAAAAAGTATATGAAACGATTATTATATCAGATGTTGATTTATCATGGTTTTGATAAAATCATAAGATGATGATTTTCATATCTCTAATAAGGAAAAGTGGCTTCAATAATCTTTTTGTAAATTAACTGATTTTATTTGAATTCAATTTTAACGTTTTGAACTATTATGATTTTATATTTTATTTCACCTTAGTTGTTACATTGTCTCACTAAGTTTTACTTAGCACGTGATGGCTTTTATGTGTAGATTTGAATAGAGATAGGACAAATTTATTTTGGCTAGCTTTCATTATATATGAAATTATGAATGAATAACATAAATATACAAATATATTTTATGTTTTAAATGGTTATTAAAATTTAGCAGTGTTAGGTAGTTTTGTATAGTTTGTGAAACAACATTAAATTGCCTAATTGCCACCTAAAATTGGTTTGGTTTTGGATGACAATTTATTATTTTATTAAAATGCTTAAATAAATGTTTTAAAACGAAACAAAATTTTAAGCGTTTTATGTATGGAAAAAATGGTTATAATGTTAATGTAATATCTTTAACTTGTATTTTGAGGCATATATATGTTATGGGTGTTACATTTACTGGTATTATAGCTGTAGGTTTAGCTGATTCTCGGCCAAAATTGAGTTTATGTTATGTTGAAAACATGTACATGCCACTAGGATGTCGATATTACTTATCTGGTATGGTTAAGTGACTTTATTAATAATGTAGCACCTTACTAACGTAAAGTTAAATGTTATTGTTTAGATGTCAAATTTGGAGGGCTCGAGACAAGCTACCGAACGGAAGATTCCCGAGGGAACTGGTAGTGGCATTAATGAGGTCAAACATGTACTATATATTTAACACGATTATCAGGGAGTGCCAGCTCCAGATCTGGGGACTTTTCTTTAGGCTCTCAAAGCTATTTTATCTCGCTATCAGCCAATAGTATCACCACTTTCTTCTCTGCCTCCACCTCCTCTTTCTGCTCATTCGGCTCCGAGGGTTCCAATTTCGAAAAAATTAAAAAATTTGTGAGCCAATGAATTTAAAGGCGAAGCGATTGAAGGCCCAGTAGTGGCTGATATGTAGATTAATTATATAAAGATTTTGTTGAACAATCTTCATTATTCATATTAGGAGAAATTGGAGGGTATAGTTTCATTGCTGGGAGGTCAAGCTCGTATTTGGTGGACTAATATGACTATGTGCGTTTCTCTATATCATATTTCCTGGTAGTTTTTCTAGGAGACATTTCAAAAGAAGTTTACTAGAGAGCAATTTATCAAGTAGATGAAATAGGACTTCTTCAATCTGATTCAAAGTAATAGATCAGTATATGAGTATAAATGTAAGTTTAATAAGCTTAGTCGGTATTCTTAAGAGTTGATTCCCACTGAGAGAGATTGTTGTCAAAGGTTTATTCGAGGCCTTCGTCCCAGATTGAAGGAACTTTTGTTGACTACAATTTTTTTCACATTTCATGAAGTGGTAAATAAAACTAAAGATTTGGAAATAGCTCAAAATAGAAAAGGTATGATAGATTAGAGACGATGGTCGACAAAAAGAACAGGAGCATCATCCTTGTCACAATCTAAAAGAGGTTCAGGTTCAGGTTCTCTGTACCAGAATAAGTCTGAAGTTGGTGCTTTTGGTCGCAAAGGGTATGAGGTGAAAGAAAAAAAGATGAAAAACTCATAAAATAGCTGTTGGAGTTGGTAGATCAGTTCAGGTACCTGATCAAATTTTACCATGTCAGCAGTGTGGTAAAACTCACCCTGGAGCATATAGAGCAAGTTCAGGAGTATTTTCTGTTGTAGAGATACTAGTCAGTTTATCAGAGATTGCCCATTAGCAGGAGAGAGGTCACTACAGATAGAAAGGTATATAGAAGTGTCTCAGATATGTGGTCGAGGCAGAGGTAAAGGGAAGGGGTTATTCAAGGATAACTTCCCAGTCTGATGTGTGTGCTCCAACTTGTGTATAAAATATCAAGACTAGAGAGGACTGTGATGACCCTGAGATTATAGTAGGTCCATTCCATTTTTATGATAATCATGTATTTGTTCTAAGTGATACGGGTTCTACGTATTCCTATGTTAGTTTGAAATTAGTTAGAGAAAAATGTATTCCATTAGAACCCATTAATAGTGATATGATAGCAATAAATTCACTGGGTCTTAGTGCCAGTGTAAAGTAGAAAAGCGAAAATTGTCCGATAAAGATTCAAGGGGTTGTATTTTCGATGAATCTTATGGAATTTCCATTTGATGAGTTCGAGATCTTTTTGGGCATGGATTGGTTATCCTTTGCATCACGATTGGGTAGATTGTCACATGAAGTGCTTATTTTTTAAGGATGTGAAGGTTTCCAAAATAATAGTAATTGAAGAAAAAGCAAAATTATTACCAATGTGATATCAATAGTGAGTGTTAAGAAATTGATATCGAAAGGTTGTTTAGCTTTTTTGGAAAATGTGATAGACACTCGAGCTTCTAAGATCAAATGAAATGATATTCCAGAATTTTGGGAAATTCTGAATGTGTTTCCTGATTAATTACCTGGATTACTTCTCGACCGCGAGTTAGAATTCAAGATTGATATTTTTTTGGGTACTGCGCCTATTTCGATGGCTCTGTATCAAATGGATCTGATTGAACTTATAGAGCTTAAAGCGTAGTTAAAGGAGCAACTTGATCGGGGTTTTATTAGACCAAGTATGACTCTGTGGGGTGTACCGATACTTTTTATTGAAAAGAAATATGGATCTATGCGATTATGCATAGATTATCGGTAGCTAAACAAAGTAACGATAAAGAATAAATACCCCCTTCCGGATCAATCATACGTTTGATCATATTAAAGGTGCTTCAATATTTTTGAAGATAGATCTTTGATCTAGATATCACCAGTTAAAGATTAAAGAGGAAGATATTCTGAAGACAACTTTTGAACCTGATATGGTCACTATGAGTTCGTAGTGATGCCATTTGGATTGACTAATGCCTCAACAACATTTATATACTTAATGAATTGGGTGTTTCAGCCATATTTGGATCAATTTATGGTTGTGTTCATTGATGATATTTTAGTTTATTCTATGACTAAAGAATAATATGACACACATCTTAGCATTGTACTTCAGACACTACGAGATAATAACTTTTATGCCAAATTATTAAAGTGTGAATTCTAGTTGTTATAAGTTGTTTTCCTTGCTCACATGATTTCAACAGAAGGAATCAAAGTTGATCCCAAAAAAGTACAAGTAATAGTGGAGTGGATAACTCTGAAAAATGTTTCTAAAGTTCGAAGTTTCTTTGGATTAGTTGGTTATTATTGGAGATTCATGAGGAATTTTTCAATGATTGCTTCCCCACTTACTAAATTGCTCAGAAAAGATGTGCCATTTATATAGATTGAAAACTGTCAAGAAAAGCTTTGATACGCTTAAGAAGATTCTGACAAAAGCACCAATTTTAGTACTACCAGAATCAGGTAAAGATTATGTACTTTATAGTGATGATCTCATAATGGCTTGGGATGTGTACTTATGCAATAAGGAAAATTTGTAGCCTATGCTTCGAGACAACTGAAGACGCATGAAAAGAATTATCCGACTCGTGATTTGGAGTTAGCAGCTGTGGTATTTACTTTGAAAATTTGGTGTCATTACCTTTATGGTGAGCGGTGTTATATCTATACATATCATAAAAGTCTGAAGTGTCTGTTAACTCAAAAATAATTGAATTTAAGACAAAGAAGATTGATGTAAGGTATTTCTACCTTAAATTGATTGTGGATCTAGGAAGGAAGCAAAACAACATGTATAAGTGAATTGCTCAAATAGATGGCTTAGTAGTTGATGTAATGGTGAAATAGAGGGCTATTTATTTTATGGAGTTGGTAGCGGGAGTAGGATTATAAGGTTATGGTATGGATGATGTAACAAAGGATGGTTGGTATGTAACATTCCAATCAGCAGGTCAGTGACCAATATATAAGAACTTAAAAACTTAGTGGTTCATTTAGAATAATTTAAAAATTCAAGGACTTATTGTGGAAATTTTTTGTTAGGATATGATATCAAATTTGGTTTATAAGAGGGGCAATATGGTCTTTTCTCTATAAAAGATTTATCTCATGTTTCTTTTAAGGGTTAAACACGGGTATTTGGGGAGAAAAGTCTGGAAGCCTTGTTTGTCTTCTTCCTTTGATGTGAACTCTATTTCCCTAAGGTAAGATTCTGAAATTGGTTGTTTTCCTTAAATTTTGGGGTTAGTTTTGATGTTTAAGTTCTATATAAGCTTAAGGAAAACTTGTATAGTAGTAAAACAACAAGGGAAGTAAATTAAAGGTTTAAGAGTATTATAAATGATTAAGAGCTTGTTGAAAACACGGTATGATTTTTAGATGTTAGTTTTTTAATGATATTTGGTATGTTTGGGAGTAGTAAATGTGTACAAGTTGGTTTTGAAGCATAAGGGCGAGTTCAAAGGCTTGAGGTATGATGCATATAAGAGATTTAGGAGGTTTTTTGGGGTTATTTTCGAAGTGAAAATGACCATTCTGGGCTTCGAGAATCAGTACCGTTAAAACAATATCGTACTTCAAGAGAGTAATCTATGTATTTTTAAGGGTAGTATCGATACCAGTTGAAGATGGTATCAATATTGTGTGGGTAGTATCGATACCAGGGGATGGTATCGATGCTATTTTAAAGATGCGATTACATAATGCCAAATCAGTATCGGTACCTTGAAGAGGTATCGATACCCTCGAATGAAAGTATTGGTACTGAAGGGGTACTATCAATACTTCTAGGCATGAAATGGAAAGTAAAGGTTTCTTGCATCATAAGTTATTTTGATCGGATATAAGCTATTCAAAGAATGATGTTAATTTTCGATTGTTTTGTGTAGTGATTGAGCGAAATCAAACTCTGGTCCACTCGACATATTAAGAACCAATTCGAAAGGGTTAAGGATTTTGCTTAGAACTTCAGTGAGGCAAAGGTGAGTGCAACTTCTCGGTTTTGTAATAGAATTAAGGATGGCTTGCGATAAGCCAACCTCCATGTTTACGATCGAAAACTTTATAATTTCTTTTATGTTTTATTCAATTTACATTATACAAGCTATGTTTTATGATTATATGCTTATGGACTTGTGAACTTTGAACAAGTGAATATGAACAGACTCTATATAAGAGTAACTACGTGAATAAGAAACACTTTGAATAATGATTGAACATAATTATGTGATTAATCGACCAAATATATGTATTAGGATTATAGTTATAGTTGGCATGCCAAGAGTCGAGGGTTTTATGTGGTCCTTTAGGACAATTATGTGGTCTTTCGGGACAAAAATGTGGCACTTTGGTGCAATCCTATGTGGTCATTCGGGACAATTATATGGCAATTTGGTGCAAATTACAAGCTATGGTGACAACATTAGTGCCCAACCTCAATGTACTCAAATACCTAGAGTTCTCAGTAATATTCATTGGGCATTTGAAAGAAAGTGAATAATATACATAAGTATACTTTTTGATATGGAAAATAATGAGAGTTCTTTGTAAAACATTTTGATAAAAATAAATAAGGTTTTTTTTCTAAGTTAGCACTATTAGTATTTACCTCACTAAGTCATCGACTTATCATGTGGTTTCATCATGCATAGGTTTGAAGAAAGCAGAAGAGTAAAGCTAAGCGTGGATAGCGTTCACCTTTGTAGATCAAATCATATCAAATTAAATATAGGTGTTTTGCAATATTGTAATTGTTGGCATGTATTACGTGTTTAATTTGGAAATGCTCTGATCTATTTTGTAAACTCATATATTTTGTAATTTATGTAAATTATTAAGTTATTTTATGTAAAAAATGTATGTGAAATGATTATCTTGTTAAAGAGGTTTATCCCTTTTTATTTTGTTTAAAATTTTAATTTTGTTCCTAATTGTGAATTTCATATGTTTTGAAAAGTCAAATGTAACACCTCGGATTTGCATCTGGGTCTGGTACAAATCAGGGGTGTTACATTTAATGGTATCAGAGCTATGGTTTAATTGGTATTAAGTTTGAAATAAAGTCATTTTTGTTTTAAAAAGTGTATATGCCAACTTTTAATTAAGTTTTTCTGATATGATATGGTGACTAGTATGCTATCTTTGCTAATACATTAGTAAATTGATTATAGATGTCGGACTTTGAGGGCTCCCGAAGTGAAACGAGAGATATGATGGAAGAGAGTAGTAACTCACCTGTCTTGAACAGGCAGGGTGAGAAGCAGGCACAGGCAGGGTACCTGTGCAAGAGCAGGGGACCTTCTTTCAAACGTTGGACGTGATCCTAACGCGTTTCCAGCCGTCTGCTCCCTCAATCCCTAAGATGAATGTTCCTAAAGATTTGAAAAGCTTAGGAGCGCCAGAATTTAGAGGAGAAGCTGGGGAAGGTCCAGTTGCTGCCGATATGTGGCTTCATGATCTGAATGTTATACTAGAGAATCTCCATTGTTCTGAAATGGAGAAATTGGATGGTGTAGTTTCGTTATTAAAAGCAATCAAGGAGTATTTTAACACAAAATATAGCAAAAAATAAACAATACTCAATTATACTAGTATAATACTAACATATATTTTGAAAATGGTGTTATGCATGTATGTCGTAATGATTAAGACAAATCTTATGATCTCAGTGATTCGAAAGCAAAAGGCAAAGCACCTGAGTAAAAGGTTATCATAAAAAAGGTTCGATAGTGAGGTAAAGGTGAGTATAGTTCATTTATTTAATAATTCTTATTGAGGAAGACTTGCGATAAGTCAAACTCATATTATTTTTAAAGAATGATTTTATGTTAATTATTGGATATTTTCCATAATGCTTAAATAAAGATTTTATGAAGAGCATGAGTGCTCCAAAAAGTATTTTATCTTATGTTGTAGTTAAATTTATGGATGATTTCGGGTATGACCTACCCAAGTTATGAATTTTATAATGATGAGAAGAAAATGTTTCTAAATTGAAATGCTTGATTAATAAATGGATATGATATTATCTGAAAGCCCATTGTATGTTGCATGGAGAGTCATAGATATACTTGGCATACATTTAGTTGAGTAATTATGATGATAATGTTATGGTACATTCGCTTACATTAAAGAAAGGCATTGTTGGTGCCAAAGATATGAATGCACTTGGAGTGTGTATTCTAATGATGATGATGGCACCATTGGTTCTTTGTATGCACATTATGTTCTATTCACGTGCCTTGTATTCTCTTACATATACACTAGGCTATGAAAATAAAATATGAAACTTATGAAATATTTCTGAATGGAGAAGTATATGAAATGATTATTATATCAGATGTTGATTTATCATGGTTTTGATAAAATCATGAGATGATGATTTTTAGTTTTCTAATAAGGAAAAGTGGCTTGAATAATCGGTTTGGAAATTCACTGATTTTATTTGAATTCAATTTTAATGTTTTGAACTATTATGATATTTATTTTATCTCACCTTAGTTGTTACACTACCTCACTAAGTTTTACTTAACGCGGATGATTTTCATACATAGGTTTGAATAGAGATAAGGACATGCATTGAGGAACCTCTCTAGCATCTTTTGGAGATCATACCTACTATCAGTATCAATAAGACATCTCTGATGTTCTTTTGACTTTTAGATGCATGTATATTATGTATGTATGTTTCCTTTATAGGATTTATTTAAAATGGTATGTAACAGTAAACTAGGATCAATTTATTTTGGCTAGCTTTACTTATACCTAAAATTATGAATAAATAATATAAATATATTTTATAATTTAAATGGTTATTAAAATTTAGTAGTGTTAGGAACTTTTTTATAATCTGTGAAACAACATTAAACTACCTATTTGTTGCCTAAAATCAGTTTGGTTTTGGATGATAATTTATTATTTTATGATTTTACGTGATTAATGAAATAGTTTTAAAATGTTTAAATAAATTTTTAGAATGAAACAAAATTTTAAGGGTTTTATGTATAGAAAAAAATGTTTGTAATATTAATGTAACATTTTTAACTCATATTTTGATACATATAAGGGTTATGGATGTTACATAGCTTTTTTGAGAAGGTGGGAAGCCTCTGATTCTGAAATGTTCATCATGAAACACCCTATACGTGGCCATGTAGGATTACATCGATATTTTGAGTAGCACATTAGATTCTAAAATGAATCAGACAAACAAAATATGATCATTCGTACTAAGAATAAACTTTTAAAGTATACATTCAACATGCAATGCATCATAACAAAATAGTATAAAATTAGGGTTTTAATAAACATATGATCATGCATTATGAAGAAAACGAAATCATATTGCGTAAGAGTAAATTAGTTATTTCAAATAAAATTATAAATTCACAGTTAAAATAGAAATTGAGTTAAAAAATAATCATTATTAATAACCAATTAAATACATGAAAATTTTAAGACCAAATATAGACTTAATTAAACATGCTCCATTAAGGGACTAAAACGTAAACTTTTCAAATTATGCAAATAAAGCAAAAACATGAATTTGGATGTTCTATTATGAAAGTATGTTTACTAAAGAGTGACTGAAGCAAATCTGAATTAAAACCAAGCCTTAATTGCAAAATCAAGTTTTAAGACCGAATTGAATATATTTTATGGTTCAGGGGCCATCCTAGGACTTAGAGGACACTATAGGTATTTAATGAATGCATGTTTACCAACTTTCATCAAGCAAAGATCGAAGGGATTGATCCTTTTTCATGGAGGATCGATCATTTTCATTCTATTATGCAAAGTTTCAAAAAGGATGATCCCTTTTCCAAGGGATTGATCCTTTTTCAAAAGGGATCGATCATTTTTCTTGAAAATGTAGACAATTCATATGAAAATGCAAGAACAAACCACTAGACTTCCATACAATCGAATCAATGGTTTTTGAACAATGTTGGACATACTTGAATCACTTAGAACATGTCATATTACATATATAGCATGTTTCATAACATCATTAAACAACGTACAAGAATTTAGCATGAAAAGTCAATATTGCATAAATAGTCAACTTCAACATAAGTCACCTAGTAATTTTATGCACTATTGATCAAACCTAAAGGCCTAACATGTTATGTTGACTTAATTTCACTTATCTAAACACTCCAATGACTTATTTAAGAAATATAACATCGTTTCATCACTAAAGGCACACTTGTACCATTAACAACAATAACAACAACATCCTTAATAAATGTCTCATGTTTTATTTAGAATCTAAAGTGCCAAAAAAGTTATCATAGTCATTTAAACATTTACAAACAAGTTGAATACATGTAATCATATGTTCTCAACTAAAGATCCCATATTAACTTAAATAAGACCGAAGTTTAAAATAACTTTACAATGTCTCCTTGTTTCAATCACTTCAAGTGCCTTGCCTCTCAAGATTCCAAATCAGCAAGTAATAATCTAAAAATGGTTAAACAATAATTGTGAGCTATAAAGCCCAGTGAATAACCAAACATTCAAGTATGATGCACAAGTTAAGGCTAAAGGAAAGCATACTTAAATCCCATGGAAACCTGACATGTTTTTCCACAATGAACATACCAATATATTATGTAATGATGCACAAATGATATACTCCACATGTATACAAATATCATACTATATACGTGCTTTATCTCACCATATACACTACTACAAATCACACACATGCACTATTACCTTCTCGTCGGATCACACACACAAGCAAACAATTAATTCAATTTATGAATTGTTGGCCTTTATTCAAAATACAACTCACTATTTGGATAAACAAAGTCCATACTCTTTCATTTGTGGACTTAATTTGGTCCAAAACCACAATGTTTAAAGCTATGCTCAATGCGCCAACCTTACCACTTAATCATCTCAGAGGTAGGCTCAACACACTAACCTTACCACTTGAATCCTTATCATGCACTTATAAGAAAACATAGATTACTATTTCCTAGGCATGTCTTTCATATCCAAAGGTCTTATCTAGCTAGAACAATTGCCAATTAATCCATGTTCACCAAAAGTAGTTGAAAACCGATGCATAACATATACATATATCTTTTCTTAAACATAGTTTTAAACATATAAAGAATGATTATCATGATTAACCCTTATTGGATAGCAAAGTCTCTTTACTCATCCATGGATAGTAGACTGACTCTGCACATCCCTAAGCTAAATATCACAAACGCATGAAATATAGTTTTCTAAATCGGTTATACATCGAATGTAACTTATACAATTCACATATCATAAATCATATCATATATCCAATCCAACATCCATAAATCACATTCTCCCAATGTACCATAATTCATAATCACATGTCATCATACATATACATTCACAATGATCACATATTTCCATACAACTTAATTCTTAATCAATTTATCACAATACACATGCTTGCATTATCATATTCTTTCGATACCCCATAAATCATGTCAATAGTTATATGCTAAATGTGATCAAATACTTTAAATCAACACATCATAAATTCACATTATCAATTAAAAAAAACAAGTACACCTACTCAAAACCTTAGATTCAGAGTTCACACATACTAAACCTCCATTTAACATTAAACATATTCATCACAAGTGAATGGACAACCACTCACCTCGATGGCTCAATCACAGAATTTGACTACAAACGCTACCTAACTTGTTGCCTAATATTGGTACACTAATTTTAAATCATCATACACTCTCTATGGAACTTATAAAACATATTAATGAATTATTAAGACTTGCAAAATAGAGCAAAATTATGTTACGAAAACATATCAAAAATCACAGTAATTAATGAGAATCTTACCGTTCTGGCAATCAAACCTTCCTACAACCTTAGCACAACTTTCCTTGACCTAAATCTGATCAAGAAAAACTTAAATCAACTCCTGATAATAAAAAAACAAAAAAAAAACAACAAATAGAGTGGTTCCAGGATTTCTGAAAAATACCAAAATTAAGCTTGTTTTAAAGAAATCGATATACAAATCATTTTCAATAGAACAATTGTTTTAATATGATCATAATAATCAATAAAACAACTTATATTCATAAAGAATCATCAAAAATCATATCAAGAAATCACCTTAATTAAATATTACAAAAGTTATCTTTTATTCTTGTAAAACCATAATCAAAACTATTGATCTTCAAGATCAATTCACCATTGGATCTTCTAATCGTTAAAGCATGAATGAGAACCAATAAAATAAGATTAACCTTTTTGTAAAAATGAATATGAAAACCTTGAAGAAAAAACTTGCAATCTAGAAGATGGGAAATTTGAAAACAATGAAGAAAAAAAGAAGAATTTGATTAAAATAAGAAAGATTGAAAGAGAAACAAATGATGTATTTGATCATCAATGGCCCCTCAAGTGTTTTATAACCTCATGAGTTTGAGTAAAAACTTCATTCCTGGTATGATCCCTACGTCGGATCATGCCCCTACGATGTTGGAGTTGAGCGTCATATCTTCATGATTAAAGATAGAACAATTGTAAGTAAGATCTCATAATTACACCATAATGTGTTTGCTTTGGTACACATTAACATACAAATTTTCAGCATAACACTAATTAGGGTGGACCCTTATGGTTTATTATATGTTGAGTTTCAGTTTTAAAAGTAAAAGTACCCAATTTTTTATTTGTTGTTGCCCCATTGGGTTAGCCAGACCTTCGATCCTCATCCATTATAAACTCATATGGACCAACTTCAAATCGAGATGATACATTTTCTTATACCCATACAAAGAATAAATTTCTGAAGAGATATTGTAATACCCCAAATTTTGGTTAGTGACCAAAATATAAGTTTTGAAAAATTAGTGCCAAAGTATAAATTTGGGAAACATTTAGGGACCGAAGTGGTAATTTTCCCAAAAGTAATTTTTATTGCATAAATAGTTAGTTTATTCTTGAGAGTGGGGTATTAACGAAATCAAATTCTTGATCTGGAATTTATGTTGAAAACTAGAAAGGGTTAAAGTTTGTTAAGAAATCGGTAAATTGGATCGAATAGAAATTTCAGGAAAAATTGAAGGATGATAAATTAGGATTAAAAATATTATTTCCACATGTTAAAATGATGGAAAATATTATGGATCAATGGATTTTAAGATTTATTTCCATGTTTATTATGGATCATTGGATCAAAGTGGTAAGATTGTAATTTTGGAAAGTTGCTTAATAAAATTGAAAAAGGGTAAAATATTTTGTTCATCTTTAAATTTGGAAAGATAATAAGGTTATGTGGATTGGTATTATTGTAAATATCAAGTTTCATTAATGGCAAAATAGACATTTCTCATTAAAGGAATATTTTATTCATTTAAGCTTAAATAAAGGTTAAATTAACATGAAATTACATGTACATTTCATGAAACTTAGGCCATTTTTCAGCTCCATTTCGTGCTCCCCGTGAACTAGGTAAGAGAAGTTTTATTTTTCATTTTTTAGCAATTTCCTTTGGATTTTGGATCATGTCGTGAAATAGAAAATTGTTCTATTCGAAAAACGCTATCATTTAGTACCTTTATTGCTTGCTAATTTGGTTTGTGTTCAAAGATTCCAAATTCTATATTTTATGTTCACATTAGGGTTTATGGAATAGATGAAGGATTTTCATGTTTTTCAGGTTGTAGAATCAATTCCAAACATTATTTATGATTAAAATCAACTATACATGCCTATATAAGCTATGGGTAAATTCAGCCTAACCCTAATATTGGAAAAAGTTTATTTTATGATGAAATTTGATTAGGGATTTGATTTTAGAGATTGAATAAGGTTGAATCAAGATTGATTTCATGCTTTAATCAAATTAAAATCATGAAAAATGTAGTCTTGGGCACATAAACCATTCAACCTTGAGGAAGATGATGGGGAAAATTGTGAAAACTTTCATGTGGTTTAGAAATGATATTATAAAGATTCTATAAGCCTTAGAAAAACTTTTGGGCCAATATGTAATTTTGTGAAAATTGGGAGACCAAATCGACAATTATGAAAAAGTTATGGGTTGTTGAATAATTATTCAATAATTATTGTAATACACTGGAAATTTCTATTTGGGGACTGAAATTGAAGTTAGAATGTGAAATTTAGCCATTTTGGAAAGTTAACAAAGTTTGAGTACTAAATGATAAACATTGAGAAAGTTAGTGGATTAAATGGTAAATATGGCATTGTTGAGGTATTTGGGCTGAAAGTTTAATGCTGGAAATTATTGGGCTTATTTTGGCCTTGAATTTAAGAATTAAAGACAAGAGCCCAATATGAATAAAAAGGAAAAATTAAGATGAATTTTAGAAGAATTTGAAAATAATAGTACTTTTGGGAGTAATATTATTAAGTACGAAGTGTTAGTAAGAATACTGACATGTATTATATATTTGTATATGCTTTGTATGGATGCTAGTGTAGATCGTGATCGAACTCGTGCTACGAGCAAAGTGAAAGGAAAGGAGAAAGTTTAAGAATAATTAGATTTCGATAGTAAGGCATAATAGTGAGGCATACCAGGTGAGTGAATTTATTATGTACTTATATGATATGAGGATGACATGCGATGAGTCAACCTCGAATATATTTATAAAAGCATGTTTTACTGTATTTTAAAATACTTTAATAAAGTTTATGAAAATGATTTTATGAATAATTTTAGGGTACGAACTGCCCTAAAATGGATGGATGAATTTTTATATTATTTTAACAGCTATTGATGTTTAAGAATAAATACTTAATCTATGAATTTGATTTAAAGGCCTATTGTATGTGCATTGAGAGTTATAGGAGCATGTTGGGATTTTGCGGAAACTCGAATCGATAATCGAAAGGGTTTGCAAAGAGGGGTCGAGACGGTTCTTGTGTTTAGGGAGTAAGGAGATTGAAAGATATAAAAATTACACAGTAATTTATAGTGGTTCGACTTCTCAACCAAGTTTACATCCACTACCTTAGCTCCTCACCAAGGATTTTCCAACAAATTTACTATTTTGTTCTTTCTTTTTACATGACAAAGAGATAACCTTTACAACTCCCTAGTTTTTCACGGGCTAAACTAAAACCTTTTCCGTAGCTTTTAACAGACTTAGCTAAAACCAAAACCCCTTTACAATGAAAAGAAATATAAACAAGAAAATCTCTCTAAGATAGATGTTTACAAGAATTAAAGCTCACAAGAACAAAATATTTATAAGAGAACAGAAAAATATATATGGAAAATTCTTCTCTTGTGCTTGAATGCATGGATTGGCGTTCTCTTACTTTTTCAAGTGTCCTCAGCTTGTTTTTTAGCTTGAAATGAGTTTGAAGTCATATATAGCTGATGGGGATGTTTTGGAGCGGTTGAGGATTAATTTTCTGCAAAGTAAGGCTGTCCAGAACTAGAAGTATCGGTACTCCTTCATAGGGTATCGGTACTACCTTTTTTAATTTCAAATTTAACTAGCCGTTGGAGCCTTGTAGTATCGATACCGCCTAAGGGGTATCGGTACTACTTTGCACTATGGAATCGATACCCTTGCATGGTATCGATACCTATTTTGCTTTTGATGTTTTGAGCCTTCATGGTAGTATCGATACTACCTTGATGGTATCAGTACTACCTTTGTCTAAGGTATCGATACTACATTTAGGGTATCGATACCCATTCATGTGGTATTGATACTGCAAAGAGCAATATATGTACTACTTGTAATTTTTGCTCAATTCATCATTTAAATGGACTTTGAATTATTTTTGAAATCTTTAAAAAATTTGAATAAATTCAATTCAAGTCCAAAAACATTTTTCCATAATTTTTTATATCAAAATATAGTTCTACTGTGCATTTTGACATACTTGGAGTATGATGGTTATCTATCGATTTTTTTTAATGCATATGTTGCATTTTCATATCAGTATATTTGTGTACTTTCGACACTATGTGTGTATGCATGGTATTCATAATAAATTTGTGAATTACCATTTCGATATATTAGTATAGCGTAGCTATTACTACAGTACCTATACTTTCGTTTAGCTGTGCAACTTATGTACTTTGCATTCTCATTTGACATACATTGGGTTGTGAATGAATACTTTTGAATATATTGATTGGTAGGTATGCTGTGCATATTAAATTTTGTTCCATAAATTTTGTTTCGTTTTTATTTGTTTATGTATTTTATACGATAAATCATATTTTAATCTCATAATGGTTTACTCATGTTTTTAAAATGCCTTATTTGTTTTATTATGCCTCACTGAGTGAATACTTAGCATGTGACGATTTTCACGCGTATGTTTAGTGTACAAATTAGTGTGAGGATTGCAACTGATATCACCTGTCAAGGGTTGCCTCATCAGTAACAGTATAACATCTCTAGATGTTTATTTTGATATTACTAGTTGACATGTACTTAGATGAGTTGTGATGCTCTGATAAGATACTTGGTATTTGGTTGTAGTATTATATTACGTTTGAAATTTATCTAATGTTTGATAAATTTTTAAATGTTATTTTATATATTAGTAGTTGAAGAACGTTTTATAAACTATATTATTAAAATGTTTATTTAATAAAATAAAATTTTACGAGTTTTCAAGTACGAAAATGTCTTAAAAGTCATGTGACATCTGTGACTCATGCACGGGGATGTATATGGGAAACGTGTGTTACATTTATTGGTATCAGAGCTACAAGTTTAGCTGATTTTTAACCAAAATTGAGTTTATTTTATGAAGAAAGGGTGTACATGCCACTAGGTTGTCAAAGTTATTGATATGGTGTCAATATGATATGATTAGTGACACTCCTCACTAACTTAAGTTGTTATAATGTGTGTTAGATGTCAGGAACTAAGGATAAAGGTAAGAAATTTGATGATGTTAAAAGGAAGATCGAGATTGAAATAGACCCAAAAAGATCCAACATGACTTTAGTATCACACCTTAAAAGAGTTGGAGATGTAAGGGATTTTCCTTCATTATGTGGAAGAAATGCCCCCAACGTTTAATGAAGTTAATGCATTACAGGAATCCATTAAAAAGTTTAAATGGATTACAGAAGAAGTTGAATCAGATAAGAACCCAGAGGAGATTATTGAATCCACTGATGACTTTGTGGTTCTATAGGTAAGCTTAAATATTTGAGGAATATTTAAGTTAAGCATTAAGTTGCTTAAAGAAATGTTGATTTGAGTTAGAGGAAATAAGTAATCGATAAATAAGTTGTCCGTTAAAAGTTTAAAGAAAGTTGAGTTATTACTGAATCAGATGATAATTATGTTATCATTCTAAAGGTTTTAAAATGAGTTTGAATGAGTGTAGATTTTCAGTTTTATGGACTTGATAGAGTTGCCTTGTAGAGGTCAAATTTGAGGAATGGATTGTCTACCCCCTTCCATGCTACAATGAATTATTGCTTAGCTTGTGGTTTATTTTCAAGAACTTAAAAAGTTTCGAGTTCGTAATGGTAGGAAAAAGAGTAAATTTGTTTACTAGTGCGATTTTAGCAGTAACTACTATGAAGTTATTGCTACAAAGTTGTCAAGTCTTCTAATTAAATGATGTGGACATTTAGACCTTTATAATTGAGATGGAAAATGTTTCAAATGCTCGAGAATATTTTCAATGGATCCAGAAAAGTTATACTGATTACCTAAAGAATAAAATATATCCTTAAATTGTTTATTTAAAGAAACAAAATTTTACGGGTTTTCAAGTATATAAATGTTTTAAAAGTCATGTGACATTTGTGACTCGTGTACGGGGACGTATACAGGAAATGGGTGTTACAGATATAAGGCATATGCACCCAAGGGTTACCTACTGAGGCTCATACGAGGATAAATTCCCATGTGAGCGAAGCATTCACCCCTAATTAATGGGGATGAAGCTCGGGTAGAAAGCTCATGTCATGCAAATGAACATGATGTATTTGATGAGAGACTTACAAACCTTCAACTAAAGAAGAAAAAGATAAAAACCTTTCAAAAATTTGATAAAGTTGAAATCAATAATTAAAAACATTAGTACAACTATTTGCATAAAAATACAAAATAGTTGAAAAATCAAAAAGGACATCATTAGTTAAATATGGACTTGAATTCACAATTTCCACTTATAACAACAATGCATACTCAAATTAAGGCCTAAATGTCTAGTGTTTGTCTAGTGGAGTCGCTAAGTTGTCCCAATGTCCCTTAAACTTTTGAAAAAGTGATTTAAAACTTTAAGTGAAAAAGGAAAAATTTAGGGAGTCGTATTGACATTTAGTTTAGGTAGGCCAGACACCTAAAATTTTCTTTTAAGCAAATTTTCAAGAAAAATCATTTTAAAAAAGACAAATAGTGGTATACATTTTGCCAGAAACTCATTTGTAAGTATTTGGGAGTCGGTTATAAGAGGGAAAGATTAGCACCCCAACTACACCCAAAACTGGTACCTCATCGCTTATATTTTGTTTTAATTATGAATTTAAAACTTTTTTTATAAATTTTAAAAAATTATTCTTTTGTAGAAGTTTGATTGTTTTATTTTTTTTAATTGGATGATTTTTAAAAAAGATTTATTTGAAATAATTCACTCGAATTTGAGAAGAACATCATTTCACATTTAAAAAAAACCAATGGAATTTGCGCTTCTGCCATTTAGAAGTCTATCTCATTGATTTTTCTAATAAGACAACTTTTTATCCTTTATTTATGAAAACAAAACTATGCAAAATTCAAATATAAATGTTCCAAAACATTGTATGAACAAATATTAAATGCATGAACTATTATATATTACGATATCAGATCATTTACTTTGAAATTAAATACCAATTTGTTTTGAATAATTTTATGGAACTATACTTTAGTCATTTAAAAGACTTTCCCACCAATTATTCGATCGAAAAAGATATAAAATTAATATATATGAATATATATTTTTATTCAAAATAATCTGGTTTATTTCAAGAGCACGTTTCGTACTAATGATCAGATTGAATCACACAACCACAAATTAGAAGGCTTTTCATGATTCACTTTCACACAAAAATGCCCTCACAAATATATGAATATATTATGATATAAAAAAAATGTACACACGAATAATATAATGTATGAATAATATGATTTGTACCTACATAAATCCAATGACTAAAGTACAAATGCTACAATACAATCTACTAGAAATTAAAGAAAATTTAAACGAAGTATTAGGAATTAATGTTGGAACCGTCTTTCGGGTGGGCCCGGAATCGAGCTTCGACTTGAATAAAACGGGTTAGAGTCGCCACCGTTCATTTAAAAATATTTAGGTTGATCGGACACCATCGTACTTGATATGCGTTTTACCATAAATGTGTCGGGTTCGGGAGTCTGTTACAGTCAAGGAAGGATTAGCACCCTTGAACTGCCCTTTCGGTACCAATTAATTTGTCGGTTGTCTTAATTGCGAAAATTCAAATTCAAATTTAAATTTAAAAAACCCAATTCAAATTACATACCTTTAATTGGTTGGAATTCCTCTAAAAAGTTGAAAATGTTAGATAAAAAATAATAAATAAATATTAAATAAATCAAAGAAAAAAATTAATATTTTAAAAGTAATAAAATAAACGAAATAAAAAACCTGCTAAAAGACAAAAATGTTAGTGAAAATAGAATAATAATTAAATAAAAATATTTGGATCAAATCATAAAAATAAATTAGGGGTTAGATTGAATTCAGGGTAAAGTTTAGAGACTGAAAGTTGAAATCTATAAACATGAGTGGCTTTGGGTGTAATTTACCAAGAAAAATCCATAAAACCAAATCTGTGCATCTTCATTCATTTGCACGTGTTTCTCAGAAAGTAAACTTGCCCATCTTCAGCTGTTCTTTACACTTGCAATGGTGAAAAGCCTTCCGTCAGACCTTTCTTATCTTTAAAGCTTTGTTGGTAATGTTCAATCCCACATAGTGTTGGAAACACTATTGGGAATGGTATTTAATGCTTGACATTCCACTTCCTTGTTGAGTGATAGAGAACAAGGGGGGCTCTCGCGCACCGCCGCCGCCGTCCGTCCATCTCGTCTCATCTCGGCTCGGCTCGGCTCGGCTCGGCTCGGCTCGGTTCGTGGTCGAGGTCGAGGTCGAGGTCGAGGTCGAGGTCGAGGTCGTGGTCGAGGTCGAGGTCGAGGTCGAGGTCGTGGTCGTGGTCGTGGTCGTGGTCGTGGTAATACGTGTCTTCGACACGTCCGCGCGGATACTATATTTTTAGAGAAAATTCTTTAGGAATTTCTCTTTGAAAGAAACAAATGGAAAATGTGAAAGATATCAACTGATATTTATAGGCTGCTGAGGACTGTTTGAATTTAAAATAATAACAGCTGAATTATTTGTTATCATAAATTATATAGTTTATTCCTAAATTAAATCAGAAACGTCAAGATGTACCTGGACTGATTTACAGCTTTGTACAGAGGAGACAAGCTGTTAATATCTTGAGTTACAGTAGTTATTTGATTTAATTCCAGGGGTTACATGATATAATTTCGGGAGTTATAACAGCTGAATAATGATACAATGAACCTGGACTATTTCTGAGTCAGGTTCATCTAGACGTTTCAGCTGTTACAAATAAGAGATTTAATCTTGAAATTTTATAGACGATTTTAACCATATTTCTAGCCTATAAATAGAGAGCTATATTCAGCTTCTCAACTCATTCAAAAACATTCACAATTCACTTACAAAGTGTTTTCTAAAGTTCTCTCTGTGAGTTCTCTCTGAGTGCTTTCCGATCAGAAGTACAATACCACCAGCAGTCCACTCCGATTTGGGTGTACGGAATTCGGAGCGACCGTGTTAACCTCGGGGGACGGTCCGCCTACTGCATCGATTACACACATCGGGGCGAATTCGTTTCTAAGGCAGTGGTTCTTACCACGACACGGTTTACGAATTTGTTCTTCTTAATTACTGTTTATATTTCCAGTCAGTGCTAACGGTGTAGTTTTGCAGTTCATATATCCAATAATTTAGAAACGAATTCCATAAACTGCAATCATGTCGACACCTTTGAGCAAACTCATTCCCGATCTTTCCAAGCTCGATGCACTTGATGGAAAGAACTATAGAAGGTGGTCCCAAAGAATTCTGATATTCTTCGAGCAACTTGATCTTGACTACGTGTTGCTCAAGCCACCACCTACCATGCCGTCAACCCCAGCTGCCGGTAATGATGCGGATGTAGTCCTCAATGATGATGCCTTAGCAACTGTCGCCGCCGCTCTCGCTACCTACGAGAAATACGAGAAGGACAACAAGACGGTATGAGGACATCTGCTCAGCCACATGTCAAATAAACTATTTGATATGTTCCTTAGAGAAAGGAGTGCCAAGTCAATATGGGACACTCTCGACAAGAAGTATGGTGCGGATGATGTGGGGATCAAGAAGTACGTTGTCGGCGAATGGCTCAAATTCCAGATGACAGACGACAAGCCAATAATGGATCAAGTCCATGACTATGAGAACTTAGTCGCTGACATCATCGCTGAAGGGATGCAAATGTGTGATGTGTTGCAAGCCAATGTACTCATTGAGAAGCTGCCCAAGTCCTGGTCCGACTACCGCAACTCTCTTAAGCATAAGAAGAGAGACATTTCGCTTGAAGAACTTATGGGCCATATGAAGATTAAAGAAGCCAACCGTTTAAAAGATAAGCTTACTAATTCTATGAGTAATTTATCTTTTAGAGCTAACTTGGTTGAGTCTAAATTTAAGAAGATCATGAAACGTGGGAATCAAGACAAGAAGACGAAACCACAGAAGGCTACCAACTTGAAGAAGTCAGGAAAGGCCAAATCGGAAGGAAAGACGTTCAAGTGTTATGTCTGCGCTTTACCCGGCCACAAAGCTTACCAATGCCAACACCGCTCAGACCGCCAGAATGACAACAAGCCACAGATGCACGTTGTAGAAGAAGATGATGAGATCATTGTTGCGGTGGTCTCAGAAGTTAATCTGGTGGAGAACAGTTCAGAATGGGTAGTTGACACTGGCGCTTCGAAGCATTTCTGCGCAAGGAAGGAGTTTTTCACCGAGTTCGAGGATGGAAACACTGGTGAACGTGTGTACATGGAGAACTCTAGCAGCTCTGAAGTGCTAGGCAAAGGCAAGGTTTTACTCAAGCTGACTTCTGGTAAAACTCTGGCTTTAAATAATGTTATGTATGTACCTGCCTTGCATAGAAATCTGATAAGTGGTGGGCTTCTGAATAAGGCAGGCATTAAGTTAGTTTTTGAGGCAGATAAACTTGTAATTTCTCGAAATGGTGATTATGTGGGGAAAGGGTTTTTAAGAAATGGTTTATTTGTCATAGAAACTCAATTTAATGAAAATAAAGCTACCACTTCTGCTTATATTGTTGAATCCATTGATATGTGGCATGCTAGATTAGGACACGTGAATATTCATGCTTTAAAGAAATTAATGAATATGAATAGTCTGCCTAAACTAGACACAACTAGCTTTAACAAATGTGAGATTTGTGTAGAAGCTAAGCATACTAGACCTCACTTTAAGACTGTTTCTAATAGAAAGACTGAACTGTTAGAACTCATTCATACTGATCTAGCAGATTTTAGAAACACTGAAAGTAAAGGAGGAAAACACTACTACATAACTTTTGTAGATGATTATTCAAGATATACAAAAGTTTATCTCCTAAGAACTAAAGATGAAGCTGAAAACTTCTTTCTTATTTATAAGGCAGAAGTTGAAAATCAGTTAGATGGGTTAGATCTGATAGAGGTGGTGAATATGGATCTTATTTCTTAAAAGATATTTGTGAAAAGAATGGCATAATTCATGAAACATCAGCCCCCTATTTTGCTCAACAGAATAGTATAGCCGAAAGGAAAAATAGAACTTTAAAAGAGATGATGAATTCTTTACTAATAAGTTCCAGGTTATCTGATAACATGTGGGGGGAGGCCATTCTATCGGCAACTCATAACTTGAACCGAGTTCCTCCTATATGAATTGTGGAAAGGATACGCTCCTAATTTACAATACCTGAAAGTGTGGGGGTGTCTGGCTAAAGTGGGCTTGCCAGACTTTAAGAAGTCCACCATCGGACCTAAAACCGTTGATGCAGTGTTTATAGGGTATGCTACGAATAGTGTTGCATACAGATTCATGCTTTTACAAGATTATTCTATTTGTGAGTCAAGAGATGTTGTTTTCTTTGAAAATACTTTTCCTTTAAAGGAATCGAGAATAAATATTGAAACACAAATAGAATATATTCCATCAACTTCTTCTAGTAATCCTGCTAGGTCTTCTGAACAAATTGATTTTGAGCCTAGAAGAAGTAAAAGGCAAAGAGTTGAAACCACTTTTGGACCAGACTTTATTACTTCCTTTATTTCTGAGATAAATGATTTAGACTTCATTTCAGATCCTATAGCTCAAATTTTTCTATTAGATGAGGATCCTAAAACTTTTGAAGAAGCTATAAGATCTATCGATGCTAGTTTTTGGAAAAGCGCTGTTAATGATGAAATAGAATCGATAATGTCTAATCATACTTGGGAATTAGTTGACTTGCCTAAGGGATTCAAACCAATCTCCAACAAATGGGTCTTCCGGAAGAAACTAAGGCCAGATGGTTCGATTCAGCGGTATAAGGCAAGGTTAGTCGTCAAAGGGTTCATTCAAAGGTTTGGTTTAGACTACTTTGATACATACTCTCCCGTTACAAAAATCTCAACGATTCGTGCATTATTTGCACTAGCCTCTATTCATAAGTTGCAGGTACATCAAATGGATGTTAAGACTGCTTTCTTGAATGGGGATCTAGATGAGGAGATTTACATGGAGCAGCCACTAGGTTTTGAGGCACCTGGTATGGAAGGCAAAGTCTGTAGACTCAAAAAGTCACTCTTTGGACTTAAACAGGCTCCTAAACAGTGGTATGAGAAATTTCATAAAACTATTCTTAGTTTTGGTTTTGTTGTGAATGGTTTGGATGCTTGTGTGTATTCGAAGATGTTTGAAACTGAATGTGTTATCATAAGACTTTATGTTGATGACATATTGATTTTCAGTTCTAACATTAAGTCCATTAACAAAGTTAAAAATTTCTTGTCTACTAAGTTTGAGATGATAGATTTGGGAGAAGTAGATGTAATCTTAGGAGTCAAAGTTACCAAAACTGAGAAGGGATTTTCTTTATGTCAAGCACATTATATAGAGAAAGTGCTAAAAAAATTTGACAGTTTTGATGTCGTCCCTGTTCAAACTCCTTATGACCCTAGCAGACATCTAGTTAAGAATAAAGGAAGTAGTGTTTCCCAAACTGAATATGCTAAATTAATCGGAAGCTTAATGTTCTTAATGAACTATACTCGGCCTAATATTGCTTATTCTGTGAGTAGACTAAGTAGATATACTCATAATCCGAGTGGTGAGCACTGGATTGCACTTAAACGCTTACTGAAGTATCTTAAGGGTACTGTGGATTGGAAACTTGAGTTTGTTGGCTTTCCTGCGGTACTGGAAGGATATTGTGATGCCAACTGGGTTTCTGATAATGATGAGGTAAGCTCTACGAGCGGGTATGTTTTTACTTTGGGTGGAGCAGCAATCTCGTGTAAATCATCAAAGCAGACTTGTATTACTCGTTCTACCATGGAGTCAGAGTTTATAGCTCTTGACCTAGCTGGGCAAGAAGCCGAGTGGCTCAGAAACTTGTTAGCAGATATTCCGTTGTGGGGAAGATCGACTCCTCCAGTTTCATTGTTGTGTGATTCACAAGCTGCGATATGTGTGGCTAAGAACCAAGCTTACAATGGTAAGAAAAGACATATTCGCATAAGACATGAATCAGTTAGATACTTGATAAAGAATGGAGTGCTCTCTTTAGAGTATGTGAAGTCAGAAAAGAACCTAGCAGATCCACTTACCAAAGGGTTAAGTCGGAAGCTGGTCCTAGATTCGTCGAGAGGGATGGGTCTAAAGCCCATTGGTTGAGGAATTCATGGTGGATACCCAACTTAGTTTTCTAAGTTCCATGTGGTCAAACGAAACCATGGAAAGACTCATAGTGCACATTCCTACTGCCTATCCCTATGATGAATAATGTGCATGCCCAGGATGAGTTTAATTGCTCTTAATAAATTCATAGCCCAGGCTTTGGGTGGTCTTAGTGAGAAAGACTTGATGAATTTACTGATTTTGGATGAATATATATTCTTAATAAGTTCATAACCCAGAGTGAGTGGGTAGGAAATGATGAACTTACCGACATAAAGGTTGAGTTTGTTAAACTCTTAATAAATTCAAATCCAAGTATTTGGATGGTTCTAGTGAGAAGGACTTATTGAATTTATCGATAAATGAGGTTGAATATTTATTCTTAATGACTTCTTAGCCCAGAGTTTGGGTGGTTCATTTATAATGAACTTGAAAAAAGTCACCATACCCTTTGTGAGGTTGAGCTATTATAAAAGCTCTTAATTATTTCATATCCCTTTTTAAAGGGTGGTTTATGTGGAGATAAACTTGATGAAATAACCTATATAAGTGAGAAGGGTTAGCCGCCTTCTATTAAAAATGTTGGGCCATTTTTCAAGCACACTTACTAGAATCCTGAGGTAAGATGGCCAAATATATACTTTTGTATATATATATCTTACACATCGAGGACTCAGGTGGATGAAGGGGTTAGTTGTGTGTTATGAGTTTACCCTGATCTTAGAAAGTTCCATACTAGTTTCACTTATCTAAGAGAAGGATTGCTCATCATCACTATGTACTAGTTCCAGATATGTTCACTACTGCTTAAGCAACTAATCTCGTTATTGCTCTTCTGGAAAGCTTGTTTTCAAGTTTCAGAAGATTTCTTTCGCATTAGTGGGGGAATATTGGTAATGTTCAATCCCACATAGTGTTGGAAAAACTATTGGGAATGATATTTAAGGCTTGACATTCCACTTCCTTGTTGAGTGATAAAGAACAAGGGGGCTCTCGCGCACCGCCACCGCCGTCTGTCTGTCTCGGCTCGTCTCGGCTCGGCACGGCACGGCTCGGCTCGGCTCGTGGTCGTGGTTGTGGTCATGGTCGTGGTCGTGGTCGTGGTCGTGGTCGAGGTCGAGGTCGTGGTCGTGGTCGTGGTCGTGGTAATACGTGTCTTCGACACGTCCACGCGGATACTATCTTTTTAGAGAAAATTCTTGAGGAATTTCTCTTTGAAAGAAACAAATGGAAAATGTGAAAGATATCAACTGATATTTATAGGCTGCTGAGGACTGTTTGAATTTCAAATAATAACAGCTGAATTATTTGTTATCAGAAATTAAACAGTTTATTCCTAAATTAAATCATAAACGTTAAGATGTACATGGACTGATTTACAGCTTTGTACAGAGGAGACAAGCTGTTAATATCAGGTGTTATAGGAGTTATTTGATTTAATTCCAGGGGTTACATGATATAATTTTGGGAGTTATAACAGCTGAATAATGATACAATGAACCTGGACTATTTCTGAGTCAGGTTCATCTAGACGTTTCAGCTGTTACAAATAAGAGATTTAATCCTGAAATTTTATAGACGATTTTAACCCTATTTCTAGCCTATAAATAGAGAGCTATATTCATCTTCTCAACTCATTCAAAAACATTCACAATTCACTTATAAAGTGTTTTCTAAAGTTCTCTCTGTGAGTTCTCTCTGAGTGCTTTCCGATCAGAAGTACAATACCACCAGCAGTCCACTCCGGTTTCGGGTGTACGGAATTCGGAGCGACCGTGTTAACCTCAGGGAACGGTCCTCCTACTGCAGCGATTACACACATCGGGGTGAATTCGTTTCTAAGGCAGTGGTTCTTACCACGACACGGTTTACGAATTTGTTCTTCTTAATTACTGTTTATATTTCCAGCCAGTGCTAACGGTGTAGTTTTGCAGTTCATATATCCAATAAGCTTATCCTCCGTATGACTCGATCTCAACCATCTCGAATCTTACATCTGCAGATCCATTGGAGCTTGCTTCCATCGACAATAGATCACTTTCTATAATCTTTCCTTCACAACTTCACCACCCCAGCGTATGCGCATAAAGATATTTGCAGTGAGAATGTGCTGCTCAATCGAGATTTGAGGGAAAAGATTGCTAACTTCAGTCTCACACGTTCAGCTTTGGATGGAACTTGCACGTCGTATGTTGAAACTAAGCATTGATTGTTTGGTAGAATAACCAGAATGCAAACTGAGCATGGCTTAAGTATATTCATATCTGTTGAGGATTCAACCATGTCTAATCCATTACATTTCATGTTTTCGAATTCAAGATCGTTGCCGTCTTCATTACCAGTAGGTGCTTCAATTACGTTGGGTGCTTTGCTTGTTCCTCAGTAGAGATTGACAGCAATTGCAGCTTCTCCGAAATGGTGCCAGATCGGAGTTGTCTGATACGATACGATCGTTATCTTTCCTGACAATCTTTTGCTCATTGGGAGGAATTGAAGTGAGGGAGAAGAGCTAAAACTGAAAAACGTTGAGTCGTCGTGGCGAACCAGGAACTTGCCAGCAACTGTTTTCTTTTATGGTTTTCTCCTTCTCCGTTTTTTTACCCGTGGTCCCCCTTATCAATCTAAAGTTGATTTAAATAAATAGTCAGACATCCAAATTTCCACTTTCTTTTTTTGAGAGAAAAAGAAGGAAACATATGTGAGTTTAGTTGAGACGTGAAGGTGGGGTTGGTAACTAATTGGGTAGTAGTTTAGTGGGTTATTTGTTGGAAATGGGGGGCCTACAAAAAATAATTATAATATATAAATTAATAAAATAATAATAATAATATAAAAACAATAATAATATAATAATATAATATAATGTTTTTGTAGACCCAGAAAAAAAACACGTGTCTACAACTGCCCCTCTTTGTACATTTTTGTGTTAACAAGACTAGGAAAAAAATGAAAAAGACATCACGTTTTGCCCGGTTCTCTTTGATTTTGGACTTGATAGTGTTTGTTGTGACATTAAGTCGATCCATTGAGCACGATATCCTTCTTCGTGAAGTTGAAATCATGGGTGGCTCCTTCGTTGTGAAGTTGAGTTGAACTGTAAAATCCTAAGCACGATATCCTTTGTCGTGAAGTTGAAATCGTATGCGAATAGTAAAGTGTCTCTTTTATTACCAATCTTGATCGACCTTGGTCTTTTTCTCGATTTAAATACCTGTGTGTGAAAATTTGACCGAAAAGTAGTTCCTTGATGATGCAACACAGTTGATACGCCCTCGAGCTGAATGGAATCGAACTCAAAAATATTCATTGACAGATAGCCCTTCTTGCCTTGATCTATGTTGTACTAAGATAATAGATTGCCACAGATCTTCCTCTTGACCTAAAGACCTTGGTTTAAACTTCAACCAGAAAGTAGTTTCTCACTGCTACCATGCGGTTGATATGTCATCGAGCTGAATGGAATCGAACTCAATAGTTTTTGTTGACAGATAGCCCTTCTCGCCTTGAGCTATGATGTAAATTTGATATGCCCTTGAGCTGAATGTAATCAAACTTGAGGGTTTGTTGACAGATAACTCTTCTCGCCTTTGAGTTTTGTTGTACTTGGCTAGGGAATAAACTCCTGATGTTGCAGATGACTCATTTGCTATGAAATCAAGTCGATTTGTTAAGGACGATATACTTCGTCGTGAAGCTGAATCCTGGATGGCTCATTCGTTGTGAAGTTAAGCTTTGAATTGAATATCCTTCGTCGTGAAGTTGAAATCCAAGGGTTGCATTACTTCTTGTGGGCACAATATCCTTTGTCGTGAAATTGAAATCGTGGTTGTCTCATTCTTTGTGAAGTTAAGTTTTGAATTGGATATTCTTTGTCGTGAAATTGAAATCCAAGGGTTACATTGCTGCTTGTGGGCACAATATCCTTCATCGTGAAGTTAAAATCGTAGATGGCTCCTTCATTGTGAAGTTGAGCTTTGAATTGGATATCTTTCGTCGTGAAGTTAAATCCAAGGGTTGCATTGCTTCTTGTGGGCACGATATCCTTCGTCGTGAAGTTGAAATCGTGGATGGCTCATTCGTTGTGAAGTTGAGCTTTGAATTGGATATCTTTCGTCGTGAAATTAAAATCCAAGCTTGTGTAAATTGCATTGTTTCGAGTCCAATATCCTTCACTGTGAAGTTGATATTGACTCTGAATGAAACTGGAAAGTTTTTGTTGAGTCCAATATCCTTCACTGTGAAGTTGAAATTGACTCTGAATGAAACTAGAAAGTTGTTTGTTGAGTCCAATATCCTTCGCTGTGAAGTTGAAATTGACTCTGAATGAAACTGGAAAGTTGTTTGTTGAGTCCAATATCCTTCGTTGTGATGTTAAAATTGACTCTGCATGAAACTTGAAAGTTGTTTGTTGAGTTTAATATCCTTCGCTGTGAGTTGAAATTGACTTTGAATGAAACTGGAAAGTTGTTTGTTGAGTCCAATATCCTTCGCTATGAAGTTGAAATTGACTCTAAAAGCTGCAAAATTATATATGCAAAAAATGATGAACGTGATGTTCTTAAGTATGTCTCATATGCATGTAATATGAATTAGCTCTTGTTATTTCTATTGGATGGAGCCTCATTTTTGTCTGCTGGTCTTGTCCTTGGAATCGACCATGCCCTATTTTCTTCTTAGGTTGTTGACGATGTCACAAGTTCCACATGGTCTCTTGAACTGATTGTTTTCAAGAGCATTATTAGTTCTTTCTTTGATAGAGGCAAAATGAGCCTTAACAGCTTCCAGGACCTTTCACATTTGAGAATGCCCTGTTTGAAAATGTTTTTCTCCTTTCTCTTATTTTAGGGGGCAGAGAAAAAAGATATAAAAATGTAAGAATTCTATAAAACATTGCCCCTTAATCCACGCTTGCAAACGAATCAAATCATAAAATGAGTTCAAACAATATCAAAAGAATAAATAGTTCTTTATCGCTTTCAGAGTTATAGCTCTATGATAAATGTCCAAAATTGATGAGTTGGTTTTAGGTTGGCTTCCTTTCTTCTAAGGTTTTGGCCACCAAAATTTTATTTCTTTCTCAGTCCTTGAATTTGCCTTTTTCTTGGCTTAGCATTTTAATCGGATACGGACAAAATGACGTAACTAGCATGATCAATTACTAGACCTTCTATTTCGGTCCTCTAAAATCTTTCATTTGTTCAAACTTTGTAAACTCCTCTAACAAAGGCAGTGCAAAAATATCGGTCTAAAAATGAAATTCTTGAGTGGTCGTGTGAAATTGACTATAATAGGTGTTCCTTAACTCCCCTAGTTCATCATTACCGAAAATTTCTTGTTTAGAAAAATTTGATTTAATTTGCCATTGTTTGGCTAGCTGGATCTATAAAGTCGGCGCGTTTAACCAATTGCATTAAAGGGACAGCTTAATATTATAATCACTTTTATCAGGTTAACTGAAAGGTTCATCTCATCATAAAGTCTTTAGCCTGACAATAGCAGTGGAGCAAACACCGAGTTGCCAAGTGTCCGAGTAATGTCATGGTTTGAACGCAATATATTCATAAAGTCAGGGCTTTCAAGTTTCATCTATAACCAATTGCCTTAGTGGAATAGCTCAGCTTTACAGATTTAATTTCTTAAGATTGTCAAGAACAACCTGTTATAGTCTAGGTGTTTGTTGAAAGTCGAAAATTTCATTTTTAGAGTTCAATTTCCAAACAACTGGCCTAAACTAGATTCACATACTTGAATATTCCATCTGTAAAGATCATGATCATCATTGAACGTCTTAAGCAAAAAGTATAGTAATGTTATATACAAAAGATGCCCCATGTTGTCCGTACCTAAGCACATCTAAATACCAAGCCTCTTTTCATTCTTTTATAAAATGAGAAGGCTATTGCAAGAAAAGGGTATGGTGTTCGAGTGTGTCTTCTTGGGTAAGGCCAAAGTCCTTGTTTTACCACTTTGTCAAAGATACGTAACTCTGAATCATTTATAGATTTTTTTAATTCATTCGATATTAAAAGAATCACACGTTTGCAAATTTGATTTATTGCTCGCCATTTTTAAAGTGACATAAATTTATTTAAATATTCACAAAAAAATTTCAAAATACACCAAATATATGAGAAAATTCAAAAAACGAATTCAAGCTGCAAATGATGAAATGATATTCCTCCTCACTTGGATGCCCCCGAGTTGTTGAAGTCGATTAGTTCTTGTTACGCATCTTCTGCACGATTCTCTTGAATGCTTAACAATTCTCCATAGTGTGCCCTGGAACACCACTCTGATATTCACAATGGGCATTCTCATCATACCACTTAGGGTATGGGGGCTTCATGGGTTCCACCGGATATGGTGACACTACGTGGGTGTCAAAAAGTTGTTGGTAAAGTTCTTTGTAGGAATAGGACCAAAATGTTCCCATTTTTTATGAGACACGTGAATGTAATAAAAAAGATAAAAATAATGTGAAATATTCATGAATGCATGATGCATGTAATGTTCGAGGGATTGATCCAAAAATGTGTATGTTATTATAAATAATCCTTATTGGGGACAAAAGTGTTATTTCTTAAGAGACAGAAAATATTTTAAAAGTATATTCTGACTAAGTCTTCAAGAATCGAAATAGGTTGACTAGTCTTCTGCCTTTGTCTGTCATTGGTTGAATACCCTGTCGAACCACTCCGGCTTCTCTGGCTAAACCGCGCAAGTGACGAGTTGCTTTTTGTACTTGCCCCAAGAAGTCTCGAATGGCTGCATCTCTACTTTATGCTGAGTCTGCCCTCAATGAAAGCACCTTTGGAAGCCTCCATTGAATAGAACTATCTAAAACTCACTTGTTTGCTTCTTGGAATTATCAACAATGGCATGTTTTCTTTGAAGGGACTCTTAAGGTCAATAACTTTTTTCTCGTCTTGCCCCTGCAACCTTTCCCAAACCATTTTTGAAAAGTGGACTTTTCATGTGCTTGGCATAAATCCCGGTCCATTCTAAGACATTCACAATGCAGCAGAGTGGTTTACTCTCCGATTATGGGCACCATGTCTTTTTGATCGAACGTGACAGATAATTGCCTTGCAGAGTGTCTCCCTTTTCCTTCTGAGTCTCTTATGACCATAGTCGGACCTCTATGTTTTTCACTTCTTGTATTACAACCCGTTTGTCCATTAATGCAAATTATTTATGCTTAACGAACACGTTTTTGGTGGATCAACACCTCTTTTCAATGATGTAAATGATAAAAATGAAAATGAAAGAGAATAAAAACGAAAGGAAAGAGTTAATGAGGTAAGGATAATAATCAAAACAATAATGAAAATAAAAGGTCCTACCCCACATGCTTATTATTCCTACCCGGACATGATATCTATCCCACAAGTTGATTTTGAACAAGTCCTAACCGCATAAATTTCTAGTTCACATGTTTTGAACAGAAAATAAAGCAGGAAATAATCTCAAAATAACCTAGGGTATGAAATGAGGTTTTGGGGTGGGCTCTAATTCCTTGTAGTCTCCCGATTTAGGTTCTAAAAAGGGTACCCGAGTTCTGCTTGCTGGTGCCCCATTGGGCTTGCCAGACCCTTAGTCCTAAGCCCATTACAATCTTATCTGGACTAAGTTAAACTTGAGAGGATACATTCCCTTATGCCCACAATGTGAATAAATTCAGACGAAGACATAAGGTATATGAATCCCGAAGGTTACTTGTTAGGCCTGCACATAGAATAAATTCTCACGAAGGCGTCACTTTCAACCCCACTTAAAAAGGGTTCGGAGCTCGAGTATATAGCTAGAGATGAAAATTTTCCAAAAATCTAAAATCATTAGAAAAACGTCAGTACAACTATTTATTTGAAGAAAAAAAAATCAAAAGATAAATAATAAGAATCGAAGAATTAAATTAAAAGTTAAACTTACAATTTTCGCTTAAAAGACAACCAAAAATTAATTTGGCCTGACTCACTTACCTGTCCCTAGCAAAGTCGCCAAGTTTTCGGAACCGTCTTTCGGGTGGGCCCAAAATTGGGCTTCGATGTGAATGAGTTGGGTTAGAGTCGCCACTGATCATTTAAAAAAATTTAGGTTGATCGGACAACATCTTACTTGATCTGTATTTTACCATAAATGTGTCAGGTTCGGGAGTTGGTTATAGTCAAGGACGGATTTTCACCCTTGAACTGCCATTTCGGTACCAATTAATTTGTTGGTTGTCTTAATTGCGAAAATTCAAATTTAAAAAACCCGATTCAAATTACTTACCTTTAATTGGTTGGAATTCCTCTAAAAAGATCAAAATGTTAGATAAGAAATAATAAATAAATATTAAATAAATCAAAGAAAAAATAATATTTTAAAAGTAATAAAATAAACGAAATAAAAAAACCTGCGAAAAGATAAAAATATTATAGAAAATAGAATAATAATAAAATAAAAATATTGGATCAAATCATAAAAATAAATTAGGGGTTAGATTAAATTCAGGGTAAAGTTAAGAGACTGAAAGTTGAAATCTATAAACATTAGTGGCTTTGGGTGTAATTTACCCAGAAAAATCCATAAAACCAAATCTGTCCATCTCCATTCATTTGTACGTGTTTCTTAGAAAGTAAACTTGCCCATCTTCAGCTGTTCTTTACACTTGCAATGATGAAAAGCCTTCCTGTCAGCCCTTTCTTATCTTCAAAGCTTAGCCTTCGTATGACTTGATCTCAACCATCTCGAATCTTACATCTGCAGATCCATTGGAGCTTGTTTCCATCGACAATAGTTTACTTTCTACAATCTTCCCATCAAAACTTCACTACCCCAGCGTATGCGCATAAAGATATTTACAGTGACAATGTATTGCTCGATCGAGATATGAGGGAAAAGATTGCTAACTTCAATCTCGCACGATCAGCTTTGGATGGATCTTGCACGTCGGATGTTGAAACTGAGCATTGATTGCTTGGGAGAAGAACCACAAAGAAGACTGAGCATGGCTTATAACCCTCTCAGACCGATGTGGATAAGTTGATCCAATTTGGAGTGTCACATTAGGGCCACCGGAGCGACCCATTATAAAAATAGCGAAAAATTTAAAACTTTTATTAAAACATGTAACTTATAAAATGATTTGTCACTATGCAGAAATAAAACATATTTTCAGACTCGTATATGAAAAAATATACAATTACATGCCCCCTAATCACATGTTCCATTCTCTACAACAACGCCAGAAGAACTTCTTTACTGATGTCGATAGATGCACTGGTACGATTCTTTTAACCTGAAAGGATGAGTAACAGAGTGAGCTTTGGAAAGCTCAGTAATATAGAACTACTAGATGATGCTGAAGAACGTGCAGATACATATATACATATATTTCCTTGTTGGTTCCGAACATCTACATATTTTTATGTTGAACAGAGATTCTACTGATATTCAGGTGGTAACAGACAATGAACTTTCAGTTCAGATAAATATTTCAAATGACTGAGTTCAGGAGATCAAAATAGGTTATCCAGCGTGTTCCTGTAAATCCAGTAAAAAGATACAAATCTTTTAAAATATATATTTTTTTAATATTAAAAAATCCTAATAATCCCTCCAACCGCTACACATCATATTGTGTAGGTTCCCCATTACTATACACCCAACCGCACAGCCAGTAAGGCCCTGAGCACAAAGCCGAGGATCCTGTAGATATACTTCCTCCAATAATAAACCCTCCCATCTAACACATTTCTTCGTCAGTAAACGGAGATATCAGAAATATAAAAGAATTCAGATCAGATATCATAACAGAATCCATATCAGAAATTAGAACAAAATTCAGGTCATGTATCATAACATAATTCAAGTCGGAAATCAGATAAAAAATGTATGTGAGTAGGGAACACACTAGAGTTTACAGATATTATTCATAGATATTGGATAATCTTATCGGATGGACAAACACGGATCTTCAGTTTACCGATAGAATGTCGAAAGTTATAATCACTATTGGAAGAGTTCATTAACTGACAGAATTATCAGTTATTCAAAACGTGATTTATTAGGAACATATCTTATTCGGACATTTTTCGGAAGCTTAACGTAATCATAAGGGTATTTAGAATCCTTTACTTATTAGTTACTTGTGCTTTCAGATATGCCCAGAGTGATTTGAGCTGATAAGGAAGAACGAAGATTCATGACCTTTACAATCTATGTCGATTGATCGGATTATCAAATAACTCTTAGATGAATAGTTCCCATAACTAATGCTTGTCGACTATTCAATTCATTGGTTCTTCCAGGGAATTTACTCTTTAATACCAAATATTCTTATCCATAGATCATCTTCAGAATCATTACTGAATAGATCTTAAGGAAACTAACAGATATTCCAATGCTCCATATTTCATTTTCACGCTTCTACGATATCATGAAATGCTGACGTGCTTGATTTGTAGTTCATGACCCATAAGAACATTACATCATGAATGTTCATTAACGTTTCAAGACTCATTCGAATCACTTATTTAATCCTCAGTCATTGAGGTTACTTATTTCATTTTGTAGTGAAGTTTATTCCGGTTACTTCGGGGTTTTCCAGGGTAATCCAGACATTCCTGAATTTCAGATACATATTGTACTTCTGTTCAATTCAATTTGGTCTTCGTGGTTGATTTGTATAACAAATATCAAATTCTTAGTACTGAATGCAATCTAGAGTTGATCTGAGCAGAATACTTCCAAAATTATCATCAAGCTAAACTTGAGAATACGAACACGCATTCAAGTGACATCTATGTCATTCAGGTACTGATATAACACTAACATTGGTTGCTCGGCTTAATGTGTGATCCATAACTTTTAAGGGCAGTACCACATCCATGTTTGTTTGGATTCCTTAATTAATCCAACTCCTCTACCTAGTTTAGGTCATAAGGGTATTTTGGTCAAGGATATCCAATCATTCCTGAGCTTGGTGATATTCTTGAGTTATTTCCATTATAGGGATATTTTGGTCATTTTATAGATCTAGGGTATTTCAATCTTTTCTTTTCATCCAGTCTTATTATTTAATTTAATTTTTTCATTACTTCAGTCCTTTCAAACAATTCTGACAAAAGAGCACCATTGATAAATCATTCTTCATGTATTTACTCATAACTTGGATATTTTCAGGTAAATAGATTTCTCAAACCTTACAAACGGAATATCAGAAATTTTCTGTACAAAGACATGATCTTAACAATTAAATCCGCAATATATCGGGTTAAGAACGAAATCTCAGGGTACTTTCTCATTCAGGGTCAACTCAGACAATTTTTACTTCTCAAGGGCATATTTATAATTTCTTAGCCAAATAATTTCGGTATTAACACTTAACGAAAATAAATATAATTTAGAAATCCTATGGTCAATTTCTTTCCTGAATATTCTCTGATCTTGAAATGATTCCTTAATAGACTTCTAGTATCTTGCACAAACCCTCTTTGGGTTAAAAACTGGTATCCAAATTTCCTAAGAAAAACTAGTATTACTTATGCACATCAGTAGTTTCATCAGATCAATATGTCTTTAAAAACCCCTTATCCAACTTCCATGGTCAAATCTTGTTTTTTACAACATAAGGGTATTTTTGTAATTTTACCTAATCGAATTATTCTCATAATTTATCATTTAAACGAATCCGGATCGAGTCCATCCAAAATCAAATAGGCTAATAATCCAATCATATTTATCCATGCATTTATCATTTATCAACATGTTCCATAAAGCATAAAGAGGTAGTAATGTATTACCTCGATTTCCGTACTATATTGATCAACCATATAAATTATATTCGAACGCCTTTCATCTTGAAATCATCTTCCAATAATTCCTCAGATACATATTAACAGAAATTACATAAAAAATGGAGCTTAATTTCGAAAAACGGATAGAATTGGATAATAAATCAGTGAAAATAGCTTACCGGGTTCAAATTTAGCGAAACGGACCCTAAAAACGAACTCAGAACGTAAAAATGTCATAATAGGTATACCAAAAAAAAATTAAACGGACGGTCAATGACCGATCAACGCGGTCAACGCTGGTCAACAGGTCGGGTCGGGTCGGACCGGGTCGGACCGGTCAAACCAATTTTTTTCTTCTTTTTTTTCTGTTTACCTGCGCATAACCATCCCCACGCACAGGGAGCGGCATGTGCGGCGTCCTCGGAGCCTCTAAAAATCTCGAAAAAATTCTTAAAATTTATTTTATGGCATTTTGAGACACTTACAAAGCTCGGTTCATAATTTTGAACGGTTGTGAGCTCGATTCCGAAACATCAAAAACATTGACTTTCTCACCCCTCCACACGCTGACGACGACAGAGACACGAAGATCATCGGTGGACTCGAAACGATGCAAGGAACACGATGGTGTGGGAGGTGTCGAAAACGAGTGGCCGGATCGACGTGAATCGACGGAAAACCAACAAAAATTGATTTAAAACCGACGATACTTCATACTGAAATTAACGACGAATGACGACGAAAGGTTTGAGGGGTTTTGTTCATCGGTCGACAACGAACACGATGGTGGTTTGGTTCGAACGGAGGCCGGACGGTGAGTAGATCGGAGTTGAAAGGAGAGTCAAAAGGGGAGGGAAACTGGGAAAAATATGCAGAAATAATCGGGGGAGAGAGTTTATAATTATCTCCAAAATAAAAATGGTTAAACTATGAGTTTAACCACTGAATTTCTTTCACTTTATAAAATGGTCTGCCAACTTTGAAAATTTTCAATTTAATCCTCAATTTCTTCCAAAATACCAATTAAATCCAATACTTTATAATTTCTTAAATTTAACCTCTAAATTGGGGTGTGACATGGCTGAAGTAGTTTCATATATGTTGAGGATTCAACCATGTCTGATCCATTACACTTCATGTTTCCGAATACAAGATCGACGCCGTCTTTATTACTAGTAGGTGCTTCAATTACGCTGAGTGCATTTCTTGTTCCTCAGCAGAGATCGACAACAATTGCAGCTTCTCCGAAACAACGGTCAGATCGGAGTTGTCTGATACGATACGGTCGTTATCTTCCATGATGATCTTTTTCTCATTGGGAGAAATTAAAGTGAGGGAGAAGAGCTGGAACTGAAACACTTCCAAAACCGTCGTCGGTGTCATAATCGACGGTAAACGTTGAGTCATCGTGGCGAACAAGGAACTTGCCAGCAACCATTTTCTTTTATGGTTTTCTCCTTCTCCGTTTCTTCACCCGTGGTCCCCCTTTTCAATCTAAAGTTTATTTAAATAAATAGCCAGGCATCCAGATTCCTACTTTCCTTTTTGAGAGAAAAAGAAGGAAACATATGTGAGTTTAGTTGAGACGTGGAGGTGGGGTTGGTAACTAATTGGGTAGTGGTTTAATGGGTTGTTTGTTGGAAATGGGGGCCTGTAAAAAATAATTATAATATATAAATTAATAAAATAAAATAGTAATAATAATATAATAACAACAATAATAATATAATATAATATAATATAATATAATGTTTTTGTAGACTCGGACAAAAATGGGTGTCTACAATTAAATACATCAGTAATATATGCATTGGAATATAAATAACATAAAGTGAAGGTACTAAAATTAAAATTAAACATTAAATAACAAAACACGATTAAAATGAACAAATAATACAGCTAAATAACCCAAACAAACGAAAATGGAAATAACATGACTAAATAAAAATACATAAGGATATGGACAAAAAAGAAATAAATGTAAAATTAGCATGTTATATCAAAAGAAGCCAGAAGGCTCTAACATTGGTCAAGGGACCAAATTGATCTCATTGCAAATAGAATTACAAATCGAATAAACCCAAAGATATAAAAACACACGGATCCTAAGATGCATGGATCGAGTCTTGATCCAACACGCTAAACTTACGTCATTTTGGGCTCTTAGGGAGTCTTCTAAAATGGAACGGTTATGAACCCCTATATGATGTCATTTTAAAGCATTTTAATTCATTTTTTAATCATTCCTTCTCTCTGTCTTTATTTTCCTCTCTCCTCGTCCAGTTTGAGAAACACATGTCACTTGTCGTTCGTTGACGCCATTTGTTGTCTCCTTCCACCGCCAGTGGTGGTTAGAATACCCAAATCAAACAAAAAAACTCTCCTTTCTCTCCCTAAAGCCAAATCCTAGGTTAGTTATACTTAAAACTACCCCTAAAAAGCCTAAATCTAGGGGAAAACTAATGAGACTACCTTCCTCCGTCGAGGTGTGTGATTCCCACCTATGGGATAAAGCTTCCCCAATTTTAATTCGATGACCGAACAATAAGATTTTGATTTTTTTTCTTTTTACGAGTTTTTTGTCTCACTTGTTAGAGTTGTTTGTATTGTTACTTTTTTGGGTTTTGGGTGGTGGACGGTTGAGAGTGGTGTGTATGGCCAAAGTAAAAAGGATGCAATTGTGCTTGCCGTCTCTCTCTCTCTCTCTCTTTTTGTCCTCTTTTTCTTTCAAAAAAGAAACCCCCTTTTCATTTGGGGATGACTCCATTTTTATGGAGTCCTTAGTATTATCCTTTGGACTGGTCGAAGGAGTCCTTCCAGGTAGCAGAGGTGGTTGAAGGAATTATTAGAGAAGGCTTGTGTAGATTGAGTAAGGGGCATGGGTGCATCAAATGCCTTGAGTTTTAGGCATTTTCCCTGATTTTGTTTCTTTTTTATTATTTCTGTGTTACTTTTAATGATATGTTAGAGCCTAAAAGACCCAATCACATGACCATTAATGATCAAAAGTAAAATACAACAACACGAGTTTAAACCTGGATAAAATTAGTGATTACATTGTGATGAAGAATATTATATCGAGGGGATTGAAGGGTTTAGAGAAAATGGTGGAGGCAAACTGATTGTTCTCAGTGGCTGGTGGTTCCTTCGTATGCAAGAATGTTTGAAATGAGATTAAAAATTTGTTGTTGAATCATGGTATGCAATAGAAAAATCTTGAATTTGAATTGGAATTTGAAATCCATTTAAGGTCGTGCTGCCTGATTGACTACAGAAAGATCTACGGAGTGGTTCTATTTACCTTTTTTATTTTAGAGACTAGGTTCCATATTCTAGTGCATAGCTTCATGAAGGAAGTGTGGAATATTTATTGGTGGCTTCGGGTCAGTTTAGTGGAGCTTTCCAGTGGATATAGAATGTGTTGTAAAGTCCTTTTACTCTGAGTTGAATGGCTTAGATACCTTGTAAAACCCTTCTCAGTTTTATGTAGAGGTATGCAAAGGGGCTTGAGATTAGTGAGCCCATTGTGGATTAGAGCAGTATGTAGAAAATAGGCCTGGATCACTCAAAATACATTAAGGTGACCCGCAAGTTGCTTAAAGGTTTTGATTTTCCTTTGTAGTGTAGTACACCAGAACAGAAGACGACGACTTCTATCCCTCGATGATAAGGGGGTGAGGTGGAGGATCTTGCTTTTCTAAAGAAAGATGGTTGGCTACCTTGGGAGAGATTACTCTTAACGGGTTCAAGATTAGGAGGTATAGTGAGTGGGTGCGTTCGACCTCCAAGTTTTCAAGATTGCATAAACATATGGCCTTATGGGGCCATGAATGATCTTACTAACAAAAGGTAACATTAATTTTTGATGACCAAGTAGGAAAAAAAAGTAATGTTAGTTATGCTTTTACTAACAAAATAATTCGGTGACCAAAATAAAAAAAATTAGGTTCGACGACCAAAATAGAAAAAAGTCTATATTATTAGGAATTGTAGGTTTTAGGGTGGTGAAAGTCAGGCTAGTTCATACCCTTTCAGTATACTAGACCACAACAATAATAGAGTGATCAATTGTGTAATTCCCACTAATTTTCAATATCACACTAAATATATATTGGTGCGCATGACTTGATTTCTAGATACTCATATGACATTAAAATAAACTATAAATAAATATGATAATATGTCTAAATAAAATAAAAAAAATTAAACTTTTAAATAAACTGTTCTTTAATATTTGGGAACAAAGATTCTTACCAAATACAAGTGTTAATACAAACAAATTTAGATAAATAAAATTATGTCATTTTAAGATTGATGTTTACTTAAAATCGCATCGTCTAGAGTTTTTGTTTAGTTTTGATATATTTAATTAATGTATCATTTATTTATTTTCAATAGTGTTGAGACGTTTTTTTCTAAGGCATACCGATAAAATTAGTCCTAACGTTTATACAAATGATCAATTTGGCTATTTTTAGAGTGTTTTAGATTTTAATGTTTCAACTTTGGTTAAAATAGTCTTGTTGGATGAAAATTGTAACTTGACTAACTATCAACGTAAGTTATCGATGTAACATTTCAACATGTGCATAATTGATAATGTGATGTATACAACATCATCACTTTGGATTACATGATATGTGTCATGTCATCGCTTTGAGTGATATAGAACAATGAATGTAATCAATTTTGTTAATGTGGTATATTTCGAATCATCATTGTATGTGACATGATATATCCTATGTCATCCCTTTAGGTGGCGTAGAACATGTTGAAATGTCATGTCGACAATTTACGTTGACTATTAGTCAACTAATGGTTTTCATCCAACAAGGACAATTATGACCAAAAGTTAAAACAATGAGGGGTTAAAATGTTAAAAAAAAAGAATATATCCAAAGTTATCATTTGGACAAACGTTGAGTGGGCTAATTTTGTCATTATGCCTTTTATTAATACATCATAGTTTTGGTTGTAGATTAGGGTAAATTTGAATTGATTAGGGTTTGTTTCATAAGTGAATTGAATGAATGTTATTTGAGTCTTCTTTTAACCTTTTCCTCTCTTTAGCTTGATCCTCTTCAATTGTCAAGGATTGGGCATAAAGCTTCAAGGCTAAGCGGAGAAGAAATTGGGAATAATGTGAAATGGGGAAGGAAATTACAGTTTCATAAAGAGAATTTGCGGAGAAGAGATATAAATGGGAATTTGGAGAAAAAGATGGGAAATAATAGATTAGTTGAGGGATTAAGGATAATGGACATTCAGGATGGGAAACTATCTAGAAAAAAGAACATTCATGGAAGAGTATAGTAGAGTAGAAGAAACCCATATGTAAAATTAAAGAAGCATGGTTTTTTTGGCCCAATATGGAAAGCTGGATAAATAATTAGCCCAATACGACACAAAGTAGATTATTTTAGGATCTACGACATTTACTAGAGTTTTCATGGAACTAGTCACATCAACATGATGAGTTTCAATGAAAAATATATTTTAATGGATCTAGTCGTGTCAAGGTTACAAGTTTTATTAAAATAATGTTTTTAAATTTATATGGGTTATTTTTTCAAAATAAAATTTTGAATTTATTTTGAAAAAAAATCATGAAACTCGTCGTGTCGGAGTGACGAGTTCCAACAATCATATTGATAATTTTTATTAAATACAAAGTATTAACTCATACATCACACTACATTAGATGTTAGGACCATCAACGCCCCCCACGGAGCAGTAGAAACAAAACTCGATGGTCTCACTAGCGATCCAAGTACGCAAAAACCAAAATCGGGAGGAAATGATGTGAATACTTACAATGGGTTCATTGAAAAACAACAAAAATAGCAGCGACAAGTGGTAATCCTGAATGGTTCGAATCGTAAGCCTCTACGAAAACACGTCTCGGCCTCTACTTAGTTCACCCGATTGAGAGCAAAATAAATATTTTCCGAAAATCAGTTTTGAGAGAAACGGTTGAAGTAGACAGCTGGTAGACCTTTTTTCATTTAAATATACGAGTTACCCTAACACATTAGGGATTTAAGATATTTCGAATTAAAAAAAAAATCTTATTTAATTAATTTAAATTAAATATACATTAAAGACTTATAATCTGAATTATAATCTTTAATGTTTATTTAAAATCTTATTTAATTATTCTGAATTAAATATCAATTAAAAGGATTGTAATCAAAATTACATTCTTTTAATGTTTACTTACTATATTCGGGATAATTAAAATCATATGTATATCAAATATATATATATATTAACTCAAGATATATTTTAGTAACATACAACAAATTGTACATCTTTGCTCATTTCAATCTTAGGGTGTGACCCTATAGGTTCTTATAACGTTAGTAGTAATTATTAGAACAATTATAATATTACATACAATGAGTGACATCTAGCAATGTATCATTATCACCTAAGTTGCAAGAAATTATTATTCGACATATCATCTTCATGATTAACTCTTTTATGTATTACATCATTTTGTTCTTTATATCTATAATAGACACAAGTCTTAGAATAGTCACACTTATATAGCTCATCTATTGTTTCTTGATATCTAGAGAGTATAATATAATTAACGAATAATTTGTGATATCACATATCAACTTATTCGAGCATGGCCATGCATTTCTAGTCTCACTAAATCAAGTGGCCTATGATATATTTCCTATTATGTAGGAAGGAAAAATCCTATCTTAATCATACACACCCAACTACATATATTAATATATATACAATAACAGTCTTTATAGTGCAACTAGTTACGGAGCATGTTTAACTGTATCAAAACATACAACAATATATCTTGAGATGACATTGATCTCAAGTCTGAGGATCATACATATATTCATCACCATGAGCAATGTTATGACCGTTACACAATAATCCAAGACATATGCTCATGATGGGTCAATCCAATACATTGTTCTCTAACAATATAATCATGTATCAATTCTGACATCTCTATGTCAATGACAACTCCTTGTCATCAATAAATAAAATGTTAGACATAAGTGTATTATTATTGTCCATGCCCATAATAATACTTGACTATTGATCTTTTAATAATGTTATTATATGGACTTTATTATCTTTCAGTTTATATTAAACACATACATATAACTAAAAATAATAGTGGCAATGCCTTTATTCAATAAAATCGATAAATAAATATATTATTACAATCATCATATGATTGGTATTTGGGTATACTCTAACAATCTCCCACTAGCACTAAGACCAATCACTCACATATATAATACCGAGTAACTCAGTGTGACGATCATGCCTCTGCTGTGTAAGTGGCTTCGTCAAGGGATCAGCAATGTTGCCATCTGTGTGTACTCTGCATATTTCCACATCTCCTCAATCTATGCTCTCTGGAATGAGATGAAAGAGCCTAAGAATATGTTTGGACCGTTGATGAGATATGGGTTCCTTTGCTTGTGCAATGGCTCCATTATTGTCACATCGGAGTTATAAAGCATCTGATATGCTGAGAACAACCCCTAATTCCAATATAAATTTCCTGATCCAATCAACCTCTTTTGTTGCTTCACTGGCTGCAGTCTATTCAGCCTCTTTTGTATAATCAGCTACTGTGTCTTGCTTTGAAATTTTCCAGCTCACAACACCTCCATTAAGATAAAATACAAAACCCGATTATGATCGTGAATCATCCTTGTCAGTTTGGAAGCTGGCATCAGTATAACCTTTTACACTGAGCTCTTCCTCCCCTCTATAGACAAGAAATTTATCCTTAGTTCTTCTTAAGTACTTAAGGATATTTTTAACCGCAACCCAATTATTTTTACCAGGGTTTGCTAGATACCGACTCGTCATGCTTAAAGTATACGATACATCTGGTCGAGTACATATCATGGCATACATGATATAACTAATAGCAGAAGCATATGGAATTTTATTCATTCGTTCTCTTTCCTGTGGAGTTGAAGGACACAATTCCTTCGAAAGAGAAATGTCATTTCTCATAGGCAAGAATCCTTTCTTGGATTCTTCCATATTGAACCTTTTCAACACTTTTTCTATATATGTACTTTGACTCAGACCTAGCAGTCGTCTTGATCTATCTCTATACATCTTAGATCCTAAGATATACGTTGCCTCACCCAAATATTTTATAGAAAAACAACTACCTAACCAAATCTTAATAGACTGTAAAGTAGGTATATCATTTCCTATGATGAGTATGTCGTCTGCATACAAGATTAGGAAATAAATATTGCTCCCACTAGCCTTATTATAAACACAAGGCTCATCTTCATTTATAATAAAACCAAACTCTTTGATTGCATCATTGAAACGAAGATTCCAGCTTTGAGAAGCCTGTTTTAGTCCATAAATAGAACTTTGTAGCTTACCAACCTTTCCAGTATTTTTTGGAATGATAAAACCCTCTGGTTGTGTCATATGCACATCCTCTTTAGGTTTTGCATTAAGGAAAGTGGTTTTGACGTATATTTTCTAGATTTTATAATCACGGAATACAACTATTGCGAGCAAGATTCGAATGGACTTAAATATAGCTACAGGGAGAATGGGAGAATGTTCCGTCATAGTCTACACCATGAACTTGTCAAAAACCTTTAACGACTAATCTCCCTTTGTATGTTTGTATATTACCATCCACATCGGTTTTCTTCTTGAAAACCCATTTACACCCTATAAGTTTGACCTCTTCAGGTGGTTCAACCACAGTCCATACTTGGTCTACTAACATGGAATCTATCTCAGATCTCATGGCTTCAAGCCATTTCTTAAAGTTTGGGTTAGACATTGCCTCTTGATAAGTCCTGGGCTCATCTTGATCCATAAGAAGAACATCTCCATGTGTAGTAACGAGAAATCTAAATCTCTCAGGTGCACGACATTCTCTTGTGGATTTGCACAGTGGTTATGTTTCTAAATATGTTGAATGTTCCTCAACAATTTATGAAACATGCTCAACTTCAGGTTCATTGATCTTTTGTTCTTGAACTTGTAACAACCCGATAATATCAAAATAATATTTAATAGAAATTTGAGGATTTAATTGAGTAATTTGACGAAATTTGGGGATTAAATTGAAAGATTTTAAAACTTGTAGCTTGTTTTAGAGTTAAAGAAAATTCAGGGACCAAGCCCTGAATTTACCCAAAAAAGTTAGGTATTTGGTTTATATATATGATATATGAATGAATTGGGTTCTGAAAATCAGAACCCAATTCCTCCCAAATTTCCATTTCCTTACCTCAACTTCCGACGACGATTCCGACACCGTCCGAATTCCTATCGTCGTTTTGAAAGTACCATCGTGTTCGTTATCGAGTCAGAAACAATCCCCTCAATTTAATTGAAGCGAAACGCTGCCAAACACCGTGAATTTCAAGTCAAAGCATCGATGTTTTTTTTAGCTCAATCGCCTAGAAAATCCTAAATTCATCATTGATCGCTACTCCGTTTACGACACCTCCCGCACCATCGTGTTCCTTGTGCCGTTCCGAGTCTGCCGGTGTCATCCTCGATCTCTGTTGACAGCGGCGCGTGGGGAGGTGGATCAGTCAAAGATTCGGCCGAGTCAAAATCGAGCTCTCCGCCGTTCAAAAATTTGAACCGATCTTTGAATCTTGAAATCGCTCAAAATAATTTTTAGAAAATTTTCCGTGATTTTTAGAGCCCCGGAGGACGTCGCACGCGCCACACGCGCCACCGTAGGGCGAGTGAGCGACCGGTTCAACCGGTTTTCTTAAGGGTGCTATTTTGGTAATTATTTTAAAAAGGGTGCTATTTGTGTAAAATGTTTGACAGTTTGTTGACCTCCTTTGACCAAAACTTTGACCGGCTTTGACCGGCTATTAAACGACCTTTGTTTTTCGACCGAGAATACCTATCCTGATAGTTTTCGATGTCCTGAATCTGTTTTTGGGGTCTGTTTTGCTAAATTCAAACCCGAAAGTCTTCAAATCGTCAGTCAAACCCATTGACTTTAATTTTGACCAAGAATTCGAAATTTCGGAAGGTCATACTTTATGTTTTTCGACGTCCTGAATTTGATTCCGAAGTCCGTTTTGCCAAATTCTGACCTGAAATTCCCGAATCGAGCTTGTAAACCCAAAAAGGCTTAATATTTTAATATTTTGATTATTTAAATGAGATTTGGTCAAGGATTTATTCAATAAAAATATTTTATGAAGGTACTCGTGTTTCACCTGAGCAAGGATCAATTAGGTCCGGTGTTATCCGTTCGTTAGATCAGCCTGAACCGCGTACTACGAGAATTACCCGTAGGTTTCCGTATATTATTTAAATAATATTTAGATTATTTATGTTAGGATTCCAATATGGATTTTTTCCAATTCGTAGGATCTAGCACTGCAACAGAACGTGATCGATAGACCCAGTAATAGGCTTCCCTATATGATTTCCCAGACTGTTATAGGTGTGTTTCCTGACAGTGTTATTTTACTATTTTAAACTATCATATAAATAGTTTATCTGATTTTTGACCTGGATTCTGATATGATATTTGACCTGAAATTTTATATGATACTTGACATGGACTCTGTTTTGTACTTGACCTGAATCATGTTTTAAATTTTGATATACATATATCCGTTATAAGCGGAATATGATTATTTTGGGGGAAATATTGTTGGAGGAAGTATACCTGGAGGTTCCTCTACTGTGTGCTCAGGACCTTATTTACCGGCTCCTCTGCTGTGTGCTCAGGGCCTTACTGGAATTGTTGGTGGGTGTATGGTTCTGGGGAACCTACACAATTTGGACTTGATGGATGGAGGTAGTATTCATATAAAAAAAATTATATATATAAAACATGTTGATAACTGATTTTACTGGAATATTTTATTCGTACGTTTTATACACTGTTTGGAGCACATTGAGCTTTTTAGCTCATTCTATAGTTTTTACCCTTTTTCAGATAACAGCAGACCATAAGCTAGCAGATTTGGCATCATGGGAGATCAACTACTTATTTTGTACGAACATATATTTCTATATGTTTTTCAGTTATATTTGGTGACATGTATTTGCTATCGTTTTGGACATATCTGTAATATTAATTTATTTTGTTTAATATTCTATAAGTTAAAAAAAAACCTCTGAATGGGATATGTGACCACTTAGGTTTGAGTCTATCTTACCAAGTTCAATATTTATACCCTTCCCTTTCTTTGAGAGAAATTCTCTTTTGAGAAAAACTCATGTTCGAGCAACAAACACTTTGTTCTTGTTAGGGTTGAAGAAATAGTATCCCTTAGTTTCTTTATGATATCTAACAAATATACACTTATGAGATTTAGGTTCGAGCTTGGTAGACATATGATGTTTTACATAAGCTTCACAACCCTAAATCTTTATAAAAGACATACTAGGATGCTTCCCAGTCTATATCTCGTATGGTGTCTTTTAAACCGATTTGGATGTAACACGATTTAGTGTGAAAGTGGCTGTTTTAATTGCATGTCCCAAAAAAGAAGTTGGAAGATCACTATCATTGATCGAACTATGTCTAACAGTGTTCGATTCCTTCTTTCAGAAACTCCATTCCACTGTGGTGTACCTGGTGGTAGCTGTGAGATAATCCCAAATTCTTTCAGGAGTTCATCAAACTCTATGCTTAAGTATTCTCCACTTTGATCTGATCGAAGTTCCTTAATACTTTTGCCTAGTTGATTTTGTACTTCATTTTTAAATTCCTTAAACTTTTCAAGGGCTTCAGATTTATGGTGCATAAGATAAATATGCCCATACCGACCGAAGTCATCGGTGAAAGTAATGAAGTAATAGAATCCACCTCTGGCTTGTGCATTCATCGGTGCACATACATCACTATGTATTAACCCCAATAAATCACTTGCTCGCTCACCTTTACTATTAAAATGAGCTTTAGTCATTTTTCCCAACAAGCAAGATTCACATACATCATATTGTTCGAAAACAAATGAATCTAAGAATCCATCTTTATGGAGTTTTGATTTGTGTTTCTCACTTATATGGCCTAAACGACAATGCCAAATATAATTTTGATTCGAGTCATTTGTTTTTAATCTTTTAGTATTTATGTTATAAATGGTGTTTTCTTGATCCAAAATATAGAGACCGTTAACCAATTGTGTCGAACTATAAAATACATTATCAAGATAAAAAAAACCACAATTATTCTTAATAATAATCTCAAAACCAATCTTATCCAAACAAGAAATAGAAATAATGTTCTTAGTCAAACTAGGCACAAAATAACAATCCTCTAAATTTAAATCAAGTCCACTAGGCAAAGATAAAACATATGTCCCTATAGCTAATGCATCAACTCTTGCTCCATTTCCCACTTGTAAGTCTACGTCTCCTTTAGCCATATTCATTCTCTTTTATAGTCCCCGTACAGAAGTACAAATATGAGAACCACAGCTGGTATCTAATACCTAAGAAGTAGATGTTGACAAATTAACATCAATAACATAAATATCTGAAACAAACGTTCCATTTGCTTTTGCCTTCTTGACCTCTTCAAGGTAAACAAGGCAATTTCTCTTCTAGTGTCCGGTCTTATCGCAATGGAAACATTTTCCTTCCTTGCTAACTCCACCTTTGGGTTTCAATGCATTTTTCCCTTTCGGTTTGGCCTTACCATTGCCCATTGACTTTTCCGCTGCCTTTTTTTTTCTTTTCCTTTGTCTTTGTGGACCATCAAAATGGGCTTAGGTCCAACCTTTTTCATGTTACTTTTAGCAATTCATAACATACCAAGTAACTGTGGCAAAGTCTTGTTAATTTCATTCATGTTGAAATTAAGGACAAATTGGCTAAAGCTATCTGGAAACGATTGCAGGATAACATCAGTATCTAATTCATCTTTGGGAGGAAATCCCAACCTTTCCAACATTTGGATGTAGCCCATCATCTCTATGAAATGAGCTCCTACAGGAGTTCCCTCTGCCATTTTGCATTGAAATAGAGCTTTAGAGGTCTCATATCTCTCTTGACATGCTTGCCCTTCATATATTTCTTTGAGATTTTTAATCATCTCATATGCAACCATGTCCTCATGTTGCTTCTAAAGCTCAGGAGTCATGGTGGTAAGCATTAGACATCCAACATCTAACATATCATCCATATGGATATTGAAATTGTCTTTGTCAGCTCTTGAAGCATTAGCTGTCTGTTCATCACGAACAGGTTCTTCAATGACATATTTATTCCTTTTCTGTTTGAGAACAATTCTCAAATTACGAAACCAGTAAAGGAAGTTTATGCCATTAAGCTTATCATTCTCAAGGAGTGATCGTAGTGACGAAGTGTTGTTTGCCATTAAATCTACAACAATGAAAATATTAAAGTAAGCAAATTTACCGAATTAAAATTTATAAATAGGTATTTATTTACAAATTACTCACACTATTTTATTCAAAATTAAAAACCCTCTCAATTTTAATTTCGGAAAAATTCAACGAAAATTTTTCTGGTGGGTGAGGATCCATAATATATCAATTTCCTAAATCAGCTTTGGCTTTTATTTTAGGATATTGATTATTTAGGTAAGTAACACTTTACTAGTTACATCTCATGTAACCCCTCCTTTTGGTGAACATCTCTTGTTCAAGTCATCTCATGACTTATCCAAATATTTATCCTTTAGGTTTCTAATATTATTAGAATAACATAGCTAAGTTATTACCAATATCTCAACCAGTGAATATCACTTGCTTATTCTTCGTGTTTAACCAAGGTAGATTTATGTGTCAATGCTTTGGCAAAGCCCACACAGTATCGATCGAAGCCTTAACGAGGTAAATATTGGACAGTTAAGTTAACTTAGATTATAAAAAGGGATTTGCGTAATTATCTCATCATTGTTTGTTTTAATATTAGGGCCTTATTGATCTCATCAATATTCATTCTAATTTTATCATTTGATGCATTGCATACATAATAGATATAACAATAAATAAGATGCAATGGTTATAGCCCAAAAGCAATGACTAAGGTGGCCCATCCCAAGCCAATGGGAGAACAAAAAAAAACCTAAAGACTAAGACTGCTCATTGTGAATCTTCAAAGGATTACAATTTTAAAAGAAACTTGTTATACATACGAGGGAGTAAGATGAGAAGAGAAATACAACTGAGATATAGAAAGGCACAGCTCGCAGACCGTATTTCAAATTCAACCCTTGTAAATTGAACAAGGGCTATAACCATGCATGTCAAACACCGTACAAAACAAACATATCATATATATACACGATGTTACGCCTTTGTTAAAAAGATTAATATGGGCCTACGAACTATACTACTGATGAAGGGTCAAGGGCCTTCTGTTTCTACATCGTGTTTTTGGGATTTTTTTGAAAAATAGTACTTTTGTTTCTATAGAAAAACCTCATGATTTGATAATAATTATCAACAAAATTGTGTTTTTGGGATTTTCAATCTCGAAGGTTTTCTGCATCAGAACAACCATTGTTCCACTGCCAAACGCGATCTGTTATCACACTTCAACGGATCATCATATCAACAATTGACATATGGTTTTCGTAAAATCCTTGTAGCAACAAATAGATTGTAAAAACAGATTAACAAATTCACATATTAATCGTTGATGTTATCGATTCGAACAATGATATCATGTATATTTGCCGAAAATGATAGAACTAGAACATATATCTCATACATATCGCATCAACCAAGAATTTAACCCGAGTTCGGATCGTACAAGTGACTCTGATACCACTATTGGGACCGTTGATGTATCCCATGGTGCAGTAAAAACCAAACTCGACAGTCTCACTAGCGATACAAGTACGCAAAAACCGAAATCGGGAGGAAATGATGCGAATACTTACAATAGGTTCCTTGAAAAACAACAAAAACAACAGCGACAAGTGGTAATCTTGAATGGTTCAAATCGTAAGCCTCCACGAAAATACGTCTCGACCTACACTTAGTTCACCCGATTGAGAGCAAAATATTTCTTTTCCCAAAATTAGTTTTGAGAAAAACGGCTGAAGTAGTCGGCTGCTAGACCTTACTTCACTTAAATATATGAGTTACCCTAACACATTAGGGATTTAAGATATTTCGAATAAAAATCTTATTTAATTAATTCAAATTAAATATACATTAAAAGACTTATAATATGAATTACAATCTTTAATGTTTATTTAAAATCTTATTTAATTATTCTGAATTAAATATCAATTAAAAGAGTTATAATCAAAATTAAATTCTTTTAATGTTTACTTACTATATTAGGTATAATTAAAATCATATGTATATTAAATATACATATATTAACTCAAGATATATTTTAGTAATATACAACAAATTGTACATGTTTGCTCATTTCAATGTTAGGGTGTGACCCTGTAGGTTCATGTAATGTTAGTAGTAATTATTAGAACAATTATAATATTACATACAATGAGTGACATCTAGCAATGTATCATTATTACCTAAGTTACAAGAAATTATGATTCGACATATCATCATCGTGATTAACTCTTTTATGTATTACATCATTTTGTCCTTTATATCTAGAATAGACACAAGTCTTAGAGTAGTCACACTTATATAGCCCATCTATTGTTTCTTGATATCTAGAGTGTAGACTATAATTAACGAATAATTTTTGATATCACATATCAACATATTCGAGCATGGCCATGCATTTCTAGTCTCACTCAATCAAGTGGCTTGTGATATATTTCCTATTATGTAGGAAGGACAAATCATATCTTAATCATACACACCCCACTACATATATTGAGATATATTCAATAACAGTCTTTATAGTGCAAGCAATTACGGAGCATGTTTAACTGTATCAAAACATACAACAATATATGTTGGGATGACATTGATATCAAGTCTGAGTATCATATATATAATCATCACCATGAGAAATGTTATGACAGTTACATAATAATCCAAGACATATGCTCATGATGGGTCAATCCAATACATTGTTCTCTAACAATATAATCATGTATCAATTCTGACATCTCTATGTCAATGACAACTCCTTGTCATCAATCAATAAAATGTTAGACTTAAGCGTATTATTATTATCTTTCAGTTTATATTAAACACATACATATAACTGAAAATAATAGTGGCAATGCCTTTATTCAATAAAATCGGTAAATAAATGTATTATTACAATCATCATATGATTGGTCTTTCGGCATATTCTAACATTAGAAACATTAACTCTTACATTACTGTAGAAATATTAACTCCTATATCATGTTATAAAATAATAGAAGCATGAAGTTACCTACACAACTTAGTCTTCGTATCTAGTTGACTTGTCAGATGTTAATTTTAGTTCTTCAATCATCCATTCTTTCTCTTGTTTCCTTCTATTTATAAATAGTTCAAGTTCTTGAAGTTTGATAAGTGTTGAATATTGCATATTTTTATTATTTTTACTCTTCATTTGTTGATTGGATATTGATGATTTGTTTCTTTTTCGGTTTATTTTGGATATGAGTTATTTGATCAATTAGCCCAAAAACCACTAGATATCGATGGTTCAGTCAACATTATTCAGAAGATAAAGTAGAATTCAAACAGAATTACGACTTAAATATTTATTTGGAATTTACCTATTATAATGTTATCCAGAAGATGAAGCAAAATTCAACTAGGACTTCAAGACTTAAATATTTATTTTATATTTTCTGATAAACCTTGTAAATTTAGGATTTTTTTAGTTTGATTATTTTATTATTATTTTATTTATGAATTAGTTATTTAATTTAATTAGAACTCTTTGTAGGATTTTTAGTTTGATTATTTTATTTAGAAATTATTTATTTTATTTAGAACTCTTAGTAGGATTTTTAGTTGGATAATTTTATTCAGGAATTAATTACTTTATGAGAAATGTCGGGTTATAAATACCCCTTAAGTTCAACAGTTTAAAAACATATTGAAATTTATTTTTCCCTTGTTCATTATTGATGTTATGTTTTTCTTTCATCTACATTTTTCTTTCATTATTTTCTATTATTTTTTTATTTCCACAATGTTAAGCATGATCCAATCCTTGCTTAGCTAAACTTCCACTTAGCCAAAAGTGTTGGACTAAAATCCATAATTATGGACACATATTTATAATGTATATTGTTATCATAAAATATGACATAAATTAAGTGACTAACTATGTTATAAATTCATAAGGTATTAGAAGTGTCATGGAAATAAAAGTGTAAATACAATTAAATTTGTATTTATAATTCGATGAGGGGTAGAGTTATAAGTATAGACCACAGTTGATTCTTAAATCAGCTATATAAAGGGGTTATGGTTCCCAAGAAATATACAATCTCATATTACTCTTATCCAGTCAGAGAGTCTATACTCAAGAGACAACTCTTCTTGGGAGTTCACAATCAAAGAAAGATTCAAGGATTTTAGCCAATCAATTAATTCAGGTACGCTTCTGCATCTAATATTTTTATTCTTGATGGTTTGACATTATTAAATCCTACTTAATTTCATATTTATTATGATTTAGTTCTAACAAAAGGTTTTTGTGAAACTCAAATCTAATCGTGAGAATTGAGTCTTAGTCTTCATACTTTTACATTGTATTATTCGATTCTCTAGAAATTGGGAGCGGAATTCGGTAATTCCCTTAAAAGACATTACATCTTCAACTCAAAAGGTGCACAATGATTTGAAGACTATTTTTCTTGAAGTACGTAAGTTGGATCGGTTGGTTGTAATCCGACTTCCCAAAAATAAACATAGTAATGACCTGTTAAAGGGAATCAAGATCAAGTTTGATTGTTAGATGAGACACTATAACTCGAGTCAGGCTTTTCCAAAACATAAATCTATTTTGGATCTATCGACGATGGGCGTGGCTAGAACAATAAGGATTAAATTGAGTAAATTGATAAGTATAAGGAATGATTTAGGAAGTTGTGTTTAAGACTAAATATTAAGAATGGAAGAATGGAGGGGGAATTTAGTCCTTTTGAAGGAATAAATTGAATATTCATTTGAGTTGGGTTATTAAATAAAAGGGAATATGAGAGATAAGGGAAAAGTCTGAAGTGTTCTCTTCTCATTCTTCTTCCTCACGTCCCGAGCCCCCTAGCAAAGGTAAGGCTTTATTTAGTTAGTTTTTCCTTTCGGCTTTTAGTTGGTTTTTAAACCTTAAGTGTTATAGAGGCTTAAGGAAAGTTCAAGGAGGATTAAAACTAAAAGATGAAGGATTTATTTGAGATTTAATAAAATGGCCTTTTAAATGATTTGATGAAATTTTGTCTGATACTGAGGTTTAAAGGTATATTTGACTTGCCAAAAAGGTAAATAAGAGATTGGGAGCCTTAGAAGTGGTTAAAAACGTGTTTGAAATTTTGGTGTGATTTTAGTTTTAAAGGGTTTTTTAAAGTTATTGGATGTTATAGGGAGATTTATGGATGTAAGATAGTTGGTTTTAATAATGACGAGTTTACGGTTATGTTAAGTGATAAAAGGAAGAGATTTAGGCGAAAATGTAGTACAAATCGAAGTGAAATATGTAAAATTTCGGTAGGGTATCGGTACTAAGAGGAAAGTATCGATACCATTATTGAAAAATGGATTCCAGAATTCCAAAATGGTATCAATACTGAAGGAAGTATCGGTACCATAGAATAAAATATCGATACCATAAGGGGATAACCGATACTACTCAGCCTGGAATTTTAAGTTAGGATAAATTTTATGTTAGGATGAATTTTAAATCACTTTTGAGTTAGAAATGGTTTTAGAAATTCGGGTGACATCTATAATCTATATAGGTATAATTATATGGGTTATGGGTGTTACAGTGAAAGACTCGATTCATCAATTCCATGAATTTCGGTAGGATGTTGGTGAGTCTAAACAACATTACTAGGAACTTGTAATGAACGTATCTTGTTCTGAAAGTTATCTTTGCTACATCTACATCCTTTACCCTTAACTGGTAATAACCTAAACACAAGTCTATCTTGGAGAACACACATGCTCCCCTCAGCTGGCCGAAGAGATCATCTATCCTAGGGAGTGAGTAACGATTCTTGATAGTTAACTTGTTCAACTATTTGTAATCCATGCATAACCTTATTAACCTATCATTCTTCTTGGAAAACAAGATTGGTGCTCCTCACGGAGAAAGTTTCATTTAGATGAAGCCTTTCTTTAACAACTCCTGAATCTAAGCCTTTAACTCCTTCAATTCTTTCGGTGCTATACGGTAGGAAGCAATAGACACTGGAGTTGAACTAGGTATTACCTCAATGCCAAACTCTAGTTCATGGTCAGGTGGTAACCCCGGTAAATCCTCTAAGAACACATTGTGGAAATCCTTCACTGCTCCGATATCCTTGAGTGTTATGATTGAGATTCGAGGGTGTCGACTTTATGAGCCAAGAAGGCCTCATATCCACGGTCGATCATCCAATGAGCTTTTATAGCTGACACAATCCTTGATTGGCATGTTTTCTTGCAAGTCGTTACTAACTTTGTATCATCGTATGATATGAGCTTAAGCTATTTGGATTTACACTTCAAACTGCTGCCCTATTCGGTTAACCAATCCATACCTAAAATCATGTCAAACTCTCAAAAAGGTAACTCCATTAAGTCTGCTAGAAATGTCTCACCTTGGATTTCTACTGGAAGTCGTCTGTGAATCTTGTCTACTAGGACATCTAGACCTAAAGGGCTCGATACTCGAACTCCTACCTCTAGGTCTTTTGCTGGGATTTCTATCATTTGGACTAGGTTAGAACAGATGTAGAAGTAGGTGGAGCTTTGATCTATCTAAGCAATCACTGTAATAAAAAATACTGTAAAGGTACATGAGATCACATCAGCTTTATCACACTCCTTGCGAGCTTTTACTGTATATTGTTTGGAGGCTACTTTCGGCTCTGTATAGACCACATACATGGTTGTCCCTCTACTCTATTGTTCAGATACAATACTACAACCTCTCTTCAGCCCTTAACCCCTTTGTATAGACAACACTGACCTCTGAGTCACTGTTAGAGTCATTCCCTAAACTCCCAAACAATATATGATGGATTGGTCTAAAGAGTTACAACTGAAGCAACCCCTTGATCCTTTCTAACATGCCCCTAAGTGCCTTTTCCCGCACTAAGCACATATGGGATGATTGAAGACTCTCGTTGACTCGTTGGCACTAGCTCTAGAGACTAAGATTAGAGATATCCTTCTAGACTCAGATCCACCCCTCCGGTGTGAACTCTGACCAGTCCTCTTCGACTACACTATTGAACCCTGACTATCTCTATCCTTCTTGGCGAGGTCTGAAATGGCCTCATTAACTCAGTAACTCTCCTAGACTACCTTGTAACCTTATTCAACTACTAGTCCCTCCTATTCAATACCTTATCTACTACTTTTGCTTACTATGATAGCTGGGCAAAAACCCTAGGAGGATTGACGGTTAGATACAAAAGAATGTTGTGGCGTAAGCCCTCTTTGAACCTACAGTAATGGTTCTCCTCTGTATAGACCAACTATAGCGTGTACCTGCTTAATCTGAGAAACTCTCACTTATACTCCATCACTAAGTGATTCCCCTATGTCAACTATAGGAACTTCTCCCTCAAGTCATCGGTGTAAGACTCTCCGATGTATTTCAGTTTGAACTTGGATAAGAATATCTCCCATGTTAGCCTCTCTAGCTCCAGTGCCAACTCTATCGTCTCCCACAAATAAATGACATCATCCTTGAATCGGTCGGTGACATTCTCATACTAACCCTCTGAGGTAAGGTGCAACTTTCTGAGGGTGCAGAGAGTCTCCTTGAGCCACTGGTCTGCTACGATGGGATCATCATCCCCAGAACCGTAGAAGTTTGCTGTCTATTGGGGACTTCTAGGGTAGTACAGTTGGCTAGACTGGGGGTTGAAGGTAGGGGAGGTGATGCAGTTGAGATACTGGGTAGGGACCTAGCAATCTTTATAGGTACGAATGTGAGGTCCAAGAAGAAGGTTGCCTCCTCTACCCTGCATCTACGAGTATCTTTGGATGAGGGCGAACTCATAATCAGTATCAGCTGCTAGTGAGGTATGACTCTTATCTCTGCCATCCTAATTTTATGTTACGTCGTTTGCCATCGGTTTACTCTAAAATTAAAAAGAAATGGAGGTCATTATCGTTATTCTATTCATTATAGTACTCTTGATTCCCTAGAGGCATGTAATGTATAGAAACTAACTTAATCTAACCTACATTTAACACCCTTAACCCGTATACATCTCTATATACGAGTCCAAGATGTCACATCAACTTATAAAACATTCACTGAACTAAATTTTGATTTTTTTAAAACACTTCTATTTTAACTTTAAAAACTATTTTATGAATATTCTAAATTATAAATAATCCTTTTTCGTAAAAAATAAATAAATCCATTTGTCAACCAGTGATTCTACTGTTTCATGTATTTTTGCAAAAGTCCTTTTTAAAACATCATAATAGAAATATAAATAGTCTTTTTATGCATAAATACTGGTAAAACTAAACTAAGTAAAAATAAACTAAAGTAGTTGTAGTTTACTATTACAAACTATTTAAAATAAATACGATAAATAGAACTACTGACATAATTATACATGCCACTAAAAGTCAAATGTAACATCATAGATGTCTTGCTGATACTGAAGATATGTATGACTTTCCAAGAAGTTGCTCGAGAGGCTCCTTACTTTTCGTGCTTATTTATATCAGAATCTACGCATGAAAATCATCACATGCTAAGTATAACTTCGTGAGGCAGTAGTAATCTAAAATGAGATAAATCATGAAAAATATCATAAACATAAACAAAATAATTTTAAAATAAAAAAAATAAAATGGCAAACCGACTTATCCAAGTTAAATTCTTCACTAAGACCTAAAACTTATTTTAATTCATGAACTCATGAAAATTCTGATAAACAATATATGATAAAATAATCATATTATACTTTTTGTCAATTGGAAATCACTCAAAACTTTCATATTCATTTTCATATTATTTCTTAACTTCCATATTTATTTGTATAACCCAATGTATATGTAAGACAATATAAGGTACGTGAGTTTAAGGTGCGCACTAGGCACAACACAGTGCCTAATCATAACTGAAATTGTGATATGATGTACTTTAATGTAATCATAACCTAAGCACTAAAAGTGTTGAACATTGGTACACCAATGTACCAAAGCTGAACTAATAATTGATAACTGATAAGCACTCACTTAATGGCATGCCAAATGTACTTACGACTCTCAATCCAATATACGATGGGCTTATATTTATCATCATATAATCATTTATTAATCTACGTCTAATAACTATAAAACATATGATAATTGTAAACATCTTATAATTAAAAATCATCTGATAACTGTAAATATTTAGAATTCAACATCATAAATATCATACTTGGGCAGTTCATACCCAAAATCATTCATAAAATTTTATATAAAAATATTCCATACTGAAAATTTATAAATCATATTGGAAAATAAAATGAGGTTGACTTATCGCAAGTCATCCTCAATCAGAGTAATTAAATAAATAAATTAAACTAACATTTGCCTCACTAATAACCTTTTACGTGATACTCCTAACCACATGCTTTTCCCTTTCATTTCAAAACGTGTGGATTACTAAATTTATCGTGGTTTTCCAATACCAAATAATAACACAAAGTGTTCGAACTACATATTAGTATCGTACTAACATAAATTGATTTTAACATTATGAAAATCTATAAAAATTGAGATTAAATCGATATCAAACTAAATCATATTTCCATTGTAATTTCCAACTTCTCAAAAGACTCATCTAAATCCATGTTTATTTATTTTCATCCCTAACCCTTCTTCGTCTTTTATTAATTACACAAACAATCCACAAGCTGTGAATTCTTTTTAGAATTCACCTCAACTTTACCATTTAATCCATAATGGTCCTTTACCATTATGATCATTACACATTAATTACTAAAATTACAACACTTTAATAAAATACCCAAATTAATACCTCAACATTCAAAACATTATAATTTCAACATAAACTTTCCAAAACTTTCGATTTTTAAGCACCTAACTTTATAATTTTGTAATTCAACTCCAACTCAATATTTAATTCGGATTTCAACATACTAATAAATTTTCCAGCATTCAATAATTCACCCAAATGATACCTCTACATTTAGTAATTTGCAAACAAGTCCCCATTATCATAGGACCTTTCGAATTCTACTTCTAGTTTTTACCAAATTTGAAATTTGGTTCCAAACAACTTTCCAACTTAATTTCCTGCATATATTTGAACCCTTCAAATATTATATTCTTACAATAATATCCCATAATTCCAAGAACTTGTAAACTAGCCCCTTTTAGAATTTCAAGGTTCCAAATTGATCCAAATCAATCTCCAATTCACATAAAATACTTATAATATCATTTCTAATCCATATGAATATTTTCAAAATTTCCCCCCAATTTCTTCCCTATGGCATAATGCTTCATGTCACTTAGGGGAATTTTTAGTTCAATTTTAAGCATGAATTCAACCTCATATGATTAAATTAATGCATTTCAAATCATCACAACATCAAATTGAATCAAAATTCTATGATTCTCCATAAACCCTAACATGACCAAACCTTATATACACATGTACAATTAATTTCTATCATTGTACATGCTTTAGAAATAATCACTAAGATAAAAAACTTAAAAATTCTTCATCAACTTTTTAAAATCACTAAACTCCTCATAACCTAAATCATCAAATCTCATCACTAAACCCTAAAATATTGGTACCAAAAGATAGAGAATTTCATGTAGATTAATTCACTATCTAATAGCTAAATTCAAAAATCAAGTATATATATTCAAATATCAAAATAAAAATTTTACCTTGGGAGAGCTTGGAGTTTTGGCCTTGGAGAAGATGGAAGCTGAAAATGAGAAAGTTTCTTTATTTTTCTAATGATAATTAACCTTAACACATGGCTTAATACTAATATAATTGAATTTTTAATTCAATTATCAAGAAATTCTATTTTTGCCATTAATGAAACTTAAAAAATTACTAGTGGTCATTTTCATAATCTCCATTAAAATATTACTTGGTTAAAGATGAAGCAACTTGGCTTTGAATTTTCACTTTGTCTATACAACTTTCAAAAATTGCATTTTAGTCACTAAAATTCCACTCTTCGGTCAAACCCAAAAATTACACACTTCTAAGCCAAATTTCTCTAATATGAAATATGAAAATAATATTTCCTACCATTTTCTAACATCTTTCAAATTTTTGTAAAATTCCGATTCGATCCGAATATCCGTTTTCAATACCGAACTTTACCGCCTTATAGCTTTTAACACAAATCTTGATGTGAGCACACCAACACATACTTCAAGGGACATGGAAGTGATGCCACAAGGACTAATCACTCGATCAAAGGCTAAATTGTTCAGGGAAGCTCTTACATATAAATGCCTTAAAACCTTTGAATCCTTTAAAAATGCATCCTCAAGAAATAGATTATATACTATGCTTCATATTAACATATAATATAATCTATGAACCACATCTTTACATTATATAAACACTTAAGCTATATTTTAATATAAGCTTCTTATTTCTTCTGTAGGAATCAACGTATATAGCAACTTGGGAGCTAAATTTGAGCTTAACTAAGGTCAAGGAGCTAGGAAAACTTACATAGGATTACTCGGGAGATCCTGTTGCTAACCGTTGCCAAGTGAGCTCATAGCTGTATTGAACTGAAGATTTGAGTTACAAAAAGACTTCAATTCAGCTTGGGACTTGAATAGACATCATCTATGGCCAAGGGACATCAATTCTATGACAAGTTACTTTTTATCAAATCGTGCCTTTTCACTATGAGCTACCAAATGAACCATCACGTTAAGAAGCATCAACGGTCAGCTCATCATCAGCTCACTCACCTTACAATATTCCTTTTCATGAAGAGGTGCCATCCAAACATCATGTCATTTCGTAAAAGTTGCTTCCATGGAAGGTCACCATTGAAAGGATGCTTGTATTGGTAAAGTTATTTCAGTCAAAAGAAGTATAAATCATGAATAGGTATGAGGAGCATTAAGATAACTATTCGGCTAAGCATGAGGAGACACCAAAACGGGCGGCAATATGAACATGCATGGGCGGCAACATGAACCAACACCTACCTATTCATTCAAAGCATTGTAACCCCTTGTAAAGTCACCTAGCCTTGCCGAAACACCACCTAGTTATTCAGCTAAACCCCTTGCTAGCCCATAAATAGGCTTTGGCATTTCATTTGTAATACAACCTTTGATTAATATAAACTCCTTGTGAAAATTATCTCTTGCAAGGTCTTTAAGAACTTTATCGATTAAGAAAACATTTCTAAGTTTGTGGCGTCAATCCTTTCCTTGACACATTGAGTTCCTAGTTTCCATAACTAGAGGGTTCAAGTCCTATCCTACCATCCCTTACTTATGATTAAAAAGAACGGGGTTAAACTTTCTATAGTTTCTTCTTCTTCTTTGGCTTAATTAAGATACTATCTTAAACCATCACCATCATCATCTTCTTCACGTAAACATCACTACCATTTCCATAAGCTTTTCATAACCTTTGAAGCATTCCTTCACTCATCATTGAGGAAACATCCAACAACATCATTGGAGGCCAATTCATGTTCCATTGAAGGATACTTCTTCATCATTTCTACAACCCACTTTGATAACCATTCTATACTTTCATTTCTTATCATTTCCATTTCCTTTCTTAGTTTATCATTCTATTAAACATTTCTTTCTATATTTGCGCAGAATACTTATAATTCAAGTGTAACATTTGGTGTCTCTCATAGATTGGGAAACAACAAGGCTGCCAACTTCTCCATCATTGAAGAAGCTTGGATATCCTTACATCAAGTAGTATTCAGTGCTTAGTTGGATTGACACACAAAATGCTGCAACAAAACAAAAAGAAAGATGAAAAAAAAATAAAAAGAAAAGGAAAGAACTCCTACATCAATTTTGGAGTACAAAAAAAGAAAAGAAAAAGAAAGAAGGAAGGAATTCAAATCAAAGTTCCAGCAAAGAAAAGTTGCAATTACACTCAAAAGGAAGCACATTACAATTTGCGTAACATCAAACTTGAAGGAGGTTCCTCGTTGTTTCTTGTGAAGGAAGATAGTAAGTGTTACATCTTGGGTTGTAAGTTATCTTCATTTCCTTTTCTTTCATCATTTCATATTCATTACCTTATCTTTTCTTACCTATTATATCCTATATTTACCATATCCATTTCTATACCAACCATTTCCTTAAGCTGACACACAAACAAAGAAAACTTGCTTAATCTTGAGTTAGTTCTCTAATGGACCCAACAAGAGAGAATTGAGAGAAAACATGCAACATAGAGGGTGAGAACAGAAGGGGGATCAGAAAAAACCAAGAAACATATCCCCGAGTGCAAACACGAGTGTTAGTGGAGTGAGATCTAAATTTTTTTTGGAGTGACAAAGTGAGGTTTTGTGAGCGTGCTGATAAGGTTTTCAATTTCTTTATTTCACTAACCATGTCAAAAGAGTTGCTTTATTTTCATACAGCTTCAAGACAAGTGCTTGTCGTTAAAAAGGCTTTAAGCACTCATCTTATAGATGATGATCATAGAGAAAACATCTTCCATACTCGTCATATAAACAAAAAAGTTTGTTTCAAGATTATTGATAGAACGTTACTAGTACCCTTATGGTAGACAAGCTTGGCTTGAAGACATCTAAGCACCCGAATCCATACAAACTTCAATGGTTAAATGATGGAGGAGAAGTAAAAGTTACAAAGCAAGTTGTCATCATGTTTTTAATTGGCAAATACCAAGATGAAGTTCATTGTGACGTTGTACCAATGGATGCTAGACATATACTTTTGGGAACGCCGTGGCAATTCGACAAATGAACAATCCATGATGGGTTTACAAACAAATATTCTATCACCCATAATGGTAAGAAAATCACTTTGACGCCACTTTCTCCTAGTCAAGTGAATGAGGACCAAAACCGTTTAAAGAAAAACATGGAATCATACAAAAACGTTGAAGTAGAGACAACTAAGGCATTAAATATCTATGCTGGAAAAAAGGAGATTCGAAAACACCTGCTATCACACAAGGCTTTAATTGTACTAATGTACAAAGAAAGTCTTCTTTTAACTAATCTCCAAGAAGGCTTGCATTCTTCTATTTTTTATCTTCTACTAGAATTCGAAGGACTGTTTCCAGAAGATATACCAAGATGACTTCCACCCCTTCAAGGAATTGAGTATCAAATCAATTTCATTCCCAGTGCTACCATTCCAAATAAACTTGTCTGTAGATGCAATACGGAGGAAACAAAGGAACTTCAAAAATAGGTTGGTGAGTTGATGAAAAAGGGATACATTAGAGAAAGTTTAAGTCCATGTGATGTTCCAGTTCTACTTGTACCAAAGAAAGATGGTTCGTGGAGAATGTGTGTAGATTACCGAGCAATTAATTAGATCACCATCAAATATCAACATCCCATTCCAAGGCTTGACGATATGTTGGATGAACTAAGTGGTGCCACTATCTTCTCCAAAATTGATCGTAAACGTGGATATCATCAGATTCAGATATAAAAATGAGATGAATGGAAAGCTGCTTTCAAAACAAAGCAAGGATTGTATGAGTGGCTGGTTATGCCCTTTGGGTTAACCAATGCCCCAAGTACTTTCATGATGTTAATAAACCATGTACTCCAGTCTTTTATTGGTAAGTTTTGTGTGGTATATTTTGATGATATTCTGATTTATAGCCATACTTTGGAAGATCATGTGCAACATATAAGGTTAGTACTTGAAACTCTTTAAAAGGATAAGCTTTTTGCCAATCTTAAAAAATGTTCTTTTTGCACTAATAAGCTTTCTTTCTTAGGATTTATTGTAAGTTCACATGGACTTGAAGTAGATCCAGAGAAGATTAATGCAATACAGGATTGACCAAGACCTACATGAATTAGTCAAGTCAGAAGTTTCCATGGTCTTGCAAGTTTTTACAGGAGATTTGTGCCCAATTTCAGTTCTATTGCCTCTCCCTTAACTAGGGTAATTAAAAAGAATTCAATCTTTATATGGGGCAAAGAACAAGAGGAAGCATTTATGGCCATTAAAGAATGTTTGACTAAAGTGCCACTACTGATACTACCCAATTTCGACAAAACTTTTGAAGTAGAATGTGATGCTTCTGGAATTGGAATAGGTGCCGTTTTGACTCAATAAGGGCGGCTAGTAGCATATTTTAGTGAAAAGTTAAGTGGTGCTTCACTAAACTACCCCAATTATGACAAAGAAATGTATTCTCTTATATGGGCACTAGAAACATGACAACATTATATATAACCCAATGAGTTTGTTATTCATATTGATCACGAGGCATTGAAGCATATTAAAGGCCAACACAAAATCAACAAGCGACATGCTAAATGGGTAGAGTTTTTTGAGTCCTTTCCATACGTCATTCACTACAAGAAAGGTAAAGAGAATATCGTTGCATATGCCCTTTCATGAAGGTATGTTCTTCTTAACACCTTAGACTCTAAATTACTTGGTTTTTCTTTCCTTAAAGACTATTATGCTAATGATAATGATTTTGGAGAGAAATGCAAGTCTTGTGAAAAGAGTGTAGTTGATAAGTTCTATAGGCATGACTGGCAAGTATTAAAGCCTATGTATTCCTCAAGGATCCTTCCGAGAAGTATTGGTATGAGAAGCACATAAAGGAGGACTTATGGGACATTTTGGCATAAGCAAGACGTTGGAAATCTTGAAATAACATCTCTATTGGCCTAAGATGAAAAGGGACGTTGAACGGATTTGTGAAATATGTATTGTTTGCAAAAAGTCTAAGTCTAAAGTCATGCCTCATGAACTTTATAAACCTCTTCCCATTCCTACAACACCATAGGTTGATATTTCCATGGAATTCTTGATGGGAGTTCCAAAGACAAGAAATGGGCGAGATTTCATATTTGTTTTGGTTGATCAATTTCCAAAATGGCCCATTTCATACCATGTCATAAAACCGATGATACAACCAAGGACCATTGTTTCTGATCAAGATGTCAAGTTCCTCAGTCATTTCTGGAGGACATTATGGAACAAACTTGGGACTAAATTGTTATTTTCAACAACTTATCACCTCCAAACTTATGGGAAGACAGAGGGTTTCAATAGAGTATTATCAACGTTGTTGAGAGCCATCATTAAAAATAACATAAATACATGGGAAGAATGCCTCCCACATGTTGAATTTGCTTATAATTGGTCAGTCATTCAGCAACAAAAACTTCACCATTTGAGGTAGTGTATGGATTCAATCCCTTGACTCCTTTAGATCTTCTCCCTCTACCTCGAGAACAAATGGTTAACAAGGATGGTAAAAATAAATCAGAGTTCATCAAGAAGTTACATGATCAAATTCGTCACAACATTAAGAGAAGAACAAAGCAGTATGAGCAACAAGCCAATAAGGGACACAAACAACTCCATTTGGAAGTTGGATATTGGGTATAAGTGCATTTGCGTAAGGAAATGTTTCCAACTAAAAGGAAGTCTAAGCTTTTACCAAGAGGTGATAGTCCATTTCAGATTATCGAGAATATTAATGACAATGCATATAAATTGGATCTTTTCGGAGAATACAATGTAAGTGCCACCTTTAATATAACAGACCTTTCTCCATTCAAGGATGATGACGATTTAGGGACAAATCACATAAAAGAAGGGGGATGATGTGATCACACCGACATATACTTTAAGGGACATGGAAGTGATGCCAAGGACCAATCACTTGATCAAGGGCTAAATTATTCAGGGAAGCTTTTACATCTAAATGCCTTAAAACCTTTGAAACCTTTAAAAATGCATCCTCAAGCAATAGATTATATACTATATTTCATGTTAACATATAATATAATCTATGAACCACATCTTTACATTATATAATCACTTAAGCTATATTTTAATATAAGCTTCTTGTTTCTTTTATAGGAATCAACATATACAACAACTTGGGAGCTAAATTTGAGCTTAACTAAGGACAAGGAGCCAGGAAAACTTACATAGGATTACTAAGGAGATCATGAAGAACAAATGGTGAAAAGTTGTCTATTGCCAACCGTTGCCAAGTGAGCTCATAGCTGGATTAAACTGATGATTTGAGCTACAAAAAGACTTCAATTCAGCTTTGGACTTGAATAGACATCATCTATGGCCAAGGGACATCAATTTTGTGAAAAGTCATTTTTTCTCAAATCTTGCCTTTTTTCGAATAAGTGCCTTTTCGGGTCGTCCCTTTTCACTATGAGCTACCAAATGAACCAGCTTGTTAAGAAGCATCAATGAGCAACTCATCATCAGCTCACTCACCTTATAACATGACTTTTCACGAAGAGGTGCCATCCAAACATTATGCTTTTCGTAAAAGTTGATGCCATAGAAGGTCACCATTGAAGGGATGCGTGTATTGGTAAAGTTATTTCAGCCAAAAGATGTATAAGTCATGAAGAGGCATGAGGAGCACCAAGATAACTATTCAGCCAAGCATGAGGAGACACCAAAATGGGTGGTAATATGAACAAGCATGGGCGGCAACATGAACCAGCACCTACCTATTCATTCAAAGCATTGTAACCCCTTGTAAAGTCACCTAGCCTTACTGAAACACCACCTAGTTATTCGACTAAACCCCTTGCTAGCCTATAAATAGGCATTATTATTTCATTTGTAACACAATCCTTTGATTAATATAAACTCTTTGTGAGAATTATCTCTCGCAAGTTCTTTAAGAACTTTATAGATTAAGCAAACTTTTCTAAGTTTGTAGCGTCAATCCTTTTCTTGATACTTTGAGTTCCTAGTTTTCATAACTAGAGGGTTCAAGTCCTATCCTACAATCCTTTACTTAAGATTATAAAGAATGGGGTTAAACTTTCTATAGTTTTTCTTCTTTCTTGGCTTAATTAAGATACTATCTTAAACCATCACCAACACCATCACCATCTTCTTCACGCCAACACCATCACCATTTCCATAAACTTTTCTTAACCTTTGAAGCATTCCTTCACTCATCATTGAGGCAACGTCCAGAAAATTCATTGGAGGCCAATTCATGTTCCATTGAAGGATACTTCTTTATCATTTTCGCAGCCTACTTTGATAACCATTCTATACTTTCATTTCTTATCATTTCCATTTTCTTTCTTAGTTTATCATTCTATTTAACCATTTCTTTTTATATTTTTGCAGAATACTTATAATTCAAGTGTAGCATTTGGTGTATCTCCTAGATCGGGAAACAACAAGGCTGCCAACTTCTCCATCATTGAAGAATCTTGGATAGCCTTACATCAAATCCCGTACCGAAAATCTAATTCCTTGAAAAATCTCTATTTTAATCCAAAATTTTCATTTACGGGCTGAAATATATAATGTTTAAAAATTACAATTTTGGTCCCTAAACTTTTTAGAGTTTATACTTTAGCTACTAAACTTTTAAAATATACATTTTAGTCACTAGACAAAATTTGGTGTATTACAATTCCTATCCCTTAAAGAAAATTCATCTTCAAATTTTCCATTTGTATCTACATACATGCGATAAATAGATAAGGAAACTCTTTCTTCATATCTTCTTCTCGTTCCTACGTTGTTTCCTCAACTTTATGGTACAGTCAAAGAACTTTTACCAGTGGAATCATTTTATTTCTCAGTTCTTTGACTCAATGTGCTAGAATCTTTATTGGTTCCTCTTCGTATGATAAATACAACTGAATCTGAATTTCCTCATGTGTAATTATATGTGAAAGATCTGATCGATACCTTCAAAGCATCAATACATGAAATACATTATGAATCTTGTCCATCTATGAAGGTAACTTCAATTGATAAGCTACTGGTCCAACTCTCTTTATAAACTCATATGGCCTAAGGAATCTTGGACTCAATTTCCCTTTTTGCCCGAATCTCCTCATAATCTTTTTTCAATGTGACACTTTAAGAAATACCTTATCACCTTCTTGATATTCAATCTCATTTCGCTTTAAATCGGTATAAGATTTCTATCTATCAGTAGCTATCTTGAGATTATCTTGGATTACCTTCACTTTGTCTTCCACCTCCTTAATCATATATGAACCAAGTACATCTCGCTTTTTTAGTTCATATCAATTCAGTGGCGTTCAACATTTTCTTCCATACAATTCTTTAAAAGAAGCCATTTTGATACTCGATTGATAATTGTTGTTATAAGAAAACTCTACTAAAGGTAAATACTTTTCCCATGATCCATTGAAATCAATAACACCCCTTAGCATGTCTTCAAGTATCTAAATAGTTCGCTCAGATTGATAGTCTGTCTGAGGATGATAAGTTGTTCTTAATTCAGTCGACTCCCAGAGCTTTATGTAAATACTTCCAAAATCTCGAAGTAAACTTGGGTCTCTGTCAGAAATTATAATAATAGGTACACCATGAAGTCATACTATTTCACTGATATATAACTCAACATATTTATCCATAGAATAATCCTCTCACACTGGGATAAAGTGTGCTGTCTTAGTCAATCTATCCACGATCGTCTAGATCAAATATTTCTTACTTGTTGTCAATGATAAACATATTACGAAATCCATGGTGACTCGTTCCTAATTCCACTGAGGAATGGAAATAGGTTGCAATAACCCCGAAGGTACTTGGTGTTCTTCATTTACCTGCTGACAGGTTAGACATTTAGAAACAAACTCAGTGATAGCTATTTTCGTACATGCCCACCAATACCAACGCTTCAAATCTCGATACATTTTATTTCCTCCTGGATGCATAGTCAAGGGACTATAATGAGCTTCATAAAGAAGATCTTTCTTCAGTTCTTCATCATCTGGTACGCTAATTCAATTATGATAATACAAATATCCATCAGACTTAATTTCAAAATCTTTTGTTTCTCTTTTCTTTGCTTGCTCCATTCTATGTAAACACTTTTTATCTCTATTCTGTAGATCTTTGATGTGATCTAATAATGAAAGTCTCAATCTCAATTCTGCAATCAATTCATCATCCTTTTTCATTGATAATTGTGCATCTAACACTCTCAAAGAAAAAAAGATTTTTCGGCTAAGTCCATCAACTACCACATTAACCTTCCCGGGATAGTAATCAATAATCACATCACAATCTTTGAAAAGCTTAATCCATATCCTTTGTATTAGATTTAATTCTTTCTAAGTGAGCAAATATTTTAAACTCTTCTGATATGTATAAATGTAGCATCGCTCACCATATAAGTAGTGGTGCCATATCTTTAGAGCAAACACTACCGCTGCTAGCCCCAAATCATGTGTCAGATAATTTTGTTCGTGTGCCTTTAACTACCTGAAAAAACATGCTACCATTTTACCTTCTTGTATTAGAACACATCCCAGACCTTTAAGGGACTCGTCACTATAGATTACATAATCTTTTCCTGACTCCGGCCGCACTAATACCAGAGCCTCTGTCATAATCTTTTTAAGCATGTCAAAGCTTCCTCTTGACACTTTTCAGCCGAGACGAAGGGTACATCCTTTCGATGTAGCTTGGTAAGTGGAGATGAAATTATTGAAAAATTCTTCACAAATCTCTGATAATATCCAGTTAATCCCAAGAAACTTCTAACATCATAGACATTTTTCATAGTTTTGCACTCCACAATCGCTTGCACTTTCTTGGGATCTACTCTATTTCTTTATGCTGAAATCACGTGGCCTAAAAAAATGACATCTGATAGCCAAAATTGACATTTTGATAATTTAGCATATAAGTTTTTATCTCGTAACATCTGAAGTACGATACGGATGTGTGCATCGTGCTCTTCCTTAGTCTTAGAATACACCAAAATATCATCAATGAACGTAACCACGAATTGATCCAAATACTAAAACACTCAATTCATCAAATCCATAAATGTTGCTGGAGCATTGTTCAGTCCAAATGGCATCACAACAAAAGCAGATTGAACATATTGGTTTCTGAAAGCCATCTTTGGAATGTTTTCCTCTTTTATCTTTAGCTGATGATACCCTGATCAAAGATTGATCTTTGAAAATACTGAAGTACTCTTGAGCTGATCAAATAGATCATCAATCCTCAGAAGAGGGTATTTATTCTTCATCGTCACTTTATTCAGTTTACGATAATCTATACATAATCACATCGATCCATCTTTTTTTAACAAAGAGTATCGGTGCACTCCACTGGGATACACTCAATCTAATAAAACCTCGATCAAGTAGCTCCTGTAATTGCGCCTTTAGTTCTCTAAGTTTTGATGGAGCCATCCTATACAAAGCCATTGAGATATGTGCATTACTTGGGAAAATATCAATTTTAAACTCCACTTCTCGATTAGGAGGTAATCAGGAAATATATCTAGAAATTCTTGAACTGTCATAATATCCTCCTATCGAATTTCAGATGTCCGAGTATTAATCACATTTGCTAAGAAAGTTGCACAACCTTTTTCTATCATTTTCGTTTTCGTCACTGCTAATATAACATTGGGAAAAGATCTCGCTTTTTCTCCAATTACTATTATCTCAGTGCCCTCTTCATCGTTTATAAATAGTTGTTTCATGCGACAATCTACCCAACCATAATGCCTAGATAACCAATATATGTCCAATATAATCTCAAACTCGTCCAATGGTAACTTCAAAAGATTTGCCAGGAATACAACCCCTTGAATCTTTATCGGACAATTTCTACTAATCCGTGTAAATCTAGCACTATGACCCAGTGGATTTACAGCTATCATCTCACTATTGATGGGTTCTAACTAAATATTTTTATTTTTAACTAATTTTGAACTAATATCGGAATGCGTAGAACCTGGATCAATCGAAAGAAATACATGCTCATCATAAAGATAGAAAGTATCTGCTATGATCTCTGGGTCATCACGATCCTCACTAGTATTGAAATTTTAGATTCTGGCTGGAGTACGAACATCAGTCTAGGAGGTTATTTTTGAATAACCCCTCCCATTTCCTCTACCTCGACCACCTCTCTGAGACACTACCACTGATGGCTCTGTCTGAACAGATCTCTCTCCTTCCATTAGGTAGTCTCTCATATAATATCCAGGGTCTTCACAAAGAAAACAAGCTCCTGATCCTACTTTACATTCACCAAGATGATACTTTCCACACCGCTAACATAATGGGTATTGTCCCTGAGACTAAGCTGATATACCAACTCCTGTAGCTATTATCTGTGCCTGACGCCCTTTTTCCTTTGCTTCAAATCCTCTCTGACCAGAAACACTGACTTATAATTTACTCTGGTACTGATATCCTAAACCTCGACCTCTTTTAGATTGAGATGAGGATGATCCTCCTACTCTCTTTGACTACCTCCTCTTATCGAACATAACTCTTTCATCTTGTGCCATTTATAGATCCTTAGCTTTATTCACCACTTTCTGAAAGGTAGTGAGACTGGCAGTCAACAAAAGTTCCCTCAGTTTAGGGCGAAGGCCTCACATAAACTTCTGACATACATACCTTTATGTGGGGACCATCTCTGAAACATATCAGGCGAGCTTATTAAACTTGCACTCATATTCAGAAACAGATTTGTTCCCCTGGATCAGATTGAAAAAGTGTTGCTTCATCTTAATAATTAATTTCTCCCCAATATATTTCTTTTAAAAAGCCTTTAAGAAAACCTTTAAGGTAATCTAAACTGAAGGAACACGTGTCGTAACATTGGTCCACCAAATCCTCGCCTGTCCTCACAACAATTAAACTACACCTTCCAATAGTTCCTTATCAGAATAGTGAAGACTATCCAACATAATCTTCATATCATTCAACCATATATATGCCACAATTGGACCTTCATTTGCTTCATCTTTAAACGAGAAGCTCCCAAACTCTTTAATTCTTTTGGAATTGACACTCTCAAAACTAGATGAGCAGGAGGTAGATGCAGAGAAGGGGAGGTGCTGCGACTGATTGATATCTTGCCAATATAGCCTCATGAGCTTGCAAGAAGTCCCTTGATATGGATTTAGCATTCCCTAATGTGCCTGTGCTCCCTGTTGTTGAGGTTCATACTCAACCTCATTACTACTTTCATTATTGATTCCCTGAGGAACCTCTTTTTTGATAGCTCTTATAGAGCCTTCCACATTCGACATCTAAACAAAAACACATAACATCACATTAGTAAGGCTTAGCATCATAAATAAACTCATCAGACCATACCATATCAGTAATTTCGACATCCTAGTGCCATGTACATAATTTTGACATTACATAAGCTCAGTTTACGCTGAGAATCGACTAAACTTGATGCTCTAATACCAATAAATGAAACACCCTTAAATTGTATACATCTATATATACGAGTCTAAGATGTCACGTCAACTTATAAAACATTCACTAAATTGAACTTTGAAAAAAATTGTTTTAAAACGCTTCTATTTTAACTTTAAAAACTATTTTATGAATATCCTAAATTATAAATAATCATTTTTAATAAAAAAAATAAATCCATTTTTCAACTAGTGATTCTACCGTTTTATGTATTTTCACAAAAGTCATTTTTTAAAACATAATAATATAAATATAAACTGTCTTTTATGCATAAATACTGGTAAAACTAAACTAAGTAAAATAAACTAAAGTAGTTCTAGTTTACTATTACAGACAATTTAAAATAAATATGATAATTATACATGCCACTAAAAGTTAAAAGTGGCATCGTAGATGTCTTATTGATACTGATGATAGGTATGAGTTTCCAAAAAGATGCTTGGGAGGCTCCTTACTACTCGTGGTAATTTCTATCATAACCTACGAATAAAAATCATCATATAATAAGTATAACTTAGTGAGACAGTAGTAATCTAAAGTAAGATAAATCATGAAAATAACATAAACATAAACAAAATAATTTTAAAATAAAACAATAAACTGGAAAACCGACTTATCCCAGTCAATTTCTTCACTAAGACCTGAAACTTATTTTAATTCATGAACTCATGAAATTTTGATAAACAATATCTGATAAAATAATCATATCATAATTTCTGTCAACTGAAAATGACTACAAACTTTCATATTCATTTTCATATTCTATCTTAACTTTCTACTTGTATGTATAGCCCAATGTATATGTAAGAGAATATAAGGTACGTGAGTTTAAGGTGTGCACTAGGCACAACACGATGACAAACCATAACTGAAACTGAGATATGATGCACTTAAGTGCAATCGTAACTTGAGCAGCAATAGTGTAGAACATTGGTACATGAATGTACCAAAGTTGTACTGATAACTGATAAGAACTCACTTAATGGCATGCCAAGTGTACCTACAAATCTCAATCCCACATACAATAGGTTTATATTTATCATCATAGAATCATTTATTAATCTACGTATGATAACTGTAAACATTTGATAACTGAAAATATCTGATAACTATAAATATTTAGAATTCACCATCATAAATATCATACTTGGGAAGTTCATAACCAAAATCATTCATAAAATTTTATATAAAAATTATTATAAATATATTCCATACTGAAAATTTATAAATCATACTGGAAAATAAAATGAGGTTGACATATCGCAAGTCGTCCTGGATTAGAGTAAATAAATAAATAAACTACACTCACCTTTGCCTCACTAATAACCTTTTACGCGATATTCCTAATCACATGCTTTTCCCCTTTCCTTTCAAATTGTTCGGATTACTAAATTTATCGTGATCTGTCAATACCAAAAAATAACCCAAAGTGTTCGAACTACATATTAGTATCGTATTAACATAATCAGATTTTTAACATTATGAAAATCTATAAAAATCGAGATTAAATCGATATCAAACTAAATCATATTTCCATTATAATTTCTAACTTCTCAAAACACTCATCTAAATCCATGAATATTTATTTTCATCCCTAACCCTTCTTTATATTTTACTAATTGCACAAATAATCCACAAGTTGTGAATTCTTTTTAGAATTCACCTCAGCCTTTCCATTTAATCCATAATGCTCCTTCACCATTATGATCATTGCACATTAATTACTAAAATTCTAGCACTTTAATAAAATACCCAAATCAATACTTCAATATTAAAATAACTATAATTTCAACCCAAACTTTCCTAAACTTTCGATTTTTAACACATAACTTTATAAATTTGTAATTCAACTCCAAGTCAATATTTAATTTGAAATTTAGCAAACTAATAATTTTTCTAGCATTCAATAATTCACCCAAATGATACCTCTACTTTTAATAACTTGAGAACAAGTCCCCATTATCATAGGACCTTTCGAAATCTACTTCTAATTTTTAACAAATTTGCAATTTGGTTCCAAACAACTTTCCAAATTAATTTCCAGAATTTAAAATATCAAAAATCAACATTGAACCCTTTAAATATTATATTCTTACAATAATATCCCACAATTCCAAGAAATTGTAAACTAACCCTTGTTCCAAAGCAATCTCCAATTCACATAAAATACTTCTAATATCATTTATAATACATAGAAATTTTTTCAACATTTCCCCCCAATTTCTTCCCGATGGCCGAATACTTCATGTCACCTAGGGGATTTTTAGTTCAATTTCAAACATGAATTTAACCTCCTATGATTAAATTCATGCATTTCCAATCATCATAACATCAAATTGAATCAAAATCCCATTATTCTCCATAAACCCTAACATGACCAAACCTTATATACACATATACAATTAATTTTAATCATTGTACATGCTTTAGAAATAATCACTAACATAAAAAACCTAAAAATTCTTCATCAAGTTTTTAAAATCACTAAACTCTTCATAACCCTAATCATCAAATCTCATCACACAATCATCTTCACCATGAAATATGGGTACCAAAAGTAGAGAATTTCATGTAGATTAATTCTCTATCTAATAGCTAAATTCAAAAATAAAGTATATAGCTTCAAAAATCAAAATAAAAATTTTACCTTGGGAGAGCTTGGAGTTTTAGCCTTGGAGAAGATGGAAGCTAAAAATGAGGAAGTTTCTTTATTTTTCTAATGATAATTAACCTTAACACGTGACTTAATACTAATATAATTGATTTTTTTAATTCAATTATAAAGAAATTCCATCTTTCCATTAATGAAACTTAAAAAAATTACCAATTGCGATTGTCATGTTCTCCATTAAAATATTCCTTGGTCAAAGATGAATCAACTTGGCTTTGACTTTTCACTTTGGCCATGCAACTTTCAAAAAATTGCATTTTAGTCACTAAAATTACACTGTTCTATCAAATAAAAAAATTAACACTGTTCTTAGCCAAATTTCTCTAATCTAAAATATGAAAAATAATATTTCCTACCATTTTCTAATATCCTTTAATTTTTCGTAAAATTATGGTTTTATCCGAATATTCGTTTTCAATACCGAGTTGTACCGCTTTATAGATTTTAACATAAATCCCGTACCGAAAAGGTGATTCCCACAAAAATATCTATTTTAATCCAAAGTGTTCATTTATAAGCTAAAATATATAACTTTTAAAAATTACAATTTTGGTCCCAAAACTTTTCAAAGTTTTTACTTTAGCCACCAAACTTTCAAAACTTACATTTAGTCACCAGACAAAATTTTGGATATTACACTATTGGTCTTAGGAATGGCTAAATGTGATGCTCTGGTACCACTAAATGTAACACCCTAATCTCATCTGACCCGAAGATAATTAGATTATGATGTCTCACGGGAGCACTGAGGTGGCTAACCCAAAAATATTATTTTAAAATGATTGTAAATCGTGATACGTGAAATACATCCATAAAAATGATAAATGAAAACATAATAAAATGAGTTTATAAGTACGAGGGAGCTCCTAAAATATCCAAAATAATACAGTATTGAGTTGCAATCAAAATAGTTATGACTGAATACATAAAGGTCCATAAAGAGTACACACCCTCTAAGAATAACTCATGACGTAATCTGAATGACTGGGCTGAATTAGAATTACCATCGACGGTAATCCTCCATTACTTGTCACCTAGGAAACTGCACATGAAAACACATTCTGAATGTTGAGCTTATGAGCTCAGTGTCTCACTAATAACTGTACTATACTACATGCATTCACTAAATGTGAATGCTAGTGGCAAAGTATGAAAACATGAAAATACTGAATCTAACATGCTAATGTAGGCATCATAGTTCGATTGAGGGTTCTAAATCTCAGAGCTCACACACCCCTCTAGCCTTTCTAAAATACCCTTGGGTATTTTGGGTAAGATCCAGAGTTGCATCAGAAACGTACACCCGACAAACTTACTCTTTCGATTCTTGGGGCATCTGCGCCCAACTGGCAACTGAAGTGCCTTGGAACTAACTGGGATATCTGTAACACCCATTCCCCATATACCCTTCTGCATTCCACATATACCCTTCCGTACATGAGATATGGATGTCATATTAACGTTTTTTTTAAACATAACATTTTAATATAATAAAAAACATTACTTTCGATATGTTATACACTCCAATTGTTTGAAATTTAAAAGCATTTAAATATTGTGATTACATGCCAAAAAAAGTTCCAAATATTAGATTGTCTGGTGTTACGGATTAGTCCACCTTAGTTGATGATCACCACATCTACAAAAGCACTCCTTACTCAACTAAACTTTTATTTGTCCTACGTGTGAGAAAAAAAACACACGTTAACTATTTACTTAGTGAGATAATATAGTAAATAACATTAAAGAATACATTAGTAGCTCATAGTTATTTAACTTCATAAGAAATTATATCATCCATAGGAATTTGTTAAATCATTCGTATTACATCCAAATCTTGGTTATATTATCTTTAATATAATCTTTATTATGTCCAACATACTTTTCTTTAGCTTATTAAACTCAATTATGTCTATTTTCATATATTAACACATCCATTTATGCATTTTAATATACATGGCATCCTTTCATGCCTTAATGCATCTTTTTCATGCATTTTAAATTATGACATTCATTCATGCCTTAATGCATCCTTTCATACATTTTCAATTATGGCATCCGTTCATGCCTTAATGCATCCTTTCATGTATTTTCATTTACGAATTTGATTTAGAGCAGTTCATACTCTAAAACTTATTCATAATATTCTTTTTATACTTATAAAATATCATAATCAATATTATAAAACACATATATAATTTAAACAATCTAATTGAATATTCATCATATCTCATACTTATGATAAAGTACTCACCTCGATTTCCTTGCTTTGATATTCCAAATTCACAATTTGCTACTCTGAAAATTTGCCTTTTCCTTTGGCTTTACTTGATTCAGGAGCTTGGTTCTGATCTACACAATTACCCATTAAGTACACATAACATAAAAATGTGAGTATACTCCTTAACTTTATACTTTAACATATTCAAAACATCATTATCTCAACTTATATAATAATTTCAACCTAATTAGTTGTTCCAGGCTCTATAGTATCGATACTTCTATCTTAGTACCGATACTTCTATACTATGGTACCGATACCCCCTTCCGGTATCGATACCGAAATTAGCTTCGATGTTTTATGGTATCGTTACCCTTACCACGGTATCGATACTACTATAATATGGTATCGATACCCCCTTAAGGTATCGATACCAAAATTAGAATCGATGTTTACATGGTATCGATACCCTTACAATGGTATCGATACTGCATCAATGGTATCGATACTGATTGAATCAATATCGATGCTATATAGCAAATTCGTCCTCCTTTTTGCCTATAGTATCGGTACTGATTGACCGATATCTTATCCTAGATTTTCCAGTTTTTAACCCGATTATTAGCCAAAATGGGGCCAAATTCCTTAATATTTACATCCCACAATGATATTTAACTCCTCTCTACTTATCCATACCAATTTCCCTTCATCTTGTTTCATAAAACATCCAACATTTATCAAGAATATCAAATTTTGAGAATTACACCACATCATCTAATGTGTTTTTAATCCTATCCAATGCTTCAAATCTCTCATTGGCCTCTATGACAAGTCAAATTTACCATAAAACATCCATAACCACTTATATATTAGCATATCATCTAAAACCCAATTTTCTAAAATCTCGATTATTTCCACCATTTGTTAGTTTTAATCTCATTTAATCATTCCTTATACTTCTATACAACTCAAATCTTCAAGAACCAACTCAACATAAAAGAACAAACCATCAAATTGAGATCATACCTTTATTTAGGGTTCACGTGGAAGAGGAAGAAGAAGAGAGTATTGACTTTCTTTTTTTTCCTCTTCTCCTTATTTCTCTAATTAATATACCATAATAAATAAATTTTAAATTCATTTATATCCAAATACCCATATATGCCCTTGTTAATCCTTCCTCATTATAAATTAGTATAGACTACTATTCCCACTCATTCTCATATTTATCAATTAAATCAATTTAATCCTCCATATTTGTAATTCCTTTCAATTTAATCACTGTCCTATTATTTGGGGCATTACAATTCTTCCCCCTTCAGAAAGTTCATCCTCGAGTTTACAAGAAATACCTGACACAAAAAGATGTGGAAATTTTTTTCTCATATCTTCCTCTCGTTCCCAAGTAGCTTCTCCATCCTTATGATTCTGCCAAAACACTTTAACCAGCGAAACACTTTTGTTACGTAATTCTTTGGTTTCCTTAGCCAAGATCTGCACTGGTTCATCCTCATAAGTTAAATTTGGTTGGATCTCTATTTCTTTTGGCCCGATAACATGAGATGGATCCAATAAGTACCTTCTAAGCATCGATACATGGAAAACATTGTGAATATTGTCCATATCTGGAGGCAAAACTAACTGTTATGCTACGGATCCAACCCTTTTCAATACTCATATGGTCCAATGAATCTCGGACTTAATTTTCCTTTTCGTCCAAAACGCAGTACCTTTTTCCATGGTGATACTTTAAAAAATACTTTGTCTCCCTCCTGATATTCTATTTCCTTTCTTTTCAAATATGCATAGGATTTCTGGTGATATGAGGCTATTTTTAAATTGCTCTAGATAATTTTTACTTTATCCTCCTTAACTTTCATCAAATCCGGGCCAACCAATTCTCGATCTCTCAGTTCAAACCAATTTAATGGTGTTCTGCATTTCCTCCCATACAAAGCTTCATACAGGGCCATCTTGATACTTGATTGATAACTATTATTATATGCGAATTCAACTAAAGGAAAATATTTATCCCAAGATCCTTTAAATTCAATCACGCATACCCTCAACATATCTTCCAATATCTGGATAATTCGCTCTGATTGGCCATCTGTCTACGGATGAAAAACTATGCTGAAATTCAATCGAGTACAAAAAGACTCATGCAATGACTTTTAGAATCTTAAAATAAATCTTGGGTCTCGATCGGACACTATTGATTCCAACACTCCATGCAATCTAACTATCTCCTTTACATACAACTCCGCAAACTTATTCATCGGGTAATCCACTAGAATCGAGATAAAATGAGCCGTCTTGATCTATCTATTATTACCCATATTGAGTCATTTTTGCCCGGTGAGAACGGTAACCCCAAAACAAAATCTATTGTAACCCTCTCCCATTTCCAAATCAGGAATGGTTATTGGCTGCAGTAACCCAGATGGCAATTGGTGTTCCACTTTTACTTACTGACATGTTAGACCTTTAGCAACAAAATCTGTTACAACTCTTTTCATGCCAGACCACTAGTAACGACTCTTCAAGTCCTGATACATTTTATTTCCTCCTAGGTGCATAGTCAAAGGGCTATAATGTGCCTCATATAGGATATACCTCCTCAATTCATCATCGTCGGGAATACAAAGTCTTCCCTTATAGTATAGACATCCATCCACTCTTTTTTCAAAGTCTCTGATCTCATTCTTTTCGACCCGTGCCATTATTCCCAAACATTTCTCATCTAGCTTTTGCAACTCTTTAATCCGATCCAAAAACGTCGGCTTTAACTTAAGCTCAGCAATTAAAGTACCATCTTCCTTTAACGACATACGTGCATCCAAGGCGTGTAAAGAAGCAAAAATCTTTCGGCTTAATGTATCTGCTACTATATTCATTTTTCCCGGATGATAGTCGATGATTAGATCGTAATCCTTTAGAAGCTCAATCCATCTTCTTTGTCTCAAGTTCAATTCTTTCTGCATCAATAAATACTTCAGACTCTTATGATCTGTATAAATATGACACCGCTCACCATACAGATAATGACGCCAGATTTTCAATGCAAACACAACTGCCGCCAATTCTAAATCATGCGTCGTATAATTTTTCTCATGATTTTTCAACTGTCTGGAAGCATAAGGTACAAACTTTCCATCTTGCATCAAAACACACCCCAATCCATTATGGGATGCATCACTAAACACCACATATTCTTTTCTCGACTCCGGTTGTACAAGTACCGGGGCCTCCGTCAATATTCTTTTGAGCCCTTCAAAACTTTCTTGGCACTTTTTCGCCCATAACAAAGGCACATCCTTCTGCAATAGCTTAGTTAGCAACAAGGTTAACATTGAATTTTTTTTCACAAATCGTCTATAATAACCGGTAAGTCCGAAGAAACTCCAGACCTCATAAATGTTCCTTGGAGATTGCCAATCCACTATAGGTTAGATCTTTCTTGGATCTACTAGAATACCTTCTATGAAAACTATGTTACCAAGGAAAGCAACCTCGGCTAACCAAAATCCTCACTTTGACAATTTGGCATGCAACTTCTTCTCACGGAGTGTCTGAAGAACTACTTGAAGATGAGCATCATGTTCTTCTCTTGACTTGGAATATACCAAGATATCATCTATAAATATCACAACAAATTGGTCCAGATATTGTTGAAATACTCAGTTCATTAGATCCATGAATGTCGCTGGTGCATTAGTCAAACCAAATGGCATTACTATAAATTCATAGTGCCCATACCGAGTCCGAAAAGCGGTCTTTGAAATATCATCGTCTTTGATTTTCAACTGATGGTACCCTGACCTTAAGTCTATCTTAGAAAACACCGATGCTCCTTTCAATTAGTCAAACAAATCGTCAATCCTCGGAAGAGGATATTTGTTCTTTATTATGACTTTATTTAATTGACGGTAATCGATACATAATCGCATAGTTCCATTCTTGTTTTTCACAAATAGCACTAGTGCTCCACAAGGAGAAACACAGGGTCTTACAAACCCCTTATCTAGTAGCTCTTACAATTAGACTTTTAATTCTCTCAATTTACTCAGAGTCGTTATATATGGAGCCATCGATATAGGTTCTATACCCAGATAATCCAATCCTGAACTCTACTTCACGATTCGGGGGCAATCCTGGTAACTCGTTGGGAAAAAAGTCCAAAAATTCTCTAACGGTGGGAATATATTTCATTTTAGCTTCCGGAACTTGAGTATCTATCACATTGGCAAAAAAAACTACACATCCCTTCGACTCCATCTTCCCGACAATCAGGGCTGATATCACATTTGAGGGTAATTTCATTTTGTCGTCTATTTCTATGATTTCTGAACCTTCTGCATCCTTTAGAAATAAGCTTTTCTTTCGACAATCAACCCATCCATAATGTGAAGACAACCAATCCATACCCAGAATAATTTCAAATTCATCGAAGGGTAACTCCATCAAATTTGCCATAAATATAATCTACTGGATCTTTATAGGGCATTTTCTACATATTCTAGTGACTCTTGCACTTTGTCCCATGGGATTGAGCACTATCATCTCACTCACAATTGGTTCTAAAGGAATTCCTCTACTTTTAATCAGTTTGGTACTAATATATGAATATGAAGAACCAGGGTCAACTAGAACAAAAATAGGCTCTTCGAAAAGGTGAAATGTACTTGTTATAATTTCAGGGTCATCACGATCCTCATTAGTCTTGATATCATAAATTATAGTGACTCCCTGAGTCTCTTGTCTCTACACTGAATCCATTTATCCCATAACCCTTCCTCTACTTCTGTTTGAGGCTGCTACTGATCTTTCATATTACGCCGAGTTGTCCCCATATTTCTTAGAACAATATCGAGCGAAGTGACCCATCTCTCCATATTAGAAGCAAGCTCCACTGAGTAGTCTACATGTTCCACTGTACAACTTGCCACATGTCTGACATGAAATTCTTTCTCTTGTTGCTCTACCCGAGCTCGCAGTAAAATACTAAGATTGTCTATTTTCTTTGAAGATGCTGTAAAACTATCTCTATCCAAAAATCTAGAACTCGAGCCATTGCCTCTTTTAACATGATGGGGAGTGGAAGGCATTCCCACTCTTTTCACCATCTAAACACTATGATCTACAAATAACGTTTCCTCCTGAGCTCTTTCAATAGCTTTAGATCTGTTTGTGACTTCTTGTAGGCCTTGCAAGTTCAAGGCCAACATCATCTCTTTGAGCTTAGGCCTCAAACCTTCTATAAACCAGTCACGTCTTACCTTGTCATTTTGAATGACTTAAGTGGTAAAATGACTCAACTTGATTTACTCGGCCTCGAATTCATGCACACCTTGATCACCTTGCTTCAGATTAAGAAACTTTAGTAACATTTCCCTTTTGATTTGTTCACCCACACTTGTTTTTAAATTCCTCTAGGAAAAATTGCCAAGTTACTTACTCTGGTAGTTCATACATTGTACTGTTTGCCCACCATACTCGAGTTGATCCTCTAAGTAAAGAGACAACTCCTCCTAACTTTTTTGAATCCATACATTGAAGACTCTCAAGCATTAGTAGAACATCATTCAACCACAAATCAGTCTCAATGGGACCTTCCTTTTTTCCTCCACGAAACTCTAGAGCTCCCAAGCTCTTTAGCTCTTTAGGGATTAACATTCTTGGTTCTTGGGGAACAGTGGAGGTTAAAACTGAGTCAATATGGCATCAAGGGCTTGCATGAAAGTTTCAAACTCATGCACTAGAATCCCTTGAAGTGCAGGTGCACTAGCATTTTCAGAGGGGATAGGTTGTTCACTATAGGCCTCATAGCTCTCACTATCAGTTCCTTTTTGCATTTCATGTCCCCCAGCACTTAGTGAATTTGAAGATTCTGACATCTATAATAACATACATAATAATAATATTTTCATTAGTAAGGAGTGTCATTTGCTTCACTAAAATGACACATACCAGTAACATTGACAATCTTTATGGAATGTAATCCTCTTTTGTACTTTAAAATTTAAATTGTTTTTGGCCGAGAATCGGCTCAACCTGTAGATCTGATACCAATAAATGTAACACCCGTTCCCCTTATACCCTTCTGTACATGAGATATGGATGTCACATTAAAGTTTTTTTTAAAAACATAACATTTTAATATAATACAAAACATTACTTTCAATATGTTATACACTCCAATTGTTTGAAATTTAAAAGCATTTAAATATTGTGATTACATGCCAACAAAATTTCCAAAATATTAGATTGTCTGGTATTACAGATTATTCCACCTTAGTTGATGATCACCACAGCTACAAAAGCACTCCTTACTCAGCTAATCTTTTCTTTGTCCTATGCGTGAGAAACAACGCACGCTAAGCATTTACTTAGTGAGATAGTATAGTAAATATCATTACAGAATACATAAGTAGCTCATAGTTATTTAACATCATAAGAAATTAGCGTCCATAGGAATCTTTTAAATCATTCGTATTACATCCAAACCTTGGTTATATTATCTTTAATATAATCTTTAGTATGTCCAACATACTTCTCTTTAGCTCATTAAACTGAATTATGTCTATTTTCACGTATTAACACATCCATTTATGCATTTTAATATGCAAGGCATCCTTTCATGCCTTAATGCATCCTTTTCATGCTTTTTTATTTATGGCATCCGTTTATGCCTTAATGCATCCTTCCATGCATTTTCAATTATGGCATTCGTTCATGCCTTAATATATCCTTTCATGCATTTTCAATTATGGCATTCGTTTATGCCTTAATGCATCCTTTCACGCATTTTTAATTATGGCATATGTTCATGCCTTAATGCATCTTTTCATGCATTTCAATTATGACATCCGTTCATACCTTAATGCATCCTTTCATGCATTTTCAATTACATCATCCGTTCATGCCTTAATGCATCCTTTCATTCATTTTCAATTATGAATTTGATTTAGATCAGTTCATACTATAAAACTTATTCATAATATTCTTTTCATACTTATAAAATATCATAATCAATATTATAAAACATATATATAATTTAAACAATCTAATTGAATATTCATTATCTCTTATACTTATGATAAAGTACTCACATGGATTGCCTTGCTTTGATATTACAACTTCACAATTTGCTACTATGGAAATTTGCCTTCGCCTTTGCCTTTACTTGATTCAGGAGCTTGGTTCCGATCTACACAATTACCCATTAAGTACACATAACATAAAAATGTTAGTATACTCCTTAACCTTATACTTTAACATATTCAAAACATCATTATCTCAATTTCTATAAAAATTTAAACCTAATTAGTTGTTTCAGGCTCCATAGTATCGATACTTCTATCCTAGTAACGATACTTCTATACTATGGTACCGATACCCCCTTCCAGTATCGATACCGAAATTAGCTTCGATGTTTCATGGTGTCGATACCCTTACCACGGTATTGATACTACTATACTATAGTACCGATACCCTCTTAAGGTATCGATACCAAAATTAGATCGATGTTTGCATGGTATTGATACCCTTACAATGGTATCGATACTGCATCAACGATATCTATACTGATTGAATTGGTATCGATACTATACAGTAAATTCATCCTCCTTTTTGCCTATAGTATCGGTTGATTGAATCAGTATCGATACCATTGCCCAGATTTTCCATTTTTTAACCCGATTATAAGCCAAATGGGGCCAAATTCCTTAATATTTACATCCTATAATGATATTTAACTCCTATCTACTTATTCATACTAATTTCCCTTCATCTTGTTTCATAAAACATCCAACATTTATTAATAATGTCACATTCTAAGAATCACACCACATCATCTAATGTGTTTTTAATCCTATATTAACATATAATAACCACTCTTATATTAACATATCATCTAAAAACCCATTTTCTAAAATCTCCATTATTTCCACCATTTGTTAGTTTTAATCTCATTTAATCCTTCCTTATACTTCTATACAACTCAAATATTCAATAACCAACTTAACATAAAAGAACAAACCATCAAATTGAGATCTTACCTTTAGCTAGGGTTGAAGGTTTTTTCACGTGGAAAAGGAGGAAAAAGAGAGTATTGAAAGAAAAGGAGAGTATCGACTTTCTTTTTTCCTATTCTCCTTATTTCTCTAATTAATATACCATAATAAATAAATTTTAAATTCATTTATATCCAAATACCCATAAATTCCCTTTTTAATCATTCCTCACTACAATTTAGTATAGACTATTATTCCCACTCATTTTTCATCTTTATCAATTAAATCAATTTAGTCCTCTATATTTTTAATTATTTTCAATTTAATCATTGTCCTATTATTTGGGGAATTACAATATATGAATGACTGTCACATTTTGCTAAAGGGACTCGGGTATCCTGGCTGTTTCCCGAGAGTCAAACAAGGCTAGTTTTATGTCAACCTAGATGTTATTGTTTCTAGCTGTTCTAAAATTTATTATTGTTTTCGCCTATTGTTTTATCTACTACTATTACGATGTTATTGTGTCCCTCATTTCTAATTGCTTAATAGTTAGATTATTTATAAAAAAGTATTCGTTTTATTAGACAAATACATGGTTACTTACTAAAAGTGCATATATGGATGCATTAGTTACTTCGACCTTCCTTCTGTCTCAACAATCTCTTGATCCTCGAAGTCATCTTCTTTTCGAACTATAATTGACATATCATTCATTTTTTCCTCCCACGTTTTCCCCCGTAATGCAATCTTCTTCTTCTTTTACGTTCATTACAATATACAGTTGAGGAATATATGTTGTAATAAACAACTGTGTAAATGTAAATGTGACTGCTTTTGATAACCGATTATAGCCATAATTGATTATGATAGTAATTGATTATGTACAACCTATAATGTTATCTACAACCCAATCTTTTTCATTCAACCTATAATGTTACATTATACTTGGTTTACTAACCCCAATTATTTTTCATTCATTCAACCTATAACAATAATTGATCCATTATAATACAACTTTTCCCTAAATCCAAAATCATTAATTGAAAAAATTATAAACTAGGTTTTCAAGAACATACCTTTCTTTTCTTCAAATTGCAATTTCAGTTTTGTTCTTCAGTATTGATGTTTATTGCTTAGATGGAAAACAAACTTCACATAAGAAAACACGTTCTTATTCTTTTTTGATTATGGCATTTCCTTCCCTAAACTAGTTATGTTATCTACTTGCTACTTTTTCATATGTATCGATATATCTGGAAAAGTTAGATTCTTTTACAGCCTTCTCGTTTTCCTTCTTTTTTAAAATTCAAAAATATTGATCTTTGAGGAAAAAAGTAAATATTTTCGGTTTATATCACAAAATGTTCTATGTTGAAACCGGAAAAGTTATCCGTTTATATAACAATATTGGTTGAACTTTCAAAAATATCGATTTTTTTAATAGGTATCGATACTTACCGGCAACATAAGTTACTTGGTTAAGCGATTCTAAATAATTTTAAAATACTTGCCACATAATATATTACATTTAATTCAACATTTCCGGTAGCACTAAACCTATTTCATTATGTTTCTTTTTAAATTTCCGATTACACCATTTATTAGTCTTATATTACTCTATCTTTCCTTAGACATCTCTTTCAAGTTGTCTTATTAAAAAGGTCAACAAACAATCCTTATGTTTTCTTTTTTATCCTTATTGCTCATTCTTTTACATCTATTAAAAAAAGCTGTCAAATATATCAATCGCATTTTAACAACAATTTTATCATATCTCTTGCCCAAATATTTTTTTTTAAAATTATGTACGAGACAAAGGAAGAATATGATAACGGAATATTAAAATACTGTAACTAACTGCCTGCAAGCTGCTGATGTTATTTTACTTCAAAATTCGTAAATACTGACGGGGGACGGCACAATACTAAGGACGGGCGATTTATCGTCTATTAAGTGCTGGTTCCGTATGCTCTCTTGTTTGTTTTGGCTTAAATAGTTGGAAGAAAATGACAGATGAAATCAGATTCTTTGAACTAAACACTGGAGCTAAGATCCCTTCCATTGGGTTCGGCACTTACAATGTTGCTGGAACCATTCTCACTACTGCCATCTAGGTTATATTCTTCTTTGTTTTTTTTTTCTTTTTTGTATTTTCAGTTGAATTCCATCTGCGTTTTACTGTTATCTCTGTTGGATTCAGGCTGGGTATAGGCACATTGATTGCGCTTCTCTCTATGCTAAAGAGAAGGAGGTGCGACTAATTTGCAGTTTTCCATTTTATTTTATTTCTCAATGTTAAAAATCCCCCTTTATAATTAGTATTTTTATCTGGTGCATACAGCTTGGTTTTGTTTTTAAGGAGTTATTTGATGATGGTTTTGTAAAGCGTGAAGACTTATTTATCACCTCCAAGCACTGGTTTTTCCTTTCCCCATATATCCTCATTTTATTTAGTCTTATCTGAACAACTTAGTAATAAAGTTTTACTTGAATGTTCATTTTCTTTAAGTTTTACTTTTTTTTAATAGCACATGTGATTAGGAGATAGCATCTTTGACCAACTGACAATGTCCACGCATCCTGCAGACAATTCTTTTAAATTTTACTTGAAAATACATTTTTTTAATTATTTGGAGTGTTGAACTCCCCCCTTCTAGTATCTAAGATACATATGAAATAATGATCAGGGGCACTCATCACTTACCTAAAGATGTTCCAGAGGCTTTAAATACAACTTTGGAAGATTTGCAGCTTGACTTCTGGATCTCTATCTGGTATTTATAACACAAAATCTGCTTCTTTGTCTACTACATTTGAAATTTTAAGATATGGTGATGATTTGTTAAAGTTGATGTACTATGTTCCTCTTTGGTTAAGTGACAGATTAGCTGAAGTTATATATTTTGGTATCATTGTATTTGTTGCTAATCGTGATAAATCTGTGAAGATACACTGGCCAGTCTGTTTGAAAAAAAAGGTTTGGTTGGTGTTATGCGTGAAAACTTAACTCAACCTGACATATCGAGTACCTAGATAGCAATTGATGTGATCCAAATCAGCAACATAAATGGACTTGCATATCCAACCTTTCACAATAACCAAAGGGGGGTTTTCTTTAACTTATTCTTTCTTTATACCACAGTTATGATCATATTCTACATACATTACATTTATAGCTATAATGATGATATTATGTAATGTATGAAGTTAGTATTATGAACCACATATTTATACATTTATATCTTATATTATTTAGCTTATAATATGCTTTCTTTTATAGGTGCATATTCGGCCACATGATGGGAGTTGAATTAAAGCTAGCATTGGAGTCCAAGAGCTATGGAAACTTGACTAGGATAACTCCGAGACAGCTTAAGATCATTTTGGGACAAAAGTGCTAGCTGACCCTCGAGCTCATAGCTGACTTGAGCTGGAATTTTGAGCTAGCTAGAGACCACATTTCAGCTGGAGAGTTGCGTCATCATCTTCACCACATAGAACACTTCAAATATGGTCTAGGTCAATTTTTGTGGATTCGTACCTTTTCGCGAAGAGATGCCATTCCAAGAGGTGCCTTCTCACAATGAGCTGACCTAAGACTCACCTACATGTTCTTCATCTATGTCCATCTCATCTTCAGCTCATACACATGGGAAGTAGCTCAAATGATGAAAGGTTACCTTACACAAATGTGACCTTTCATAATTAGTTGCTGCCCCATTTATGCCATGACACCTAGATGCAAGTTTGATTCTAAGTCACACCTAGTTTGCTGATTAAGTTCACGCCAAGGAGGAGCCACACCATAAGCACCCTATGCCACCCATGTGAGTGCCTCATGACCAGCCATCCATGTGCCATGTGTGTGGATGAAATGGGCGCCAAAGGGAAAGGGGTTCTCTTTATTTGGCCAAAGCATCATCTTGTTTCAAAGTTGGCGCCAAGATGAACAGCAAGGGAACCATTCAGCCAAGGACATTTCCCCTCATCCAAGCATCATCTATTTTCGTTTTAAGACATGTATTTCCATTAAAAATACATGTATCTAGCCGAATGGACGCATAACTATTCGACCAAACCTATGCAGGCCTATAAATAGGGCTTTGGCATATCATTTGTATAAACCCTTTGATAAATTAAATCTTTGTGAGATTATTCTCTATTCAAGTTCTTTTTTAGAACTATATCGATTAACAAAGCTTAATTCCTAAGTTTATGGTGTCATTCCTTCCCCCTTGATACTTCTAGTTCCTAGTTCTTATAACTAGTGGGTCAAAGTCCTTACTACCATCCCTTATAAAACTTATAAGAAATGAGTCTTTGCTCCTTTATAGCATTGGTTCCTTCTTAGTTTTATAAGATACTATCTGTTCATCAGTATCTTCTATCACTATTTTCAAGCCTATATCTTCACCATCTTCCATCACCATTTCACGCCTATATCATCATCATTCCTTAACCATTCCTCCATTATTGAATTATCCATCATTTATCATCTAGAATCACCTGCATCATCACTAATGGTGGCCAAATTCTCTTAAATTTGAAGGATAATTCAACAACACTTCCGCAACCCATCTTTGATAACATTTCTATCCATTTCAATTCTTTCCATTTCCATTTCCTTTTTATTTCTTAATTATCAAATTACTTAATCAATTCTTCTTATTTTGTGCAGATTACTTATTGATTCAAGTGTAGCATTTGGTGTCTCTCCTAGATCGGGAAACAACAAGGTTGTTAACTTCTCCATCATTGAAGAAGCCTAGTTAGCCTTACATCAAGTGGTAATCATAGCTTAGTCAGATTGACAATCAAGTGATACAAAAAAAGCAACAAGAAATAAGAAAAAGAAAAAGACTCCTACATCAAATTTGGAGTGCAAAAGAAAGAAAAGAAAAAGAAGAAAATTCAAAGAAAAATAAAAAGTGAAGAAATTTGCAAAGTACACTCAAAGAGAAGCACAATGCAATCTGCCCAACAACAAACTAGAAGGAGAAATCCTTGTTGTTTCTTGTGAAGGAAGATAGTAAGTGTTTCAACTTGAGTTGTACGTTATTTTCATTTTATTATTATTTCATTTCCTTATTCTTTCATCTTTTCCTATTTCATTACCTTATCCTTTTTCTTAACCTTTTCTATCTTACCTCTACCATAACCATTTCTATACCCTAACCATTTTTTAAGCCGACACACAAACTAAGAAACTTGCTCAATCTTGAGTTGGTTCTTAAAAAGGACCCACAAGAGAGAATCGAAAGGTAAAAGGCAAACGAGAGGGTTAGATCAGAAGGGGGATCAAGAAAAAGCCAAGAACATATCCCCGAGTGTAAACACGAGTGTGAGTGGAGTGCAATCTGAAATTTTCTTTGGAGTGATCAAGTGAGCTTTTTTGAGTGTGCTGGTAAGGTTTTTAATTTATTTTTATTGCACTAACCATATCTCAAAGCCCCAGAGAAAATGCAGGAACACCAAACTTACAAATGCATGCACTCATTGGCGAAATGATGAGAATGTTTCGTGAAGAGTTCGATACTCTTCATGAAAAGATAGATCAACGTCAGGATCTACCACCAGCCTGTAATAATGGATCCCGTAGAAAATAACAACAACCACCACCTCCAGAAGAAGATGTTCAAGAAAAGTTTGACGAGGGAGAACAAACAGCATTCCAAGGCCCTAGACGTGCCATTGTTGATGACAATCTGAGCAATATCAAAATTAAAATTCCTCAATTCCAAGGAAAGACTGATCCTAAAGCCTATCTCGAATGGGAAAGCAAGGTGGAACACGTTTTTAATTTCCACAACTATTCCGAGATGAAGAAAGTGAGATTGGTATCCATGGAGTTCATAGACTATGCTTTAATATGGTGGGATCAATTTATTCCTGTTCACTATCACCGAGACTTGTTTCAAAAGTTACAGAATCTTAAACAAGGCCAGAGGAGTGTAGGGGACTACTACAAAGAATGGAAGTGGCAATGATCTGAGTCAACATTGAGGAGGATGGTGAAGCAACTATGGTGAGATTCTTTGCTAGACTTAATCCCAAAATTGCCAACACCTTGGAGTTGTATCATTACATCGAAATAGATGAGATGGTGCAAATGGCAATGAAAATTGAAAGGAAAATGAAGAGGAGACATACATCTCGCAATATTGCGCCCACACCATCAAAATGGAGTCCAAACAACATTAAGAAGCCAACTCCTCCTCCTGTCAAAGATCAAGTCGAATCTTCAAAGATTCAGCAAGTAAGTAAAGACCCCATCCGGGGAAAGCAAACCACTGAACGTTCAAGAGATATTAGGTGCTTTAAATGTCTTGGGAGGGGCCACGTATCTACATAGTATCCTAACTGGAACACCATGCTCTTACTTGGAAATGGTGAAATAGAATCTGAATCTGAAAAAGAAGAAGAGGCACACACTGAAGTCAATGAAGAAATAACTCTTGCAGATCCCGTTAATCAAGGAGAAGCCTTGGTAATTAAAAGAAGTTTGAATCTTTAAGTCACGGAAGACAATACACAGCGAGAGAACATTTTCCATACCCGATGCCATGTGAATGAAAAGGTATGTTTTGTTATTATAGATGGTGGAAGTTGTACTAACATGACTAGTACAATAATGGTGGAAAAGCTTGGTTTAAAAACAATGAAGCATCCGAATCCCTATAAGCTACAATGGCTCAATGAACGAGGGGAACTCAATGTTAGCAAGCAGGTGATAGCTCCTTTTTTAATTGGAAAATACAAGGACGAGGTGATGTGTGATGTTGTCCCTATGCACGCTAGCTATCTACTCCTTGGAAGACCATGGCAATATAACAAGAGGACTATTCACGATTGTTTTACCAATCAATACTCGTTCAACCATAAAGGGAAGAAGATTGTTCTGACTCCTTTAACGCCAAAACAAGTTCAGAATGATCAAATCAAAATGAAGCAAAGTGTTGAGGCTATAAGGAAAGGAAAGGCAACAGCAAGCACAGAGCAAACTGATCCGAAAACTAGTGCTTATTCTTCAAAGTGCTTGATATGAGAATGCTTACTAACAAAATACAAGGTTGAAGATGATTATTCTAACTTTGAACATACATATTTTTTCTTTGACATGTAGGATTTACCAAGAGGTACCATTTGTCAAAATGAAGGTTTAGGAGACATGATCTTTGGAAAACTAGAAGATGTGTCCATTGAGCAGCAAAATGAAATAATTTTTCATTTAAATGACGTGTCCTTAGAAGGATCAATGGACGTGACCTATGAGTACTCAATGATCATGCCTATTGGGGAATTAGGAGACACCACTTTTGGGATATCAAGGGACCTAAACGTTCAAAACAAAATTACATGGGCATATCTCACATAAGTACCTATTGAAGGGATCCCCACTTTTGAAAAAACATCAACTATGGATGGAGGGACGTTGAAAAGAAACCACCTTTTGATTTGAGGACAAATCACTTTAAAGAAGGGGGAATGATGTGATCCAAATCAACAACATAAATGGACTTGCATCTCTAACCTTTCATAATAATCAAAGGGGGATTATCTTTAACTTATTCTTTCTTTATTTCATAGTTATGATCATATTCTACAAACATTACATTTATAGCTATGATGATGATATTATGTAATGCATGAAGTTAGTATTATGAACCACATATTTATACATTTATATCTTATATTATTTAGCTTATAATATGCTTTCTTTTATAGGTGCATATTCGACCACATGATGGGAGCTGACTTAAAGCTAGAATTGGAGTCCAATAGCTATGGAAACTTGACTAGGACCGGGACAGCTCAAGATCATTTTGGGACAAAGTTGCCAATTGACCCCCGAGCTCATAGTTGACTTGAGCTGGACTTTTGAGCTAGCTAGAGACATCATTTCAGCTGGAGAGTTACACCATCATCTTCACCACACAGAACACTTCAAATAAGGTTTAGGTCAATTTTTTTGGATTCGTACCTTTTCGCGAAGAGATGCCATTCAAAGAGGTGCCTTCTCACAATGAGCTTACCTAAGAATCAACTACATGTCCTTCATCTATGGCCAGCTCATCTTCAGCCCATACACATGGAAGTAGCTCAAATGATGAAAGGTTACCTTACATTAATGTGACCTTTCATAATTAGTTGTTGCCCCATTTATGCCATGATACCTAGACGCAAGTTTGATGCCAAGTCACACCTAGTTTGCTGATTAAACTTCACGCCAAGGAGGAGCCACACCATATGCACCCTATGCCACCCATGTGAGTGCCTCATGACCAGCCACCCATGTCTCATGCGTGTGGATGAAATGGGTGCTATAGTGAAAGAGGTTCTCTTTATTATGCCAAAGCATCATCTTGTTTTAAAGTTAGCGCCAAGATGAATAGCAAGGGAACCATTAGGCCAAGGACATTTCCCCTCATCCAAACATCATCTATTTTCATTTTAAGGCATTTATTTCCATTAAAAAGACATGTATCTAGCCGAATAGACACATAACTATTCGGCCAAACCAATGCAAGCTTATAAATAGGGCTTTGGCATATCATTTGTATGAAACTCTTTGATAAATTAAATCTTTGTAAGATTATTCTCTCTTCAAGTTCTTTTTAGAACTATTTCGATTAAGCAAGCTTAATTCTTAAGTTTGTGGCGTCATTCCTTCCCCTTGATACTTCTGGTTCCTAGTTCTTATAACTAGTGGGTCAAAGTCCTTATTACCATCCCTTATAAGACTTATAAGAAACGGGTCTTTGCTCCTTTATAGCATTGGTTCCTTCTTAGTTTTATAAGATACTATCTGTTCATCACCATATTCCATCACCATTTTCAAGCCTATATCTCCACTTTCACGCCTATATCATCATCATTCCTTAATCATTCCTCCATTATTGAATTATCCATCATTTATCATCAAGAATCACGTGCATCATCACCAATGGTGGATGAATTCTCTTACATTTGAAACACATTTTAACAATACTTCTGCATCACATTTTTTTATAACATTTTTATCCATTTCAATTATTTCCATTTCCATTTCCTTTTCATTTCTTAATTAATAAATTACTTAATCAATTCTTCTTATTTTGTGCAGGTTACTTATTGATTCAAGTGTAGCATTTGGTGTCTATCCTAGGTTGGGAAACAACAAGGTTGCTAACTTCTCCATCATTGAAGAAGACTTGTTAGCCTTGCATCAGCAATGGAGGCACTATGCGATTCTGGAAATGCTCGGGCTATCGTTGTTTGTAATTTCAGTACGAAGAAGCTCGGAGATCTACTGAAAGTAGAACACCTAGTTCCTGCTGTCAATCAAGTGGAACTTCACCCTGTATGGCAGCAGCCAATGTTGGATGAATATTGTCGATCCAAGAGAATTCACTTGTCTGTGAGTTTGCAGATTTAAAAGAATCATATTTTTCTCATGTTGTTTGAATTCTTATCATTTTGAATCAACTGAGAAATTTGATTGTATTGGTAATGGATGTTAACATCTTTGATCCTAGGGATATTCACCTTTGGGTAGCCAAGGTGGAAATAACAGAAGGGTAAAGGTCCACGAAAACCCGGTTCTCAAGATAGTAGCAACACATTTGGGGAAATCTCTAGCACAAGTGGCTCTCCGTTGGGGACTCCAAATAGGGCATAGTGTAGTGCCTAAGAGCAATGTTGAGTCAAGGATAAAAGAAAATCTTGACATTTTTAGTTGGTCTATCCCTGAAGATTTGTTTGCCAAGTTTTCTAAAATCGAACAGGCAAGTGTTAACTTCTTGTCTTCATTACCATTGCTTCTCTAACATGTGTATAGTTACTGCAGACTGGTTAATGTTTGTGTTGAAAGTTAATAATAGATGGCAGCAAATGGGGCGACTGATTTTGTCAAAAATTAGGCAGCATGGTTTTGTTGAAATTGGCAAGAGAAAATTACCCAATTTAGTCCCTATACTTTAGGGTATTTATAAGATTAGTCCTTAAGCTTCAACTATAAATACTCTAACCCATTTAGCTTCAAAACCATCCCAAATCAATCTAGTTGTCTCCCAATACTAGAGAATTTAGAGAGTTTTCTTGAGAATTGTTTTCTCTATTTTATCAAGAGATAATTGTTATTGTTTTCTCCTTGTTAGATCGAGAGTAGTTGTAATTCCTATTTTCTCATAGTGAAATTCTTCTATCTTTGCCCGTGGTTTTTACCCTATATTATTTAGGGTTTTCCACGTAAAATTTGTCTTCTTTACCTTCATTTTTTTATCAAATTATAAGTTGTGATTTTGCCCTATCCGATAGTCGTATTCCACAATAATTGATATCAAGAGCTATATTAGAGTGTGAAATATCTACTTATTATGTTTGTGGTTGCCACCAAAAGGTAGATCCTCTAACATAAGAAAGTAAGAAGGGTATTACCCATTCTTTGAAGGTTCCAAAGAACTATTCACGGCAGTGAAATAGTGGGAGCTCTCTGTAATAGAAGTTATGGAAACGAAATTTAATATTGAAAAGTTCAATGGGAGAAATTTCTCATTGTGTAAATTGAGGATGAAGGTCATCCTGAGGAAAGACGGTTGTCTAGAAGGTATCAGTGAAAGGCCGGTAGATTTCACAGATGACAACAAATGGATAGAAATGGATTGGAATGATATGTCAAACTTTCATCTAGCATTAGCGGATGAATTATTGTCAAGCATCGAGGAGAAGAAGACAACTAAGGAGATATGGGATCATCTCACAAAACTGTACGAGGTCACATCATTGTATAATAAATTTTTTCTTAAGAGGAAATTGTACACTCTCTGGATGCGAGAATCCACTTCAGTGACGATGCACTTAAACACACTGAACACTTTATTTTCTTAGCTTATATTCTTAAGATGTACAATAGGAGAACAAGAACGTGCTGAACTTCTACTTCAAAGTCTACCTGATTCGTAGGATCAACTCATCATCAACTTGACAAAAAGTAATGTCACCAGTCTAGTCTTCAATGACGTTGCAGTTGCTGTTCTACTAGAAGAAAATCGGTGCAAGAACAAGGAAGACAGACAAGTAAATCTGCAACAAGCATAAGCCTTGACAACAATGAGAGGGAGATCAATAGAATGTGGCCAAAGTAACAGTCAAAAACATGGTAGATCAAAGTCGAGAAGCAAAAAGAATTTAAAGTGCTACAATTATGGAAAGAAGGGTCACTTGAAGAAGGATTATTGGAGTCTAGGAAAAAACTCCAATCCATAAGGCAATACCACAAACACTTCAGATGATGGAGATTCTCTATGTTGTGAAGTGTCAACCACCGTGGAAGGTAGAAAAAGATTTATAGATATATGGGTCATCGATTCAGGAGCAACATATTATATGACCTCAAGAAGAGAATAGTTCCATCATTATGAACCTGTCTCAGGAGGATCTGTGTATAGTTGCAATGATCATGCCTTAGAGATCGTTGGCATTGGAACCATCAAATTGAAGATGTATGATGGAAGAATTAAAGTTGTTCGAGATGTGCGACACGTGAAAGGCCTGAAGAAAAATTTATTATCCTACGGATTGTTGGATAATAATGCAAGCAAGATTAAAAAATGGAAAGGAATCATGAAGGTGTTCCATGGATGCTTGTGGTGATGAAAGGCAAAAAGATAGCATCAAACTTGTACATGCTAAAGGGAGAGACTTTGCTAGAAGAAGAAGCCACTTTTTCCTCTTGTAGTTCAGATTCTGCAATGTTATTGCATTAGAAACTTTGACACATGTCAGAACAAGGAATGAAAGTCCTTGCGGAGAAAAACCTACTTCCAGGCTTAACAAAGGTATCACTTAATTTGTGTGAGCATTGCATAACAAGTAAGCAGCACAGGTTGAAATTCAACACGTCAAATTCTAGAGGCAAAAGTGTTCTAGAATTGGTTCATTCTGACGTATGGAAAGCACGAGTTACATCCCTAGTTGGAGCAAAATACTTTCTCTAATTTATTGATGACTACACTAGGAGATTTTAGGTGTATCCTATTAAGAAGAATTCAGATGTGTTTTTAACTTTCAAAAACTTCAAAGCGCATGTGGAACTTGATTCTAGAAATAAGATCAAGTGTTTCGGAATATATAATGGTGGAGAATACACAAGTGAAGAATTTGATGACTTTTGCAAGAAAGAATGCATCAAAAGACAGTTTACAATGGTGAACACTCCACAACAAAATACAGTGGCAGAGCGGATGAACATAACCTTGTTAGAAAGAACAAGAGAAATGTTGACGGCTGCAGGCATAGAAAAATCATTTTGGGTAGAACCAGTCAATACCGCCTGTTATTTGGTGAATCAAGCTCAATCAACTGCAATAAAGCTGAAGACACCAATGGAGATGTGGACTGGTAAACCAGCTGATTATTTAAATCTGCATGTATTTGGAAGTATTGTGTACGTAATGTAAAACTCCCAAGAAATTTCAAAGTTGGATCCAAAATCCAGGAAATACAAATTCTTGGGGGTAAGTTGATGGTGTAAAGGGGTGTCACTTGTGGGATCCCACTACCCGTAAAGTGATCATCAGTAGGGATATTATCTTTGTAGAAGATAAACTATAAAGAAAAGAAGAAGATGCTAGCGCTGAAAAGTCTAAGACTACACAGATACATGTGGAAAAGGAGTTTGAACAAGGAGATTCTTCTGAAGCAGAACCAGCACATGATGAACAAGAACCAGAGAGTTCTGAAGCTATAAAAACTCGTCAATCAGATCCTATGATAAGACGTCCCAATTGGCACTCAAATTATTTTATAGAAGGAAATATTGCATATTACCTTTTAACAGAGGACAGTGAGCCATCAACATACCAAGAGGCAATAAACAGCTTAGATGCTTCACTATGGATAATGGCGATGCAAGAAGAAATTGAAGCCCTTCATAAATATAATACATGGGACCTTGTGCCACTACCACAAGGAATGAAGCCATTTGGTAACAAATGGGTATTCCAAATCAATCGAAATGGTAACAATCAAGTGGAGAGTTATCATGCAAGACTGGTGGTCAAAGGATATGCTCAAAAAGAATGTATTGATTTCAATGAAATCTTTTCTCATGTGGTTCGACTAACAACAGTTTGAGTAGTCTTGGTAATGTGTGCTACAGTGAATTTACATCTAGAGCAGCTAGATGTTAAAACAACTTTTTTTCATGGAAATCTTGAAGAAGAGATTTATATGCTCCACCATGAAGGTTTTGAAGAAAAAGAAAAGAAGAACTTGGTTTGCAGGTTGAACAAATCTCTTTACGGTCTAAAGTAGACCCCGAGGTATTGGTATAAGAGATTTGATTCCTTCATTATGTGCCTTGGATACAACAGACTTAATGCATACCCTTGTGCTTATTTCAAGAGGTTTGGTGATAACGATTTTGTTATATTGCTGTTGTATATGGATGGCATGTTGGTTGGAGGACCCAAAAAAGATCATATTAAAGAATTGAAGGCACAACTGGCTAGGGAATTTGAAATGATGGACTTGGGATCAGTAAACAAGATTCTTGGGATGTAAATTCACCGAGACAGAAGTAATAGGAAGATTTGACTTTCACAAAAGAATTACTTGAAGAATATATTGTCATGATTCAACAAGCAAGATTATAAGTCAATTTCTACCCCTCTTCCTATTAACTTCAAATTATTCTCCAGTATGAGTCCTAGTAGTAAAGAAGTGAGGATGGAGATGTCTCGAGTGTAGTATTCATCGACAGTGGAAAGTTTAATGTTCGCCATGATATGCACAAGACCAGACATTGCATAAGCAGTGAGTGTGGTTAGTCGGTACATGGCGAATCCATGAAAAAAGCATTGGAATATAATAAATAGGATCCTGAGATAATCAAAGGGACCTCAAATATTGCATTATGTTATGGAGGATCAAACTTACTTATCAATGGGTATGTTGATTCTGACTATGCAGGGGATTTGGATAAAAGCAAATCTACTACATGATATGTGTTCAAAATTGCTGGTGGAGCTGTAAGCTGGGTTTCAAAATTGTAGTCAGTTGTGGCTACATCCACAACAGAGGCAGAATATGTAGCAGCTACACAAGCCAATAATGAAGCAATTTGGTTGAAGATGCTATTAGAGGAGCTTGGGCACAATCAAGAGTATGTCTCTCTGTTTTGTGATAGTCAAATAGCCTTGTATCTAGCAAGGAATCCAACATTTCATACCAATTATAACATATATGATGTACCCTAGTTTGGCTTCTAATGCAACTTGATGTAAGACATTTGTACCTTAATAAATTGATTTAGGATCTAGGAAGGAAGCAAAACAACCTGCATAAGTGAATGGCTCAAAAAGAGAGGGTTAAAGATGGTAAATGTATGGGTGAATAGGTGGGATGTTTAAAATGAGAGATGGAAGCGGAAGATGGTTGATATGGCTATGGTTATGGCATATGAAACAAAGGGGTGTTTGTGAGGTAGTATCTTAAAGAAGTCTCAAAGAAGAACCAATACTATAGAGAGTAAAGACCTAGACTTTATATTGCTTCTTTAAGGGGTGGTATTAAGTACTTTGACCCACTATCTATAAAGAGATAGTAACCATAAGTATCAAGGTGAAAAAGGGGATTGATGCCATAAGTATAAAATAATTGATAAGTCGATAAAAGTCACCATGACTTAAGGAAGAGAATAATCTCACTTATATTAATCAAAAAGGTCTGCTTACAAATGAATTATGATGGCATATTTATAGTTTTCAAAGGGTTTAGGCTGAATAAACACTTGATGGTTCGGCCAAGGTTGAAACCCCTTTGAAAATACATGATTTTTGATGAAAATACATGATTTAAATGAAGATACATGTTCTTGGCCGAATGGTTATGTGTTGGTTCGGCCCTAAGGATGATTTGAATACATTTGGAAGTTATTTTCGCGCCAAAATGAAGAGGAATAAGTCTTTGGCTGAATAGGAAGCATCCCTTGGTGTTTTGGTGCCTATTTGATGTCATATGGAGTGCACATGCTTGAATGATGCACATGACAGCCTACCTGAATGCACATGGGTCTTCTTACAATGTGTGAGCTTATTTAAGGTAAAATGCATGATGTTGAGAGGTGTTTGAGTGATATAAGCTATGAATGCATGTCATGAGCTAAGTACATAATGATATAATATATGTAAGCTAATGTGTAAGACCTAGGAGCTAAAATGAATGCATATGAGATAACAAATGAATGATTAAGCATGCTTCCATTTCATGAATGTAATGAATCATGCTTAAATAGATGTAAGATTAATCTAACATACTTATAACATTGTGTATAATCATAAAGATATGTGTATATGTTGTATGCATGAATATCATATAACATGGTATTCATAAATGATAAATAGAAACATGTAATAATAATATCCTAAGAAATGATATGTAATCATAGCATATATTTGAATGATATAAAAGACATGATCAACTAAGCATAGGATGGAAATAATAATATGATAATTTATACTAACATGTGAATGCATTCTTATGATAGAATAGAATATATAAATGATATAATATAAGATAGGGTAAGAAAGAACTCCCTTAGAATCAGCAATTTGGATTTAGGGATTTCATCTCTCCCCTTGTTTTAGGTGATTTGTCCTCAAATCGAAGTAGTTTCTCATTGAAGACCTTCTTGATGTTGGAAGGACTGAATCCTTATGTTTTCCTCCAATAGATGCTTCACACAAAATGTTGAAACTCTTGGCTTTAATTCTGGTAACTTTACGTTCTTTTATGGGAGGACACAATGTTTGGGAACCATCACATGTCCTATGAACGAGAGAGACATATCCTTTGGTGAAGATAATAACTCCTTGGTGCTGATTTAAACCATCATGTCCTTTCACCTTTGTGCCTCTCCAAATGATTACCTTTAAGGTTGATAGGATTTCACCATAAGGATAGAACAAGTTGCTGCAACAAAAATCAAAGTTAGTAAATGAAAAACTATTAACAAGATGAATGGAAATAGCAAACTAGGGTGGATGTTTAATGGGAATTGGTTGCTTAATGATGAAAAACTCCATTGGTTGTTGAATTCCCTTCAATATGTGCAATGTACTTGGAGCATGAATGATATCAATTCTTCGTACTTCAATTGGCACATTCTTTCGAATTTCAAGAGGTACACCCTTTGAAATGTCAAAGGACATGTATTGTGGATCACCAAAAGTTACGTCTATTGATTCTTCAAAAGACATGTTTCTTAAATCTTCAACTTGAAGTGACATGTCTATTGGATTGTTCTGCACAACAAAAGAAAGAGTAGGAGTATGATTAGATAAAATATGTTCTTCACCCTCATTTTCCTTTTCTTCTTTGTTTTCAGATTCAATCCTTTCATTTTTCTCATTTTCAACTCTCTCCAAGCTTATTTGTTTCTCATGCCAAACTTCTCTTTCAACTTTCTTCATGGCTTTAGTTTTCTCCCATTCCTCTATATATGATTGGAGGGTAACTTGACTTGGAAGCATAGGTGCCAATATGATTTTCTTTCCTTTATGTTGGAAAGAATACTTGTTAGAAAATCCATCATGGGTAGCTTTGTTGTCAAACTGCCAAGGACATCCTAATATAATATGGCTTGCACTCATAGGAACCATGTCACAAAGGACTTCATCATTGTATCTTCCAATTGAGAAAGGAACAATAACTTGTTCGGTTACCTTGGCTTCCCTCACATCATTAAGCCACTGATGTTTGTAAGGATGAGGATGCTTGGAAGCCTTTAGACCCAACTTTTCCACCATGTGAGTACTTGTTACGTTTGTACAATTTCCTCCATCAATGATCACCACGTAAATTTTATCTCCCACGTGACATTTGGTATGGAAGATGTTCTCTCTTTGTTCATCCTCTTAACTTTAAATGTTCAAATTCCTTTTGACTACAAAGATGTTGGATAGAAGAGACATGTTAGCAAATAAGGAAAAATAAAATGTGTGTAGGACCTTACCAGAATATACTCTCACAAAGCCTTACGAGTCACTCCAAGGAAAAATTGAATGTCACTCAATCCGCTTGTGTTTGCACTCTAGGACTTAATGTCTTTTACTTGTCATCTTTTGTTCTTACACACACTCCAGCCTTTTTCCTCTCAATTTTCTTGTCCCAAGTTCTAGAGAACTTTACTCAAAACCGTATCAAGTAAATTTTTACTTGTTTGGTGTCGGCTGTAAAAGGGTTAGTAGGAATGAAAAACCAAATATAATGAAAGGGTGGCTTAGAAATAAAAAGAAGAGAACAAAAGGGGTTACTTACACAAAGTCACTTTACAACCTTCTATCACCACAATCAATTTGAAAGGCTTACTTGAATGGCTTGGTGATGATAATTGTTGATGAGTGCTTCAACTTTTTTCTTTTTCTTTTTTTTTTCTTCCTTTGAGTGCTTTGAATTTCTTTGCTGGATTTTTTTCTCTTGATTTCTTTCACTTTGCACTTCACTGGCACTTCTTTTTGTATTTTTGTTGTTGTTGTTGCACGTTGCTTCTTCCACCAAAGCTCTGATTACCGCTTGATGTACCCTAGTTTGTCTTCTGATGCCACTTGATGTAAGACATTTGTACCTTAATAAATTGATTGTGGATCTAGGAAGGAAGCAAAACAACATGCACAAGTGAATGGCTCAAAAAGAGAGGGTTAAGGATGGTAAATGTATGGGTGAATAGGTGGGCTACTTAAAATGAGAGATGAAAGCAGAAGATGGTTGATATGGATATGGTTATGGCGTATGAAACAAAAGGGTGTTTGTGAGGTAGTATATTAAAAAAGTCTGAAAGAAGAACCAATGCTATAGAGAGCAAAGACCCAGACTTTATATTGCTTCTTTAAGGGGTGGTATTAAGTACTTTGACCCACTATCTATAAAGAGATAGGAACCAGAAGTATCAAGGTGAAAAAGGGGATTGACGCCACAAGTATAAAATACTTGATAAGTCGATAAAAGTCACCAGGACTTAAGGAATAGAATAATCTCACTTATATTAATCAAAAAGGTCTGCTTACAAATGAATTATGATGGCATATTTATAGTTTTCAAAGGGTTTAGGCTGAATAAACACTTGATGGTTCGGCCAAGGTTGAAACCCCTTTGAAAATACATGATTTTTGATGAAAATACATGATTTAAATGAAAATACATGCTCTTGGCCGAATGGTTACGTGTTGGTTCGGCCCTAAGGATGATTTGAATTCATTTGGAAGTTATTTTGGCGCCAAAATAAAGAGGAATAAGTCTTTGGCCGAATAGGAAGCATCCCTTGGTGTTTTGGCACCTATTTGATGTCACATGGAGTGCACATGCTTGAATGATGCACATGACAGCCTACTTGAATGCTCATGGGTCTTCTTGCAATGCTTTGGTGAGGTTGCAACCATAGGATGGTGTCTTGAAGTCCATGGAATGAAGATAGGCAACAACTAGGCGTGAATTAGCTTCCAACGTGTATCTAGATGATATGGAATCCATTGGGCAGCCTAGAGATGAACTAGCTTCAAGGTAAGCTAGATGAGTGTCTTGGTAGCTAACTAGGTGATTTATAGCTTGATGAACTGAAGCTAGTTAGCTTTGGTCTTCTCAGCTCCTCAGCTACTGTCCCAGCTACCTCTAGTCCACTTTTCAGTAATTTGGTCCAAACCTCTCCTCCAGCTAAGTTCAGCTACATGCTAGCTCCTCAAGCTAAGTTGAAGCTTCTTATGTGATGAAATGAGCTGCCATAATGTTCATGAGATAGTGTGAGCTGCTATTCTTGTCCTTTTAGCTAACCAAGCTACCATAATATGTCTTGCTTTTTGTTTCACCTATAGGAATCACCAAACAAATAAAATAAGCAATGTGTGAGCTTATTTAAGGTAAAATGCATGTTGTATTGAGGTGTTTGAGTGATATAAGCTATGAATGCATGTCTTGAGCTAAGTACATAATGATATAACATACGTAAGCTAATGTGTAAGACCTAGGAGCTAAAATGAATGCATATGAGCTAACAAATGAATGATTAAGCATGATGCCATTTCATGAATGTAATGAATCATGCTTAAATGGATGTAAGATTAATCAACATATTTATAACATTGTGTATCAATCATAAAGATCTGGGTATATGTTGTATGCATAAATATCATATAACATGGTATTCATAAATGATAAATGGAAACTTGTAATAATAATATCCTAAGAAATGATATGTAATCATAGCATATATTTGAATGATATGAAAGACATGATCAACTAAGCATAGGATGGAAATAATAATATGATAATTTATACTAACATGTGAATGCATGCTTATGATAGAATATAATATATAAATGATATAATATAAGATAGGGTAAGAAAGAAATCCCTTAGAATCAGTAATGAAAAACATCCATGGTGTGATTAAGTCATGGAGAAAATTGGAGCTAGTTTGGATCATATCAATATCAGATTTCATGACAAAGGCAATCAATGTTGATAAATTTACTTGGTGTTAATCCTCTTGTGGCCTGTCAAAAACATAAGCAACGTGATATTACAAGGTGAAAAGAATGGTGTGAATATATGATTGTTTCAATCAAATCTTCAAGTGGGATATTGTTAAAAGTCAATAATAGATGGCAGCAAATGGGGCTGCTGATTGAAATAAATCGGGTGGCTGATTTGGTCAAAATTAGGCAGCATGTTTTTGTTGAAATTGGAAAGGGAAAATTAACCAATTTAGTCCCTCTATATTAAAGTATTTACAAGATTAGTCCTTAAGATTCAACTATAAATACCCTAACCCATTTAGCTTCAAAACCATCTCAAATTATTCTAGCATTCTCCCAATACTAGAGAATTTAGAGAGTTTTCTTGAGAATTGTTTTCTACTTTTTATTAAAAGAGAATTGTTATCGTTTTCTCCTTCTTAGATCGAGAGAAGTTGTAATTCTTATTTTCTCATAGTGAAATTATTCTATCTTTTTGTGGTTTTTACCCTATATTATTTAGGGGTTTTCCACGTAAAATTTGTGTCTTCGTTATCTTCATTTTTATTTTCTCAAATTATCAGTTGTGATTTTGCTCTATCCTATAGTCGTATTCTTCAACAGTTTTTGCTCCCTATAAGCCTTCATTTGATGCTTATCATGATATCATTCGTTGTGTTTATATAAGTTACCCAAATTCAGATAAGTATTTGAATTATGTGACTCTGCATTGTAGGAGAAGCTAATTAGAGGCTTATGGTCCATATTGGACCCTTGAAGAACTCTGAGATGGTGAAATCTGAACCCAAATATGTTCAAAATCGATATCGAAATGTAAATAAATGGATGATACTAAATTTCAGGTATGCAAGTAATGAGTCGATATCAATAATGCATATATTATGTATGGAGTATTTATAGTCTACTCTTATAAATGATCAATGAAATAAGAGGTCCCTTCATAATTTAATGTTGCATCTTCTTTTGCTTCATAATTTAATGTTACATTAGAGAAGTAGACTTTTAACTAACTGGTCCTAGGTTTAAATTCTACTTTAGGAGATTTAATTCAATCCGAATTAAAGAATTTAGAATGTTAAAATGAAAGAGTTAATGTGTCCATTAAGAATCGGTAACTCGTTTCCTATGTCTTCCTTAAATTTTTATGATTTTCAGTAGGGGCGGAGGTAGGCCTGAACCTATTTAGGCCATAGCCCTCTCAATGGAAAAATCTTTTAAGAGTTCTATTTAATTTTTTTAATTATAATTAAACTTAGTTAAAATTAAATAGAGTCCTATTTAATTTCAAATTTAATTATAATTTTATCTTTTTAAAGTCTTAAATGAAGAGTTACTTTCTTATAACTTATATATTATAATGCGCTTTTATTTATTTGTTTATATTCATTATATGTTTTTTAAATTTTAAATTTTCTTTTTAAAGATCAAACATAATCAAATATTTTAACTCAAGTTTAAGTTTTTATGTTATTTTGTAAGTTTTTTTTATTATTTTTCTGAAATTTCATACTTTATTTTTATTTTGTTCCTTAATTACTTATGAACTTGTGGAGTTATTAGTGGTTTGTTTAGTATTTCTTTTAATATCACCTGTAAGATTATAATAAAAAATTTAAAAGGTATTCTTCATATCTTATTTTATTCAATCAAAATTATTTAGTACTTCTTTTGTCACAATCATAGATGATTTTAGTTTTATGAAAAAGAGAGTTCATGTTAATTGATGAAAAATATTATATTTTAAACTATGCATTTATACAAAATTTTAAAAGTTCTTTTAGAACATGCAATTATATTAATTTTAGTTGTTGTTTTTTTTAAATTAAAAGATTGTATATAAAAGTAATATTAGATAAACTTTTTTATTATAATTATATTGACCCAATTAATAATAATTTTTTAGAACCGCTATTGATTCTTAGGCGTCGTACTAGGAGCAAATTTTTTCCCCTCTTAAAATGGATGAACAAACTTGATAAAATTTAGACTATATTTTTGAAAAACTTTGTAATTGGATTGCATGTTATTGTCATGGACCGCCAGCCCATGACTGAGCCCAGTTCGTTCAAGAATGCCAGAGATTATCTTTGCCACATTTTGGGCCTTCTAGAATACCCAGGAGAACTGGCTCATCCACCTTGGAGAAGGAAAAGGCATGATAATTATTTGAAATTATTTTAGAGATAATTCCCAAAAATTATCCCCTTTTTTAGCTTGTAGATAAAGTAGGGCTCTCATCATGACCATTGATGTAATTTAATTTTAACCGTTGATTATAGGGGGCTCCAACTATAAAAGAAGGCTTACCCCTACCTCATTTACACACTTCAGATTGAGGAATACAAGTTAGCATTCACTCTAAACTCTTTCTTTTTCCTTTATGTACCTATCTATTTATTTTCCCCCATTTCCTTTGTTTCTACGACATTCTAAGCTTTCTTGCTTAGTGATGGTTTGGGTTACTTAGTTGATTTTTGGCCTTGAAAATTTCTAAGTCTGTACGAGCTTGCTAGCAACAGCCTAGGCCCGTGATAAGTGGTATTAGAGCTTGTTTTTGCTGATTTTCGTTGGTTCGAGATGGCTCCAGAACAAGGCGAGGCAACAGGTTCAGATGGTAATGAAACCTGCAATGCTAGAAAGAATAGAGAACCATCGAAAGATGTTCTCACGTCCATCCAGAAGAAGGTTATCAGGCTCGAGGGTTCCATGATAGAACCCAAGAGAGTACTAGACATGATGGAGTCCATAAACCTAGAAAGGTTGGGATCATTGGATTTCGAAGAGATGGAGTCCTTGGAGAATACCAAGGAAGAGATTCAAGAGACACTTAAAGGGTTGGATGTGAAGATGGTTGATCGAGGTAATTCCTTGGAAGCCATGGTGGTGTATTTAAGGAAAGAGGTTGAGGAACTCAAGAGCAAGGGTTCCGACTCTAAGGTGGAAGAGTTGAAAAGGGAGGTCGAGTTACTCAAGACCGAGTTGTTGGTGTACAAAGCTGCATTCGAGAATAGCATAGCCACTGTTACACCCAAAGCCTTAGTAAACCAGAGAAGTTCAAAGGGACAAGGTCCGCCCAAAATGTCGAGAATTTCCTCTGGGGGATTGGACCAATACTTTACAGCCATGAAATCATGGAGGATGCCAAAAGAAATAAGTATCACTAGCATTTACTTGTCGGAGGTTGCCCTCATATGGTGGCGATGTAGATCCAACGATGTGAAGCATGGGAACGCTACCATCGAGACATGAGTAGAGTTCCAAGCTGAGTTCAAGGAATAGTTCTACCCGGAGTATGCTAAAGAGGAAGCGTGGTCCAAGTTGAGGCGTCTGAAGAAGGAAGGGTCATTGTGGGAGAATGTTTGAAAGTTTGTCGAACTAAGTCTCGAGTTTGAGTGAGGAGGACGGGTTCTTCACCTTCATGGATAGACTGAAACCATGGGCGAAGAATGAGCTAAGGTGACGAGGTGTCAAAGAGCTCTCAATTTCCTTGACAACATCCGATTCAATCATTGATCTTGGCGTTAAGAATGTGGACTCCAAACCAAAGCTAAAGTTATGAGGCAACAATGGTGATAGGGACAAGGCGTCCAAATATGACAAAGATTCGAGTTTTACTAGCAAGCCATCGAATGGTAAGCACTTGGATAAGAAAAACAAGAAGATTATCCAATGTTACAACTACTAGGGCTAAGGGCATTTGACGAGGGACTGCCCGCATAAGAATAAACTCTCAGCCATTAAGGAGAAAGATGGGGAGGAGAGTTAGACTCTTAAACTTTTCTCCATCCTTCGCACCATGGAGGTCAAGAAGGATCGAAAGAGGAAGGGGTTGATTTTCATTGACATCAACGTTGTTGGCCAGAAATTGAGTGCACTAGTGGACACCGGTACCTCAAAGTTGTTCATGCTTGAACAAGTTTCCAAGAGACTTAACCTTCATGTGGAGAAGGAAACTGGTTCCATCAAAACTATAACGGCGAAGAAGTTCTGATTGCGCAGGTCGCGAAGGGAATTGAGTTAACCGTTGGAGGTTGGTCAAAAAGGGAAGCCATCAAGTTGATTCCTCTTGATAACTTTGACTTTGTGCTTGGGTTAAGTTTCTTGGACCAGATCAATGCTTTCACAGTCTCTTTTGTCAATTGTTTGTGCATCCTGGATCCAAAGAAACAGTGCATTGTTCTAGTGAACCAAGGGTACGGAGTAGGGGCCAAAGTTTTTTCCGTAATTCAATTATCGAAGGCGGTGCACAAGGAGGAACTAACAATTTTAGTTATCTTGATGTGTGATGAGCCAACCACAAACAATAAAGTTCTCGACGTGGTGAGTCACGTTTTGGTAGAATTCCAAGATGTGGTGGTTGTCGAGTTGACTAAGAAGTTGTCTCCAAAGATGGAGGTAGATCACAAGATTGACCTTGTGCCGAATATAGAGCCACCCGCTCGAGCCCTTTACCGAATGGCTCCTCCCGAGTTAGAGGAGATGCGTAGACAGTTGAAGGATCTCCTTGATCCTAGATACATCCGACTATCCAAGTCCCCCTATGGTGCACCGATTTTGTTTCAAAAGAAGCATGATGGTTCATTACAAATGTACATTGATTGTCGTGTTTTGAATAAGCTCACAGTGAAGAACAAGTACCCTATTCCTCTTATTACAGACTTGTTCGATCAGCTTGGTGGCGCAAGGTGGTTTACTAAGCTGGATTTGTGATTAGGCTATTACCAAGTTAGGATATCCAAAGGAAATGAACCGAATATAGCCTGTGTGACTAGGTACATTCCTATGAGTACCTTGTGATGTCGTTTGGCCCCACAAATGCTCCGGCCACTTTCTGTACCTTGATGAACAAGGTGTTGCAACCCTTTTGAATAAAATTATTGTAGTCTACCTCGACGACATAATTATCTATAACAAGATGTTGGAGGAGTATGTTGAACATTTGAGGCAAGTGTTCCTAGTTTTGCAAAAGAATGAGCTCTTTTTTTTAAAGAAGATAAGTGCTCATTTACCAAAACGAAGGTTTCTTTCCTTGGCCACATTGTTGGAGGTTACAAAATCTGGATGGATAGGGACAAGATTCGAGCCATTGACAAAGTGGAGGTGCCAACCAAGGTGATGGGACTGAGGTAATTCCTGGGGTTGGACAACTATTACCAAAGGTTTGTCAAGGGTTACTCAAGAATCTTTTTCCCATTGACCGAGTTATTGAAGAAAGATAATGTGTGAGATTGGGGCCTGAAGTGTCAAAGTGTCTTTGACGAAATCAAGCTTGCTATGATAAGCGAGCAAGTTTTGGTGTTGCCAAACCACACCAAACCATTTGAAGTATTCATTGATGCATCCGACGTTGCTATTGGTGGGGTCCTAATATAGGAAGGACATCCAGTTACTTATGAAAGCCATAAGCTCAATGGACCGAAAGGAGATACATGGTCCATAAAAACAGATGATTACAATTGACACTATTTATGCACATGGCGACATTATTTGCTTGGGTCCAAGTTCGTGGTGTTTACCAACAATGTTGCCAATAGTTACTTCTTAACCCATAAGAAGTTGTCACTGAAGCATGCTCATTGGCAAGATTTTCTTATCGAGTTTGATTTGTCCTTGGAGCACAAACTAGGGAAATAGAATTTTTTAGCTGATGCCTTAAGCCGAATGTATGACATGGAGCTTGTGAGTTTGTTGATGGGACAGATGTGGGAGCGTATCAAGGAGGGGTTATCACATGATCTAATGGTGACTTCATTGCTTGAGCTTGTCAAGGAGAGCAAGACTCGAAAGTTTTGGCTTAATGGAGGCTTGTTATATACTCGAGGACACCGCCTCTATGTACCACATTTTGAAGGTTACGAAAGGAGCTCATGAAGGAATGTCATGATCCTAAGTGGGCAGAACATCCGGGGATCCACGGACTTTGGCCTTAATAGCGAAACATTATTATTGGTCGTACATGGGCAATGATGTTGAGGCCTATGTGAAGACTTGTCTTATGTGCCATCAAGAAAAAGATAGAGCAGAGGAGACCAGCTGGATTGTGTGCCTCTGCCAATCCGTGAAAAACCATGGGAAAGTCATTCCATGGATTTCATTTACGGTTTGCCTATTTTCGACGGATTTTCTAGCATCGTGATTGTGGTTGATAGATTTTCCAAGTATGAAACCTTTATTTCAGCATCCAAAGTATACCCATTTGAGCAGGCAGCTCGTCTATTTCTCAAGTACATGGTTAAGTACTGGGGTGTTCAAAATATAATTATCAGTGATCGGGACACAAAGTTTGCTGGGAGGTTCTGCAATGAGTTGTTCAAGTTGATGCGGTCAATCTTGAACTTCTCGATGAGTGTTCATCCATAGAGGATGGGCATACTGAGAGACTGGATGCAATCATAGAGACCTACTTAAGGCACTATATGAGTGCCACACAATGTGACTGGCCAAAATTGTTAGATATAGCCCAGATTTCCTACAATTTGCAGAGGAGTGAAGCAACCAATCAGAGTCCATTTGAGAATGTTACCGGTAGAAGCCGCTTGCACCAAATGCGATTGTGACCGGGTATAAGGGGCCAAATCCAACATCATACCAATTTGCTAAAAAGTGACAATAACAAGAATAACTAGCATGTGTTTGGTTGCACAAGGCCGGAAAACGAACCAAGAAGTGGGAGGATCGGAAGCATGGGGACGTAAATTTTAAGGTTAATGACGCGGTCCTTGCCAAATTAAGTGGGATCTTGCACAACCCATATCACAAAGGGCTTGTGTTAATATACGAGGGGTCGTTTAAAGTTCTGAAGTGGGTAGGCATTATGGCCTACAGATTGGAGTTTCCTTCAACCATCCAAGCTCATCCTATGTTCCATCTGAGTTTGTTGAAGTTATACCATCAGGATGAGGAGAAGCTAGATCGAGGGAAGTCACACCAAGAGCCAATCGGGGTAAAGGCCTCTTACAATAAAGAAGTAGAAGTCATCCATGCAGAGAGATCCATTCATCGAGTGGGACAATGGCCAAGGCATGAATACCTTGTTCAGTGGAAGGGACATCCATAGAGTGAGGGAAGTTGGGAACCTTCTGAAGCCTTATGGAAATTATGAGATAAGATAGACCAGTTTCACTCTAGTCGCGCAAAAAGGGCGTTGCTAGAACTAGTGGGGGAGAATGTCACGGAATGCTAGCCCATGACCGAGCCTAGTTCGTTCAAGGCTTCCAGAGATTATCTTTGCCACATTTTGGTGCTTTTAGAAGACCCAGGAGAGTTGGCCCATCCTCCTTGGAGAGAGAAAATGCATGATAATTATTTGAAATTATCTTAGAGATAATTTCTACAAATTTTCCCTTGTTTTAAGCTTGTAGATAATGTAGTGCTCTCATCCTGACCCTTGATGTAATTTAATCATAATTTTTTATTGTAGGGGGCTTCAACTATAAAAGGAGGCTCCACCCCACCTCATTTATACACTTCAGATTGAGGAATACAAGTTAGCATTCACTCTAAACTCTCTTTGCAACACATACATTTTCGTACACAAGTCATAGGTATCACATGACTTTTAAAAACATTTACTTAATTATAAACCCCATAAATTTTTGTTTGGAAAATAAACAAAACATTTTAATATAATAATAAAACATTCTTTGAAACATATTGCAAAAATTGTCAATTTAATACATTCCAGAGCATTTTTATTAAGTTCAAATACATGCCACCTAATTATCAAAATAAACATATTTGTCCTACTGTTATTGATGAGTCAACATTGGATTGATCGGTGCTGCACTCCTTACTTGGCTAATCTTTGCTCTTACTTACGCATGAAATCAACACACGCTAAGTATTTACTTAGCGAGACATAATAATTTGAAGGAATTGTAATTAATACATAAGTATAAAATGGCTATTGGAATACGAACTAAATCGTATACTTTATAAGAATCAGTTAAAACCATCTCAGTTAAACCAAGTTTCTTTCATATGGTCATCGAAACTATTCTTAGTATGCCAACATACCTATTTTTCCCAACTATCCTTTATTTTGCCCAATGTATGTCAAATGAGAATGTAAGGTACATGTATTGCACCTAAGTGCCAAACATTCACCTCTTATGAATACCATGCGTGGCGCCTTTTATGTCGATAATGCATCGTTATGCATTAAAAAAATCGATCAATAATCTTTCACACACGAAGTATGTTGAAATGGTAATTCACCTTTTATAAATACCATGGGTGGCACCTTTTATCCCTATAATGCACTGTTATGCATTAAAAAAACCGATCGATAACTTTCATTAGTGGCACCTTTTATGCCGAAATTCACCTATGACTCTCAATGCAAATACAATGGGCTTTTAAGTCAAATTCACAGATTTAGACATTTATTTTGGCAACATCCATAACCATTGCACAACATCAATATTCATCCCTTCATTTTAGTGCAGTTTGTAACACCCATAACCCGTATAATTATACCTATACAAATTATAGATGCTATCCGAATTTCTAAAACCATTTTACTATTCAAAAGCGATTTAAAATTTATTTTCTTAAAATAGTAAATGATATTATAAAAATATCATATCATATAAAATTTCGTTTCGTTATAACAATTTAATTCAAAATATTTTTATTTATGAGTAGTGAATAGTACCCGAACAGTGAACAGTGAACAGTGGGGGAATCGATACCCCTTTAACAATTTGGAAATTTAGTTTAAAAATGTGGTTACTGTTCATGCTACAGTAATTTCCGAAAATTACATATTAACTTATAAAAACTTAACATTTCCTCACTATAAAAAATCTATTTTTGTTTCCAACTATATTCAACAAAATAAATTGAATATTATTAATTACATGCCACTATCTATTTCAAAATTTCACAATAGGATGTCTTACTGATATTGAAATATACTCCCCAATGCTCGATGTCACTTTGAACTCTTTATTCCATTACAAGCTTTTTACCTACGCGTGAAAATCATCACACACTAAGTATAAACTTAGTGAGGCAATTAAAACATTTAACAATGCAATACAATTCATGCATGATTTTCAATATCAAAAATCAAATTTCCATAAAATCATTTTACTAACATATCCAATATTTTACCATGATCAAAATAATATAAAATCTCTTACCATTTATCCCATAAGCTCGTAAGCTTATTTTACCAAAATACTTACCATTTAAATTCCATAAGCTCGTAAGCTTATTTTTCCTATATACTTGCCATTATTTCGTAAACTCATAAGCTTATTTGCATGGTTACCAGTTATTAACCAATAAAACATAATCCATAGCCAATAGCCCAATATTAAACCTTGAGGACCCTAGGTATTCGAGTAATATTTTCACCGTAGTGCTACACATAAGGTCGTGCCCACCATATACCTAAGTGTATTACACATAAGGTTGTGCCCACCATATACACCGAAGTGTATTATAAACCTGCAGCTGCTATACTCTATGGCATGCCAACTATACCCTGTCCCTCAATGACTTACTTGGGCACATAGTCTACTTTATTCGATCCATCCATGGCAAAGTATATTATCAAATTTAACATTGGGCAGTTCATACCCGAAAACATTCATGGTAAAATATTACATTTTTTTCATGATCAATGCATTTTAATTCCATACTCTGACATCTCAATGTCAATTTATAAAAAATGATATAAAATCATGCCGATATAAACAAGGTCGACTTATCGCAAGTCTTCCTTATGATGTATAAAACATCCATGTATAATTTCATGCATGTATTGCACTCACCTTGACACTTTATATCTTTCAAAATATTTGTGCCTCGCTATTGTCCACAATATACCCTTTTTATACTTGACTTGCTTCAATTGCAAATCAACCATGATATGTATAAATCACAAATTTATAACAATACATATGTTAGTATTTTAGTAACATAAATACATTCCACCATATCTCCATACTATATTTGAAATTCATCATCTATCAAAATATTCAACTCTTAATAATTCCTTATAACATTCGAACCAACTTTTCCAATTTACCTAAAATTGTCTTCACCATTTTACCACTTAAATTCTTAATACCAATAATTCCAACATTGAAATTATTTCCATTCAAAAGCTTTTTCAAAAACATAAATACATTTAAGTACCCCAACTATGCAATTGTTGTACTTAAATCACCAATCATTTCAATCTTCCCAAAATAATCAATTTCACATCTAACACTCATTTCAATTCTCAAACAACAATTTCCAGCATAGTACATCAATTATACAACACTTACACAACAACCCATTAATTTTCCAGAATTCAGACAACTCGCACTACCCTTAAAGAATCATTATTCTGTATTGATATAGAGACTGGAATTCAATTCAGTTTCTTCCGTTAAAAACTAGACTCGAATACGAATCTATCCATATAAACAAATCCTTCTAATTCATTCTGTACAATTTATGGTGAATTTTCAAATTTCACAAACAGAATTTGTTTTGTACAGAATTCTGCTGTCCGACTTTTCTGACCTTTCCTCAGTTAAAAATTCATATATATTTGTATACAACTTGAAATTGATCTCAGTTTGTTTTAAACAAAACTAGATCCATATATGAACACAATATATAAAAATAACCTCCAAATTATTTTTATATATTTTCTGGTGAATTTTCGAACCTAATGCCATAATCAAAATCCAAACTGTTTTCTTTAACTTCATCCTTAGGTTGTTCATCAATTATTACAACCTCAAAATCAACAATAATCATCATCAATTTCAACAACCATAGTATAAACCCAAATTTCCAGATTTGGGGATATTTGAAATCAAGCTATATTATCATGCAATATTAGTACCAAATGATAGCGTTTTTCGCAAATAACCATTTTCTATTTTCATCATACTCATAATCCTAAAGAAATTGCTTGAAAAATGAGTTGAAGATCTCTTACCTTTGAAGAAACCCACGCAGCTTTTGGAGGAGAAGATGATCACATTTGGTTGAAATGTCATCTTAATTTACATTTCATTCCACTTTAAATGAATATATTATTCATTTAATTGTGATAAGACCAAAACACCCTTAATGAATCTTCTTATTCACCATCAAACTAAGCCATCTGATTATTAACCTATTACAAAGTCAAATATAAATTATTTTCACTTTTATATCTGAAATTTCCCCTGAATTTTCAAATCTTGCGGTTTAGTCACTAAATTCCACTGTTTCGGTTAAATCTGAAAAATTGCACATTTCCAAACCAACTTTCTCTGATCTAAAATATTACAGTAATATTTCCAACCATTTTATAACATCCTTCAAATTTTTGTAACATTCCAATTCGATTCGAATTTCCGATTCCTTATCGGCTTTAACCCTTTCTAATTTTTCTTTACTAAAATTCCAAATCCATAAATGTGATTTCTATAAAACCCCACTCTCAAGATTAAACCATCTAGTTATGGAATAAAATTCTTTTTAGGAAATTATCACTTAATTCCCTAAACATTTTTCTCAAATTTTTACTTTGACCATCAAACTTTCAAAATTTGCATTTTGGTCATTATCTAAATTTTGTGGTTGATGCCTTAAGCCGAAGGTATGACATGGAGCTTGTGAGTTTGTTTATGGGACAGATGTGGGAGCGTATCAAGAAGGGGTTATCACATGATCTAATGGTGACTTCATTGCTTGAGCTTGTCAAGGAGAGCAAGACTCAAAAGTTTTGGCTTAATGGAGGCTTGTTATATACTCGAGGACACCGCCTCTATTGTACCACATTTTGAAGGATTACGAAAAGAGCTCATGAAGGAATGCCATGATCCCAAGTGGGAAGAACATCCGGGGATCCACGGACTTTGGCCTTAATAGCGAAACATTATTATTGGTCGCACATGGGCAATGATGTTGAGGCCTATGTGAAGACTTGTCTTGTGTGCCAGAAAGAAAAAGATAGAGCAGAGGAGACCAGCTAGATTGTGTGCCTCTTCCAATCCCTGAAAAACCATGGGAAAGTCTTTCCATGGATTTCATTTCCGGTTTGCCTATTTTTGACGGATTTTCTAGCATCGTGATCGTGGTTCATAGATTTTCCAAGTATGAAACCTTTATTTCAGCATCCAAAGTATACCCAGTTGAGGAGGTAGCTCGTCTATTTCTCAAGTACGTGGTTAAGTACTGGGGTGTTCAAAATATGATTATCAGTGATCGGGACACAAAATTTACTGGGAGGTTCTGCAATGAGTTGTTCAAGTTGATGCGGTCAATCTTGAACTTATCGATGAGTGTTCATCCATAGAGGATGGGCATACTGAGAAATTGGATGCAATCATAGAGACCTACTTAAGGCACTATGTGAGTGCCACACAACGTGACTGGCCAAAATTGTTGGATATAGCCCAGTTTTCCTACAATTTGTAGCGGAGTGAAGCAACCAATCAGATTCCATTTGAGATTGTTACCGGTAGAAACCGCTTACACTAAATACGATTGTGACCGGGTATAAGGGGCCAAATCCAACAGCATACCAATTTGCTAAAAAGTGGCAATAACAACAAGAACTAGCATGTGTTTGTTTGCACAAGGCCGGAAAACGAACCAAGAAGTGGGAGGATCGAAAGCATGGGGACGTAAATTTTAAGGTTAATGACGTTGTCCTTGCCAAATTAAGTGGGATATTGCACAACCCATATCACAAAGGGCTTGTGTGAATATGCGAGGGGTCGTTTAAAGTTCTTAAGTGGGTAGGCACTATAGCCTACAGATTGGAGTTGCCTTCAACCATCCAAGGTCATCCTATGTTCCATCTGAGTTTGTTGAAGTTATACCATCAGGATGAGGAGAAGCTAGATCGAGGGAAGTCACACCAAGAGCCAATCTGGGTAAAGGTCTCTTACAAGAAAGAAGTAGAAGTCATCCATGCAGAGAGATCCATTCATCGAGTGGGACAATGGCCAAGGGATGAATACCTTGTTTAGTGGAAGGGACATCCATAGAGTGAGGGAAGTTGGGAACCTTCTGAAGCCTTATGGCAATTATGAGATAAGATAGACCAGTTTCACTTTAGTCACGCAAAAAGGGCGTTGCTAGAACTAGTAGGGGAGAATGTCATGGACCGCTAGCCCATGACTGAGACTAGTTCGTTCAAGGCTTCCAGAGACTATCTTTGCCACATTTTGGTGCTTCTAGAAGACCCAGGAGAGTTGGCCTGTCCTCCTTGGAGAGAGAAAAGGCATGATAATTATTTCAAATTATCTTAGAGATAATTTCTACAAATTTTCCCTTGTTTTAAGCTTGTAGATAATGTAGTGCTCTCATCCTGACCCTTTATGTAATTTAATCATAAATGTTTATTGTAGGAGGCTTCAACTATAAAAGGAGGCTCCACCCCACCTCATTTACACACTTCAGATTGAGGAATACAAGTTAGCATTCACTCTAAACTCTCATTGCAACACATACATTTCCGTACACAAGTCATAGGTATCACATGACTTTTAAAAACATTTACTTAATTGTAAAACCCATAAATTTTTGTTTGGAAAATAAAACAAAACATTTTAATATAATAATAAAACATTCTTTGAAACATATTACAAAAATTGTCAATTTAATACATTACAGAGTATTTTTATTAAGTTCAAATACATGCCACCTAATTATCAAAATAGACATAATTGTCCTACGGTTATTGATGAGTCAACCTTGGATTGATCGATGCTGCACTCCTTACTTGGCTAATCTTTGCTCTTACTTACGGATGAAATCAACACACACTAAGTATTTACTTAGCGAGACATAATAATTTGAAGGAATTGTAATTCATAATAATAATTTGAAGGAATTGTAATTCATACATAAGTATAAAATGGCTATTGGAATACGAACTAAATCGTATACTTTATAAGAATCAGTTAAACCAAGTTTCTTTCATATGGTCATCGAAACTATTCTTAGTATGCCCAATATACCTATTTTTCCCAACTATCCTTTATTTTGCCCAATGTATGTCAAATGAGAATGTAAGGTACATGTATTGCACCTAAGTGCCAAACATTCACCTCTTATGAATACCATGCGTGGCGCCATTTATGCCGATAATGCATCGTTATGCATTAAAAAAATCAATCAATAATCTTTCACACACGAAGTATGTTGCAATGGTAATTCACCTTTTATAAATACCATGGGTGGCACCTTTTATCCCTATAATGCACTGTTATGCATTAAAAAAATCGATCGATAACTTTCATTAGTGGCATCTTTTATGCCGAAATGCACCTATGACTCTCAATGCAAATACAATGGGCTTTTAAGTCAAATTCACAGATTTAGACATTTATTTTGGCAACATCCATAACCATTGCACAACATCAAAATTCATCCCTTCATTTTAGTGCAGTTTGTAACACCCATAACCCGTATAATTATACCTATACAGATTATAGATGCTATCCGAATTTCTAAACCCATTTTACGATTCAAAAGCGATTTAAATTTATTTTCTTAAAATTGTAAATGATATTATAAAAATATCATATCATATAAAATTTCGTTTCGTTATAACAATTTAATTAAAAATATTTTTATTTATGAGTAGTGAATAGTACCCGAACAATGAACAGTGAACAGTGAGGGAATCGATTCCCTGTAGCAGGGGAATCAGTACCCCTTTAACAATCTGGAAATTTTGTTTACAAATGTGGTTACTGTTCATGCTACAGTAATTTCTGAAAATTACATATTAACTTATAAAAACTTAACATTTCCTCACTATCAAAATTCTATTTTTGTTTCCAACTATATTCAACAAAATAAATTGAATATTATTAATTACATGCCACTATCTATTTCAAAATTTCACAATAGGATGTCTTACTGATATTGAAATATACTCCCCGATGCTCGATGTCACTTTGAACTCTTTATTCCATTACAGGCTTTTTACCTACGCGTGAAAATCATCACACGCTAAGTATAAACTTAGTGAGGCAATTAAAATATTTAATAGTGCAATACAATTCATGCATGATTTTCAATATCAAAAATCAAATTTCCATAAAATCATTTTACTAACATATCCAATATTTTACCATGATCAAAATAATATAAAATCTCTTACCATTTATCCCATAAGCTCGTAAGCTTATTTTACCAAAATACTTACCATTTAAATTCCATAAGCTCGTAAGCTTATTTTTCCTATATACTTGCCATTATTCCGTAAACTCATAAGTTTATTTGCATGGTTACCATTTTTTAACCAATAAAACTTAATCCAAATCCAATAGCCCAATATTAAACCTTGAGGACCCTAGGTATTCGAGTAATATTTGCACCGAAGTGTATTACACATAAGGTTGTGCCCACCATATACACCGAAGTGTATTATAAACCTGCAGCTGCTATACTCTTTGGCATGCCAACTATACCCTGTCCCTCAATGACTTATTTGGGCATATAGTCTACTTTATTCGATCCATCCATGGCAAAGTATATTATCAAATTTAACATTGGGCAGTTCATACCCGAAAACATTCATGGTAAAATATTACATTTTTTTCATGATCAATGCATTTTAATTCCATACTCTGACATCTCAATGTCAATTTATAAAAAATGATATAAAATCATGCCGATATAAACAAAGTCGACTTATCGCAAGTCTTCCTTATGATGTATAAAACATCCATGTATAATTTCATGCATGTATTGCACTCACCTTGACACTTTATATCTTTCAAAATATTTGTGCCTCACTATTGTCCACAAGATACCCTTTTTATACTTGACTTGCTTCAATTGCAAATCAACCATGATCTGTATAAATCACAAATTTATAACAATACATAAGTTAGTATTTTACTAACATAAATACATTCCACCATATCTCCATACTATATTTGAAATTCATCATCTATCAAAATATTCAACTCTTAATAATTCCTTATAACATTGGAACCAACTTTTCCAATTTACCCAAAATGGTCTTCACCATTTTACCACTTAAATTATTAATACCAATAATTCCAACATTGAAATTATTTCCATTCAAATGCTTTTACAAAAACATAAATAAATTTAAGTACCCCAAATATGCAATTGTTGTACTTAAATCACCAATCATTTCAATCTTCCCAAAATAATCAATTTCACATCTAACACTCATTTCAATTCTCAAACAACAATTTCCAGCATAGTACATCAATTATACAACACTTACACAACAACCCATTAATTTTCCAGAATTCAGACAACTCGCACTACCCTTAAAGAATCATTATTCTGTATTGATATAGACACTGGAATTAAATTCCGTTTCTTCCGTTAAAAACTAGACTCAAATATGAATCTATCCATATAAAGAAATCCTTCTAATTCATTCTGTACAATTTATGGTGAATTTTCAAAGTTCACCAACAGAATCTGTTTTGTACAGAATTCTGCTGTCCGACTTTTCTGACCTTTCCTCAGTTACAAATTCATATATATTTGTATACAACTTGAAATTGATCTCCGTTTGTTTTAAACAAAACTAGATCCATATATGAACATAAAATATAAAACTAACCTCCAAATTATTTTTATATATTTTCTGGTGAATTTTCGAACCTAATGCCAGAATCAAAATCCAAACTGTTTTCTTTAACTTCATCCTTAGGTTATTCATCAATTCTTACAACCTCAAAATCATCAATAATCATCATCAATTTCAACAACCATAGTATAAACCCAAATTTCCAGATTTGGGGTTATTTGAAATCAAGCTATATTATCATGTAATATTAGTACCAAATGATAGTGTTTTTCGCAAATAACCATTTTCTATTTTCATCATACTCATAATCCTAAAGAAATTGCTTGAAAAATGAGTTCAAGATCTCTTACCTTTGAAGAAACCCACGCAGCATTTGGAGGAGAAGATGAACACATTTGGTTGAAATGTCATCTTAATTTACATTTCATTCCACTTTAAATGAATATATTATTCATTTAATTGTGATAAGACCAAAACACCCTTAATGAATCTTCTTATTCACCATCAAACTAAGACATCTGATTATTAACCTATTACAAAGTCAAATATAAATTGTTTTGACTTTTATATCCGAAATTTCCCCTGAATTTTCAAATCTTGCGGTTTAGTCACTAAATTCCACTGTTTCGGTTAAATCTGAAAAATTTCACATTTCCAAACCAACTTTCTCTGATCTAAAATATTACAATAATATTTCCAACCATTTTATAACATTCTTCAAATTTTTGTAACATTCCAATTCGATTCGAATTTCCGATTCCTTATCGGCTTTAACCCTTTCTAATTTTTCTTTACTAAAATTCCAAATCCATAAATGTGATTTCTATAAAACCCCACTCTCAAGATTAAACCATCTAGTTATGGAATAAAATTCTTTTTAGGAAATTATCACTTAATTCCCTAAACATTTTTTCTCAATTTTTTACTTTGACCATCAAACTTTCAAAATTTACATTTTGGTCATTATCTAAATTTTTGGGGTATTACAATTCTCCCCTCATTAAGAAAATCCATCCTCGAACTCTAAACTTTCTATGAAAACCATAACTTCTCTTTTATGACGATTGCACTTTCCATTGTAGATTTATAACCCTAATTTAGGGTTGTACAAACTGGTAAGACATAATCTCGTCTCATGCAAAAACCTCTTCTGTCAACTTCTTGAATTCCAATTTTTCCTCTTTACTTTGAGAATTTTGTAAAGATCATGAACATCATTATATTTTGAACTTGTTTAATCAAATTCTTCAATCTGATTTAAAAATATCTACACATTTTCATATCATCCTCTCTATCCCAAGTAACGTCCTCTACATTATGATTTTTCTGAATCACTTTAACTAGAGAAATCATCTTGTTACGTAGTTCTTTGATTTCTCGAGCTAATATATAAATTGGTTCTTCTTCATAAGTCAAATCCGTTTGTATCTTAATTTCCTCTGATGAAATGACATATGAAATATCCAATTGATACTTTCTAAGCATCAACACATGAAAAATATTGTATACTTTTTCCAACTCTGGTTCCCAATTACCTCCAGAGTTAATGTTAACTGATAATCCATCAGTCCAAATTTTTTTTTCTTATAAGATCCAATGAATCTTAGGCTTAGTTCTTCTTTGCCTTTTGGGCGTAATTTTTTTTCCAAGGCGATACCTTAAGAAAAACTTTATCACTTTAATGAATTTTAATCTCTTTTCGCTTCAAGCCTGCATAAGACATTTGTCGATCAAATGCCATCTTGAGACTTTCTTCAATTATCTGTACTTTATCATAAACCTCTTTCAATAAATTTGGGCCAACAAGATTCCGATCTTTTAACTTGAACCCATTCAATGGTGTTCGTTATTTTCTCCCATATACAACTTCATACGGAGTTATCTTGATACTCAATTAATAACTGTTATTGTAGGAAAATTCTACTAAAAATAAATACTTTTTCTTTTTCCATGATTCCTTAGAATCAATCAAACATGCACTCAGCATATCTTCCAATATCTGAATAGTACTTTCTGACTTATCATTCGTTTATGGATGAAAAATCATACTGAAATTAAATCAAATACCCAACACTTTATGCAAATATTTCCAAAGTCTTAAAATAAACTTTGGATCCCTGTAAGATATAATGGATATTGATACTTCTTGTAATCGAACTATCTCCTTGATATACAACTCCGTATATTTATCCAATGCATAGTCCATTCACTATTACTCAAATGAAATGTGCCGATCTAATTAACCAGTCACTATTACTCAAATGAAATCCTTTTTATTTGATGTCAAAGGTAGTCCATTAACCAAAATTCATAGTGACTCTTTACCACTTCCACTCTGGAATAGAAATCAGTTGTAATAATTCCGAAAGCACTTGATTCTCAACTTTTACTTGTTGACATGTCAAACATGTAACAACAAACTCAGTAATGTTTCTTTTCATACCTGGCCACCAAAATAACTCTTTACATCCTGATACATTTTGTTCCCACTTGTATGCATAGTCAGTAGACTATAATGTGCCTTAGAAAGAATATATTTCTTCAACTCATCATTATGAGGAATACAAATTCTTCCTCAATAATTTCCATCAAAGTTGACTTCAAAGTCTTTAGTCTCGCATTTTTTTCCACAAGTGAAATATTTTTTTTCATTTCTCATTTTTTTTCTCTTTTTCTTTTCTTTTTCATTTTCATTTTTTTCTTCTTCGTTTTCATTTTCTTTTTCTATTTTTTTTCTTCTTCTGTTTTTTTTCTTATAATATATATTTTTAGCTCTTATGCCATATGCCGAGACAACATGACTAAGAAAATCAACTTCTAATAGTCAAAACTCACACTTTGACAGTTTAGCATATAACTTTTTATCCTTAAATATTTTGAATACAATACGAAGATAAGCATCATGCTCTATCTTTGTATTCGAGTATACCCGAATGTCATCAATACAACCACCTCAAATTAATCCAAGTAAAATTGAAATACTTGATTCATCAAGTCTATGAATGCTACCTGAGCATTTTTCAAACCAAACGGCTTTACTACAAACTCGTAGTGTCTATACCATTTCTTGAAAAATAACTTTGGAACATCTTCCTCTTTAAAATTTAACCGGTGATATCCCATTCGAATATCAATTTTAGAAACATTACTGCTCCTTTTAAGCTGATAAAACATGTCATCAATCCTCAAAATAGGATATTTGTTTCTGATAGTTACTTTGTTTAACTATCAATAATCTTTTCAATAATCTATGCATAATTGCATATATCCATTTTTTTATAACCAATACCTGTTTACCCCAAGGTATTAAATATTCAGTCTAATGCATCCTCCATTTATCAGCTCTTGCATTTGTTTATTTATTCTTTTAGCTCAATCGCAATCATTCGATATGAATCCATAGATACAAGATCAATGCCTTAATAACCCTTAATATTGAATTCCACCTCTCAATCTGAAGGTAACCCATAATAATAAATCTAAAAAGACATATGGAAATTCCCAAGTTATGGAAATAGAATATAATCTTACTTCAGATACTTGAGTATCTATTACCTTAGCTAGAAAAGCTATGCATCCTTTTCATATCATCTTAATCGCAACCGTTAATCGCAACTATTACTAATATCACTTATTCATGATTTCACCTTTTTCATCATCATTAAAAAATTTAATTTCTCTGTATTTTTTTCTAAATTAATCGCTTCTTGCGACTATTAACCCAACCTTACTGCAGAGACAACCAACTCATGATGAAAATGATCTACAAATCGTTAATGATGATCCTATAAGATTCATCAAAAACATAAGCTTCTGAATCTTTATCGGACATTTACTATTTGTCCTTCTAACCCTTGTATCATGACCGTGACCATGACCCATAGGTCTTCCACAATAATATCACTCGATATCAAGTAGAATTGAATATCTCTACTTTGGAATTCCTTATTTCGTCTTAAGGAAACTTGTATAACCTATCCAGATCCATAGAAATTATTCTTGAGCAATTGCAACATTTTACATCTCAATGAAAATTTCAATGTTCACAACGTTCAATAGGAAACTTGATAAATTTGTAGCAATATCTTCATAGCAGTTAATGCTAAAATCACACTATCAAACGAATTTACTATTTTTCTTATCATTACGTACTTGACACTTTTCAAGTTCTTGAGAATCCATCTCAATCTAAACAATAATTCATCGTAACATGGAATGTTAGATAATCCATATTCGCATATTTACCTTCACAAGGTAACTCTATCCAATTTTATGGACTTGATATATATTCTCAATCCAACTCATAACCATTTGATTCACTAATAACTCAACTTTCTTTAAACTTTTAGCAGACTACTTATTATTGCTTATTTATTTCCTCTTTCTCAAATCCCCAATACTTTAAACAATTTAATGCTTAGCTTAAATATTTCTCACTTATTTAAGCTTACCTGGAGAAACCCCCAAATCATTACTAGATTCAGAAATCTCCTCTAGATCCTCATCCGATTCAACTTTTCTTATAAACTGTTCAAACTTTTTAATCGATTCTTCCAATCCAGAAACTTCATTGAAAACTAGGTATTTCTTCCACAAAATGGAGTAAAATCCCTTACAACATTCACCCTTCTAAGGTGTTTTACATAAGTCATATTGGTCCCTTTTTGTCGATTTCGATCTCGACATTCTTTAAAACAATTTCGACTTTCTTACTTTTATCTTTCATTTCCAACATCTGAACATAGTCATAATCATCATACATTAGTAAAGAATAACTTTACTCCCAATAAGCATCATCACAGTATATATACAACTATCAGTAACTTTTGACATCCTAGTGGCATGTATACACTTTTTAACTCCAAAACAACCTCGGTTTAGTCCTAGAATCGGCTAAACCTGTAGCTCTGATGCCAATAAATTTAACACCCATAACCCGTATAATTATACCTATACAGATTATAGATGCTATCCGAATTTCTAAAACCATTTTACGATTCAAAAGTGATTTAAAATTTATTTTCTTAAAACAGTGAACAGTGGGGGAATCGATTCCCTGTAGCAGAGGAATCGGTACCCCTTTAACAATCTAGAAATTTTGTTTAAAAACGTGGTTATTGTTCATGCTACAGTAACTGCTACAGTAATTTCAGAAAATTACATATTAACTTATAAAAACTTAACATTTCCTCACTATCAAAATTCTATTTTTGTTTCCAACTATATTCAACAAAGTAAATTGAATATTATTAATTACATGCCACTATCTATTTCAAAATTTCACAATAGGATGTCTTACTGATATTGAAATATACTCCCCGATGCTCGATGTCACTTTGAACTCTTTATTCCATTACAGGCTTTTTACCTACGAGTGAAAATCATCACACGCTAAGTATAAACTTAGTGAGGCAATTAAAACATTTAATAGTGCAATACAATTCATGCATGATTTTCAATATCAAAAATCAAATTTCCATAAAATCATTTTACTAACATATCCAATATTTTACCATGATCAAAATAATATAAAATCTCTTACCATTTATCCCATAAGCTCATAAGCTTATTTTACCAAAATACTTACCATTTAAATTCCATAAGCTCGTAAGCTTATTTTTCCTATATACTTGCCATTATTCCGTAAACTCAAAAGCTTATTTGCATGGTTACCATTTATTAACCAATAAAACATAATCCATAGCCAATAGCCCAATATTAAACCTTGAGGACCCTGGGTATTCGAGTAATATTTGCACCGTAGTGCTACACATAAGGTTGTGCCCACCATATACACCGAAGTGTATTACACATAAGGTCGTGCCCACCATATACACCGAAGTGTATTATAAATCTGCATCTGCTATACTCTATGGCATGCCAACTATACCCTATCCCTCAATGACTTACTTGGGCATATAGTCTACTTTATTCGATCCATCCATGGCAAAGTATATTATCAAATTTAACATTGGGCAGTTCATACCCGAAAACATTCATGGTAAAATATCACATTTTTTTCATGTTCAATGCATTTTAATTCCATACTCTGACATCTCAATGTCAATTTATAAAAAATGATATAAAATCATGCCGATATAAACAAGGTCGACTTATCGCAAGTCTTCCTTATGATGTATAAAACATCCATGTATAATTTCATGCATGTATTGCACTCACCTTGACACTTTATATCTTTCAAAATATTTGTGCCTCACTATTGTCCACAATATACCCTTTTTATACTTGACTTGCTTCAATTGCAAATCAACCATGATCTGTATAAATCACAAATTTATAACAATACATATGTTAGTATTTTAGTAACATAAATACATTCCACCATATCTCCATACTATATTTGAAATTCATCATCTATCAAAATATTAAACTCTTAATAATTACTTATAACATTGGAACCAACTTTTCCAATTTACCCAAAATGGTCTTCACCATTTTACCACTTAAATTCTTAATACCAATAATTCCAACATTGAAATTATTTCCATTCAAATGCTTTTACAAAAACATAAATACATTTAAGTACCCCAACTATGCAATTGTTGTACTTAGATCACCAATCATTTCAATCTTCCCAAAATAATCAATTTCACATCTAACACTCATTTCAATTCTCAAACAACAATTTCCAGAATAGTACATCAATTATACAACACTTACACAACAACCCATTAATTTTCCAGAATTCAGACAACTCGCACTACCCTTAAAGAATCATTATTCTGTATTGATATAGACACTGGAATTCAATTCCGTTTCTTCCGTTAAAAACTAGACTCGAATACGAATCTATCCATGTAAACAAATCCTTCTAATTCATTCTGTACAATTTATGGTGAATTTTCAAATTTCACAAACATAATTTGTTTTGTACAGAATTCTGCTGTCCGACTTTTCTGACCTTTCCTCAGTTAAAAATTCATATATATTTGTATACAACTTGAACTTGATCCCAGTTTTTTTTAAACAAAACTAGATCCATATATGAACACAATATATAAAAATAACCTCCAAATTATATTTATATATTTTCTGGTGAATTTTCGAACCTAATGCCATAATCAAAATCCAAACTGTTTTCTTTAACTTCATCCTTAGGTTCTTCATCAATTATTACAACCTCAAAATCATCAATAATCATCATCAATTTCAACAACCATAGTATAAACCCAAATTTCCAGAATTGGGGATATTTGAAATCAAGATATATTATCATGCAATATTAGTACCAAATGATAGCGTTTTTCGCAAATAACCATTTTCTATTTTCATCATACTCATAATCCTAAAGAAATTGCTTGAAAAATGAGTTGAAGATCTCTTACCTTTGAAGAAACCCACGCAGTTTTTGGAGGAGAAGATGAACACATTTGGTTGAAATGTCATCTTAATTTACATTTCATTCCACTTTAAATGAATATATTATTCATTTAATTGTGAAGGAACTGCAATTCATACACAAGTATAACATGGCTATTGGAATATGAACTAAATCGTATACTTTATAATAATCAGTTAAAACGATCTTAGTTAAACTAAGTTTCTTTCATATAGTCATCAAAACTATTCTTAGTATGCCCAGCATACCTATTTTTTCTGTATATTTTTCCCAATTATCCTTTAGTTTTCCCAATGTATGTCAAATGAGAATGTAAGGTACATGCATTGCATCGAAGTGTCGAAATGTTCATTCACCTTTTATGAATACCATGAGTGGCACCTTTTATGCCGATAATGCATCGTTATACATTAAACAAAATCGATCGATAATCTTTCATACATGAAGTATGTTGAAATGGTAATTCACCTTTTATTAATACCATGGGTGGCACCTTTTATTCTTATAATGCATTGTTATGCATTAAACAAAATCAATTGATAACTTTCATTAGTGGCACCTATTATGCTCTCAATGCACCTATGACTCTCAATGCACATACAATCAGCTTTTAAGTCAAATTCACATATTTAGACATTTATTTTGGCAACATCTATAACCATTGCACAACATCAATATTCATCCATTCATTTTAGTGCAGTTCATAATCTAAAACTTATTCACAATATCATTCCCATACACATTATGAAAATATACCAGAACGTTGTAAAACATATGTTTAACAAAACATTCGAGGTTGACTCATCGCGACTCTTCCTCTCTTCATATAAGTATAATAAATGCACTCACCTGATATGCCTCACTAGTATGTTGTAATGATATCCAATTACTCGGCAACTTTATCCTTGCCCTTTTTCTTGCTTGACTCATGAGCTTGGTTACGACTACACAAGCATCCATTATGTACATATACCAAACCCATGTTAGTATCCATTATGTACACATACCATACCCATGTTAGTATACTCTCTAACATTTATACTTTGAATAATACTCAAAAGTACTATTATATTCAATCTCTATAAAAAATCATCCTATCTTATATTTTCCAGATTCAATAGTATCGGTACCCCTACCATGGTATCGATACTTCTATATTATGGTACCGATACTCCCTTCAGTATTGATACATTTTCCGCATTTTGGAATACATGGTATCAATACCTTCCTCTTAGTATATATACCCACACAATATCGATACTAATTGCATCAGTATCGATACTAATTGCATCAATATCGATACTAATTACATTAGTATCGATACTGTTCATCCTATTTCCCTAAATTTAAACCTATAGTATAAGTATCGTTCTTCCAGTACCGATATCCTTACCCAGATTTTCAAATTTTCAGCTCGATTTTCTCCCAAATTTCGTTAAATTCACTTACTTTCACCTCTATCAATACCCTTAAACTTAATATCACTTAACCCAACTAACTTTCCTCCATTTAGCTACTTATAACATCTAAAATCTCCAAAGAACATCCCAAACTAAGAATCACACTACTTTTTCATACATGTTTTTAATCTGTTTTAAGGCTTTTAATCTCTTATTTACATCTTTGACAAGTCAAATATACTTGTAAACCTCAATAAAAACTCATATTTCAACATATCACTCAAAAACCCTTTTTCTTCAATCTCAAATAAATCACCCATCTGTTAGTTTTAATCCTCTTTAAACTTTCCTTAAGCTTCCACATCACTTAAGGTTTAAAGAACAAACCAAAAACGAAAAGAAAAACTAGCTAAATGAAGCCTTACCTTTGTCTATGGAGAAGAGCACGGGATCACGGGAAGAAGGAGATGAGAAGCTGACTAAGCTTGTTTTTTCAACTTTCCCCTTTTTCCTCTTTTTAAATATCCTAATTAAAATAACTCTTAAATCTATTCCCCTCTAAAGCGCCAAAATGACCTTTCATTCTTCCATTCATACTAATTGGTCTAAACACAATTTCTAAATCATTTCTTATACTTTACCATTTATTCAATTAAATTCCCAAAATTTTTAAATCATTTTAATATAGTCACTGACCTGATATTCGGGGTATTACACTCTCTTTTTCATTTGGGCGTCCATCTCTTTATTTTCCCCTATTTCCTTTGTTTCCGCAACGTTCTAAGGTTTCTTGCCTAGTGTGGGTTTGGGTTACTTAGTCAATTTTCGACCTTGAAAACTTCTAAGTCCGTACGAACTTGCTAGCAACAGTCTAGGCCCGTGACATTATCAAGTACCATAAAAATAAAAATTCTAAAAACCCGTTATATAAAATTGTAAAAATAAAAAAAAATCATATTTTTGACATTTATATTAGTTTATGCATTTTATTTTTTAAAATTAAATATAATTATACTTTTTGAAAAATATATAAATTTTTAACTCATAAATTTTTTGAGATTTTTTATATTAAGGATTTTTACGAATTTAATTGTTTACTTTCATTTGAATTTTTCTAAAATATTATTAGAAATTATAACTTATGATTAGATCATAAATTTTTTTTAACATAAATATATAATTATGAACGAATAATCAGTTAGTTCAATATTTAAAAAAATAACTGATTAAATTAAATTTCATTATATTAAATCATATAATAGGTCGTAGCTTTCCGAGGGACATCAAATGTTTGAGGTTTTTCCTCGTAAGGCATTCCCTTCATGTCTTATAGAATTCTTTAGTGCGTGAGATTTGAGGATGCTTCTTAACCCTCAAAATGTCCATTATAATAGAGTTAATGTGTGAATGATATTTTAGCGGAGATACAATACTTGTCTCAAAGAAATATAATAAAATGATTTGATTTGAGATATATATTTTTGTCCTCTAGTTTCAAGTGTCACGCCCTCAGAACCTTCAAGCCCAAACCGTCGGAATATCATAAATAAGGTCTGACGGGTTGTACGGCCTTAGACGCTTCTTGATCTTCTATGCGACTAAGTAAGCCTTAACCAAACTAAGTGAGCATGCAAACTCACAAAGGTTGGAACCAAACCCTCAAGGCTTCTAGGATTGCGGAAGCTTTAACACCAACATGGCTACTCCAAGCCACCAAGGTTGGACTATCGTGTGGAAGTGCAAACACAAGTGTGGCTACTCCTAGCCGCCAAGATATGCAACAACACAAAGAGAATAAAGAACAAAGAACTCTAAAAGTATAGAGTAAATGCCTCAGAGATTTTATTACTCTCTCAAAGAGAATGAATGAAATTGGATGATTACAAATGAGGAGGAGAGCTCTCTATTTATAGTTGATCTCCCTCTCAATCAATAGCCAAGATCGTTTTACATCAACGGCTAAGATTTGCCCAATTAATAACAAATCCCCTAAATCAAGTAATTACAACCAAATTTGAAACACTCGTTTCCTATATACCCTTCCGTACATGAGATATGGATGTCACCATAAAGATTTTTTAAAACATAATATATTAATATAATACAAAATATTTCTTTCAACATGTCATACATTTCAATTGTTTGAATTTAAAAACATTTAAGTATTGTGATTACATGCCAATAAAACTTCCAAAATATATTAGATTGTATGGTGTTACATATTTTTCCACCTTAGTTGATGATCACCACAGTTACAAAAGCACTCCTTACTCAGTTAATCTTGTCTTTGTCCTACGCGTGAGAAACCACACACGATAAGCATTTACTTAGTGAGATAATATAGCAAATAACATTAAAAAAATACATAAGTATTTCATAGTTATTTCACTTTAGAAGCATTTATACCATCCACAAGAATGTGTTAAATCATTCCTATTATACTCAAACATTATTATCTCTAATATAATCTTTAGTATGTCCAACATACTTATCTTTAGCTCATTTAAGTCACTCATGTCTATGATCACATATTTACACATTCATTTATTCTTTTTAATATAAAGGACATCCTCTAATGTCCTCATACACCCTTTTCAAGCATTTCCAATTATGACATCCGTTCATGCCTTAATGCATCCTTTCATGCAATTTAAATTATGGCATCTGTTCATGCCTTTATGCATCCTTTCATGCATTTTCAATTATGGCATTCGTTCATGCCTTTATGCATCCTTTCATGCATTTTCAATTATGAAAATGATCTAGAGCAGTTCATACTCTAAAACTTATTCATAATATTCTTTTTATACTTATAAATATCATAATCAATATTATAACACATGTATATAATTTAAACAAGCTAAATTAAATATTCATACCCAAACTCCTTATTGAGACTTTTGGTCACCGTTGTATCGGCTTTCCAACAGCATCTTTGGCAACAACACAATAAGCTACACACACACACACTTGCAATTCTTCAATATCAAGCCAGTCTGAATTCAGTCAAATCTTAGCAAAAAAAAAAATGAATTTATTTTAGTATATATTTGTCATTTCTGCAAACTTCCTTTGACATTCAATGTTACTGTAGGTCAAAATTGCAAGCAAGGAACAAAGCCTAATATTGCCACGGAATTTGTTAGCGTTTTAAAAGAATAAGAGTTGGATGATGAATTTGAGTGTGGGAGTGAAGTCCCGTTTGAGCAGTTTTTGGAGAGGTGAGATTTTAGGAGGAGGAGGAATAAGAAGAAGAAAAGGAAGAGGAAGAAGAAGAGGAAGAAAAGAAGTAACCTAGAAAAGAAGAAATAATATGAAGAAGAAGAAGAGGTGGGTAAATATAACGGAAAACTTTTCCCGGTGTTGTTGGTGAATCTGTGGTTACTGCAATCAAGGTTCTTTTATCTTCAATTATTTCCTTTATTTCTTTCTCTTTCAGATTTTCCTATTAAAGGAGGTTACTTGATTCCATTAAGAAATACTATGAAGAAGAAGAAGAGGTGGGTAAATATAACGGAAAACAATTGTATTTGTGGTGTGTGCCCGCCATTAAAAAATTCTTAAAGATATTATCTTGTAATCGCTTGGTACATAGCACAACTGATTGTTTCTTGAAAATCTAGATTGGGGAGGGTCTGTTTTCCTCTGGAATGGTGAAGCGCAATTAAATCATTATCACATCGAAACTATGGTAAAACCCAGATTTTATGCTGAAGTGTTCAAGAACTGCTTCCAGTTTGTGAATTGATTCCATTTTTGATTTCCCGTAATTTGAAAAGGTGTTGCGATCATTTACCTGAAGATGTGCCCAAAGCATTGGCAAGAACTCTGGAAGATCTACAATTGACTATGTCGATCTCTATCTTGTATGTTTACTGCTGTTTTAGTTCAATTTTCACATTATATTATGCTTGAAATGCTCCCAAAATTTGACATTCATAACATATAGATACATTGTCCATTTCGTACGAAGCCTGGTATGAGGGGATGGGATCCTGAAATCATGGCTCCCCCTTGTGTTCTCGAGACATTGGCTGCGATGGAGAGCTTGTATACATCCGGTAAGGCTCGAGCCATTGGACTTGGCAACTTCTCAACTAAGAAGTTGCAGGATTTGCTGAAGTATGCCAAAGTTCCTCCTGCTGTCAATCAAGTCGAATGCCATCCTGTTTGGCATCAGCCTGGGCTACACGACTTGTGCAAGTCCACCGGTGTTCATCTATCGGTATAAGACAGAATTGATTTCATTTCGGTCTTGTTATTCGTGTTATATACACAGATTCTTGGCATTTGAATCATATGAATATGAATGTTTCTGCAGGCATTTTTCCCCTTTTGGATCTCCAGGGTCTTGGATTAAAGGAGAAGTCTTGAAGGAACCAATTCTGATTGAAATTGCTGAAAAACTTAATAAGTCTCTGGCACAAGTTGCTTTGTGATGGGGTATTCAGAGCGGTCACAGTGTTCTTTCGAAAAGTGTGAACGAGTCTAGGATCAAGCAATACTTCAGCCTGTTTGTTTGGTCCATACCTCCAGAGCTCTTTGAGAAAATCTAGGGCATCCATCAGGTAAAGATGCTTTCATCTCATGTTTCTATTTTACTAGATAAAAGGAGAAAAAAAGGATCATCTCATGGACAAGCATGAGCGCATACTAAAGAATTATCGATTCTCTTTTGCAGCAAAGACTCCTGCGATGGGAATTTGCAGTACATCCAACTTGCAGTCCTTACAAGAGCCTTGAAGAACTGTGGGATGGTGAAATATGAGATGATTTAGCATCTATTAGCTTTTTGCTTTACTTTCTTTAAACGAAAGACAAGGCAGGGGCAAGTTCCCTGTATTGATTAGTTAGCATGCGTTTGTCTTTGGAACAACGAATTGTTGGCCTTTCAGGTACGTATCGTCTAAAGAAAGGAATTATTCAGAGTTTCCGACCATGTTAGAATTTTATTCTTCTGGAATTGTACATCGTTTTTAACGCTTTAAGTTACTGAGTTGTGGACAAAGAGAAAAGTAGATAAAAAAAGGAAGCAACTGAAACACCAATGCTCTTATGACAAGATCACAGTGACAAGGTTCCAAACACAACGTTTGAAAGCACTCCAAGAGCCAGTTTCCCAGCAATTGCATACATTTTCTTTCGAACCTTTCCAGCACCTCCTTGACCTTGACTGCTATTACCATGCTGACAATGGAAGTTGGTTTGGAACGAGCTAGACAGGATTCCATAACCATCATGATCATAAGGACCAAAATAGGGTGGTGCAACAGGGACCCCGTAAGCATATGCAGAGTTCGGAGGTGGTGGAAATGGATTGGCCCCATAGCCATAACCATAACAATGACTGAAAACAGGCGAAGGTGGTGGCATTGGTGTTTTCAAAGATCGAGCCGTTGACGTTGTCGGCATTGCACCCTTGCAAGGTGATAAGACACACTCGAGGTGAAGATCAAAGCTGCAAAGCCCACATCTATAATGCCAAGACTTGCATGTATCATTGCAGACCATGCACTTGCCAGGCACTGATCGTTGCAGCCTCAGAGGATGATATGGATGCATCGCATGCCGCACATCTTCTGGCAATTGGGTACAAAGAGGGTGCACATCGAAATCACAAATGCTGCACCTATAGAAAAGTCCTTCGACGAGGTCGCCACATAAGTCACAGAAACGATCATTCTGTCACGTAGCCTTTGGCTTTCTAATGACCAGTTTGAGGCCATGCTCGTGCAGAAAAGAAGACAGTTCCATAGGGCAGGTTCCACAGTGATCATGGAGATCAAAATCACAGAGTTCACGTCCATAGCGGAAGCTGGAACCTAGAGTCTTGCAACCACCGCAAAGGATCTCGGAGTCGGCTGAAACTTCTCGTAATGAATGAGAATGGGTGAAATGTTGTATGGTTTTCCTTGATAATGGAGTCATCTTTCTCTAAATGTGGAAGAGATCACTACTTTGTTGGAGTTATATATTGAAAAATGGCAATGGAATTGCATTATGGTGGGTGATTGACTTGGTTGTTTAAGCTTGACAGAGCAGGGATGTTGACTTTTAAGTTTTGTAACGATCGAGAAATACTGAATCGGCGGTTCATGCACTTGACAGAGGAGACTTTCAATATAATAAGTTTAGGGTAAAGTACACAAATGGTTCCTAACTTATGATATTGATTTGTTGAGTCTCTCGATAATTTAATATTATAAAATGGTTCATAACTTTTAATAATCAAGGGACTCAATAAGATAGTGTCATATAGTTGGGGAACATTTGTGTACTTTACCCATATGTTTAATGGTAACAAATTTGAGAGGGAAATTAATTTAAAACAAGTTGTTGATGTTTGACATTGACTCCAATTTTGTAACATATTGTATGCATGTTCTAAAAATCTCAAAAGATTCGAAGTGAGATGGTGTACAATTTGCTTAAGATTGCGAAATATCACCATTTTTCGGTTGCAAAGACAACTTCAGTTCTTGAGAGTATTATATTGACAATATCCTATTTCCAATAAATGTTGGAATAATTGAGGAGATATCCAAGTCTTAACATTTCTTTTCATGTTTGGGTTATCAGATTTTTTTAACTATTTATATTAGAATTTTCATTTATAAACAAAAATGATACAAGCAATTAAAAAAATAATCTATTGAGTGATCTCAGTAGTAGAAGAGAATATTGTTCTCATAAATATTATGGATTCGAGCAATTGCGTCTATAAAATGTATGTGGGTCATTATCAATTGACAAAGAAAATTTTAAATATGCCAAAGTCCTTATTTTATAATGAATTATAAAATATTGGATAAACTACTCGATCTGTATTTCCTTTCATAATTATACATTTTTTCTCAAGCACTCAAAAAATTTAAGTTTTGGTCACTTATATTATCGATTTATTAAATTTTGGTCACTTAAGTTATCAATCGTTAGATTTTAGTCACCGAGTTGTTAACTCCCGAGAGTCTGAAGACGTGACAAGTGAGTCAAAAGGGGTTACTTTTTAGTTTTACCCCTGAACTTTAATAGAACACTAGTTAGACCTCAACTTTAGATGAAATATCATTTTGATCCCTAAAATTTAGATAAAATATCAAATTGACCCTTAAATTCAATCAAAGTCTCTCATCGCCACCACCACTCACCATTGTCACTACCGACCATCATCGATTGACATTGATTATCATCGTCATTGATTGGTAAACCCTAAAATTTACTATTCACTCATTTTTCTTATACTCTGAATGTGAATTAACATCACTTGAAAATATCTGAATCTCAACAAATCTAGCCTATAATCTTTCAACTTCCTTTAAAATTAAACCATAATAATAAATTTATTATAGTTAGTTTAATTTATTAATATGTTAGAATTGGATTGGAATTCTAAAACCATTTTAAAAAGTTAACTTTGATTTTATATTTGTTTTAAAAATATTAAAACTTTTAAAATAATATTATAATTTACAAATGTTAAAGAATATACTAATATTATAAACATAACAATATTATAAACAAAATATTTATACATTTCATTATGAATATAGATTTAGAATTTTAGTGTATTTATTTTTAAAGGAATATCAATAATAAATTTATTATGATTTAATTTTAAAAGAATTTGAATGATTCTAGGATAGATTTGTTTAATTCTTGATATTTTTCTATGAAACAGACACTAAATTCATATTTATAGTGTCAAAAAGGAGTGAACTACAAATTTTGGGATCTAATATTTGATGTCAATTTTATTTGATGTCGACTGACGATGATTGTAATAACCAAAATTTTGGTTAGTGACTAAAATGTAAATTTTGAAAGTTTAGTGGTTATAGTATAAACTTAGTAAAAGTTTAGGGACTAAAAATGTAAATTTGAAAAGTTATATATTTTAGCCCTAAATGAAAAGTTTGGTCTAAAAAAGAATTTTTGTGGTAATTAGATTTTTGGTACGTGATTTGTGGTAAAATGCTATAAAGCGATAAAGTTCAATATAGAAATCGAATAGTCGGATCGAATCAAAATTTCACGAAAAATATGAAGGATGCTAGATAAAGGTTGGAAATATTATTTCGATAATTTAGAACATTGAAATTTAGCATAGATCAGTGGAATTAAGGTCGATTTTTCATGTTAATCCAAAATTGTGAATTTTAGTGACTAAATTATAATTTTCAAAAATTGTAAGGGCAAAGGTGAAAAGTGGATTTTTATTTTTTTTCATATTTGAATTTAGAATATTAAAATGGAAGATATTCCAATGGCAAGTTGAAAGTATCATGTTTCATTAAGGGAAAAATGATAATTTCATATTAATTTAATTTTAAATTCACTTCTATTAGATAAAGCCAGGTGTAATATGATATTAATTGAAGAAAAATCAGAAATTATCAGCATCTTCCAGCCCCAAAGCTTGAACTACCATAGCTAGGTAAGAAAAAATATATTTCATCTTTAAGCTTATTCCATTGATTTTTGGATTAAGCTATTAGATAGAGAAATAATCTAATTGAAATTCTCTATCATTTGGTATATATAGTTCATGGAAAACATGTTTGGATGATGATGTTTGTAATTAGGGTTCATTAAGAACATGTTTGATTTTGGAGAATTAAAGGATGATTTTTATGTTATTAGTGTTGTAGATTAATTTCCAAGCCTTTGAATTGATTAAAACCAAGTAGAAATGCTTATAATCAATTTGGTCAAGTTAGGGTTTATGGAAATTGGTAGAAATTGGATTTAATTTGGTTGAAATTGGATTTAATTTGATTGAAATTGGATTTAATTTGATGTTATGATGATTGAAATTGGATTAATTTGATCATAGGAGATTGAATTCATGCTTGAAATGTAATGAAAATCAAGTCCTAGTATACTAATTATATTCAGCCATGCGGAAATAAATTAGGGAAAATGTTGAAAATTTTCCTATGGTCTAGAATTGATAATAGAAGTGTTCTATATGATTTGGAGATCAATTTGTATCAATTTGGAACCTTGAGATAGTAAAAGGGCTAATTTATATGTTTTGAGAATTGTAGTATATTATTGCATAAATATGATAATTGGAGTGTTCAATGTTGAATTTTAATATTTGAAATGCTGGAATTATAATTTAAATAAGCAATTTGGGATCAAAGTGCAACTTTGGATAAATTTGGTGATGGAATTTGAATAGTCTCAAAAGTTGGGACTTAATTGAGAATTTTCAAATGTTATGGTATTATTTTAGCATGAAATTTCAATGTTGGAAATTTATATCAGCATGCTGATTTTTAAGTTTAAATATTGGATTTGGAATAGAATTGCAAGATTATTATAGTGAACGGTTGAATTCGAAAAGTCTAAGGAAATAGATGATGAAATTACAAGTTTTTGAAGGTTAAAGTATTGAATTGAGTATATATTTAAGTTGCTAGAAATTTTAGTAATTAATGTGCAATGATCATAATGGTGAAGGATCATTATGAATTTAATTGAAATGTTTAGGTGAATTGTAGACAGAATTCATAATTAGTGGCATGATTGTGCAATTGGCAAAAGTTGAAAAGTTGATGAAGGAAAACGTATTTATGGATTTAAATGAGCATTTTTGAGAAGTTTGAAATTTTGATGAAAACAAGATCCCAATCTTGATTTACATCACCAAGATGATACTTTCCACACCGCTGACATAATGGGTACTATCCCTGAGATTGAGCTGATCTATCAGCTCCTATAGCTGCTGTCTGTCCCTGACACCCTTTTTCCTTTGCCTGAGATCCTTTACGAACCAGAAGCACTAACATCTAATTTACTCTGGTACTAATATCCTGAACCTCTACCTCTTTTAGATTGAGATGAGGATGATCCTCCTGATCTCTGACTGCCTCCTCTGATCGAACATAACTCTTTCATCTTGTGTCATTTTTAGATCCTTAGCTTTATTAACCACTTCTTGAAAGGTAGTCAGACTGGCAATAAACAAAAGTTCACTTAGTATGAGGTAAAGGCCTCGAATAAACTTCTGACATACATACCTTTCTGTGGGGACGATTGATCGCTTGTAAATGTATATGCTAAGGCAAGTAATTCTGTGCAAGTATACACAATCAAATCAAGTAATATAGGGTAAGTGACTTCTCCTCAGGGATTGGTCGATTATTTTTAAGCTTCACAACCAGAACTAGTTGTCACAAGCTAATTCCTACAATCTTGTCAAATTAGAAAACTAATAGTAATAAAGTAGAAAATATTATAAAGTATGATTGCTGAAAAGTTTGGTCGAGATAAAATAAATATGCAAGACTATCGATTTTAAGTAAATAAGGCAAAGACAAACGTTGATTCAAATATATTCAAAACAACCTCACATATTCAGACTTATCACGGAGCACTCATGCTAATCTTTTATATTGACAAGCAATTATTCTAAGTCCATAATGAATTGTTATGACATGTTTAAGCTGCCCGACAGGATTACTAAGTATTCTTAGACAGTTGTTATTACAATACTAATCAACGTTAACTACAACCCTTGGTTTGTCAGACTGTTGTTGTAGTAATACCTCTCAGTGTAAACTATAATCGTTGTCCATCCTACTCTAGCATCTATCCCTTTTAGTCGACTGAAACTCGCTCCTTATCTCTAAGGTAGACTAGTTAGAACATCACCATCCCGGATCCATTCTATTGTTCACGTAGATCTATCTTAATTCTCTCGAATCTAAGGATCGATATCTAGACAACCGACAATCTCTTGATGCTCTTACATTGTCAAGACATGTTTGACCAAGACCCCAGACAATCTCTCAAAGCTCTTACAGTGTCAAGACAAAATTTTTAAACAATGAACAAAACCGTCATAAGCAAGATCATAATTCATCATTCATAAAGTAGAAAATAAGTGTTTAGGCAAACAAAGATTAACACCAAGTAAGACAATTCATGGTGTTATCAAAAAGTCAACCAAAGTATCATCGTTTTAATACAACCCCAAGTAAATAAAGAAATTAAGAACAAAGGATGAACGACTCCCGAAACCGGGGGCTCTTTCGTGACTATTCTGATCAACACAGTGCCTGCCCTGGTGATCAACCTCTCTCGAGGCCTGATCGTCGCTCTGCTATAGCCTTTCTATGGAGGACACCAAGGATGGTCGGTTGGTAAACGATGGGGAAGCACTGTAGTTGCTCGCTCACACTTCAAGTAAAGCTCTTTTAACTGCCTTGCCTCTCTTGTTGGCGGCTGCGATAGGGTATTTATAAAGGGAAATCTCTTAGGGTTTCACATAAGTGAAGATTCCGTAAATACCCGTTATTGTCTTTTCCAGGCTAAAAAGGAAAGGTGGTTGGTTATGTCATAATCTTGAGGGTTTGCTTGCACTTGAGGGAATTCGTATAACTGGCATATGACATAGGCGATTCGTCATATCCGCTTCAGACTTGCAAGATAAACCTTGCCTAGGTGAGATAAATCTGCTCCTCATTATCTTTAACTTCTCTATTCCACTGGCCCTTACAAATTATGTTGGCGCGAATAAAATGTTCTTCCTAAGTAAATTTCCTGCACATACACAATCTACACAGACCCTTTCTCCTCAGCAACATTAGTCAAACCAAATAAATTTTTCTGAAGCAAAACTTTTCCACCAAAAACAAATATAACCTAAATGCAACTAAATGCAACTACTATACTATGAATACTTTGTTTACACGAGCAATAACTTAAGTAAAAAGACTAGAAATAGAGTATTTTTATGGAGTTATCACACCCCCAAACTTAAACTATTTCTTGTCCTCAAGCAATGGACAGTGGCTAGAAAAAAATTAAGATTTTCATGGAAAAGCAGTATTAAGAAAATCATGCGGTTTGAAATTTCAGCTCTCAACAAAATTTTAGCCTCAACATGTTTTATTGTCATATTAGTCTAGTACCTTCCCTAGTAAGGATCCCTTGTTATTGTGTGTGCGTGATTGTAATCAGTCTATGCATTAAAGTAATTAGAAAACTTCAAGTAAGTGCTTCTGGTTTGTCAATGTGTCAAATTATTTGTCAGGCTTAGTTTCCACTCCTAGTTATTTATCAATTTTTTTTGTTTTTTTATGGGGAGTATGCTCATCACACCTACCCTCCTATACTCTAGGTGAAAGGGATCATACCTTCCACCCCAAGCTAGTTAGGTAGAGTCATCATGTGACTACTTTCATTCATTCATATGCCTCGGCAGCTCTTAGTTTTTATGGAGTTTTTTTTATTATTCCATTACATAAAGGAGTGCCCCTTTTATTTTTTTCAAGTTTTAAATACTAAGGAGTTCAACCTTAACCTTAAAATTTTTTGATGTCTCGACAAGCAGATAGTTATTTCCTAAAAATTTTAATGATTACCTTAAGAAGAGATAGCCTACAATCGTGTTTATAAAATTTCAATGAATCAGGCCTAGGGTTGGTTCTCTTCTTTAGACAGTCTTAAAGATAATCCTGGCCTAGGCAATAAAATTATGCATTCATCATTGGGCATCCCTAATCCATTCCAAACTATAAACTTAACATTCTTGTATCATGACAACCAAAACTTTCAACCAATTATCATCAATTGCTTTTTAACAAAGTGTGTTACAATACCTCCCCCAAAATTAAGGGATGCATTATCCTCAATGCATGAAAAACTAAACTACATTTATCTATATTCAAATGCTAAAAATGAAAAAAATTAAAATGTGATCTTACTATGGTGGTGTGGCTTGACTAGACGCACGTGTTCTGCGCCATTTTGGAGTAGGGGGACTCTCTAATCCCAAATATAATGTTGCAATCATTGAGGGGGATGGCTGAAGGACACAACCCGTTATTCGTTTGATGTTTCGCTTGGTGCTTGAGGCTCATGCTGATGTTTGTCAGTCTTCAGTTGGAGTGGGTTGTGCAAGAACAAGAGTGGGTTGTGTAGGAACTGGAGTTTGGCTTTGAGCTGTTTCAGGAATTGGCATTACTTGACGGACGGGGGATTGTACTGGTGCTTGTTCGGGTTGAGCTGGTGCTGAAGTGTAATCTTCATCAGTAAATAAATTGGGTGGAATCTCCTGAGTGCTTTCGGAAGTAGAGAAGGAGGAGGAGCTGAGGAATTCATTTGTGTCGCCTTCACTTTTCTTTGGAACGGGCGAGACGTGAGTGGCCAGTGGGGGAACGTCTGTGGGTTCCTCTGGGGGAACATTCTGTGTCGAGGCATGGAATATACTCTCGCCAGCAGTGTGTTTCAGGATGACATCGAGGAATGGCGGTAGGTCGTCATTTGTGATTGGGAGCAGTTCCTTGAAGAATGCGTTGAGTTGGGCATCCCATGCCTTGATGTACCCAAAGAAGATCTCCATATGATTCTCCAAATGCTCGATCTTCTCGCGAATTTCTCACGTGTACGTGACACTGCTTCCATTCTCACATCGACAACATATTTTGCTCCTCTCTCCAAACCTTCATGTGGGGCATTGTCATCGAAACTCATCAACTATGGTACATTCTTCTTGGTGATTCCTTCCTTGGATTTGATGAAATCCTCAAATGGTTCTTCGGGAACCTTTTTTTCCTACACAGATTTAAGGGCTCGACGATCGACCCGTTTCCTCGTTGGCATGTTTCCTTTAAATTTAAACCACCCGAAACAAAGGTCTTCGAGTACTCCACTGTAAGTCTCTTAGTCTACCTCAGCCACAAACATCTTATGCTGATCCTCCACTTTTCCCAACTTGAAATATCTGTTGAGTGCTGAAGGGGAAAATCGAAGAAGTTTCCCTCTAACATAAACGGTGAGTTAGGAAGGGTCTTCTATATGGGTGTACAACTCTCTAACCATCGCTGGTGCTACAACTTTAAGGTGGCGAGCAAACTTCTCCCAGTTGTGCTTTCAAACCACATCCATCACTTCCAGTCCAAATGGTTCTTCGTTTTATGTTGGAAAAATGAAACCATCCTCCAAATATACTTGCCGTTTTTGGAGGTTCTTAAATCGTGCTTCAGCTTTGGCTATTTGGAAATGCTCAAAGCTTGGTGTTGGGACTGGGTTTCTATTCGATCTAGCCATAATACTTGTTGGCACAGTATTTTTCGCTGCAATAATGAGGGAGATTTTTGAAGGGAAAATTTCTTTTGAAAGTGAGAAAACTGAGAAAAGTGAGAAATTGGTGCACTATGAGGAAGATGGGATAAAAGTTGGTTTTTTTAGAAAAGTATTGAGTGGTTTCTTTGGGGTAATTTAGTCAAAACTAGGGGGAAAAGATTTTTCATTGAATGCTTAATATTTGATTAGACGTAAAGTGGGGAAAAGATACTTTCCCTCTTTACAATTGTCACCTAAAAGTTTCTTTGCTCTAGGGTTTCTATTCCTTTCATGCGTAAGTTCTCACGCCATACTGGCACGTGTACTTTGCACACCTTCAACAAATAAAGAAAACAGAAATAAAGTAAAACAGAGGTATGGTGCATAAAATAACTTAATTTATTTATGTCCAAAATTCAGATTTTTGTTGCCTAGGCAACAAATTTTGTTCAATTGAGTAAGGCAAACTCTTGGGCATCATGTGCTGTTGATGCCGGTTTGTTGCGCATGATTGGTGCTCCTTTGTATTCCTTTAGTCTCTACCCGTTTACTATGAAAATGGATCCATCATCTCGGTTCTTGATTTCTATTGCTCTATTGTCATGGACTTGATGTATGATGAACGGTCCTGACCATCGTGATTTTAGCTTGCCTATGAATAATTTGAGTTATGAATTATAGAGCAGTACTTGTTGTCCATAATAAAATTCCCTATGTAAAATTTTTCTGTCATGCCACTGTTTCATTTTTTCTTTGTATAGGCTGGCATTTTCATAAGCATGGGCTCTATATTCATCCATTTCGTTCAGTTCCAAGAGTCTTCTTTCTCCAGCAAGCTGAGCGTCCATGTTTAATTTCTTGATGGTCCAATAAGCTTTATGTTCGAGTTCCATAGGCAAATGGCATTCTTTACCGTAGACGAGTTTAAATGGGGACATTCTTAGCAATGTCTTAAATATTGTGCGATAATCCCATAATGCTTTATCTAGCTTTGGCGACCAGTCCTTTCGGCTTAGATTTACCACTTTCTCAAGGATATGTTTGATTTATGGATTAGAGACTTCGGCTTATCCATTAGTGTGGGGATAATATGCCATAGCTATCCGATGTCGCACTCCATACCGTTTCAATGCCTTGGCAATTAATTGTTATCAATGTGTGTGCCTTCATCACTGATGATTGCTCGTTGCGTTCCAAAATGCGTGAATATGTTCTTGTGCAAGAACTTCATCACTGTCTTGGAATCATATGTAGGTGTTGCAAGCTTCCACCCATTTCGACACATAATCTAATGCGAAGAGAATGTAAAGATCACCGAAAGATGTGGGAAAGGGTCCGATGAAATCTATCCCCCATACATCGAAAAGTTTAACCTCCAGAATGTTTTTCCATGGCATTTCATGTCTTTTTTATATGTTCCCTATTCGTTGGCATCTATCACATGACTTTTAGAATTCGTGCTCATCTTTGAACAAGATTGGCTAATAGAAACCAGATTGAAGAACCTTCACCGCTGTTCTCATTCCACCGAAATGTCCTTCATACGGTGATGAGTGGCATTGAAGTAAAATTTCTTTTTGCTCATCTTCTGATTATTTGGTCTCCACACTGCTTGAATAAGAACGGTTCATTGCAGTAGTAATGTCGCACATCATGTTGAAACTTTTTTCGCCCTTGGCTAGATAAATCTGTAGGCACAATACCACTAACAAGAAAGTTGACTATGCCAACATACCACGGCACGACCGTGAAAAATAAAATTTTCTCATAAGGGAATTTCTCTTGAATCTCTGTTATGTCATGACAACTGATTTTGTTATCTAGTCTAGACACATGATCTACTACTTGGTTTTCCGTACCTTTTCTAGCATTGACCTCTAAATTGAATTCTTGTAGTAATGATATCCATCTGATTAGACTAGGCTTTAAATCTTTTTTATTGATCAAATATTTAATGGTTGAGTGACATGTATGAATAATTACTTTAGTTCCTATGAGATATGGCCTAAACTTATCGAATGCAAATACTACTGCAAGAAGTTTTTTTTAGTGGTGGCATAGTTTACTTGTTCATCATTAAGAGTACAGCTAGCATAGTAGATAACATGAAAGAGTTTATTTTTTCATTATCCTAGCACTACCCCAACTGCATAATCACTAGCATCGCACATGAGCTCGAAAGGTTCATTTCAGTCAGGTGGAACAATGATTGGTGCTGCTGAAAGTTGTTTCTTCAAATCTGTAAAAGCATTTAAACAATCATCATTAAATACAAATGGTTGATTTTGTTAAAGTAAAAGACACAAGGGTTTTGAGATTTAAGAAAAATCTTTTATGAATCGCTTGTAGAAGCCTGCATGTCCAAGGAAACTGCATATGCCTCTCACATTGGTGGGTGGAGGTAAGTTTGCGATTACTTCCACCTTGACTTTATCGACTTCAATGCCTTGACAAGAAATTTTGTGACCCAACACTATCCCTTCGGTTACCATAAAAAGGAATTTCTCCTGATTTAGTACTAGGTTGGCTTCTTCACATCGTTTCAGTACTTTAGATAAGTTGTCGAGGCATCGGTTGAAATTGTCACCTGAGACGAAGAAGTCATCCATAAATATTTCCTTGCAATCTTCCACCATATCCGAAAAAATGGTTATCATACATCTCTGAAAAGTAGCTGGAGCGTTACATAGCACAAATGGCATTCGTCTAAATGCGTAGCTACCGTATGGACATGTGAAAGTAGTCTTCTCTTGATCCTCCGATGCTATGGCTATTTGATTATATCCTGAATATCCATCAAGGAAACCGTAAAATTATTTTCCTTCTAGTTTATCAAGTATTTGGTCAATAAAAAGAAGAGGAAAACGACCTTTCTTTGTGGCTTTATTGAGCTTCCTATAGTCCATACATATCTGCCAGCTCGTGATTGTTCTAATAGTTAAAAGCTCATCATTTTCATTTTTAACCACAGTTACACCACGCTTATTAGGCAGACACTGCACCAGACTGACCCATGAACTATCGGATATAGGATAAATCACTCCCGTATCCAACCAGTTTATGATTTCCTTCATGATTACCTTCTTTATGATCGGATTGAGTCTTCTTTGTGGTTTAATCGAAGTACTATAGAAGTCTTCTAAATTGATCTTGTGCATGCATATGGTAGGGTTGATTCCCTTCAAGTTTTCCATTGTCCATTCGAGAGCCTTTTCGTGCTGTGACAAAGCATTTAACAAACTATTCTCTTGTTCAGAGGTAAAGTCTTACCATTACCTAGGTAGGCATATTTCAAATGTGATGGCAAAGCTTTAAGTTCCAAATTAGGTGCATGCTGTAGAGAGGATTTTGGGGGGCTCACTTCATTAAAATCTAAGGGTTTGAATTTCATACCTGATCTCGTATAAAGGAAACTAGTTTGTTCTTCTAGCTCTCCTTTATAATATGCTTTGGTGTCATTGGCACTGAACCCGTTTAGTGCTTTAGTCAAACAACTATTGACGAGGCCATAGTTCTCAAAATCGTCTTCTAAAAATATTTTGCCTGGGTCATATTTTCAAGTTTATGCGTCATGGTTATTGAGTCGTGGCACAAAATATTGTATTCATCTAGCTTTAAAAATTCATTGTGGCTAAGAATTGCCTTTTCCTCTTATTTCATTGGGTCCATATCTCTAATGCATTGGGATACATTAATTGTGACACTTTGCTCTCCTACACGCATTGTGAACTCTCCCTTCTCGCAATCTATTAAGATTCTTCCAGTGGCTAAAAAGGGTCGTCCAAGAATGATAGGTGCGTTTTCATCGGCTTCACAGTCCAAGATGAGGAAATCAACTAGAAATACAAAATTTTCCACCTTTACTATGACATCTTCTATTCTGCCCTCAGGACGCGCATAAGACTGATCAGCTAGTTATAGGATAATTGTGGTTGGGCTAGCGTTATACGTTTCTAGTTTTAAAAATTTGGATTTTGGTATTAAATTTATGCTTGACCCTAAGTCAACGAGAGCTAGTCCTACAAAGTTATTACCAATTAAACATGGTATTACAAAACTACCAGGGTCTTTTTGTTTTGGCGGGAGTTTGCTTACTGCATAACAGATTTATGTTTCCATGGAGATATTTTGTACCTTTCTCTTCTTTGTAATGATGTCTCTTGGAAACTTAACATATGAAGGCAATTGCTGGATGGCTTCAAGTAAAGGAACGTTGATATACAACTGATCCAGAACATTAACAAATTTCTTGAATTGGACATCATCATTATGTTTCTTCAATCGTTGAGGAAATTGTGGTGGAGGTCTCACGTTATCTGCTATTGGTACTGAGGGATTCCTAGCCTTGGCCATAAATTTCTCATTATCTGGTTGATGATTTTTAGAGCCTTCATCTTTTTCCTTCTATTCGGGTAATCCATCATGTTCCACATTTTGACTTTATCTTCTGGTTGTGTAATGCCTTGGTGAGAATTGTTCAGATGTTCTCCCCCAAACTTGTCATTCTAGTTAATTTGTGTTATACTCCTTAGTATAAGTACACTACACTGCTCATTTCCATGATGTTTAGTGATTTCAGTATCACTAGGGAGATTTCCTTGTGGGCGGGAATGTAATACCGTGGCAATTTGACCCACTTGGTTCTCTAATGCTCTCAATGATGAACTATGGCTTTGCAAAAGAGCAGCTTGACTTTGCAACAAATTTCCTTGGTTTTTTATTGTTGATGAGTGCTCATGCATCAGAGTCTTTGTTGTAGTCATGAAATCTTTTATTGAGGCCATGAATTCCTGCAATGAATTTTCTAAGGAGTTAGAGTTGGAGTTGGTATTAGAAGAACAAGTTGTACATTTAGTGTTTTGCCAGGGTAGCTGATGATGCTGATTTTGAGAATGTTGATGGTCCGAGTTACTCTGCTGTGGCCTATTGTAATTTGTTGCTTGATTATTATTGTTTCCTTGATTACCCCATGAAAAAATCGGATATTGTCTCCAACCAAGATTGTATGTAGATGAGTAGGGGCTATTGTTGATTCAGTTGTAATTGCCCACCAAATTGGTAGACTCATGGTTTTCTGGGTATTCACTCTCATGATGGTTATCGTGATAAAATATGCATGCAATAATGGTTTCCTTGACTTATCTTATCTCATTAGGATGCTACAAATATTTCAACAAATTAGTTATGGCAGAAAGTTGAGCAGCTACTGAATCCTTACCTAAATTTCATATGCTCCAAACGTTTTTCTGTCGATTCCCATCCTTGTATTTGGGAATCGATAGTCATTAATTGTAATTCTGTCGAGGATATCAAAGGCTTCCTCTTTGTCAAGTAAGGTATCATTTATTGAGGCATCTAACATCATTCGAGTGGGTGCATTAACTTCATTGTACAACATCACGACTTGAGTCCAATCATGAAATCCGTAGTTTACACACTTGCGAAGTAAACTTTTATACCTATCCCAACATTCGTACATTGATTCATCATCTCCTTGGTGAAAACTTGCAATATCAGTGTGAAGCTGTGTATTCATATTGGGTGGATTGCATCGAAGTAGGAAACTTTTGCATAAATCCACCCAAGATTCCATTGAGCATTAAGGAACTAGCTCTTGCTCTATCGCGTAGGAAATAAGGAAAAAGTTTAAGTTTAAGCACATCTTCATGCACTCCTTGTTGTCGGAATGAATCACACACTTCAAGAAAGGCACGAATATGATGTCTAGTATCCTCATTAGGTGAACCACCAAATTGACAATGGAGTTCAGCATGTTGAACATCACCGATTTAAGCTCAAAATGGGTTTCTTGTATTTCAGATGCCACGACGCTTGTATTTAGATCATCAAGAATTGGGTTCTAGTGATCTCGTATTGCTCATGGTATTACAACTTCTCGCTGAAAATTTATTGCCGCATCAAGATCTTCCTGATATCCCTTGTTGTTGCCTTGAAATTTTAGTTGATTCATATATTCTATGGTTCGTTGGTTACGTCTCCTTTATTTGAACAACTGTTTAATTTCAGGGTGAATGGTTCTAATGGTTTACCAACAGATCTCAGGGTCATGCAATGACAAAACCTATAAAAGAAAATAAAAAAATACGTTAAACTAAGTAAATATAAGGTGACAAGACAAAGTTGTTATGGCGAAAAATAAAAATTACGTTAGTAGCAATCCCCGACAACGACGCCAAAAACTTGATCGCTTGTAAATGTATATGCTATGATAAGCAATTCTACGCAAGTATACACAATCAAATTAAGTAATATAGGGTAAGTGAGTTATCATCTCCTCAGGGATTGGTCGATTATTTTTAAGCTTCACCAGAATCAGAACTAGTTTTCACAAGTTAATTCCTACAATCTTGTCAAATTAGAAAACTAATAGTAATAAAGCAAAAAATATTATAAAGTATGATTGCTGAAAAGTTTGATTGAGACAAAACAAATATGGAAGACTATCGAATTGAAGTAAACAAGGCAAAGACAAACTTTGATTCAAATATATTCAAAACAACCTCATATATTCAGACTTATCACAGAGCACTCATGCTAATCTTATGTATTGACAAGCAATTATTCTAAGTCTAGAATGAATTGTTATGATATGCTTAAGCTTCCCAACATGATTACTAAATATTCTTAGACGGTAGTTATGGCTATACTACTCAGCATTAACTACAACCCACGGGTTTTCATAATGTTGTTGTAGCAATACCTCTCAGCGTAAACTATAATCGTTTTCCATCCTACTCTAGCATCTATCCCTTTTAGTCGACTGAAACCCGCTCCTTATCTCTAAGGTAGACAAGTTAGAACATCACCATCCCAGATAAATTCCATTGTTCACGTATATCTATCTTAATTCTCTCGAAGCTAAGGATCGATATTTAGACAACCAGCAACCTCTCGATGCTCTTACATTGTCAAGACATGTTTCACCAAGACCCTAGGCAATCTCTTAAATCTCTTACAGTGTCAAGACAAAATATTTAAACAATGAACAAAACAATAATAAGCAAGATCATAATTCATCATTCATAAAGCAGAAAATAAGTTTTTAGGCAAACAAAGATTAACACCAAATAAGACAATTCATGGTGTTATCAAAAAATGAACCAAAGTGTCATCGTTTTAATACAACCCAAATATATAAAGAAATTAAGAACAACAAAAGAATGACTCCCAAAACTGTGGGCTTTGTAGTGACTATTCTGATCAACATCGTGCCTGCCCTGGCGATGAACCTCTCTCGAGGCCTGACTGCCGCTCTACTATAGCCTGGCTATGGAAGACACCAAGGACGGTCGGTAAACGATGGGGAAACACTACGGTTGCTTGCTCACACTTCAAGTAAATCTCTTCTAACTTCCTTGGCTCCCTTGTTGGTGGTTGTGACAGGGTATTTATAAAGGGAAATCTCCTAGGGTTTCGCATAAGTGAAGATTCCCTTGATATCTGTTATTGTCTTGTTTAGGCTAAAAAAATAAAGGCGGATGGTTATGTTAGAATCTTGAGGGATTACTTGCACGTGAGGGAAGTCATACAGCTAGCATGTGACATAGGCGATTCGTCATATCCACTTCATACTTGCAAGATAAACCTTGCCTAGGCGAGATAAATATGCTCCTTACTATCTTTAACTTCTTTGTTCCACTGGCCCTTACATATTATGTTGTCATGACTGAAATGTTCTTCCTAAGTAAATTTCTTGTACATACAATCCACACAGAACCTTTCTCCTCAGTAGCATCAGTCAAACTAAATAAATTTTGCTGAAGCAAAACTTTTCCACCATAAAAAATATAACCTATATGCAACTACTATACTATGAATACTTTGTTTAGAAGAGCAATAACTTAAGAAAAAAACTAGAAATGGAGTCTTCTTATGGAGTTATCAACCAACTTCAAAACAGTTTGGGTGAGCTTATTAAACTCGCACTCATATTCATAAACAGATATGTTCCCCTGGATCAGATTGAAAAAAGTATTGCTTCATGTTAATAATAAACTGCTCCCCAACATATTTCTTCTCGAAAGCCTATAAGAAAAACTTTCAGGTAATCTGACCTTAAGGAACACATGTTATAAAATTAGTCCACTAAATCCTGGCCTGTCCTCACAACAATGAAACTACAGCTTCAGTCGTTCCTTATCAGAATAGTGAAGACTATCTAATATAATCTTTACATCATTAAACCACATATATACCACAACTTAACCTTCATTTGCTTCACCTTTAAACTCAAAAGCTCCCAAACTCTTTAATTCTTTTAGAATTGGCACTCTCAAAACTGGTTGAGCAGGAGGTGGAGGCGGAGAAAGGGAGGTGTTGCTGATGAATGATATCTTGCCAATATAGCCTCAAGAGCTTGCAAGAAAGTCCCTTGATCTGGATGTTAGCATTCCCTGATGTTCTTGTGCTCCCTGCTACTAAGGTTCATGCTCAACCTCATTACTATTTCCACTATCGATTCCCTGAGGAACCTCCTTTTCGATAGCTCTTCTAGAGCCTTCCACATTTGACATCTAAACACAAACACAAAACATCAGGTTACTAAGGAGTAGCATCATAAATAAAATCATCAGACTATACCATATCAGTAATTTCAACATCCTAGTAGCATGTACATATTTCTGATATTACATAAGCTCGGTTTAGGTTGAGAATCGACTAAACCTGTTACTCTGATACCAATAAATGTAACACCCTTAACCTATATACATCTCTATATACAAGTCTAAGATGTCACATAAACGTATAAAACATTCTCTAAACATGAAATTTGAAAAAAAAATGTTTCGTTTAAAACACTTCTATTTTAACTTTAAAAACTATTTTATGAATATCTTAAATTATAAATAATCCTTTGTTGTAAAAAAATAAATCCATTTTCAACTAGTGATTCTACCGTTTCATGTATTTTCGCAGAAGTCATTTTTAAAACATAATAATATAAATATAAATAGTCTTTTATGCATAAATACATGTAAAACTAAACTAAGTAAAATAAACTAAAGTTGTTCTAGTTTACTATTACAAACAATTTAAAATAAATGCGATAAATAGAACTACTGACATAATTATACATGTCACTAAAAGTCAAAAGTAACATCGTAGATGTCTTACTGATGCTGATGATAGGTATGATTTTCAAAAAATATACCTGGGAGGCTCCTTACTACTCATATTTATTTCTATCATAACCTACGCATGAAAATCATCACGCGCTAAGTATAACTTAGTGAGGGAATAGTAATCTAAAGTGAGATAAATTATGAAAATATCATAAACATAAACAAAATAATTTTGAAATAAAATAATAAACTGTCAAACCGACTTATCCAAATCAATTTCTTCACTAAGACCTGAAACTTATTTTAATTCATGAACTCATGAAAATTTTCATAAACGATATCTGATAAAATAATCATATCATACTTTCTGTCAACTGGAAATCACTCAAAACTTTCATATTCATTTTCATATTTTGTCTTAACTATCATATTTATATGTATAGCTGAATAAAAGGTATGTGAGTTTAAGGTGCACACTAGGCACAACATGGTGTCGAATCATAACTGAAACTGCGATATGCTGCACTTTAGTACAATCATAACACGAGCACCAACAATGTTAAACATTGATACACGAATATACCAAAACTAAATTGATAACTGATAAACAATCACTTATTGACATGCCAAATGTACCTACGACTCTCAGTGCAACATACAACGGGCTTATATTTATCCTCATAGAATCATTTCTTAATCTATGTCTGATAACTATAAAACATATGATAACTGTAAACATCTGATAATTGAAAATCATCTGATAACTGTAAATATTTAGAATTCACCATCATAAATACCATACTTGGGAAGTTGATACGCAAAATCATTCATAAAATTTTATATAAAAAATATTATAAAAATATTCCATACTGAAAAATTTATAAATCATATTGGAAAATAAAATGAGGTTGACTTATCGCAATTCGTCATCGATCAGAGTGATTAAATAAATAAACTTCACTCACCTTTGCCTTAGTAATAACCTTTTACGAGATATTCCTAATCATGTGCTTTTCCCCTTTCCTTTTGAATCGTTCGAATTACTAAATTTGTCGTGGTTTGTCAATACCAAATAATAACACAAAGTGTTCGAACTACATATTAGTATCGTACTAAATAAGCTGATTTTAACATCTATAAAAATCGAGATTAAATCGATATCAAACTAAATTATATTTCCATTAAAATTTGCAACTTCTCAAAAATACTCATCTAAATCCATGAATATTTATTTTCATCCCTAACCCTTATTCATCTTTTACTAATTACACAAATAATCCAGAAGTTGTGATTTTTTTTAAATTCATCTCAACCTTTCCATTTAATCCATATTAGTCCTTCACCATTATGATCATTGCACATTATTTACTAAAATTCCATCACTTTAATAAAATACCCATATCAATACTTCAACATTCAATACATTATAATTTCAACCCAAACTTTCCTAAACTTTCGATTTTTAACCACCCGACTTTATAAATTTGTAATTCAACTCCAACTCAATATTTAATTCGAAATTCAACATACTAATAAATTTTCCAGCATTCAGTAATTCACACAAATGATACCTCTACATTTAATAACTTGCAAACAAGTCCCCATTACCATAGGACCTTTCAAATTCTACTTCTAATTTTTACCAAATTTGCAATTTGGTTCCAAACAACTTTCCAACTTAAATTCCATAATTTTAAATATAAAAAATCAACATTTAACCCTTCAAATATTATATTCTTACAATAATTTTCCACAATTCCAAGAACTTATAAACTAGCCCCTTTTACACTTTCAAGATTCCAAATTGATCCAAATCAATCTCCAATTCACATAAAATACTTCTAATATCACTTCAAACCATTTATAATATATTTAAATTTTTTAAAATCCTGGTTCGATTCGAATATCCATTTTCAATACTGAGCTTTACCGATTTATAGCTTTTATCACAAATCAAGTATCGAAAATCTAATTCCCACAAAAATCTCTTTTTTAATCCAAATTATCCATTTACAAAATAAAATAAATAACTTTTAAAATTAAAATTTAGGTCCTTAAACTTTTAAAATTTATACTTTAACCACTAAACTTTTAAAACTTATATTTTAGTCACTAGATAAATTTTGGGGTATTACAGTATGAATCCTAGGAACGGCTAAATGTGACGCTCTGATACCACTAAATGTAACACCCTAATCCTGTCTGACCCGAAGATCATTAGATTATGATGTCACACAGAACCATCGAAGTGACTAACCCAAAAAAAATTCTTTTAAAATGATTGTAAATCGTGATACGTGAAATCCATCCATAATAATGATAAATGAAAACATAATAAAATGAGTTTATAAGTACGAGGGAGCTCCTAAAATATCCAAAAGAATATAATATTGAGTTGAAATCAAAATAGTTATGACTGAATACATAAAGGTCCATAAAGAGTACAAACCCTAAAAGAATAACGCCAAACGTATTCTGAATGCCTCGACTGAACTAGAACTACTATCCACTGTAATCCTCCACTACTGGTCACCTAGGAAACTACACATGAAAACATATTCTGAATATTGAGTTTATGAGCTCAATGTCTCACTAATAATTGTATTATACTACATGTATTCACTAAATGCGAATGATAGTGGCAAAGGTATGAAGACATTGAAATATTGAATCTAACATGTTGATGTAGGGATCAAAGTATGATTGAGGGTTCTAAATATCGAAGCTCACACACCCCTTTAGGCTTTCTAAAATACCCTTGGTTATTTTGGGTGAGATCTAGAGCTGCATCAGAAACGTACACCCGACCAACTTACTCCATCGATTTTTGGGGCATCTGCGCCCAACTTGAAACTAAAGTGACTTGGAACAGAATTGGATATCCAACTGACTGTCACATTATGCTAAAGGGGCTTGGGTATTCTAGCGGTTTCTCGAGCGTCAAACAAGGCTAGTTTTATGTCAACCTAGATGTTACTATTTCCAGCTGTTCTAAAATTTATTACTTTTCTCACCTATATTTGTATCTGCTCATATTATGATGATATTGGGTCCCTTAGGTTTAATCATTAGATTATTTATCCAAAATTATCCAATGTATTAGACAAATACACGGTTACTTACTAAAAGTGCATATATGGAGGCATTAGTTTCTTTGACCTTCCTTCTGTCTAAACAATCTCTTGATTCTCAAAGTTATCTTCTTTTCGAACTATAATTGACACATCATTCATTTTTTCCTCCCATATTTTCCCCTTAATGCAATATTCTTCTTCTTCTTTTTCATTTATTACAATATACAGTTGAGCAATATATGTTGTAATAAACAATTTTGTAAATGTTCCTGCTTTTGATAACCAGTTATAACCATAATTGATTATGATAGTAACTAATTTTATACAACATATAATGTTATCTATAACCCAATCTTTTTCATTCAACCTATAATGTTACATTCTACTTGGTTTACTAACCCTGATTATTTTTCATTCATTCAACCTATAACAATAATTGATCCATTATATTATAACTTTTCCCTAAAAACTAAACCTTAATCCCTAAATCTAAAATTGTTTATTTAAAAAAATACAAACTAGGGTTGCATGAACATACCTTTCTTTTATTCAAATTGTGATTTCAGTTTTGTACTTCAATATTGATGTCTATTACTTAGATGGAAAATAAATTTCACATAAGAAAACATGTTCTTCTTCTTCTTTGATTCTGGCATTTGCTTCCCTAAACTGGTTATGTTATCTACTTGATACTTTTTCATATGTATCGATAAAAGTTAGATTCATTTACGGCCTTCTCGTTTTCCTTCTTTTTTTAAAATTAAAAAAATATCGATCTTTGAGAAAAAAGTATCAATATTTTTTGTTTACAACACAAAATGTTCTATGTTGAAACCAGAAAAGTTATCTGTTTATATAATTGTTACACCCCCAAAAATTTATTAATTGTTTTTATACTAAACTATAAAATTTTAAAACTTCTAAGTTAAATTCAAAATTTTAGGAAATTAAGGGACCAACCCTGTAATTTACCCATAACTAATCTTACAACAAAGTAAAAAATGGGGTGAGGTAGAGACTGGCATGGTTCGAGCTAATGACCTAGGGTATGACCGACCATGCCCCTATCAACCGACCTAGACTCTATTTATGTTTAAAATAATAAATTATATATATTATTCATTTTATTTTTGGGTTTTTAATGACCAAAACCAGAAAATTCCCTCCCAATGATTCAACCTCATTTCCCCTCAAATTATAACCTTATCGTCGCCGACTGTCCTCTGTTTTGGTTCTTCTAGAACCGGTTCAAGTGGACCGAACCAGTTTGAACCAATTTGAGTCAACTCAGACCGAACTGAGTTAGCCCGAATCGAATCGAGTCAACCCAAACCGGTCTAACCTGTTGACTTTGACATGATCTGTTGATTTTCCCCTACCCGTTGACTTTGACCTGACCATTTGACTTTGACCAGAGTTGATCGTTGACTTTGACCAAAAGGTCAAATTTTCTTAAAAGCCTTATTTTATGTTTTTGATCCTCAGTCTGATTTCAAAGTCTGTTTTACTAAATTCAAACCTAAAAGCCTACAAATTGGCCCATAAACCCAAAAAGTTCATATTTATTTAAGTGATTTTATTCAATTAATTTAATCGAATAGTTAAGGACTAATTATTGTTATGGTATATTTAAGGTACTCGGGGATCTCTTGACCATTCTACTACTCGACCCGGTTTCTCTCCATCCGCTCATCCACGAGAGGTAGTGAATACTTGTATAGTTTTGTAACCCTGTTAGATATTCTGTTTAGAATATTATTCCCTATAATACCCTTTTCTGATATGGCTTAGGTTCCCATTCCATCGAAGAGCATACTAAAGTCGGTGCTCATTACATCTTTCGAACTAATCCATTTTTGTGAGGTGTGTTTCTTGTGTGCAAGATAACTGTTTTAAATCTCATATGCACTTAATTTTTTTCTCTGATTTGAAATAAAATGTTTGATATGATTTAACTACTGTATAATTTACATGTTTTGAAGCATAATCCTTGATTTACTGAAATTTAAAACCTGATTGCCTGACTTATGATCTCTGATTACTATTTTACTGAATAGATAATCTGTCTGAACTCTGATTTACTGCTACTACTAGTTAATGTCTGAAAAATGTTTTCTTCGGGGTACTCTTGGATCTGGTATTAAGACCCTGGCTGGTTCAGTCACTGCAAGTAATACCTTGTATAACTTCAGCATCGACTGGTAATTTCTTATAGACCTAAGGTGAATCTTGAGTATGATACTGGCCTAATGGGCCTAGTGGTAAGACCTTATGAACCTTAAGGTACTTTCTTAGGGTGGCTCCTCTTCTGTGTGCATTGGGTAAGTCCTTATGGGCCTAAGGGCACTCCCCTCAGGTGGGCACCTAAGCTTCAGCTAGGGTAAGACCTTATGGACCCAAGGTGTTCCCACAAGTTGGCACGTATGCCCTTCGGGCCTAAGATAAGTCCTTATGGATGCAGTTATGGGGAATTGCATATGGTGTTCGATTTGAGGGCGATCCTAAAATTTTAAACTAAAACTCTATTGATATTTTAATTACTGTGACCTGAACTAATTTTAAAAATATAACTGTATGTTTTATTATGTACTGTTGGGACACACTAAGCCCTAGCTCACTTTTTAAACTATTTTACCATATGAGATATTCTTGGATAGGCACTCTGTATCAAGCACTTGGAGGATCAACACATTTAGTACATATATTTTTTTTTGTAATGTTTCTATCTCTGAACTCGTTTTAATTATAGTGACATGTTACTTATTTTTGAAGTATTTATCTTTTTATGATGTTTACTACTTTTGCTACTGATATTTGATTATTGTGCTCCGGATTTATTACATGTTTTATTTTACCAGTCGCTTTTATATTTATATTTACGAGTTGGGTTTTTATCGTTTTATAATACTTTTATAAATGTCATTTGTAATATGATTTAAATTATCGAATACATTTTTGGAAAATGTTTTTAAGAATCTTTAATGTAATTCGTTAGACTTAGTTGAAAAATATAGGCTAGGTCTAGGGGGTTATATTTTATTGGTATCAGAGATTTTGGTTTTTAAAAACCTCGGATTGTAAATGGGTCCAAACTGAAAATATGGTTCTAAAATGCTTTATAAAATAATTCACGAAGGTCATGTCACCAAGTTTTTACGAGTTTAACTGTGTACGGGACTCCAAGTGCTAATCTAATCTTAGGCTTTATCTCTTTGTACTAAACCTCGTGATCCTCTGATATGAGTGCTAGACGTGTTCGTCGACTTGGCCGAGGGAGAGGTCGAGTGACTAGGTTTGCAGACCCTGTAGATGAGATGCATCTAGATCCCCCACCTCCGGAAGATAATTCAGTTCCTATAAACCCGATTGATCTGCCCCTACCCCTGGTATAGGTTTGATGACTGCAGTTAGAGGGCGACTGGTTTTTAGACTTAGCATGCTAGAGTATTGTTGTATGAGAATCTCAATAGATAATTTCTTCAATTGATTCAGGGAGCTGTTTGAGCTGCTAGCGTTGTACCCGAGGTTCCTATTTTTCAGACTCTGATTGCTAATGGAGTTGGGACCTTTGGAGGCCCTACTGGTAGAGCTCTCACTAAGGTCGAGGACTGGCTCTACGCTACTGAGTGACGCATGGATCAGGTAGAATTATACCAACTGTAACGTTATTTGGGAGCTGTCTTCATGTTGGACAGAAATGCCCACACTTGGTGGGAGTCTGTGGTCAATAGTGTTCAGGCTGATCTCTTGACCTGGGATTTCTTCAGGAAGCAGTTTAGGAGTCATTTTATGGGAGAGCGTTATCTAGTTCAGAGACGACAGTAGTTTTAGGACTTAGTTTAGGGTGAAATCATTGTTTCTCAATACGAGATAAGTTCTTAAAGTTGCTGAAGTATGGTTCTAGTTTGGTACCTACCGAGAGGGATAAGTGTCAAAATTTTTCTCATGGACTACGATATGAGATGCGCCATCAGGTAGTTACTCACCAGGATGAGGTATTCGATGTTGTGGTAGGGAGAGCAAAGGACACTAAAGAAGTCGAGGCTTCTACCCCTGATAGAGATAGGGTAGATCGAGATTGGTCTAGGAGGTCTTCCGGTCAGTCTAAGCCTCATGAATGCTCTGATAAGAGGATTCTTATTGATGCTCATCAGAGGAGTCATTATGGTTTGAAGTTTACGTCACCTCCATTTGTTAGTCGAGGATATTTTTTAGGTTTTACTCCGATACCGAGTTGTTTGCACTGTGAAAATTGACAAGGGGAAAGTGTCGTAAGAAATTAGGTACCTGTTATCGTTGTGGATCCAATGAGCTTTTTTTGAGGTATTTTCCACATCCATCTTCTTTCGATCAGACCCCTGCTCAGACTCCTTCTTGTTCACATGCTTCTGTTCAGACCCCCGCTAGGAATCACAATCAAAGTAGGACTTCTAGATCTATCTCTAGGGTCGACACTAGAGAACAATCGCAGAGTAGAGGACCAACTGTTTCTGAGGCTCGACGGATGCCCTTGTATATGTCACTCATCGTTCTAGTGATCAAGATGAACCAAGGACTTCTGCAATTATATTTATTTCTATTTTTTTGTTCATGCCATTCATTTCTAACAACGCCCTTTATATACTTGAATTTCGTATCTTAAGACTCACAGACCTTTGATAAACTCACCGATACCTTATTTCACTCTGAGTCTAACAATATTCTCCGTTATTGTCAATAGAGTAATTAGCCCTTGTCCTATAAATGAACCTTCAGAGACCTAATTTCACTTTTTGTTTGATTCTGGTGAATTTTGAGGACGAAATTCTTTTAAAGGGAGAAGAACTGTCACACCCAAAAATTTATTTAAAATTTATTAATTGTTTTTTTCCGTACAAAACTATAAAATATTTAAAATTTCTAAGCTAAATTCAAAAGTTTGGGAAATTAAGGGACTACCCTCGTAATTTACCCATAACTAATCTGACAACAAAATAAAAAATGGTGAGGTAGGGGGTTGGCCTGGCTTGAACCCATGACCTAGGGTATGACTGATCATGCCCCTACCAACCAACTTAGACATTATTTATGTTTAAAATAATAAAGTATATATACTATTCATTTTATTTTCAGGTTTTTAATTACCCAAACCAGAAAACCCCCTCCCCGTGATTTAACCCCATTTCCCCCCAAATTATAACCTACTCGCTGCTGTCTCTCCTCTATAATTCGTTCCAATCCTGACGCCAATACCGCTCTCCGTCGCCATCTGTCGAACCAGCATCTTTCAACGAACCCAACCACACCATTAGTGATCAGAATAAGCCACTGGTTAGCCTAAATCAAGAGTAAACTACCGTGACCCTACCGTCCATTTTTCATCGATTCTAGTCGTCGTGCTCGTCGACTCGCCTTAGCACCACTACAGTCGGACTCCTATTCATCGTGCACTAAAAACTCGACCGAGGCCGTCTTCTACCGTCGTTGTTTTTTGTATCACCGACGTGGTAATCCTGGGGTATATGTTGGTTAATTTTTTCAGTTTTGGCATGCTTTTGGTTGATTTTTGGCTAGATATTGAATGTAATTGGTTGATAAATGTTGTGGGAGTAATCGGCCATCGATCAGACCCATTTTCATCGGTTCACTTGCCACCACGCTCCGTCTTGTACATGTGAGGGTTGCCCCATCTTTTTTCTAGAACCGGTTCAAGTGAACCGAACCAGTTTGAACCAGTCTGAGTTGACTCAGACCGAACTGAGTCAACCTGAACCGATCTGACCCGTTGAATTTGACCCGACTTGTTGACTTGACTCTACCCATTGACTTTGACCTGACCAGTTGACTTGGACCAGAATTAACCGTCGACGTTGTCTTTGACTTTGACCAAAAAGTTAAATTTTCTGAAAAGCCCTATTTTACGTTTTTTGTCATCCCAAGTCCAATTTCAAAGTATGTTTTGTCAAATTCAAACCCAAAAGCCTCCAAATTGACTCGTAAACATGAAAAGAGCATATTTATTTAAGTGATTTTATTCAATTAATTTAATCAAAGGGTCAAGGACTAATTACTGTTATGGTATATTTAAGGAACTCGGGGATCTCCTGACCGTTCGACTGCTCGACCTGGTTTCTCTCGATCCGCTCGTCTGCGAGAGGTAGTGAATACCCGTATAGTTCTGTAACCTTGTTAGATATTCTGTTTAGAATATTATTCTGTATATGACCCTGTTCTGGTATAGGTTAGGTTCCCATTCATTCGAAGAGCCTTGTGAAGCCGATGCTCGTTAGATATTCCAGACTTATCCATTTTTTCTAGGTGTGTTCTTTGTATGCAAGATAACTATTTTAAATAACTATTTTAAATATCTGTTTGAAATCTCATGTACACATGATTGTTTTCTCTGATTTGAAGTATAATTTTTTATCTGATTTGAGTATTGTATAATTTACCTAATTTGAAGCTCGATTCCTGATTTACTAAAATTTAAAGCATGTTTGTCTGACTTATGATCTCTAGTTATTGTTTTACTGAATATATGTTATGTATGAACTCTAATTTACATCTACTACTGGTTACTGTCTAAAAAATGTTTTCTTCGGGTACTCTAGGATCTGGTATGAATACCCTGGTAGGTTCAGTCGCTGCTGGTAATTCCTTGTATTGGTTCAACACCGACTGGTAATTCCTTATAGACCTAAGGTGACTCTTGGGTGGGCTACTGGCCTAATGGGCCTAGTGATAAGACCTTATAGACCTTAAGGTCTTTCTTATGGTGGTTTCTCTACTGTGTGCATTGGGTAAGTCCTTATGGGCCTGAGGGCAATCCCCTCAAGTGGGCACCTAAGCTTTGGCTAGGGTAAGACCTTATGAACCCAAGATGCTCCCTCAAGTTGGCACCTACGCCCTTCGAGCGTAGGGTTAGTCCTTATGGATGCAGTTCTGGGAAACTGCATATGGTGTTCGGTTGGAATGCGATCCTGAAATTTTAAACTAAAACTCTATTGATATTTTAATTACTGTGACCTGAACTTATTTTAAAAATATAATTGTATGTTTTATTTTGCAATGTTGGGACGCACTTAGCACTAGCTCACTTTTCAAACTATCCCTTTTAGATATTCTCGGATGGGCACTCTATATCAGGCACTTGGAGGATCGACACATTTAATACATATCTTTTTGTTGTAATGTTTCTATCTTTCGAACTGTTTTTAATTACGGTTACATGTTCCTTATTTTTTAAGTACTTATCTTTTTATGATGTTTATTGCTTTTGCTACTGATATTTGATTTACTGTTCTTCGGATTTATTACATGCTTTATTTTATACCTGGTCGCTTCTAGTTTTATATTTACGAGTTGGGTTTTATCATTATTTATTATACTTTTATAAATGTCATTTGTAATATGACTTAAATTATCGAATAACGTTTTTGGAAAATATTTTTAAGAATCTTTAATGTATTCCGCTAGACTTAGTTGAAATGCATAGGTTGGGTATAGGGGGTTACAATAACAATATTGGTTGAAATTTAAAATGGTACCCTTCTAACAATCACTAAATAAGTTATAAACATGACTATATTTATATTATCAGTTGAATTCCATCTGCGTTTTACTGTTGAAATGCATAGGTTGGTGTGCACTTACAATGTTGCTGGAACCACTCTCACTACTGCCATCAAGGTTATATATATATTTGTATTATCAGTTGAATTCCATCTGCGTTTTACTGTTATCTCTGTTGGATTCAGGCTGGGTATAGGCACATTGATTGCGCTTCTCTCTATGCTAACGAGAAGGAGGTGTGAATAATTTTCAGTTTTCCGTTTTATTTTATTTCTCAATGTTAAAAATTCCCCATTATAATTAGTATATTTTTATATGCTGCATACAGCTTGGTTTTGTTTTCAAGGAGTTATTTGATGATGGTTTTGTGAAGCGTGAAGACCTATTTATCACCTCCAAGTTCTGCTTTTTCCTTTCCCTATATTTCCTATGTCATAACCATTTAAAAAAAATTAAATATTATTTTAAAAGTAAATATGACTATATTTGAAAAATTGGTGATTTTTGACTTGATTTGGATTGAATTGAGTAGGAGTCGCCATCGACTTTTGAGTTAGATAGGTCGAATACCTCAAAAATGTCTTTTAAAACAATTTTAAGGAAAAATCTTTTTTAAGACAAAAGTTGGTTTACCAAAAATTCGATTTAACGGGTCTAGGAGTCGATTAGCACCCCCATAGCGCCCAAGATTGGTACTCAATTGCTTACACATTGTCGTAGTAGTGGAAATTATAAATCGAATATAAAGTTAAATTATGATCCATGCATTGAATATTGATTAATTTATTTCAAATTATCATTAGGGAAAATTCTTTAACTTGAAAAGAAATCTCGAGATCAGCAATCCTCCATCGGAAAAGCTATCTCATCTATTTTTTGTCTAAAAAAATATTCCCTCCTTGAAAACGTAAATCAAATATAAATTGTCTATCAATAATTCGCAAACAACCAAATAAATTGCTACATAAAAATCATATTGAATCATAAAAATTTAATTAGTAAAATAAACTAGATTTATTTCAAGTTCCCATTTCGTTCGAACCTCGTATCGGATTGTACCACTTCGATTAAGTGATACTTTCCATGCCCGTTCTACAAATACAGTTCTTGAAAATATTGGAATGAAATAGACAATGGAGTATAAATTAATAGCTAAACAAATATATATTTAAATATGTAAAATAAATGTAATAATAATAATATAAATTGGAATATATAAATAAATATGCGCATAATAGAACACATAGAAATAAAAAATTATACAAAGAAGACATAAAACAATTAAATAATTTATACATACATACATACATAAAATTGTAATTGACAATAAATCAAAGTTACAAATTTGGATTAAAATGCACATTTACAAACATGATAAATTAAAATACTAATAAAAGAATCCAATTATACATAGTAAATGAGGACTAAATAGTAAAAACAACAACTTTAGAGGTATAATAATAAACATATAACAAGTCATGGCTAATATACAAATATCACATCACATGAGTATTAAAACAGAATAAAATTAAATTACAGACCCTATTATGTAATAAGTACAGGATCAAAACTTAATATAGTCAAAACATAGGGGATTAAAATGGGGAAAAAATCAAAGTTATCTCCAAGAAAAAGTTAGTGACCAAAACAAAATATTCATAGATTTTATGACCAGATTCAAACACCAACGAAAAATGGTATAATCTATGAGATCAGTGACTAAAATGAACATTCAAGAAAAATGTACTACATAAGTATAAATAAACTAAAGTACAATGATCTAGGCTCAAATATAAACACAACAACATTTAAAGGAAAATGAGGACTAAATTAAAACATAAAAAAAATAAGAGCTCAAAATGGAAAGATGAAATTTCATTCAAGTGACCAAATTACAACCCTTATAAAGCTCGAGGGACTTCGGGTGAGATTTTACCCTCGACCAAGCGCGCAGTCTCTTCTTTCCTCAAAATGCAACCGCATCGATGATGGTATATAACCATGTTTATAGGGTTATTGAAACCCTAAAATATTGTCTCCCTCAACAGTTAAAAAATGAGAAAAAGCTCTCTCTCTTTTTTCTTCATCGGCTTTCCTTTCCAGAAACCGACTACCGCTACTCGATGCAGATCGACGTCTGTCGATGGTAGAGAAGAGAGATGGTGACACCCAAATGATCCTTTCAAAGTCCTCAATATGAATCCAAGACCCTTTTACTTTAAAAGTGAAGGGTTTAGAGTATATCTGAAGGCAAATTTAGGGAACGCTCCACCTTTGATAATCTCTTTTCATTGGCGGAGAACCACAAGGGTAAGTTTTTTTTCACCTTCACTCTTTCTCTTTTGTTTCCTTTGATTTCTCTCTATTTTTTGATCGAATGGTTTTTCTCTCTTTCTATTTTTCTTTTTGGTCTTTGAATGGTCCCCATCTAGTTTCTCTATAGGTTTCTTTTTTTCCTCTGATATTTTCTTCCTTGAATCCTCCCATTTTCCCTCTATACCCTTTTCTTTCCTCACCAAATGCTTCTATGTTACATTTCTTGATTTCTGGATGATATGATGATGCCTAGAATAGGGGAATGGTTCTCTGATTGAGTAGTTGAAATCTTGGATTTTAGGGTATGGGTTCTGATTTGGTATATTTTGTTGACTATTAGGTATTGTATTGGGTACTTTTTAATATGTTTGGTGACAACGGCAGCGTGGGAGTGCTAGGAAGCAACTTAGGTGGCAAGGAAGGTGAGCATTGAGATCCACGCGCTAGTTTGGGAGTTGAAACATCGGTACACGCGCCGACGATAGACGATTGATCTTTACTGATAGTGGATGACTTTTAAGATTAAACCCTAATTGGGTTCTCTTATTGGGATCGAGTCTGATCTTGGGTCGGTCTGGATCATCTAGGCCTTGTATGTTGGGCCACTGGTTGGGCTCTGTGTTGGGCTTTAAGTGGACCCGACAAAATATGTAATTAAAATAATTAATAATATATATATATATTTAAGACTCGAATAAAAAAGAGTGTCTATAGCTGCCCCACTTTTCACATTCTTGTGTTAACAAGAATAGGACAAATACGAAAAGAAAATAAGCTTTTGTCCGGTTATCTCTTTTTCCTGGAAATTTGATAGAAGAGACGACACTACTCATCTGCGATGAAGAGTTCTGGTCAGTTTTAGGTAAAGTTAAAGATAACACAATTCTTACGTGATGAGGAAGTCTGGCTATCTAAGGGTGACACGGCTCCTACGTGATGAGGAGATCTGGTCGGTGGATTACACAGTTCTTACGTGATGAGGATGGCTGACCATCTTTGGGGATGATGATAACACAGTTCCTACGTAATGAGGATGGCTAGTTATCTAAGGTTGACGTGGCTCCTACGTGATGAGGAGATATGGTCAGTGGATGACACAGTTTCTACGTGGCTGACCATCGTTAGGGATTTGTTTCAAGAGAAACTGTCTAAATAGAGACAAAATTTGTTTCAAGGGAAATAGACTCAAAGATTTTTGTTTCAAGAGAAACTGTCTCAAGAGAGACAAAACTTTGTTTCAAGGGAAACATACTCAAATATTTTTGTTTCAAGAGAGACAAGATTTGTTTGAAGGGAAACGATCTCAAAGATGATGTTTCAAGAGAAACTGTCTCAAGAGAGACAAAATTTTGTTTTAAGGGAAACAAACTCAAAGATCTTTGTTTCAAGAGAAATTGTCTCAAGAGAGACTAAATTTCGTTTCAAGGGAAATAATTTCCAAATTTTGTATTCTGAGGGAAAACTATCTTCAGCGAGACAAAATTTGTTTTGAAAGAAATAATCTCAAGTTAGATTAATTTTGTTTCAAACAAAATAACTTTGATATTTGTGTTCCGAGGGAATTATCTCAGTGAGATGAAATTTACTTTGATTAAAAATAATCTCAAATGTTCGTGTCATAAGGAAGATTGTCTCAAGTGAGACAAAGTTTGTTTTGAGAAAAACAATCTCAAGTGAGATCAACTTTATTTCAAATGAATAAAATTCAAATTTTACATCTCAAAGGAAAAATGTCTCAAGCGAGATGAAATTTGTTTTGATAGAAATTATCTCAAGTAAGACAAAATTTGGTTTTAGAGAAAACTGTCTCAAGTTAGACAAAATTTGGTTTTAGAGAAAACTGTCTCAAGTGAGACAAAATTTGTTTTTCAAGAAAATTGTCTCGAGCGAGACAACATTTTGTTCTGAAAGAAACAATCTCAAAAGTGACTGACAATCTGCTTGTTCCTGTATGTTGAGGAAATGCCTTCAGAGGATCTGATCATTCACTTGAGGTTGTTGAATCTGTAGATGACATTGATTCTTCATGTTAAAGACATCTGGTCATTTCTGAACTTTTATTTCCTTAAAGATCAAAATGATGCATTTATGACTGACTATCTTGGATGTTATGATAGATGCCAAAATGAAGTTTATTTTAGGTGTTTAATTTGATGATTTTTGAAATTATCCTCACGAGAGGGGAAATGTCTTTATTTCACATGATGAATGTTTGATGTAAAGATGTAAATTTCATGTATCATGTATGTATGTGTTGATGTATGCTTTCTCGATCAACGATGAGAATGATTGCATAGGAAATCTTGATTATTTGTTTACACCGGCACCCATCCTAGTAAATATGGACTCGTGGCAATTTCTTCTTGCCCCAACAAATTTTTCCCCTGATGAATATGGCTTCCTTTGTTTGGACTTGTATAGAAATCCAGTAGAGCTTCCCTCGTGATACCATCATCATTAATGCTAGATGGTTTTGAAAAGAGAATATGTCATTTCAAGCTTTAGAGATTGTGTACGCACAGATACCATGTACCGGGAAATCAAAGACCACTACATGGAGTTAACCACCATAGTAATTGATTGGAATATCAGACTTCCCCAGAGGGCCATGATACACATTCATGCCAATGATGATGGTTTGAACCTTTTGAAGATATTTACTCAATAGCTGACATCGAATTCAGTCTTCCAAGCTTTGCATTGACTCTTAGAAGTCAAATGTATAGGTCCTGATCATTGACCCTAGTTGTAACCATACACCATGTGACTATGCCAAACTCGGCAAGACTCATGGAGATCAGAATTTTCCTGTTAGGTAAAACACAAAGAAGGAACTGTGGAGCTCCAGGAATTTTGGATATTTAAACATTCAACAACGTATTCATCATTTCTTGTGGCTTATGTCAAGATTTTTCAACCAGGGAAGCTCTTTGCAAGGTGTTCAAGGCTTTTGTATAGCATTACGAGGACACCAAAGAGTAAAGCTCAGTGGGAATGTCAGTGGGACACTTTGTCTTACCCACATTAATGCATGGGCGATCACCATAACAATACAACTGCATGTTGTGATAATGGACAAAACAATCATATATAGTGAGCTCTGCTATCTCTACTTTACCATTTTCAGTCGTCACACCTTTCTAACTCATTGAAAATGAATGTCTGATCAATTCAATAATCTTGTACTCTTGGATGATACGAGCCTCCAAAAATAACCCAACATTCATCATTTCTTACTTCAACATTGATTATAAGCATGAGCTTTGTGTTTGAGAGCCATATGTCAAATACCAAGATCCACTCTAGAAAGATTTTCTTGTTTGAAAATGTTTTTCTTTTTATTTGAAAATTTTGAAAAATATATAATCAAAATTTTAAAAATATTGTCCCTTTCTAGGTTTCACAATTGAGACAAATCATAAAACAAGAGTTCATTGGTTATCAAAGAATTAATTACACTTTTAATCCTTTAACAAATTATAGCTATTTGACAATTATCAAGATTAATGTTATCTTTGATTTATGGTTAAGTAAGGAAAGGATAAGATGTCACAAGTTATTGTCTTTAGTAAAAGGTTTGACATTCTTATTTCTTTTATGTTCACTGCTCTGATGGAGTAGCTTCTATTCTCATTTATTGGGGGTGTTCTTCAATTCTCAACTCTCCTGATCACATTTGGCTTGTACGATGCCTTATCAATGCTTTATGATATCGTCTTCTATAAAATAGTTGTACAGTCTTTATATTCGAGCTTTCTTTTCAAGTTTTCAAATCAAATTCTCCTTTAGTTTCAAGATCTTATTCATAATTTACGTCTTGAACCCCCTTTTTTATTTCCTCTATCATGCATTAAAGATTTTAGAAAACCCTTTTGTAAATAAAAGATTAATCCTGATGGGTGATATGAGATCTAAAGATAGTCTCTTTTGTTTAGAAATCCTTGTATGATTAGAAAGGACTTTTAAGGCATATAATGTAGGCTATGCTTCACTGTTATGAAAGAAAAGGGATAAATAGGCCCAAACAAGTTTTTAAGGGAAATTGAACCAAGGATCGATTCATTTTGATGTCTATTGTCTTGCTCAATTTGAATCTACTCGTATGTGTCTTTTGTTTTCTATTGATGTTCTATGATCTTCTAGTGAACTAATTCCAGAATGATTGCACTTGATCAATCTTATAGTTTGAAGCTTGATACATTATTTGACTCAAGAGACTCTTTACTCGTGTTTCTTGTCTTTTTTGCTTTTTTCTCTTTTCTCTTTGTTTTTCTTTGATTTTTTCTTGTTTATTCTTTTAACTTTGATTTGATCTTTGCACTATGCATTTGTTCACATTTCGGTATCTTATCTGGATTGATGTATTCACTCATTCGATTAGATTTCCTTCACCTTACCCCCAGTGTGGAGGGTGATCCTTGTTTAGGGTTGAATCAGAAGAAAATATAATTTAGGCTCAAATGAGGAAACAAGGGATATATTTTTTAGTTTGTGAAGGGATAATGAAATAAATCCGTTTATCATTTCATACATGGAAGTCCTTGCAGAAGAGGTATCCCCAGGGGGATAGAGATTCATGATTAATTTTATTCACTTGAAAACAATGTAATTAATGCATTATAGAATTATTTTGAATTAATTTCTTTTTTTCTACTTCTTGCTTATAGCACGTCTTAATTATTTAGGCTCGTCTTCAGAAAATTATGCGAGATGCCCCCACGTTGTGTCTTTCGTAAGAAGATTCACAATTAAGAGAACATCTTGTACTCAATGTCTTCAGGTTTTATTGGTAGAAAAATGTTGGTTTTACGTCTAAGAAGACGATGGTGTGACTTTATTGGCCCAAAGAAAGGTAAGGGTATGACTTTGTGTCTTGAAAATGATAAAGACAATGTTTCAAAGTCTTAAAGAGAGGTAGTATCAAAATTTGGTTCTTTGGTACTGACCATGAATGATTTCAGGTAAAGAATCAAGAGATTTTATTTTTGGTTTTGGATGGTATAATAAAGGTCTATTCTTTCCATATGTCAAAAATCCATAATTCTTGAATAAGTAAAAGAATATGTAATCCATTCGATATTTGAAGAACTACAAGATTAAAATTCATTCAATTATTTAACCTTAGAAGGTAGTATAAATTCATTCATAAAAAGATTAAAAAATATTTAAGCAAATATTAAATAAAGAACAAAAACAAGTTCAAACAAAACAAGGCTATTACTACAAGTGGTAGATGCAATGACTTCTTGATCATCATTAGAATACCCTATCATTCTTCGACTGTCCATGTCCCTAAATCAATCAGATTCTAGATCTTTCTTCAATGCCCACAGTTCTTAGTGGAATGTTTGGAGCTTCCTATGTGGTAACTGCACACGACATCAACATCATAGACCTCAGTATATGGGGACTCTTTTAACTTGGATCATATTGGAAGGCTCAACCCTACAACCAGCTGAATAGGCTCCCACCGTACTAATTCTAGCTTCTTCTTTTACTTGTTTGAATCTTCCTTCTATTCTCAATGTGGCGTCACATGATCAGGACAACTATCATTGAATTCTCCATGAATTAATTTCATGTTTTCATGAATGATGCATGTAAAAATGCTTAAAAAATAAAACGCATATGTAAAATGAAAAGATGCAGATGCAAATGCAAATGCAAAAATATTGATCCCAACAATGAATATCGTAGAACAATTTTCACCAAATATAAAAGCCTTCACATTACAAGATAGTGCATTTTACATACATGCTTTCATCTAGACACCGAGTCAGAAATGTGTTGGTGCTTCGTCTTGGATCTTTGTCTTTTGAAATGATGCACCTCGAGCGCTTTGTAACCTAACTTTGTTAATGCCCCAGCAGTACTGAAGTCAATGCATCGTTCCTTGATGGCTGGCGAAAAAATGACTGTAAATAGGGCTCTACTGCTGGATTACTCCTCGGATCAATGGATCATCATTTCAGTCTCGAATGTTGCACGATCTTCAAGCAAGTCTCATTCTTGTACTTTGAACTTCTTTTAGGCCTCGGTGCATGCCTGTGAATTCGATTGCTTGATTGAAAACTCTTATCTCTTCTTGTGAAAATTTTCTCTCGAATATCCCCTTGCTGATCAACACTTTTGTATTATGTTATGTTGATGAAAAACAATGCAAAAAAGATGAAAATTGACACAAACAAAAGAAAAAAATAAGTTAGTACGAGCAAGATAATCAATTAAAAGATGCTATATAAAATAAATATAACACCTACCCAATCATGATATATACCCGGACATGTTTTCTACCCACAATGATTTATTTTTAAGAAATTGATCCTAACAGCATGGTATCTAGTTCGCATGCTTTTATTCAACAAAATTTAAAGCAAAAGGTAAATATTATTTAAAGTAGAAGGAAGAGATTTAGAAATGCTCCTCCTCTGTGTACACTTACTTTGGGTACTTACTGAGGGATAGAGGTTAGGTATGACTATATCTAGGGTGACCGCTCTACGGTTCACTATATGCATGTTTCAGCTCTATGTGGAAAGAGTACTCCAATTGTCCTTGATGTTAGTGGCCCCTTGGGCTGCCAAACCCTCGATCCTCACCCATTACAGATTTCGAATGAAATGAGTTCAATTCGAGGGGATTCATTTCCTTATACTCATACGAGGAATAAATCCACACAAAGGTATAAGGCATGTATCCTATGGGTTATTTGCTAAAAATCATACGAAGAATAAATTCTTACGAGAGTGAAGTATTCTTCCCGACCTATTTGGATTGAAGCTCGGGTCTAGAGCTTATGTTATGCAGATGCATGTGATGTGTGTGAGGAGGAACGTACAAACCTTTGAATCAAAAGAGGAAAAACGAAAACTCTAAATACAAACTTTGACATATCTGAAAGCAAAAATTAAAATGTTAGTATGACAATTAAAAATGAAGAAATTAAAAACTTCAATAAACGAATCATAAGTTAACTAAAGACTCGAACTCATAATTTCCACCACAACGACAATGTGTAAGCGACTTACAACCTGACTCTAAAAAAAAGTCCCAGCAAAGTCACCAAGCTATCAAAACCATTTAAAAAACAATTAAATATTATTTTAAAAACAATTATGACTATATTAGAAAAATTGGTGATTTTTGAATTGATTTGGATTAAATTGAATAGTAGTTACCATTGACCTTTGAGTTAGGTAGGTCGAATACCTCAAAAGGTCTTTCAAAAAAATTAAAGGAAAAATCATTTTTTAAGACTAAAGTTGGTCTATGTTTACCAAAAATTTGATTTAACGAGTCCGGGAGTTGATTACGCATGGGGAAGGATTAGAACCCCTACAGCGCCCAAGATTGGTACTCAATCTCTTACACATTGTCGTAGTAGTGGAAATTATAAATCGAATATAAAGTTAAATTATGATCCATGAATTGAATATTGATTAATTTACTTCGAATTATCATTCGGGAAAATTCTTTAACTTGAAAAGAAATCTCGAAATCAGCAATCCTCCATCGGGAAAGCTATCTCGTCTATTTCTTTTCTAAAAAAATATTCCCTCCTCGAAAATATAAATCAAAAATAAATTGAATATCAACAATTCGCAAACAACCAAATAAATTGCTACATAAAAAAACGTATTGAATTATAAAAATTTAATTAGTAAAATAAACTAGATTTATTTCAAGTTCCCATTTCGTTCGAACGTCATACCGAATTGTACAACTTCGATCAAGTGATACTTTCCACGCCCGTTCTACAAATATGGTTCTTGAAAATATTCGAATGAAATACACAAAGCAGTATAAATTAATAGCCAAACAAATATATATTTAAATATGTAAAAGAACTATAATAATAATAATAATAATAATAATAATATAAATTGGAACATATAAATAAATATGCACATAATATAACACATTGAAATAAAAAAAAACTATACAAAGAAGACTTACAACAATTACATAAATTATATATACATACATACATAAAATTGTAATTGACAATAAAACGAAGTTACAAATTTTGATTAAAATGCACATTTACAAACATGATAAATTAAAATACTAATAAAAAAATCCAATCATACATAGTATATAAGGACTAAATAGAAAACAATAGCAACTTTAGAGGTATAATAATAAACGTATAACAAGTCATGACTAATATACAAATATCACATAACATGAGTATTGAAACAGAACAAAATTAAATTACAGACCCTATTATGTAATAAGTACATGAACAAAACTTAATTTAGTAAAAACATAGGGGATTAAACTGGGAATAAAATCAAAGTTATCTCCAAGTCAAAGTTAGTGACCAAAACAAAAGATTCGTAGATTTTAAGACTAGATTCAAACACCAACGAAAATGGTATAATCTATGAGATTAGTGACTAAAATGAACATTGAAGAAAAATATACTACATAAGTATAAATAAACTTAGTACAATGATATAGGCTCAAATATAAACACTACAACATTTAAAATCAAATGAGGACTAAATTACAATATAAACAAAATAAGAGCTCAAAATGAAAAGATGAAATTTCATTAAAGTGACTAGATTACAACCCTGCAAAGCTCGAGGGACTTCGAGTGAGATTTTTTCCTCAACCAAGCGCGGTCTCCTCTTTCCTCAAATCAACGTTGCATCGATGATGGTATATAACCATTTTTATAAGGTTATTAAAACCCTAAAATCATTTCTCCCTCAAAAGTAAAAAAACGAGAGAAAGCTCTCTCTTTTTTCCTTCACCAGCTTTTCTTTCCAGAAACCGACCACCGCTACTCGGTGCCAACCACCTCCTGTCGGCGACGGAGAAGACAAATGGTGACACCCATACGATCCTTTCAAAGTCCCCAGTACGAATCCAGGACTCTTTCACTTGAAAAGTGAAGTGTTTGGAGTAGATCTGAAGGCGAAGTTAGGGAGTGCTCATCCCCCGATGATTACTTTTCATTGGCGGAGAGCCAAAAGGGTAAGTTTTTTTTTACCCTCATTCTCTCTCTTTTCTTTCCTCTGATTTCTCTCTATTTTTTGATTGAAAGGTTTTTTTCCGTTTCTATTTTTCTTTTTGGTCTTCGAATGGTTTCCCTCTTGTTTCTCTCTCAATTTCTTTTTTTTTCTTTGATATTTTCCTCCCTGAATCCTCCCATTTTCCCTCTGTCCCCTTTTCTTTTCTCACCGAATGCTTCTCTGTTATATTTCTTGATATATGTTTGATATGATGATGCCTAGAATAGGGGAATGGTTCTTTAATTGAGTTGTTGAAATACTGGAATTTAGGGTATGAGTTATGATATGGTACATTTTGTTGACTGTTGGGTACTGCTTTGGGTACTGTTTAACAAGTTTGGTGACGACGACAGCGTGGGAGTTCTCGGTAGCGGCTCACGTGGTGAGTAGGTGAGCGGTGAGATCCACGCGCCAGTTTGGGAGTTGAAACGTCGGGCGCGTGTAACACACGTGCAGACAATGGACAATTGATCTTCACTGGCGGTGGCTGGCTATTGAGATGAAATTGTAACTGGGTTCTCTTGTTGGGCTCTGGTCGGATCTTGGGTCGGGTCTGGATCAGCTGGGCCTTGTATGTTGGGTCACTGGTTGGGCTTGTATTTGGGCTTCAAGTGAAGCCTGCAAAATATGTAATTAAAATAATTAATAATAATAATAATAACATATTTTAAGACCCAGAAAAAAACGGTTGTCCACTTCCTCATTTTATTTAGTCTTATCTGAACAACTTAGCAATAAAGTTTTACTTGAATGTTCATTTTCTTTAAGTTCTACATTTTTTTAATAGCACATGTGATTAGGAGATAGTATCTTTGACCAATTGACAATGTCCATGCATCCTGCAGATACAATTCTTTTAAATTTTACTTATTGTTCATTTTTTTAAGTATTTGGAGTGTTGGACTCCCCCACTAGTATCTAAGGTACATATGAAATAATGATCAGGGGCACTCATCACTTACCTGAAGATGTTCCGGAGGCTTTAAATACAACTGTCATAACCATTTTTTTTTGTAAAACAATTAAATATTATTTTTAAAACGATTATGACTTTTATTTTGAAAAATTGAGTATTTTGGATTAATTTGGATTAAATTGAATAGAGTCACCATCGACCTTTGGGTTAGGTAGGTCGAATACCTAAAAACGTCTTTTTAAAAGAAATTTAAGAAAAATCATTTTTTAAGACAAAAATGGTCTACATTTACCAGAAATCAAATTTAACGGGTTCGGGAATCGGTTACGTGTGGGGAAGGGTAAGCACCCCCACAGCGCCCAAAAATGGTACTGTGTCGCTTGCACATTGTCGTAAATGATGGAAATGATAAATCGAATATAAAATTAACCTATGATCCATTTATTGAGATTTATTTAATTTGCCTCGAATTATTTAAAGAAAATCCTTTAACTCAATCAGAAATCTTGAAATTTGCAATCCTCCGTCGGGAAAGCTATTTCAACCATTTCTCATTCGTAAAAGAATATTCTATCATTGATTATGTTAAAAATACAAATCGAATATAACTAAAAACAATGTTTACATACGAATAAATTGATTAACTAAAAACGTGAATTGAATACAAATTAAAAATTTTGAAATTTACATTCACATAAAATAAAGTAAATTGTCACTTAAAATAACACACATTGCATCGTTTGAACAAATTAATTAGCAAAATATACTCAACTTATTTCAAGTTTCTATGTCGTTAAAATGCCGTACCGGATCACACCACTTCGACCAAGTGGTACTTTCCACGCTCATTCTACGCATATGTATTCTTGAAAATAAAATCGAAAATCAAATATTTCATACTTAGATACAAATATAATGAGAATAAATGTAATTGGAAATACAAATATTTACATTAAATGGAATTAAACACATTATTTACATAATACAAATAACCATGTAATATGTAAAATACATTCATATATAAATGACTAAAATAAAAATAAATAAACATTACAAACCAAAATAAAATACAAAAATAAGTAATTAAGGGACTAAAACAAATTAAAACATAAATTCGTAAGGGCAAACAATAAATTTACCTAAAGTATTTATACTAAAACATTGACCATAATGTAAACAAAGTAAATTAAAAATACTAATTAAAATAAAGAAAGGTAACATTCAGTTACTGAAATGAAACATTTGTAAATATTAAAACCAGAATCGAACATAAACAAAAATAGTATGATATATAGCATGAGGGACTGAACAATAATTAAACCAAATACCCAACAGTGACTAATATGTAAAATACATAAATATCCTGTCCAAATTCGAACATTCACAAAAATACACAACACACGAAATTAGTGACTAAAATGAAACTATTACAAACATTGGGACCAAAGTCAAATATCCACAAAAATGACATAACATACATTAATAGGACTAAAATAAAATATTTATAAATGTGATGGCCAGATTCGAATATCAAAGAAACATACATGAAATATTAAATCAGTGGCTAAGATGTAACATTTATAAATACTGAAACCAGAACCAAATATAAACAAAAATGTTATAATACCTAGGATAGTGACTAAAATGTAAAAGTGAAAAGATAAAGGCTCAAATTGAAATAATGTAAACTTCATTCCATGGCTAAATCGTGCGGTTACAAAGGATCAGGGACCAAAAGTGACATTAGACCCTAAAAACCCAAAACACGCGGGTAAGTTTACAAAGCTAGGAGGACTAAAAGTGTAGTTATCCCATAACTCGAAAACACGGATGGGGTTGAGGGCAAAACGGTCGCGTTTCAGGTGGGAATTAAAAGCCCAAAACATGGGCTAAATTCTTCTCATCCTTCATTTGCTTCATTTGAAAAGAGAGAAGAGAGATAGAGAGTTTCAGAGTTCTCTGAAACTCTCTCAACCGAAAAAAGGCCACGGCAGCCGAAGGCTCCCACGGCGGGGCCGACGGTGGCGCATGGCAGCGCACGGCTGCCGGAGGAAGCCAAAAGACTCAAAAACTCCTCCGCTCTCACCCTCTACTCGAAAACCAACCCTAATCGGCCTAGAATAAACCCTAACCTCCTAAATCTAGATGGTTACCTTTGAAAGAAGCGAAAAGGCCACCGGCTTCTGGGCTTTCCGACGATCTCCGAACCCAGGTACGAATATTTCTTTCTCTATTTTATGGTTCTCAGTTTTTTTCTCTCAAGGTTGTTTGCTTTTTCTTTCGTTTCCCTTTGTTTTTCTTTTTTTTTTCCTTGGTATTTTCCTTCTTCTTTTTTTCTCTGAACCCGAATGAATCCCCTGTCCTTGCATGTCTCTTTCTTATGGTCTTTTTTGCTGAGAATCATCATCTCCATTTGATAGGAATCATGTTCCTAGGCTCGGGTTAGTACCAAAAGCCAAATATTTAGGGATTTAGGACTTTTTTAATGGGTTTTCAGATTTGAGGGTGATTTGGTCCACTGTTGATGATGTTTTATTTTCTGTTTGATTGGTTCTGCTGTAGATGACGATAGTGGAGCAGTTGGGTCGGCGGCTGGACCATCGGAGTGGTGGCTCGGTGATTGGCTCATTGCTGGGAAGCTGAGGAGTTGAAGTCGCGGCGGCTGGGAGACCAAACGGCTGAGCTGATGATATTTTAGGGTTTCAAACCCTAAGCTTTGTGTGATCTGGACCGTTGGATGGGTCCAGATCCAATGGCCAGAAATGAGGCGGCTGGGCATTGAGGGGATTAGGGTTGAAACCCTAATTTGTTTTAGGGTTTGAAACCCTAATCGATTTTAGGGTTTGAAACCCTAATCTGTTTTAGGGTTTGAAACCCTAATCTGATGGGTTGGGTTGGTTCAGGGTACTGGGCCATTAGGTTTAGCTAGTTGGGCTCCGGGAATGGACCTTCTGTAATCTGGGCTTTAGTGGCCTACAAAAATTTGTAAATGTAAATTAAATAATAATAATAATAATAATAATAATAATAATAATAATAATAATAATAATAATAATAATAATAATAACGATAATAATAATATACAAAAAAAAGACCCGGACAAAAACGGGTGTCTACAGCTGCCCCTCTTTGCACATTCTTGTGTTAACAAGAATAGGGCAAAGACGACAATACAACACGTTTTTGTCTGGTTCTCTTTCATTTTCCTATAAATTGGATAATGTTGGTTGTTGGGGACGCCACTGCTCATACGTGATGAAGAGTTCTTGTCGTCTAAGGGTGACATGGTTCCTACGTGATGAGGAAATCTAGTCGAGGGATGACACTGCTCATACATGATGAAGAGTTATTGGCCATCTTTAGGAAGGGTGATAACTCGGTTCCTATGTGATGGGGACGACTGGTTATCTATGGTTGACATGGCTCCTACGTGATGAGGAGATCTGATCTGGGGAATGACACGGCTCATACGTGATGAAGAGTTCTGGCCATCTAAAGGTGATAACACGGTTCCTACGTGATGAGGACGGTTGGTTATCTATGGTTGACACGGCTCCTACGTGATGAGGAGATCTGGTCTGGGGAATGACACGGCTCATACGTGATGAAGAGTTTTGGCCATCTAAAGGTGATAACACGGTTCCTACGTGATGAGGACGGCTGGTTATCTATGGTTGACACGGCTCCTACGTGATGAGGAGATCTGGTCTGGTGATGACACGGTTCCTACATGATGAGGACGGCTGGCCATCTTTAGGAGTCACGGTTTCAAGAGAAACCAAATTAAAGATTTGTTTCAAAAGAAACAAACCCAGAGATTTGTTTCAAGAAAAATAAACTCAAAGATGATATTTTTTTAAAAGCAACTGTCTCAAAAGAGACAAAATTCGTTTTAAGGGAAACGACTCAAAGACGACGTTTAAAGGGAAACTGTCTCAAATGAGACAAAATTCGTTTAAAGGGAATTGATCTCAAAGATTAGTGTTTCGAGAGAAACAAACTCAAAGATGTTTTTTTTTTGTTTTAAGAAAAACATACTCAAAGACTTTGTTTGTTTTTTTTCAAGAAAAACATATTCAAATGATGGTAAAATTTGTTTCCAAAGAAACAAACTCAAAGATTTTTCTCAAAGAAACTGTCTCGAGAGAAACAAAATTTTGTTTCCAAAGAAAGAGATTCAATGATTTTTTTTTTTTTTTTGAAAAGACATTGTCATAAGAGACAAAACTTTGTTTTTCAGAAAATGGTATCTTAGTGAGACAAAATTTTGTTTCCAAAGAAATAGCCTCAAAGATTTTTCTTCAAAAGAAATTGTTTTAAGGGATAAAACATTGTTTTCAGAGAAACCAACTCAAAGATGATCTTGTTTTAAGAGAAAATGTTTCAAGAGAAAATGTTTCAAGTGAAACGACTCAAAAATGGTTTTATTTCAAGTGAAACAAACTCAAAGATTTTGTATTTCTAGAGAAACTGCCTCAAGGGAGTCAAAATTTGTTTTAATAAAAACAATCTCAAAGGTGGGTAGTTTTAAAAGAAATTGTCTAAAAGATCTCAAATGTGGGTATTTTCAAAAGAAGTTGTCTCGAGAGACAAAATTTTGTTTCAAAGGAAACAAACTCAAAGATTTTTTCCAAAAGAAATTGTCTTTAAGAGATAAAATTTTGTTTCAAAAGAAACAGACTCAAAGATGGATCCCATCTTAAGTGAGACCAAATTTGTTTCAAATGAAACAATCTCAAAAGTTAGTTTTTCATTAGAAACTGTCTCAAGAGAGACAACATTTGTTTTTAAAGAAATAGACTCAAAGATGATTTTGTTAAGAGAAACAAACTCAAAGATTTTCAAAATGAACATATTCAAAGATTTAATTCAAGAGAAACTGTCTCAAGAGATACAAAATTTTGTTTCCAAAGAAACAAACTCAAAGATTTTTGTTTTAAAAGAAACTATCTTAAGAGAGACAAAATTTTGTTTCCAAAGAAACAAACTCAAAGATTTTTTTCAAAAGAAACAATCTCAAAGATTTTTTTTTCACAAAATTGTCTCAGGAGAGACAAAACTTTGTTTCAGACTCAAAGATTTTTCATGAAATTGTCTCAAGAGAGACAAAACTTTGTTTCAAAATAAATAGACTCAAAGATTTTTCAAAAGAAACAACTCAAAGATATTTATTCAAAAGGAACAAACTCCAAGATTTTTATTCTAAAGGAACAAACTCAAAGATTTTTTTCAAGAGAAACTGTCTCAAGAGAGACAAAAAAATCGTTTTAAAATAAATAGACTCAAAGATTTTTCAAAAGAAACAACTCAAAGATATTTATTCAAAAGGAACAAACTCCAAGATTTTTATTCTAAAGGAACAAACTCAAAGATTTTTTTTCAAGAGAAACTGTCTCAAGAGAGACAAAAAAATCGTTTTAAAAGATTCAAATATTGTCAATTTTGTTTATATGGAAATGATCTCAAGGGTGGTTTTCAAAAGTGTTTATTTTGTTTCAAATGAAACAATTTCAGGATTTGTTAAGAGGGGAAATGTCTCTTGCGATACAAATCAGCTTTGAAAATCTCAAGTGATATTAATTTTGCTTTAAGTACAACAACCTTGAAATTTGTATTATGAGAGAAAATGATGTCTCAAGCGAGACGAAATTTGCTTTAAGATATAGTCTCAAATGAGACAAAGTTTCTTTTTGATATAGTCTCAAATGAGACAAAATTTGTTTTTAGAGAAATTGTCTCAAGCGAGACAAAGTTTGTTTTTGAGAAACGATCTCAAGTGAGATCAACTTTGTTTAATGTGAAACAAATTCGAAATTTGGATCTCAAAGGGAAAAGGTCTCAAGCGAGACAAAATTTGTTTTGAAAGAAACAACAATCTAAGGTGAGATTTTGTTTTTAGTGAATCAAATTCAAAATTTGTATCTCAAAGGAAAAATGTCTCAAGCGAGACGCAATTTGTTTTAAAATTCTCAAAATTTGTGGAAAAATGTCTCAAGCGAGACGAAATTTGTTTTGAAATAGATACGATCTCAAATGAGATCAACTTTGTTTAATGTGAAACAAATTCGGATCTCAAAGGGAAAATGTCTCAAATGAGACAAAATTTGTTTTGAAATAAATTGTCTCAAGCGAGACAAAATTTGTTTTGAAATAAATTGTCTCAAGCGAGACAAAATTTGTTTTTAGAAAAATCTCAAAATTTGTGGAAAAATGTCTCAAGAGACTGAATTTTACTTCAATAAAAAAAAACCTCAAAGGTGATAGATAGTCTTCTTGTTCCTGTATGTTGAGGAAATGTCTTGATTGTTGACTTCAAGAAGTCAAATCATTGCTTCTTCAAGTTAGAGATATCTGGTCATTTCTGAGCTTTGATTTCCTGAAAGATCAAAATGATGTATTTTTTACTGACTATCTTGGATGTTATGATGGATGTCAAGATGAAATTTATTTGATTTTTTTATTGAATTTATCCTCAAGCGAGGAGAAAAATGTCTTTAATACGCATGATGATAAATGTTTGATGCAAAATTTATGTATCATGTATGTATGTATGTATATATGTATGTATGTACGTATGTATATACGTATGTATGTATGTGTATACTCTTCTCGATCTAGAAGGAGAATGATCGCGAGAGCAATCTTCACTCTATCATTGATTCAACTTGTCCGTATTTCCACCAATGTGTACTCTTACAAACCTTGACCTGAGACCATTTGTTTGTTCCATCAAATTTTGCCCTAAAATTTAGCTTCTCTTGCCCCAGCTTCGATCTTGAGCTTCAGATAGATATTTTTTAATTCCAAGATACGCCTCAAGAGATTATCTTGTTTGAAAATGTTTTTCTTCTTCTTTTATTTTCAAAAGTCTGAAAATATCAATAGTTTTGAAAAATGTTTAATCAAAAGTTTTGAAAATATTGCTCCTGTCAAGGTTTCACAATTGACAAATCATAAAACAAGAGTTCATTGGATATCAAAGAATTAATTACTCTTTTAATCCCTCAATAAATTATAGCTATTTGACAAGTGTCAAGATCAATGCTATCTTTGAGAGATGGTTAAGTAAGGAAGGATAAAAGTCTCAAGTGGTTATTTTTTGGTCAAAGGTATGATATTCTCATTTATTTGATGTTCTCTGATCTGATGGAGTAGCTTCTGTACTCAGTTATTGGAAGTGTTCTCTGACTCCCAACTCTCATGTTCTCATTCATGTTGTGTGATGCCTCATCAAGGGATTTGAGCAATCGTCTCCTATGTAATAATCTTCATATTCGAGCCGCCCTTTCAGGTTTTCAACTCGAATCCTCCTTTGGTTTCAAGACGTTACTCAGAATTTTACGTCTTTAACCCCCCTTTGTTATTTTTCTCTATCATGCATTAAAGATTTTAGAAAACTTTTTTTTTTTTGAAAATAAAAGATTAATCCTGACGGACGGGATGAAATATGAAGATAGTATCTTCTGTTTAGAAATCTATGTATGATTAGAATGGACTTTTAAGGCACGTAATGTAGGCCATGGTTCAGGGTTATGAAAGAAAGGGATAAAAGGCCCAAACAAGTGTTTAAAGGTGATTGAACCAAGGATCAATTAACTCTGATGCCTTCAATCTTGTCTTGCTCAATTTGGATCTACTCGCATGTCTTTCTCTTGATGTTTTATGATCTTCGAGTCAAGTGATTCTAGAGTGATTGTGTTTGATTAATCTCACGGTTTGAAGCTCAATGCGTCATTTGAGTCAGGAGACTCTTTGTCTGTGTTCTTTGTCCTCTTTTTGTTCTTTGCTTTTTTCTTTGACTTTTGCTTTGATTTTTCTTTGTTTTTGCTTTGATTTTTTTTCTCTCTGCTCTTTGTTTTTTTCTTTGCTCTTTTCTCTTTGATTTTTCTTTGTTTTTGATTGGATCTTCGCACTTGATGTTTGGTTCACCTTTCAGTATCTCATCTGGATCAATGTATTTACTCATGCGCAGATTTCCTCCAACTTGCCCCCCAGTGTGGAGGGTGATCCTTGGTTAGGGTTGAATCAGAAGAAAATATCATTCAGGCTCAAATGGGGACACAAGGGATATATTTTCTCCTTTTGTGAAGGGATAAAGAAAGAAAGCCGTTCATCATCTCATACACAGAAGTCCTTGCAGAAGAGGTATCCCCAGGGGATAGATTTTTAGGATTAATTTTTATTTAAATGAAAATAGTAATTAATGCATGATAGAATTATTTTGAATGAATTCTATTTTTTTCTCTTCGCTTCTTGCTCTCAACATGTCTCAATTGCTCATGCTCGTCTTCAGAAAATTGATGCGAGATGCCCCACACTGTGTCTTCTTTGTAGGAAGGTTTATGTTCAATTGGACATCTTGTACTCAATGTCTGTAGGTTTTATTGGTAGAAAATGTTGGTTTTACATCTAAGAAGACGATGATGACTTTATTGGCTCAAAGAAAGGTACGGGTATAACTTTTGTGTCTCAAAAATAAATACAGTGTTTCAAAGTGGAAAGAATGTTTCAAGGTCTCAAAGAGATAGAATGTCAAAAATTGGTTATTTGGTAGTGACCAGGGATTATTTCGGGTAAAAATCGAGATTTTGTTTTAGGGTTTTAGCCAGGATAAAATAGGTCTAATCTTGCCTTATGTCAAAAATCTATAATTCTTGAAGAATTAAAAGAATATGTAATTCATTCGATATTCAAAGAACTAAAGATTAAAATTTGTTCAATTATTTAACCTTAGAAGGTAGCATCATTTCAGTCATCAAAGATTAAAAATATTTAAGCAAACATTGAAGAAAGAACAAAAACGAGTTCAAACAAAACAATCTCTATGGATGCAAGTGGTTGATGCAATGACTTCTTTGGCTTAGTATTAGGATACCCCTGAATAAATCATATTATGGATTTTGTGCTTTAGTGTCTTGCCGTTGTCAGTGGTATGCCCCGAGCTCCCAACATGATAGCTGCATATGGCGTTAATATCATGGCCTTCAGGATATGGGGTCTCTCTTGGTTTGGATTGAACTGGAGTCACAAGGTTCCTCTCAACTAGCATTGGGAGCAATTCCTCATATGTCATTGGGATTGGATTGATGCGACAGAATGCCTTATGAGGTTTGGTCCCCAGATTAGCTAGATAAGATCCTTCAATGTTAATATCATCTCTTTCCTCATTGTCGGAATGACTAGTGCCTCCTATCTGGCCATTCTTGACTGCTCTTTCGATCATTTCTCCACACATGACAATGTCAGAAAAACTCTTAGTGGCAACCCCTATCATGTAGTCGATATATGGAGACTTCAATGTATCGATGAATAGAGTGATGAACTCTCTTTCAGTCATTGGTGGATGCACTTGAGATGCGACATCCCTCCATCGTTGAGCATATTGTCGGAAACTCTCATAATTCTTCATCTTCATATTCTGAAGCATTGTTCGATCGGGGGCCACATCAATCATGTGCTTGTATTGGCCCAGAAAAGCACTAGCCAAATCCCTCCAGGAGCGGACTTGAGTATGACTCAGTTGATTATACCCCCTAGAAGCGGGTCCAATCAAACTATCTTGGAAACAGTGGATCAACATCGGATCATTGTTAGTGTATCCAGTCATCCTTCGAATAAACATCGTGAGGTGGGCATTATGGCAACTGGTTCCACTATACTTTTCAAACTCGGGCATCTTGAATTTGGGCGGAAGCACCAGGTTAGGAACTAGTACTAGTTCTGTTGAATCCATCCCGTTGTGAGAGTTTTGTCCTCTCATTCCATGGAAAATGTCTCTGCACCACTGTTTCAAATTATCTGGGATCTCGTTCTTGGCTCTTCTCGTCGCTAGGTGTCTAGGAATCTTGTTGGGCGAGATAATTGGTTGAGAACTAGCCTGTGCTTTCACACATTTAACTGTTTCATGGGTCAATGAAATCTTTTCTTTGCCTTTTTCTTGGTTGAGCTCAGCCATCTTTGCTACCATTTGGTCAACTAGGTCTTTTTGGTTTTGCAAGATACGATCCACGGTGGTCTTTTGCATCTGCTCCATTTTAACCTCCCACTCTGCTTGCAACTTTTGCAAACTCTCGTTCAGCTCTTTCTTCAATTCCTCAAATTTTGCATCCATTTTCAATATTGTGTGAATGCAGTTGCACAGTTAGAAGCGCTTCCTCAAAGTTTCCCACAAGGTATGATTAATGCACGTAACAATGCTTAAATGAATGTTGAATAAAATGCAATGATACAAATGCGGATGCAAAAATATTGATCCCAACGATAAATACCGTAGAACAATTTCCACCAGAGATAAAAAATTTCACATTACAAGACAGTCCACTTTACAAACATGTCTTCGCTTAGATGGTGAGCTTGGAATGGATCACTGCTTCATCTCGGATCTTCGTCCTCAATAATGATGCCCCTCAAGCGCTCTGTAAACAAACTCTTTTAATGCCCCGGCGATGCTGAAGTCAGTGCATCACTCTTCGATGAATAACGTCGGAACGATCGTAAATAAATCTACTGCTGGATTAATCCCCAGACTTCAGTCTTAAATGTTGCACGATCTTCGAGCTCACTGCTTTGTCTCGGATCTTTGTATTTGGAACTGATGCCCCTAAAACATTCTGTAACCTAACTCTGTTAATGCCCCAGTGGTGCGGAAGTCAGTGTGCCGCTCCTTGATAAATAGCGATGAAATGATCGTAGATAAAAATCGACTGCTGGATCACTCATCGGATCAGTGGCTCATCATTTTATTCTCGAACGTTGCACGATCGTCTTGAGCAAGTCTCCTTCTCGTACTCTATGCATTTCTTTTTAGCCTTCGGTGCATGTCTGTGTACGCGACTGCTTGGTTGAAAACTTTTATCTCTTCTTGTGAAAATTTTCTCTCGAATATCCCCTTGCTGATCAACATTTTCGCATTATGTTATGATGATGCAATGTAAAGAAGAATGAAAAAAACAAAAACAACAGAAAATAAATAAGTTAGTGCACACAAAGAAAATAAAAGAAATTAGTTAGTACAGGTAAGACAATCGATATAGATAAAAGTGTTATTAAAAGATGAATATAACACCTACCCATCATGATATCTACCCGAGCATGCTTTAAATAGATAATAGTCCTACCCGTACATGTTATCTACCCAAAATGAATAATTTCAAAAAATGGTCCTAACCGCATGGTATCTAGTTCGCATGCTTTTATTCAAAAAGAAAACAAATTCTACGAAATTAAAACAAAAGATAAGGGTTTAGAAATATTCCTCCTTTGTGTACACCTATTTTAGGTACCTACTGACGGACAAAGGTTCGGTATGACTATACCTAGGGTATCGTTCGACGGTTCACTATATGCTTGGTTTCGGCTCTAACGGGAAAAGGGGACTCGAATTGTACTTGATGTCGGTGCCCCCTTGGACTGCCAAACCCTCGATCCTCACCCATTACAGGTTTCTAACGGAACGAGTTCAATTCGAGGAGATTCAATGTCTTATACCCATACGAGGAATAAATCCCTACGAAGGTATAAGATATGTATCCCATGGGTTATTTGCTAAAACTCATACGAAGAATAAATTCTTACGAGAGTAAAGCACTCACCCCGACTAATTTGGATCGAAGCTCGTGTCTGGAGCTTATGTTATGCACATGTATGTGATGTGTGTGAGGAGGAACATACCTACCTTTGACTCAAAATGAAAAAGAAAAAACTCGACAAAAACTTGGACAGAGCTGAAAGCAAAAAGATAAAATGTTAGTATGATAATTAAAAATGAAGCAATTAAAAACTTCAATAAATGGATCATAAATTAACTAAAAACTAGAAATCATAATTTCCACCAAGATGACAATATGTAAACGACATACAGCCTGACTCTCAAAAAAAAAGGTCCCCAGCAGAGTCGCCAAGCTGTCATAACCATTTTTTTTTGTAAAACAATTAAATATTATTTTTAAAACGATTATGACTTTTATTTTGAAAAATTGAGTATTTTGGATTAATTTGGATTAAATTAAATAGAGTCGCCATCGACCTTTGGGTTAGGTAGGTCGAATACCTAAAAACGTCTTTTTAAAAGAAATTTAAGAAAAATCATTTTTTAAGACAAAAATGGTCTACATTTACCAGAAATCAAATTTAACGGGTTCGGGAATCGGTTACATGTGGGGAAGGGTAAGCACCCCCACAGCGCCCAAAAATGGTACTGTGTCGCTTGCACATTGTCGTAAATGATGGAAATGATAAATCGAATATAAAATTAACCTATGATCCATTTATTGAGATTTATTTAATTTGCCTCGAATTATTTAAAGAAAATCCTTTAACTCAATCAGAAATCTTGAAATTTGCAATCCTCCGTCGGGAAAGCTATTTCAACCATTTCTCATTCGTAAAAGAATATTCTATCATTGATTATGTTAAAAATACAAATCGAATATAACTAAAAACAATGTTTACATACGAATAAATTGATTAACTAAAAACGTGAATTGAATACAAATTAAAAATTTTGAAATTTACATTCACATAAAATAAAGTAAATTGTCACTTAAAATAACACACATTGCATCATTTGAACAAATTAATTAGCAAAATATACTCAACTTATTTCAAGTTTCTATGTCGTTAAAATGCCGTACCGGATCACACCACTTCGACCAAGTGGTACTTTCCACGCTCATTCTACGCATATGTATTCTTGAAAATAAAATCGAAAATCAAATATTTCATACATAGATACAAATATAATGAGAATAAATGTAATTGGAAATACAAATATTTACATTAAATGGAATTAAACACATTATTTACATAATACAAATAACCATGTAATATGTAAAATACATTCATATATAAATGACTAAAATAAAATAAATAAACATTACAAACCAAAATAAAATACAAAAATAAGTAATTAAGGGACTAAAACAAATTAAAACATAAATTCGTAAGGGCAAACAATAAATTTACCTAAAGTATTTATACTAAAACATTGACCATAATGTAAACAAAGTAAATTAAAAATACTAATTAAAATAAAGAAAGGTAACATTCAGTGACTGAAATGAAACATTTGTAAATATTAAAACCAGAATCGAACATAAACAAAAATAGTATGATATATAGCATGAGGGACTGAACAATAATTAAACCAAATACCCAACAGTGACTAATATGTAAAATACATAAATATCCTGTCCAAATTCGAACATTCACAAAAATACACAACACACGAAATTAGTGACTAAAATGAAACTATTACAAACATTGGGACCAAAGTCAAATATCCACAAAAATGACATAACATACATTAATAGGACTAAAATAAAATATTTATAAATGTGATGGCCAGATTCGAATATCAAAGAAACATACATGAAATATTAAATCAGTGGCTAAGATGTAACATTTATAAATACTGAAACCAGAACCAAATATAAACAAAAATGTTATAATACCTAGGATAGTGACTAAAATGTAAAAGTGAAAAGATAAAGGCTCAAATTGAAATAATGTAAACTTCATTCCATGGCTAAATCGTGCGGTTACAAAGGATCAGGGACCAAAAGTGACATTAGACCCTAAAAACCCAAAACACGCGGGTAAGTTTACAAAGCTAGGAGGACTAAAAGTGTAGTTATCCCATAACTCGAAAACACGGATGGGGTTGAGGGCAAAACGGTCGCGTTTCAGGTGGGAATTAAAAGCCCAAAACATGGGCTAAATTCTTCTCATCCTTCATTTGCTTCATTTGAAAAGAGAGAAGAGAGATAGAGAGTTTCAGAGTTCTCTGAAACTCTCTCAACCGAAAAAAGGCCACGGCAGCCGAAGGCTCCCACGGCGGGGCCGACGGTGGCGCATGGCAGCGCACGGCTGCCGGAGGAAGCCAAAAGACTCAAAAACTCCTCCGCTCTCACCCTCTACTCGAAAACCAACCCTAATCGGCCTAGAATAAACCCTAACCTCCTAAATCTAGATGGTTACCTTTGAAAGAAGCGAAAAGGCCGCCGGCTTCTGGGCTTTCCGACGATCTCCGAACCCAAGTACGAATATTTCTTTCTCTATTTTGTGGTTCTCAGTTTTTTTCTCTCAAGGTTGTTTTCTTTTTCTTTCGTTTCCCTCTGTTTTTCTTTTTTTTTTCCTTGGTATTTTCCTTCTTTTTTTTTCTCTGAACCCGAATGAATCCCCTGTCCTTGCATGTCTCTTTCTTATGGTCTTTTTTGCTGAGAATCATCATCTCCATTTGATAGGAATCATGTTCCTAGGCTCGGGTTAGTACCAAAAGCCAAATATTTAGGGATTTAGGACTTTTTTAATGGGTTTTCAGATTTGAGGGTGATTTGGTCCACTGTTGATGATGTTTTATTTTCTGTTTGATTGGTTCTGCTGTAGATGACGATAGTGGAGCAGTTGGGTCGGCGGCTGGACCATCGGAGTGGTGGCTCGGTGATTGGCTCATTGCTGGGAAGCTGAGGAGTTGAAGTCGCGGCGGCTGGGAGACCAAACGGCTGAGCTGATGATATTTTAGGGTTTCAAACCCTAAGCTTTGTGTGATCTGGACCGTTGGATGGGTCCAGATCCAATGGCCAGAAATGAGGCGGCTGGGCATTGAGGGGATTAGGGTTGAAACCCTAATTTGTTTTAGGGTTTGAAACCCTAATCGATTTTAGGGTTTGAAACCCTAATCTGTTTTAGGGTTTGAAACCCTAATCTGATGGGTTGGGTTGGTTCAGGGTACTGGGCCATTAGGTTTAGCTAGTTGGGCTCCGGGAATGGACCTTCTGTAATCTGGGCTTTAGTGGCCTACAAAAATTTGTAAATGTAAATTAAATAATAATAATAATAATAATAATAATAATAACGATAATAATAATATACAAAAAAAAGACCCGGACAAAAACGGGTGTCTACAACAACTTTGGAAGATTTGCAGCTTGAATATCTGGATCTCTGTCTGGTATTTATAACACAAAATCTGCTTCTTTGTCTGCTTCATTTGAAATTTTAAGATATGATGATGATTTGTTAAAGTTGGTTTTCTTTGTTCCTCTTTGGTTAGGTGTCAGATTACCAGAAGTTATATATTTTGGCATCATTGTATTTGTTGCTAATCGTGATGAATCTGTGAAGATACACTGGTCAGTCTGTTTGAAAAAAGGTTCGGTTGGTGTTATGCCTGAAAACTTAACTCAACCTGACATATCGAGTACCTGGAGAGCAATGGAGGCACTATGTGATTTTAGAAATGCTAGGGCTATCGGCGTTAGTAATTTCAGTACGAAGAAGCTGGGAGATCTTCTGAAAGTAGCACGCTTAGTTCCTGCTTTCAATCAAGTTGAACTTCACCCTGTATGGCAGCAGCCAAAGCTGCATGAATATTGTCGATCCAAGGGAATTCACTTGTCTGCGAGTTTGCAGATTTAAAAGCATCATATCTTTCTCATGCTGTTTGAATTCTTACCATTTTGAATCAACTGAGAAAGCTGATTGTATTGGTAATGGATGTTAACATCTTTGGTCTAAGGGATATTCGCCATTGGGTAGCCAAGGTGGAAATAACAGAAGGGTAAAGGTCCACGAAAACCCAGTTCTCAAGATAGTGGCAACACAATTGGGGAAATCTCTGGCACAAGTGGCTCTCCGTTGGGGACTCCAAATGGGGCATAGTGTAGTGCCTAAGAGCAATGTTGAGTCAAGGATGAAGGAGAATCTTGACATTTTTAGCTGCTCTATCCCTGAAGATTTGTTTGCCAAGTTTTCTGAAATCGAACAGGCAAGTGTTAACTTCATGTCTTCATTACCATTGCTTCTCTTACACGTGTATAGTTACTGCAGACTTGTTCATGTTTGTTCTCCCTATAAGCCTTCATTTGATGCTTATCATGATAGCATACGTTGTGTTTATATAAGTTACCCAAATTTAGATAAGTATTTGAATTATGTGAACTTTGCGTTGCAGGAGAAGCTAATTAGAGGCCGTGAATTTGTCCACCGTACTTGTGGTTCATATAGGACCCTTGAAGAACTCTGGGATGGTGAAATCTGAACCCAAAGATGTTCGAAATCGGTAACTCGTTTCCTAGGTCTTCCTTAAATTTTTATTATTTTCAGCAGGGGGCGGAGGTAGGCCTGAGCCTATTTAGGCTGTAGCCCTCTCAATGGAAAAATCTTTTAAGGGTCCTCTTTAATTCTTTTAATTATAATTCAACTTAGTTAAAATTAAATTAATTAGAGTCCTATTTAATTTCAAATTTAATTATAATTTTATCTTTTTAAAGTCTCAAATGAAGAGTTACTTTCTTATAACTTATTTATTACAATTCTCTTTTATTTATTTATTTATTTATTTATTTATATTCATTATATGTTTTTTAAATTTTAAATTTTCTTTTTAAAGCTCAAAGGTAATCAAATATTTTAACTAAAATTTAAGTTTTTGATGTTATTTTGTAAGTTTTTTTTATTATTTTTCTGAATTTTCATACTTTATCTTTATTTTGTTCTTTAATTACTTATGAACTTGGGGAGTTATTAGCGGTTTGTTTAGTATTTGTTTTAATATCGCCTATAAGATTATAATAAAAAATTATAAGGTATTCTTTATATCTTATTTTATTCAATCAAAATTATTTAATATTTTTTTTGCCTCAGTCATAGGTGATTTAGTTTTATGAAAAAGATAGTTCATGTTAATTGATGACAAAATTATATTTTAAACTATACATTTATACATAAATTTAAAAGTTCTTTTAGAACATACAAATATATTAATTTTAGTTATTGTTATTTTTTTTAAATTATAAGATTATATATAAAAGTAATATTAGATAAACTTTTTTATTATATTTATGTTGACCCATTCAATAATAAATTTTGGGAACCGCTACTGATTTTCAGGCACCGTACTAGGAGCAAATTGTCTGCCACTCTTAAAATGGATGAACGAACTTGATAAAATTTAGACTATATTTTTGAAAAACTCTGTAATTAGATCGCATGTTATCAAGTACCATAAAAATAAAAATTCTAAAAAAACCGTTATATAAAATCGTAAAAATAAGAAAAATCATATTTTTTGACATTTTTATTAGTTTATGCATTTTATTTTTAAAAATTAAATATAATTATAATTTTTGAAAAATATATAAATTTTTAACTCATAATGTTTTTGAGATCATTTATATTTAAGGATTTTTACGAATTTAATTTTTTACATTCATTTGAATTTTTCTAAAATATTATTAGAAATTATAACTTTTGATTAGATCATACAATTTTTTTTAACATAAATATATAATTATGAGTGAATAATCAGTTAGTTCAATATTAAAAAAAACTGATTAAATTAAATTTCATTATATTAAATCATATAATAGGTCGTAGCTTTCCGAGGGACATCAAATGTTTGAGGTTTGACCTTTAATATGAGATGATTTAGCATCTATTAGCTTTTTGCTTTACTTTCTTTAAACGAAAGACAAGGCAGGGGCAAGTTCCCTGTATTGATTAGTTAGCATGCGTTTGTCTTTGGAACAACGAATTGTTGGCCTTTCAGGTACGTATCGTCTAAAGGAAGGAATTGTTCAGAGTTTCCGACCATGTTAGAAATTTATTCTTCTGGAATTGTACATCATTTTTAAAGCTTTAAGTTACTGAGTTGTGGACAAAGAGAAAAGTAGATAAAAAAAAGGAAGCAACTGAAACACCAATGCTCGTATGAGCAGGATCACAGTAACTAGGTTCCAAACACAACGTTTGAAAGCACTCCAAGAGCCAGTTTCCCAGCAATTGCATGCATTTTCTTTCGAACCTTTCCAGCACCTCCTTGACCTTGACTGCTATTACCATGCTGACAATGGAAGTTGGTTTGGAACGAGCTAGACAGGATTCCATAACCATCATGATCATAAGGACCAAAATAGCGTGGTGCAACAGGGAACCCGTAAGCATATGCAGAGTTCGGAGGTGGTGGAAATGGATTGGCCCCATAGTCATAACCATAACAATGACTGAAAACAGGCGAAGGTGGTGGCATTGGCAAAGATCGAGCCGTTGACGTTGCCGGCATTGCACCCTTGCAAGGTGATAAGACACACTCGAGGTGAAGATCAAAGCTGCAAAGCCCACATCTATAATGCCAAGACTTGCATGTATCATTGCAGACCATGCACCTGCCAGGCACTGATCGTTGCAGCCTCAGAGGATGATATGGATGCATCGCATGCCGCACATCTTCTGGCAATTGGGTACAAAGAGGGTGCACATCGAAATCACAAATGCTGCACCTATAGAAAAGTCCTTCGACGAGGTCGCCACATAAGTCACAGAAACGATCATTCTGTCGCGTAGCCTTTGGCTTTCTAATGACCAGTTTGAGGCCATGCTCGTGCAGAAAAGAAGACAGTTCTATAGGGCAGGTTCCACAGTGATCATGGAGATCAAAATCACAGAGTTCACATCCATAGCGGAAGCTGGAACCTAGAGTCTTGCAACCACCGCAAAGGAACTCGGAGTCGGCTGAAACTTCTCTTAATGAATGAGAATGGGTGAAATGTTGTATGGTTTTCCTTGATAATGGAGTCATCTTTCTCTAAATGTGGAAGAGATCACTACATTGTTGCAGCTATATATTGAAAAATGGCTATGGAATTGCATTATGGTGGGTGATTGACTTGGTTGTTTAAGCTTGACAGAGCAGGGATGTTGACTTTTAAGTTTTGTAACAATCGAGAAATACTGAATCGGTGGTTCATGCACTTGACAGAGGAGACTTTCAATATAATAAGTTTAGGGTAAAGTACACAAATGGTTCCTAACTTATGATATTGTTTTGTTGAGTCTCTCGATAATTTAATATTATAAAATGGTTCCCCGAGTTGCTTTATTGAGCCCCTTAACTATTAAAAGTTATAAATGATCACCCAACTATTCATATAATTCATATTTATCCTTTTCTGTTAACAAATTTAGGGTCGTCTGAGTTGAATGTTAACTTGCTGATTGAGATATGATATCATTTGATCTCAGGATCTCAAACGACTATACAATTCAAACGATTATGATATCAATTTCTATCATATCCCAGTCATTAGATTGATGTCCATCTCATACGACCGTCAATTTTTTAACGGAAAATGACGAGTTTGAAATATATAAATAGTCGGGTGATCATTTCGTAACTTTTAATAGTTGAGGGGCTCAACAAAGCAGTACCATATAGTTAAGGGATCATTTTGTAGCTTTTAATAATCAAGGGACTCAATAAGATAGTGTCATATAGTTGGGGACCATATGTGTACTTTACCCATATGTTTAATGGTAACAAATTTGAGAGGGAAATTAATTTAAAACAAGTTGTTGATGTTTGACATTGACTCCAATTTTGTAACATATTGTATGCATGTTCTAAAAATCTCAAAAGATTCGAAGTGAGATGGTGTACAATTTGCTTAAGATTGCAAAGACAACTTCAGTTCTTGAGAGTATTCTATTGACAATATCCTATTTCCAATAAATGTTGGAATAATTGCGTCTATAAAATGTATGCGGGTCATTGTCAATTGACAAAGAAAATTTTAAATATGCCAAACTCATTATTTTATAATGAATTATAAAATCTTGGATAAACTACTCGATCTGTATTTCCTTTCATATTTATACACTTTTACTCAAGCACTCAAAACATTTATGTTTTGGTCACTTATATTGTCGATTTATTAAATTTTTGTCACTTAAGTTATCAATCGTTAGATTTTAGTCACCGAGTCGTTAACTCCCGAGTGCCTGAAGACGTGACAAGTGAGTCAGAAGGGGTTACTTTTTGGTTTTACCACTGAACTTTAGATAGAACACTAGTTAGACCTCAACTTTAGATAAAATATCATTTTGATCCCTAAACTTTAGATAAAATATCAAATTAACCCTTAAATTCAATTAAAGTCTCTCATCGCCACCACCACTCACCATTGTCACTACCGACCATCATCGATTGACATTGATTGTCATCGTCATTGACTATTAAACCCCAAAATTTACTATTCACTCTTTTTTCTTATACTCTAAGTGCGAATTAACATCACTTGAAAATATCTGAATCTCAACAAATCTAGCCTATAATCTTTCGACTTCCTTTAAAATTAAACCATAATAATAAATTTATTATAGTTAGTTTAATTTATTAATATGCTAGAATTGGATTGGAATTCTAAAACCATTTTAAAAAGTTAACTTTGATTTTATATATTTTTAAAAATATTAAAACTTTTAAAATAATATTATAGTTTACAAATGTTAAAGAATATACTAATATTATAAACATAACAATATTATAAACAAAATATTTATACATTTCATTATGAATATAGATTTAGACTTTTAGTGTATTTATTTTTAAAGGAATATTAATAATAAATTTATTATGATTTAATTTTAAAAGAATTTGAATGATTCTAGGCTAGATTTGTTTAATTCTTGACATTTTTCTATGAAACATATACTAAATTCATATTTATAATATCAAAAAGGAGTGAACTATAAATTTTGGGATCTAATATTTGATGTCAATTTTATTTGATGTCGACTGATGGTGATTGTAATATACAAAAATTTGGTTAGTGACTAAAATGTAAATTTTGAAAGTTTAGTGGCTATAGTATAAACTTTGTAAAAGTTTAAGTACTAAAAATGTAAATTTGAAAAGTTATATATTTTAGCCCGTAAATAAAAAAGTTTGGCCTAAAAAAAGAATTTTTGTGGTAATTAGATTTTTGGTACGTGATTTGTGTTAAAATGCTATAAAGCGATAAAGTTCGATATAAAAATCGGATAGTCGGATCGAATCAAAATTTCACGAAAAATATGAAGGATGCTAAATAAAGGTTGGAAATATTATTTCGATAATTTAGAACATTGAAATTTAGCATAGATAAGTGGAATTAAGGTTGATTTTCCATGTTAATCCAAAATTGTGAATTTTAGTGACTAAATTGTAATTTTCAAAAAAGGGAAAAGGTGAAAAGTGGATTTTTATTTGTTAATCTTTGAATTTGGAATATTAAAATGGAATATATTCCAATGGCAAGTTAAAAATATCATGTTTCATTAAGGGTAAAATGATAATTTCACATTAATTGAATTTTAAATTCATTTATATTAGATAAAGCCAGGTGTAATATGATATTAATTGAAGAAAAATCAGAAATTTACAGCAGCTTCCAGCCCCAAAATGTGAACCACCATAGCTAAGTAAGAATTTTTTTTATTTCATTTTTAAGCTTATTCAATTAATTTTTAGATTAAGCTATTAGATAGAGAATTAATCTACTTGAAATTCTAATCATTTGGTATAAATAGTTCATGGAAATCATGTCTGGATGATGATGTTCATAATTAAGGTTATGAAGAACATGTTTGAGATTTTGAAGAATTAAAGGGTGATTTTTATGTTATTAGTGTTGTAGATTAATTTCCAAGCCTTTGTGATGACTAGAACCAAGTAGAAATGCTTATAATCAAATTGGTCAAGTTAGGGTTTATGAAAATTGGTTGAAATTGGATTTAATTTGATGTTATGATGATTGAAATTGCATGAATTTGATCATAGGAGATTGATTCATGCTTGAAATTGAATGAAAATCAAATCCTAGTGTACTAATTATGTTTGGCCATAGGGGAATAAATTGGGGAAAATGTTAAAAAGTTTCTTGTGGTCTATAATTGATATTATAAGTATGATTTGGATATCAATTTGTATCAATTTGGAACCTTTAGATAGTAAAAGGGCTAATTTATAAGTTTTGAGAATTATAGGATATTATTGCATAAATGTGGTAATTGGAGTGTTCAATGTTGAATTTTAGTATTTGAAATTCTGTAATTTTAAGTTAAATAAGTAATTTGGAATCAAAGTGCAAATTTGGATAAATTTGGTGATGAATTCGAATAGTCTCAAAAGTTGGGACTTAAATGAGAATTTTCAAATGTTATGGTATTATTTTAGTATGAAATTTCAATGTTGGAAATTTATATCGGCGTGATGATTTTTAAGTTTAAATATTGGATTTGGAATCGAATTGCAAGATTATTATAGTGGATGGCTGAATTCGAAAAGTCTAAGGAAATAGAGGATGAAATTACAAGTTTTTGAAGTTTAAAGTGTTGAATTCAGTATATATTTAAGTTGCTGAAAATTTTAGTAATTAATGTGAAGGATCATTATGAATTTAATGGAAATGTTTAGGTGAATTGTAGAAAGAATTCATAATTAGTGGCTTGATTGTACAATTGGCAAAAGTTGAATAGTTGAGGAAGGAAATACATATTTATGGATTCAAATGAGGAGTTTTGAGAATTTTGATGAAAAATATGATTTAGTTTTAAATAGATTTAAGTAACAAAATTTTATTTCAATTGAATTTTATATTTAAGCTTAGATTATGTTAGTACGATACTAACATATAGTTTGAATATTTTATGTTACTTATGGCGTCGTCAGACCACGATAAATCTAGTGATTCAAGTAATTCGAAAGGGAAGGAAAAGTGCGGTATTGAGAAGAACATCATAAAAAATATTCGATAGCGAGGCAAAGGTGACTGCAGATTTAATTTATATTTATGTTATCGAATGAACATTGGTGTCACAGCCCAAATTTTTAGGAAAAATTATTGAATTAATTAAAGTTTGATTTGAATAAATTTAGGGACTAGATTTAAAACTGATGAAGTTAGCAGACCATTTTAGGAAGTTTTGAAGAATGCAAAGACTAAAACAGAAATTTAGCCATTTCTTATTACCCGATAAAAATATATTACTCGATTGGGTAAACCCAAATTATTTCCCCAAAATTGAACCAAATCCTTAACCCTAAATCAAACCCCCCCGACGGTCACCTTCTTACCTTAAATACGCCACCGTCCGGGCACCCCAGCCTGAGCCACGACCACCAAATTACTCACCGTCAAACGGTGATCAAAACATAACCTTTGAATTGCCAAGAAACGGTGTCGTTTGTCGTGGATCATCCAAGGTTAGCTGGCAAAAACCCCTTTGATCGCTGCATATTTTAGCCCTTTTCCGACCGTGTCTGGTATTGGTTCACCTCACTGCAGCCTCCAGTGTATTCACTGGTGTAAAACCTAATCGGTTTTGCTCACCAGTGATGCGTCGTTACTGGTCACCGACATGGGTAAGTTACCATTCAATTTTGGTCTATTGGATTGGTTTATTGGTGATATTAGATTGATTTTTAGGTGTAATTGAGTTCATTGTTGAACTGAGGAAATTCGGCCGGTGAAATGGGTCCTGACAACCGCCGCACGCACCGTCACGCGCTAGCGGTGCGCATGGGGCTTGTTTGACTAATGAAAATTTCTTGAAACCGGTTAACCCGACCCGTTGATGTGACCGAACCCTTGACTTGGGTCAGAGTTGACCTTTGACCGATCATACCATTGACTTTAACCGGTCAGATTATTGACTTTGACCAAACAAGTTAAAATTTCTGAAAAGCCCTATTTTATATTTTTTGACGTCTTGAGCCTGATTTTGAAGTCTGTTTTGCCAGATTCTAACCCGAAAGCCTCCAAATTGACCGTCAAACCCAATTATGCTTAAGTAAATAAATGTTTTGATTTCGGAAAAATTAAAGTAAGACTTGGGACTGATAAATTGTTATTGTTTGAAGGTACTAGAGACTTATCTGACCGCTCGCCAGCTTGATCTAGCTCTTCTCGATCCGTTAGGCCACGAGAGCTGATAGTCACTGGTATGAACCGTGAACTTTTTGAATACCTCGATTTAAAATATAACTTCGATATTAACTCTGATTTCTATGAATTAGGTTCGAGCACTATAGCAGAGCGTGACGAGTCTGTGCTTAGTAGTTTTACTATGCACCCTATATTACGAGGTGTGTTCCCTATGTGCTACTCCATATCTTTATCTGATTTGATATATATTTCACTGAAACTTATGATTCAATGGATAATGGTTTATGAACTATGATGGAATGATGCATGATATCTGAATGATTGTTTTCACTGTACAATTTTATTTTACCGAATACGGATCATGGAAATCTTTGCTTTTTTATGTGGATGTTATCTAGGTAGGTTGGAGTATGGAGATAAAACTCTAATCAAGCTGGTAAATCGTTACGGACCTAAGGCGACTCTTGGGTAGGCCTTCAGGCCCCAAGATGTTCCCTTAGGTTAGCTCCTTATACCCAATGGGTATAAGGTTGTCCTATGGATGCAGTTCTGGGGAACTACATATGGTGTACTGGAGGAGGTGTACTATGTGATTTAATATTTTATGTTTTATCAGGATTTCCATGATACTTTATTGGACTATTACTTGATGGTTTTTCATATTATGTTTTTATTGCACTGATGGGACACAATGAGCCCTAGCTCATTTTTCAAAATGTTTTCCCCTTTTAGATACTTGTGGATAGAAACCGATCCAGGCACTCAGAGGATCAACACATTATAGAAGAACTTTTTTTGTAATGTTTTTATCTTCTGAATTACTTTTAATTATGTTACATGGGCCTTTATTTCGACATACTCATTTTACGATGATGATTTTATGGATTTTGCTATTGATACTTGGTTTACCGTACTTTAAGTTTATGACTTATTTTATTTTATGTAATCGTTTTTAGTTTTATATTTATGATTTAAAATTTTATCATTATTTATTTTACCTTTATAAATGACATTTGTAACATGGTTATAAATTATCGAATAATGTTTTTGGACAAATGTTTTAAAAATTTTTGTATGTAATTCACTAGAATTTGTCGAAACGCATAGGTTGAGTCTAGGGGTTACATTTTACTGGTATCAGAGCTTTTGGTTTTTAAGCCTCAAACTCTAAATGGGTTCTACGAAAAATTTTAAACTGTTTTGAAAATGTTTTTCAAATATTTATAAGTCCATGTCACCTGTTTTTGCAAGTTAAATGTGTCCAGTACACCAGTATCGATCTAACCAAGTATACCTGTTGTAGTGAATTAAAGATCCTTGTCGATGAGTGCCAGACGAGGTCATCGGCCTAGCCGTGGAAGAGGTTGAGCTGCTAGATTTTTGGCCTTGTTGATGACACTGCTATAGACCCACCACCTGTTCCCGCTCCAGATTCTCGTACTGAGCCTACGAGAGTGGTTCTTGATGAGACTCTCGGTAGATAGATTTTTCAATTGATTCAGGGTGCGGTTACAGTTGTTGGTGTCGTCCCTGAGGTTTTGATTTTTCAGACCCTAATTGCTAATGGAGTCATGACTTTTAGAGGTTTGATTGGAGGAGCTCCTACTGAAGCTGAAGATTGGCTCCATGATACGGAAAGATGTATGGATCAGTTGGGTTTGGACCCAGATAAGAGATATTTGGGAGCAATTACGATGTTAGATGGGGATGCCCACACCTGGTGGGAGTCTGTAGTCAATAGTGTCCCAGTTGATCGTTTGACTTGGGATTTCTTTAAAGAGTGCTTCAGGAAGCGTTTTATGGGGGAGGGTTATATGGCTGAGAGAAGACAGCAATTCCAAGATGAGATGGAATATAGTGTAGGGAGATATGTCAATCTCTGAATATGTCAATCTCTGAATATGAGATGGAATTCTTAAAACTGTTAAAATATGGTATTAGTTTGGTTGCCATTGAGAGAGATAGATACCGCAAGTTTTATCTTGGACTCAGATATGAGCTGCGTAGGTCGGTTGTGACCCACCAAGATGAGATTTTTGATGTACTGGTGAGCAGAGTGAAAAATGCTGAGGAGGTGGAGTCTTAACTCCTGATAGAGATCGTGTTGATCAGGACGACCTAAGAAGTCTTCCAGCCATACTCAATCTTCTGCCCTTTCATGGAAGAGGACTCGTACTTCGTCCCCTCAAAAGAGTAATACTTATTCCAGGCCTGTAGTATCTCCACCCTAGTTTTTAGTTGAGGTAGTTATTTGGGGTTGCCTTAGGTGCCCCTTTGTGATTATTGTGGTAATCGACACAAAGGAGAGTGTCGTAGGAAGATGGGTGTCTGCTACTAGTGTGGATCCAATGGTCATTTCCGGAGGGACTATCGATAATTAGCTTCATCTGAGCAGATAACTACCCAGACTCCTGCACGTTCACATGTATCAGTTCAGACCACAGCTAGAGGTTATAGTCAACATCTAGGGATGACAGTAGAGCCCGACCCCAGTAGAGTTGAGAGCCTGTAGTTTTAGAGGCCAGCCAGCTCTAGTGTATGCTACCAGATGTCGGGATGACAAAGATGAGCCAGAGGTTATTGCAAGTACATTTATCATTTATTATGTTCCATATTTTGCATTGATAGACAATGGCTCCACCCACTTCTATGTATCGAGTTCAATACCCTGAAATCTTCAGATTTTGATTGAGGACAACGATAATATTTTTGTGGTTACAACTCCAGTGGGAAAGTCAGTGGTGGTGAATAAGGTATTTCAGCGTTGTCCTTTGGAGGTTCAGGGTGAAAATTTTATTGCCCAACTTATGGAGCTTCCTTTTGAGGAGTTGATTTAATTTTGGGGATGGATTGGTTGAATAAACATAAGGTTAATTTGGATTGTGTATACAAGAGAGCTATTATGAAGACTTCTAATGGTCGGACTGTTGTGTTAATTTGGAGCACCGTGGCTATCTTTCAAATATAGTTTCGGCTATGGTATTTGACCGAATGATCTGGAAGGGATATGAGACTTTCATTGCCTGTATTTTGAATTCTAAAGGTTCTTTTTACAAGATTGAGGAGATTACCGATGTCTTTCTAGAGGAGTTGTCAGGGTTACCTCCTGATACAGAGGTAGAGTTCGAGATTGAGACTTATCCTGGATCTGTACCTGTTTCCATGGCACCCTGTCGCATGGCTACAAAGGAACTTAAGGAGTTGAAGGTTCAATTGCAAGAATTACTCGACCGAGGTTTTATCAGACATAACACCTCACCCTGGGGAGCTCCAATTTTGTTTGTGAAAAAGAAGGATGGATCGCTGAGACTATATATTAACTACCAAAAGTTGACGGTTAAGAATAAGTACCCACTACCCAGGATTGATGATTTATTCGATCAATTGTGAGGAGCTACTTCATTTTCTAAGATCGATCTTTGCTCGGGGTACTATCCATTAAAACTTAAAGGATCAGATGTTGCGAAGACTGCCATCTGCACTAGATATGGGCATTATGAGTTCTTGGTGATGCCTTTTGGTCTGACGAATGCTCCCCCAGCTTTTATGGACCTGATGAATCATGTGTTTCGACCCTATTTAGATTAGTTTGTAGTAGTTTTCATTGATGATATTCTGGTCTATTCCTGGACTGAGGTAGAGCATGATGAGCATTTGAAGATTGTTCTACAAACTCTGAGAGAGTATCGTTTGTATGCTAAGTTGAGCACGTCTGAATTCTGTCTTCAGGAGGTGTCATTCCTTGGGCATATTATTTTTGCGAGGGGTATTCAGGTTGATCTGAGCAAGATGTGAGTAGGAAGCGACCCAAGAATGTCTATGAGATTTGTAGTTTCTTGGGCTTAGCCGGATATTATTGACATTTTGTAGAGGGTTTTTCGATCACTGCCGCTCCTTTGACGAAGTTGTCAAGGAGGAATTTCCCGTTTGAATGGGGTGAGGCACAACAGGAGAGCTTTGAGAAATTAAAGACGATTTTGACTCAAGCTCCAGTGTTGACTTAACCTCAGCCCGAGAAGAATTTTACAATGTATAGTGATGCTTCACACTTTGGACTTGGATGTGTTCTATTGAAGGAGGGTAAGGTAGTAACTTATGCGTTCCGTCAGCTGCGCCCACATGAGAGTAATTACCCAAACCATGATTTGGAGTTAGCAGCAGTGATCTTTGCCTTAAAGATATTGAGACATTATCTTTATGGAAAGAAGTGTTACATTTTTACAGATCATAAGAGCATAATGTAACACCCATATTCCGTATACATTTCTGTATACGAATACAAATGTCACATCACTTTAAAAACAATTTACTAATTTCAAAAAACTTTAAAATTTTGTTGCAAACTTAATTCCACATAAATGAACATAATAAATAATTATTCATTAAGACATATTACAAAATATTTTGTTAAATTTAATTACATGCCAGACAAGTTTCCAAAAATGATTACTATTATCCTAATGTTACTGGTGAGTGAACCTTAGTGGATGATATCTGCTGCTTCGGCTGCACTCCTTAATTGATTATTCTCAGCTGTTACTTACGCGGGGAAACATAAATGTTAAGTAATTACTTAGTGAGTTGTAATATTGTAAAGTAACCTTTATATATTCTATAGTATGTCATATTATTGAATTCACATTGAATTGTATATTCTTTAAGGATTTTATAATCCTTCTCAGTTGAACTATATTCCATTCGTGTTTATAATACACCATTATGCATTTCAAGTATAACATACTTTTATACCGATAATGCACCCATATGCATTTCAGCTATGGCATCATTTCATGCCAATAATGAACCCATATACATTATTCTTTTGACTTCCTTTCATGCTGATAATGCACTCATATACATTATTCTTTTATGCCGACAATGCACCCATATGCATTTCAGCTATGACATCATTTCATGCCAATAATGCACCCATATGCATTACTCTTTTGGCATCCTTTCATGCCAATAATGCACCCATATGCATTATTCTTTTATGTCGATAATGCACACATTTGCATTTATGCTATGGTATCCTTTCATGCCAATAATGCATCCATATGTATTATTCTTTTATGCCGATAATACACCCATATGCATTTCAACTATGACATCCTTTCATGCCAATAATGTACCCATATGCATTTTTATGCCGATAATGCACCCATATGCAGTTCAGCTATGGCATCTTTTCATGCCAATAATGCACCCATATGCGTTATTCTTTTATTCATTCGTTCTAGAGCAGTTGATACTCTAAAACATATTCATAATATGCTTTCCATACATTAAATAAAACTTAGTAACTAATGAAAAACATACTTTAAAATTTAAACATTCTAAATAGACTTATTTCATATTGTCTTTAAATAGATTGCATACAATAAACGTACTCACCTAGCTTGCCTTGCTTTCATATCCAAAAGGAACAATCTGCTACTCCGGAACTTGGCCTTTGCCTTTTGCTTTACTTGACTCAGGAGCTTGATTTCGATCTATTCCATATCCATTAGATACATGTATAATATCAATTGTTAGTATATTTCCTAACAATTATACTTAAACATTACTAAAAATATCTATTATTAACTTTTCCACAACAATCTTAGCCTTTCATATAATTTATGGTTCCTTAATATCGATACCCCTACCATGGTATCGATACTACCATACTAGGGTACCGATTCCTTCCCTTGGTATCGATACCATTTTTGTATTATGTTTTAAAAGGGTATTGATAACTTCCCTTCGGTATCAATACTAATTGAATCTGTATAGATAACCGATTTATCCCATCTTAGCCTATAGTATCAGTATTGTTTTATCAGTACCGATACCCGTGCCCATATTTTCTAGTTTTTAACCCGATTATTAGACAAATGAGGTCAAATTTCGTTATGATTACCTTACAAAATGCTACCAAACTTTTCATTACTTATACATACTAACTTTCCCTCATTTAGAAACTTAAAACATCTAATATCCCTCAAGATCATTTGATTCTAAGAATCACACCACAATTTCTATATTGTTTTTAAACGTATCCAATGTTTCTAATATCTTATTCATCTCTTTAACAAGTCAAATATACCAGTAAACATCAATAAACACTCATATTTTAACATATCATTTCAAAACCCATTTTCTAAAATCTCCATTATTTCGCTTATCTCCTCATTTTAATCCCATCTAATAATTCATTATGCATATATATCACGTAATGTTACCAAAGCAACCCATAATTTAAAGGAAACACTAGCTAATGGAAATTTACCTTATGCTAGAGAGGAGAGCACACCAACGTGAAGAAGAAGAAGAAATGTAGGAATGCCTTACTTTCCTCTTTCTTCCTATTTAAAATCCTAATCTATTTTTAAATTCATTTTCATCTTAAAAGACCAAAGTTCCCTCTTAACTTATCTATTGATACAAATTAGTTTAAATACTATTCCAAATCCTTTTTCTCATCTTTTACCATTTATTCAATTTAATCTTAAATTTTTAAATCTTCTCGATATAGTCCTCGGTCTGATATTTAGGATATTACAATTATCCCTTTAAGAAAATTTGTCCTCGAATTTAGATAAATACCTGAAGCAAAAAGGTATGGAAACTGTATTCTCATGTCCCCCTCTCTTTTCCAAGTAGCCTCTTCGGACTAAATGATTTTGCCAGAGTACTTTAACTAAATGAATATTTTTGTTGCGCAATTCTTTGATTTCTTTAGCCAAAATCTGCACTGGTTCTTCTTCATAAGTTAAATCCATTCGAACCTCTATTTCCTCTAGGTTAATAATGTGGGATGGATCGGACCGATATCTTCTGAGCATCGATACATGGAAAACATTGTGGATTTTGTCCATATCTGAAGGCAAAGCTAGCTGATATGCTACTGGTCCGACTCTTTTCAAAATTTCATAAGGTCCAATAAATCTCGGACTAAGCTTTCCCTTACGCCCAAATCTCAAGACTTTCTTCCAAGGTGACACCTTTAAAAACACTTTATGTCCTACTTGAAATTTGATTTCTTTTCTTTTCAAATCAACATAAGATTTCTATCGATCGAAGGCTATCTTGAGATTTCCTTGAATAATCTTTACTTTCTCCTCCATATCTTTAATCAACTCTGGCCCAATTATGTCTTGGTCTTTTGAATTCAAACCAATTTACTGGTGTACGACACTTTCTCCCATATAATACTTCATACGGGGCCATCTTAATACTTGACTGGTAACTATTATTATACGCAAATTCGGCTAAAGGAAAATACCTTTCCCATGATCCTTTAAACTCAATCAGACATGCCCTTAGCATATCCTAAGTATTTGGATTACTCGCTCTGATTGCCCATCTTTCTATGGATGAAAAGCTATGCTGAAATTCAATCGAGTACCCAATGCCTTATGCAACGACTTCCCAATGCCTTAGGCAACGACTTCCAAAACCTTGAAGTAAACCTTGGGTCTCGATTAGACACTATTGATATAGGCACTCCAAGCAGTCTGACTATTTACTTAATGTATAACTCTGCATACTTATCCATCGAGTAATCTACCCTAACTGGAATAAAATGAACTATCTTGGTTTATCGGTTTACAATAACCCATATGGAATCCTTTTTACCATGCGATAAAGGTAGCCCCAAAATAAAATCCATGGTAACTCTCTCACTTATACTCCGAAATTGATATCGGTTTAAGTAATCTAGAGGGTACTTGATGTTTAGCTTTCAGTTGTTGACATGTCAAACATTTTTCCATAAACTCCGATATAGCTCTTTACATACCAGACTGCCAATAACAACTTTTTAAATCCTAATACAACTTATTACCTCTGGGTTGCATCATCAAAGGACTATAATGTGCTTCATAAAGAATATTTTTCTTCAAATCATCATTATCAGGAATACAAAGTCTTCCCTTATAACATAGACATCCATCCTCTCTTAATTCGAAGTCTTTGGTCTCATTCTTTTCGAATTGTGTCATTCTCGCAAAGCATTTATCATCTTGAATTTGTAGCTCTTTAATCCGATCCAAGAACATCGGATTTAACTTAAGCTCAACAATTAAAGCGCCATATTCCTTTAAAGACATATGCGCCCTTTCGGCTTAGTACATTTGTTACGATATTCGCCTTTTTAGGATGATAATCAATAATTATATCACAATCTTTTAGAAGATCAATCCACCTTCTTTGCCTCAAGTTCAAATCTCTTTCAATCAATAAATACTTTAAACTCTTGTGACCAGTATAGATATGGCACCATTCCCCATACAGATAATTACACCAGATTCTCAATGCAAACCCAAGTGCTACCAATTCCAAATCGTGTGTAGACACCCATTTTCTTAAAAGATAGAACTAGAAAGAGTTCATCTCCTAAGAGGACTCTTCCACCACCATATCTTTTAAACCAAAAACCACACCAACAAACGTGCAACAATCGAGCAAGGAGTCTAGTTGCATTAGGATTCTATTGTTAATAGGATTCTAAAAATAGTTAGTTTTTTTTACTATAAATACATGTAATCCTCCCCATTTGTAACACACGATTTAAGTACAAGATACAGAGCAAAGCACGAAAAAAATACAAAGGCAAAGCTATTGTAAACGATTCGAAAAGGAAATAGAAGGTAGCATTTTTTTTACATTGATTCGATCATTTCTCACATGTGCATATTATTTTTCTTGAGATTTGGTTTGAATAACCCAAAGCGTGGGTTGCGCCGATGACCAAAAAGGGGTGGGGTTTCAAAGTTTCGAACCTAGATCTACTCCCGAGGCATGTTCATTTTTTTAAAGTATTTAATATTCCCCCTAAGTCAATCTTAATCTTTAATTTACCCTTTAATTTTACTTTTATATTAATTTTGTCCCATATATATATATATTTTTAATTATATTTTTTTATTTATTTACTATATTCCTTTTTTTATTTATATTATATTTTTTTTTATTTTATATATCTTATATCATTATATATATATATATATATATATATATATATATTATATATATTTTTTCTTAATATTATATTTTATACGTTTTTATATATATATTTTGTTAATATTCTATTTTTGTTTTTATTTATTTATTTATATTATATTTTTACTTTATTTTATTTTTTTATATTATTATTTTTCTTAATATCATGTATATCTTTATATTTATTTGTTTTACTTAGTATTATATATTTATTATTTTTATTTATTTTAGTAAATACTACTTTATATGTACACATTATTTTTATTCCTTTTTAATTTCTTTTACCTTTTTTATTTTTTTACTCCATTAATATTTTCCCTTTATTTGTGTCTTTGTTTTTTAACATTTTATTCATTTTGTTTATTTTTATTTTTATTTTATTATTTTTTTACGTGTTTTTTTATTTTCCATTTTTTCTTGTTTTATTTATTATTCTCACGTTTGCACACTTGCTATCCTAATTCGATTTTATACTCCGCAACGAGTCAAACATTTTTATCTTTTAATGGTATTCAAATCAATCAATTGTAAGTAATTTGAATCAGGTCTGTTAAATTTTAATTTTAATTTTGAATTTTCGCAACTAAGACAACCGAAAAATTAATTAGTACCGAATGGGCGGTTTAAGGGTGCTAATCCTTCCTTGACCGTAACCAACTCCCGAACCTGACACATTTCTGGTAAAAATGTAGATAAGGTAAGATGGTGTCCGACCCACCTAAATTCATTTTAAAATGGTCGGTGGCGACTCCAATCCACATTTTTCAAGTCAAAGCCCAATTCCAGGGCCCAACCGAAAGACAGTTACGACAGCTTTGCGACTCTGCTGGGGACAGGTAAGTGAGTCAGGCCGAAATTAATTTTCGGTTGTCTTTTTTTTAAGCGAAAATTACAAGTTTAAATTTTAATTTATTTATTCGATTCTAATTATTTATCTTTGATTATTTTTTTTCAAGTAAATAGTTGTACTGATGTTTTTTCAATGATTTAAGATTTTTGAAAAAGTTTCCATCTCTAGCTCTATACCCAAGGTCTGAACCCTTTTAAGTGGGGGTGAAACCGACACCTTCGTGTGAATTTATTCACCATGCGGGCCTAGCAAGTAGCCTTCGAGATTCATATACCTTATGTCTTCGTGTGAATTTATTCACCGTGCGGGCATAAGGGAATATTTCCTCTCGAGTTTAACTTAGTCCACTTAAGCTTGTAATGGGCTTAGGACTAAGGGTCTGGTAAGCCCATGGGGGCACCGTCAAGGAGAACTCGGGTCTCATTTTTTAGAACCTAAACCAGGAGGCTATGGAGAATTAGAGCCCACCCCAAAACCTCATTCCAAACCCTAGGCTACTTTGTTTCATTCTTTACTTTCTATTCAAAACATGCGAACTAGACAAATATGCGGTTAGGATTTGTGTGGAATTAGCATGCGGGATAGAGATCATGTCTGGGTAGGAATTAAAGCATGTGGGGTAAATATCATGTGGGGTAGGACCTTTTATTTTCATTATTATTATCTTTACCTTACTAACTCTTTTTAATTTTTTTCTCTTTTATTTTATTTTCATCATCTGCATCATTCAAAAGAGGTGTTGATCCACAAAAAAAACGTGTTTTTTAACCATAAATAATTTGCATTAATGGAAAAAGGGGTTGTAATACAAGAGGTGAAAAATGTAGGGGTCCGGCTATGGTCAGAAAAGACTCAAAAAGAAAATGAGAATAATCTGCAAGACAACTATGTGTCACATTCGATCAAGAAGACATGGCGCCCATAATCAAATACATCAAAAGTTAACTTTTCAAAAATGGGTTGACAAAGGTGGCAGGGTAAAGACGAGAAAAAAGGTTACTAACCTCGAGAGTCCATTCAAAGACGACAAAAACATGATGGCAAAACGATAGCTGAATTGGAAGTCATTGTCAACATATTCAAGAAACAAGCAAATGAACTTTGGATAATCCCTTTGATGGAGGATTTCAATGGAGTTTCCGATTCAACAAATGATGAAAGCCAGAGATGCAGTCATTCGATACCTTTGGGAACAAGTAAAAAAAATAGCTCGTCACTTGCACGGTTTAGCCAGAGAAGCCGGAGCAGTTCGGCAAGGTATTCGACCGGTGACACACGAAGGCAGAAGACTAGTCAACTTGTTTTGGGGCTAGAGGATTTAGTCCAGATGTACCTTTAAATATGTTTATTGTCTCTTAAAAGATAAAACACTTTTGTCCCAATAAAGATTATTTATAATAACATACATGTTTTTGGATCAATGCCTCGAACATTTCATTCATTTTTGCATCTACATTTCAATTTTAAGCATTTTCATAAACATGAAATTTCTTCATGGAGGATTTGATGAAGTGGGTTTAACCACATGGAAGCAAGATTGTAACATCAAAAGAAAAAATTGAAATCAATACAATGGGAGCCCGATCAGTTGGTTATATGACTAAGCTTGTCAGGATGATCTCAGAAAAGAGTCCACATATACTGAGGGCTACGATGTTGAAGCTATTTGCAGTTGCCACATAGAATGCTCCAAATATTCCTCTGAGAACTATAAGGCGCTGAAGCGCAAGATCCAAAACCTGATGGATTCAGGGGCATGGACAGCCGAAGAAGGGGGAATTGTATATACCATTTGCACTTGAACACATCTTTGATCTTTTGCTTAATCTTTTAAACGATTGAATTTATGCTACTTTCTAAGGTGGAGCAATTGAACAAATTTTAATCTTTAGTTCTTTGAATATTAAATGAATTAAGGATTCTTTTAATTCTTCAAGAATTATAGATTTTTGACATATGACACGATTAGACCTTTCTTATCCTGTCTCAAACCCCAAAATAAAATACCTTGATTCTTTACCCAAAATATCTCATGTTCATTACCAAAAAGACCAAGTTTTGACGTTACCACCCCCTTTGAAACTTTTTCATACATACCTTTCTTTGAGTCGATAAAGTCACACCATTGTCTTTTTAGACTCAAAATTGACATTTTTATGCCATCAAAACCCAAGGCATTGAGTTGTTCATTTGAACATGAGCATTCTTCTAAGACACAACTTGGGGCATCTCGCAGGGAGCCTGAACATTGAGACATGTTGGGGGCAAGAAGCAGAAAGAAGAATTCACTCGAAATAATTCTATCATGCATTAATTACACCGTTTTCATGTGAATAAAATTAATCCTGAAAATCTATCCCCCTGGGGATACCTCTTCTGTGAAAGCTTATATGTATGAAATGATGAACGGCTTTCTTTCTTTACCCCTTCACAATAGGAGAAAATATATATCCCTTGTGTCCCCTTTTGAGCCTATAGTATTTTTCTTCTGATTCAACCCTAACCAAGGATCACCCTCCATACTAGGGGGTAAGGTGGAGAAACTCTGCTCGCATGAGTGAAGACATTGATTCAAATAAAATACCAAAAGGTGAACCAAATGCCAAGTGCGAAGATTCAATCAGAACAAAAAGAGAAAAAAGCAAAGAGAAAATAAAAAAATAAAAAACAAAGGAAAATTGAAGAAAAAAGAAAACAAAATGCATATACAAAGGTTCTCTCGATTCAAATGACGCATCGAGATTCAAACTGTGAGATTGATCAAGCACAATCATTTCTGAATCACTGAGCCACTTCACTCGAAAATCATAGAGCATCAAATGAGATTGATCAAGCACAATCATTTATGAATCACTCCACTCGAAGATCATAGAGCATCAAGAGAGAGACATATACGAGCAGATTCAAATTGAGCAAGATATTATTGAAGACATCAGAATGAATTGATCCTTGGTTCAATCACCCTTAAACACTTGTTTGGGCCTTTTATCCCTTTCTTTCATAACCATGAACCATGACCTACGATACGTGCCTTAAAAGTCCCTTCTAATCATACATGAAGTTCTGAACAGAAGAGACTATCTTTAGATTTCATCCCGCCCATCAGGATTAATCTTTATTTGCAAAAAACAGTGTAATTAATGCATGATAGAGAAAAATAAAAAAGGGGGTTCAAGACGTAAATTTTGAATGATGTCTTGAAACCAAAGGAGGATTCGAGTTGAAATCCTGAAAAGGCGACTCGAATACAAAAATTGGGCAGCTGAGGCGATAACACAAATTCCTTGATAAGGCATCGCACAATCCGAGCATGACCATGAAAGTTGGGAGTCGGAGAACACTTCCAGTAGAGGAGCATACAAGGTACCCCCAAACCTTTGATCATCAAATAAACAAAAAATGCCAAACCTTTGACCAAGCACAATAACCTGAGACTTTTTATCCTTTCCTTACTTAACCATTTCCCAAACATAGCTTTGATCTTGACACATGTCAAATAGCTATAATTTATTGAAGGATTAACTTTGTAATTCATTCTTTGATATCCAATGAACTCTAGTTTTATGATTCGTCTCAATCTCTCTAGAGTGGATCTTGATAAATGACATGTGGCTCTCAGACAGTAATCTCATGCTTAGAATTAATGTTGAAGCAAGAAATGAGGAATAATAGGGGCACTTTTAATGTTGGGGCATTTTTGGAGATTCAACATTGAATATTGGGGCATCTCCGGGGATTCAAAATCCTGATGCGACCGATCAGATCTTTTAGAGCATACATTTTTATCATTTTTTCACATACATAAGTTTTGCAGCTTTAGAGTCAAGTTTCAACTTCAAGGCGAAAGATACTTGATTCAAAAGAGTTTGTAAAAATCGATGGTGGTTGCTTAACTCAGCAGTAAGAAGTCAAACTTCAACCAACTCGACAGATTGAAAGATCGACATTCATCTTCAGATTCAACATTTCCAATATAAATTTTGTCTGGCTTGAGACAGTCTCATTTAATGCAGATGATTATCTCACTTGAGATTGCTTTTCTTAAAACAAACTTTGTCTCACTTGACACTGTTTCACTTGAAAGAAGGCATTTCATTTCACTCAAGACTGTTTTTAAAAAGAAGATTTCATCTCGCTTGAGATAGTTTCCCTTGAAACAAAATTTTGTCTCCCTTGAGACAGTTTCTCTTGAAACATAAACATTGAAAACATTTCCCTTGAAATAAATTTTTTCTCTTGAGACAGTTTCCCTAGAAACAAATTATTTGAATATGTTTTATTTGAAACAAATTTCATCTCCCTTAAGACAGTTTCTTTTGGAACTAAGTTTTGTCTCTCTTGAGACAGTTTCTCTTGAAACAAATTTCATCTCTCTTGAGACAGTTTCCATTGAAACAAAATCTTTGAATTTATTTCCCCTAAAACAAAATTTGTCTCCCTTGAGACAGTTTCTCTTGAAACACAAAATCTTCAAATTTATTTCCCTTAGAACAAATTTTGTTTCCCTTTAGACTGTTTTTCATGAAACAACAAATATCTTTGAGATTGTTTCCCTTGAAACGAATTCTATCTCTTTCGAGACAACTTCTCTTGAAGTATCATCTGAACCATTACACTCAGCTAAGACACATACTTGAGATGGTCGAGAAGCATTTCTCAAATCAAAAATAGAATGTGCACATCAGATTTGAACATTTGAAGAATTCAAGATCAGGGATCAGAACTTGAAGATTCAAGAATCAAGATTCCAGACAGGCAACCGGAGATCGAGATTTCTCTCCAGAGCCCCAAGATAACATATGTTGCATATGCATTTTAGGCACACCTAAGAGCACTGCATCCATAGCATCACATATATGCTACACTTTTTCAGGTTTTAGCTAGAGTCAATTTTAATTTAGCGGCGAAGGATATTGAACTCAAAGCGAAACAATTTGCTCGAGAGTAGATTTCAACTTCACGACGGAGAATATCTAACTCGAAGCCAAACTTCACAATAAAGGGGTCATCCATGGTTTTAACTTCATGGCAAAGGGAATCGTGTCCACCCCCATCATACAATAGTTGGATTTCAACTTCACAACGAAGGATATTCAAGTCAAGGCTCAACTTCACGACGAAGGAGCCATCCGCGATTTTAACTCCACGACGGAGGATATTGTACCTGCACATCCACGATTTCAACTCTACGACGAAGGATATCATGCCATTTGAGGCTCAACTTCACGACGAAGGGGCTTCCGAATTTTAGAGCCAATTTCAACTTCACAGCGAGGGATATTGGACTCAATACAACACAAGCTCAACTTCACAACGAAGGGGCGACTGATTGTCAACAAACAACTTTTCAGTTTCATTCAGAGTCAATTTCAACTTCACAGCGAAGGATATTGAACTCGAGACAACACAAGCTCAACTTCACAGCGAAGGGGTGGCTGGTTGTAAACAAACAATTTCCTAGTTCCAGAGGCAATTTCAACTTCACGGTGGAGGATATTGGACTCGGAACAATACTACCCACTTGGATTTCAACTTCACGATGAAGGATATCCAATTACCAGGCTCAACTTCATGACGAAGGGGCCACCCGCAGTTTCAACTTCACGACAAAGAGGAATCGTGCACACAAGCAGCATCCATCTCTAGATTGGATTTCAACTTCATGACGAAGGATATCCAACTCAAAGAAGGGTTATCTATCACCAAAGACCTTCGAGTTTGATTACATTCAACTCAGAGGTAAATCAAATTTACAACATAACTTAAGGTAAGAAGGGCTATCTGTCAACGAAAATTGTCAAGTTCGATTCCATTCAGCTCGATGACACCTCAATCACACTATTATCCGGCTGCAATCGAGGTTTTCAAGCCGAGAAGAAGATCTGGGTTAGACGTGCCTTAGTAGCAAGAAGACTTTTTTCTGTCAGTATAACTTAAGTCGAGAAAAGCTATCTGTCAACGAAGACTTTTCGAGTTCGATTTCATTCAACTTGAGAGCATATCAACCACATTATGGAGTCAAAGGATTACTTTCCAGTCGAATTTTTAGCCAAGGTCTTTAAACCGAGAAGAAGACCAAAGTGGACTACAACGAGATGCCACATTCTAATTCAAATCATTTCAAGATGGACTCGACTTCACGACGGAGGAGCCATCCGCAACTCAATTCGACAGGGAGTTATTCTTCAACTCCACTGAACGGAAATTTGTCTTTTTATCTTTGTCCTATTTTTCGTTCCACGAAAAAGGACAAAGAGGGGCAGCTGTAGACACCCATTTTCTTAAAAGATAGAACTAGCAAGAGTTCATCTCCTAAGAGGACTCTTCCACCACCATATCTTTTAAAGCAACAACCACACCAACAAACGTGCAATAAACGAGCAAGGAGTCTAGTTGCATTAGGATTCTATTGTTAATAGGATTCTAAAAATAGTTAGTTTTTTTACTATAAATACATGTAATCCTCCCCATTTGTAACACACGATTTACGTACAAGATACAGAGGAAAGCACGAAAAAATACAAAGGCAAAGCTATTGTAAACGATTCGAAAAGGAAATAAAAGGTAACATCTTTTTTTACATTGATTCATTCATTTCTCGCATGTGCATGTTATTTTTCTTGAGATTTGGTTTGAATAACCCAAAGCATGGGTTGCGCCGATGACAAAAAAGGGGTGGGGTTTCGAAGTTTCGAACCTAGATCTACTCCCGAGGCATGTTCATTTTTTAAAGTATTTAATATTCTCCCTAAGTCAATCTTAATCTTTAATTTACCCTTTAATTTTACTTTTATATTAATTTCGTCCCCTATATATATATTTTAATTATTTACTATATTCCTTTTTTTATTTATATTATATTAATTTTATTATATATATCTTATATCATTATATATATATATATGTGTATGTGTGTGTGTGTGTGTGTGTATAGATGTATTAATTTTTCTCCATTTACTATGTATATATATTTTTTCTTAATATTATATTTTATACGTTTTTATATATATATTTTCTTAATATTCTATTTTTGTTTTTATTTATTTATATATATTATATTTTTACTTTATTTTATTTTTTTCTATTATTTTTTTTCTTAATATCATGTATATCTTTTTTTTTATTTGTTTTACTTAGTATTATATATTTATTATTTTTATTTGTTTCAGTAAATACTACTTTATATGCACACATTATTTTTATTCCTTTTTAATTTCTTTTACCTTTTTAATTTTTTTACTCCATTAATATTTTCCCTTTATCTGTGTCTTTGTTTTTTAACATTTTATTCATTTTGTTTATTTTTATTTATTTTTATTTTTTACGTGTTTTGTTATTATCCATTTTTTCTTGTTTTATTTATTATTCTCACGTTTGCACACTTGCTATCCTAATTCGATTTTATACTCCGCTACGAGTCAAACGTTTTTATCTTTTAAAGGTATTCAAATCAATCAATTGTAAGTAATTTGAATCAGGTCTGTTAAATTTTAATTTAAATTTTGAATTTTCGCAAGTAAGATAACTGTCAAATTAATTGGTACCGAAAGGGCGGTTCATGGGTGCTAATCCTTCCTTGACTGTAACCGACTCCCGAACCCGACACATTTCTGGTAAAAATGCAAATCATGTAAGATGGTGTCTGACCCACCTAAATTCGTTTTAAAATGGTCGGTGGTGACTCCAATCCACATTTTTCAAGTCGAAGCCCAATTCCGGGGCCCAACCGAAAGACGGCTACGACATCGTGCATCGGATAATTTTTCTCCTGATTCTTCAACTTTCTTGAAGCATAAGACACAACCTTTCAATCTTTCATTAGGACACACCCTAGTCCATCATGGGATCCATTACTAAACACAACATAGTCTTTTCCTAACTTTGGTTGTACAAGTACATAGGCCTCTGTTAACATTCTCTTGAGCCCTTCAAAACTTTCTTAGCATTTTTTCTGTCTAGAAAAATGACATATCCTTTTGTAACAATTTAGTTAGTGGCGAACATTGAGAAGTTCTTCACAAACCGTCTATAATAATTGGTAAGTCCTAAGAAACTCCGAACCTAATAAACATTCTTTAGAGATTGCTAATCCATTATAACTTGGATCTTTCTTGGATCTACTCATATGCCTTATATAGAGACTATATGACCAAGGAAAGAAACTTCGGCTAACCAAAATTAGCACTTTGACAATTTGGCATAAAACTTTTTCTTGCATAGCGTCTGGAGAACTACGCGAAGATGAACATCATGCTCTTCTCTTGACTTGGAATATACCAAGATAACATCTATAAATATCACCACAAATTAATCCAAATACAGTTAAAATATTCGATTCATCAAGTCCATTAATGCTACAGGTTCATTAATCATCCCAAATGGCATCACAACAAATTCATAATGCCCATACCTAGTTTGAAAAGTTGTCTTTGAAATATTATCCTCTTTGATCTTCAACTTATGGTACCCCGACCTTAAGTCTATTTTAGAAAACATCGATGCTCCTTTCAATTGGTCAAACAGATCGTTAATCCTCGGAAGAGGATATTTTTTCTTTATTGTGACTTTATTTAACTGATGGTAATCGATACATAATCGCACATACCCGTCCTTCTTTTTCACAAATAGTACAAGTGCTCCCCAAGGAGAAACATTAGGTCTTACAAACTCCTTATTGATTAATTCTTGTAGTTGGGCTTTCAATTCTCTCAATTCAGTTGGAGACATTCTATACGGAGCCATAGAAACAGGTTCGGTACCCAAAAAAATCTCAATCCTGAATTCTACCTCATTATTTGGAGGCAATCCCAGTAAATACTCAGGAAAAACATCCCGAAATTATCTAACCGTAGGAATATCATTTATTCTAACTTTCGAATTTCGAGTATCTATCACATTGGCTAGAAAAACTATACATCTTTTCGACATCATCTTCTTCGCAGTCATGGTTGATATCACATTTGATGGTGATTTCGATATTTATCGATTACTACAATTTATGAACCTTCAAAATTATTTAAAAACAAACATTTCTTACGACCATCTTACTCACAATTGGTTCTAAAGGAATTCCTCTAGCTCTAACCAACTTTGTACTAATGTATGAATACGTAAAACCAGGGTCAACTAAAAAAATACATGTTCATAAAAAAGATGGAAAATACCTGTTATGATTTTAGGGTCATCCCGATCCTCATTGGTCTTAATATTGTAAATTCTAGCAACTCATTGAGTCTTTTATCTTTGCAATGAATCCATTTGTCCCCTGGATCTACCCCTTCATTTGCTTCTATTTGAGGCTGCCACCGATCTTTTAGACTGTACGGAATTATCCCCAGATTTCTTAGGGAAGTTTCGGGCAAAGTGACCCATATAGACATATAGAAAACAAGCTCCACTTATAAATCTACATACTCTATGGTGCAATTTGACACAGGTTTGACATGGATTCCTTTCCCCAGAAGCTCTACCCGAGCTAATAGTAAAAGACTGGGATTGTCTACTTTTCTATGAAGCTACTGAAAAACTATCTCTATTAGTGTATCTGGAACTCGAGACCTTGCCTCTTTTAGCATGATAAGAAGTGGAATGTATTCCCACTAATTCCTCGTTTGAACACTCTGCTCCACCGCTAATGTTTCCTCCTGGGCTATTTTATTAGCTTAGGATTTGTTTATGACTTCTTGTACTCTTGGCAAGTTCAAGGCCAATATCATCTCTTTCAACTTTGGCCTCAAACCCTCTATGAAACAATCATATCATGCATTGTCATTTGGAACGACTTCAATGGAAAAATGACTCAACTTGTTGTAATCAGCCTCAAATTCATGTATGGCTCAATCACCTTTCTTTAAATTAAGGAACTTGAACAACATTGCCCGTTTGAATTGTTCACCAACATACTTGTTCTTGAATTCTTCCAGGAAATATTGCTAGGTAACTTGCTCCGGTGGTGTATACGTCGTAGTGTTGGACCACCATACTCGAGTTGATCCTCTAAGTAAAGATACAACTCCTCCCAACTTTTTTCGGATCTAAGCATTACAGACTTTCGAGCATTAACATTACATCATTTAACCATATATCAACCTCCATAGGACCCTCATCCCCATCTCATTAGAACTCTGGAGCTCCCAAACTCTTTAGCTTTTTTGGGATCAACATTCTAGGTACTGGAGGAGCAGGGGGAGGTTGAAACCGATTCAGTATGGCATCAAGGGTTTGCATGAAAGTTCCAAACTCAGGCACCGAAATCCCTTGAGCTGCAGGTGCACTTGCATTTTCAGAGGGAAGTGGATGTGCACTATTATCCTCATAACTTTCACGTCCCGTTCCTTCTTACATTTCTTGTTCCCCCGCTCTTCACGAGTTTGAGAATTCTGACATCTATTCAAACATAATAATAATAATATAAATTAGCAAGGAGTGTTATCAATCACCCTCTAATGACACTATCTCAGTCACATTGACAACCTTATTGGCAAGTAATCCTTTTTCTATTTTAAAATAGAACTAGTTTTGGCCGAGAATCGACTAAACTTGTGGCTCTAATAGCAATAAATGTAACACCTATATGCATTATTCTTTTCTGTTGATAATGTACGCATATTTATTTTAGCTATGGCATCATTTCATGCCAATAATGCACCCATATGCATTATTCTTTTATGCCGATAATGCACCCATATACATTTCAGCTATGGCATCATTTCATGCCAATAATGCACCCATATGCATTATTCTTTTATGCCGATAATGCAACCATATGCATTTCAGCTATGGCATCCTTTCATGCCAATAATTCACCCATATGCATTATTTTTTATGCCGATAATGCACCCATATGCATTTCATCTATGACATCCTTTCATGCCAATAATGCATCCATATGCATTATTCTTTTATTCATTCGTTCTAGAGCAGTTCATACACTAAAACTTATTAATAATATGATTTCCATACATTAAATAAAACTTAGTAATTACTTTAAAACATTCTTTAAAATTTAAACATTCTAAATAAACTTATTGCATATTGTCTTTAAATAGATTGCATATAATAAACGTACTCACCTGGCTTGCCTTGCTTTGATATCCAAAATGCACAAACTTCTACTCTGGAACTTAGACTTTGCCTTTTGCTTTACTTGACTCAGGAGCTTGATTTCTATTCCATATCCATTAGATACATATATAATATAAATTGCTAGTATATTTCCTAACAATTATACTTAAACATTACTAAAAAATACCTATTATTAACTTTTCCACAACAATCTTAGCCTTTCATACAATTTCTAGTTCCTTAGTATCGATACCCCTATCATGGTATCAATACTACCTTACTAGGGTACCGATACATTCCCATGGTATCGATACCATTTTTGCATTCTGTTTTAAATGGTATTGATACCTTCCATTCGATATCGATACTGATTGAATCAATGTCAATACTACGCAATTGATTCATCCTATCTTAGCCTATAGTATCAGTATTATTTTATCAGTACTGATACCAGTGCCTAGATTTTATAATTTTTAACCCCATTATTACACAAATAAGGTCCAATTTTGTTATGATTACCTCCAAAAATGCTACGAAACTCTTCATTAGTTATACATACTAACCTTCCCTCATTTAGATCATTTGATTCTAAGAATCACACCACAATTTCTATCTTGTTTTTAAACTAATCCAATGTTTATAGTCTCTCATTCATCTCTTTAACAAGTTAAATCTACAAGTAAACATCAATAAACACTCATGTTTTAACATATCATTTCAAAACCCATTTTCTAAAATCAATATTATTTCGCTTATCTCCTTATTTTAATCCCATCTAATCCTTCCTTATGCATATATATCACTTAATGTTACCAGAGCAACCCATAATTTAAAGGAAACACTAGCTAATGGAAATTTACCATATGCTAGATAGGAAAGCACACCAACGTGAAGAAGAAGAAGAAGAAGAAGTGTAGGAATGCCTTACTTTCCTCTTTCTTCCTATTTAAAATCCCTAATATATTTTTAAATTCATTTTCCTCTTAAAAGACCAAAGTTCCCTCTTAACTTATCTATTGATACAATTTAGTCTAAATGTTATTCCAAATACTTTTTATCATCTTTTACCACTTATTCAAGTTAATCTTAAATTTTTAAATCTTTTCGATATAGTCCCCGGTCTAATATTTGAGATATTACACTTAAAGTATCTTCTGACCCAGAAGTAACTTAATCTGAGGCAGCATCATTGGCTATAGTTATTGAAGGATTATGATTGCGTGATTGATTATCACTAGGGTAGAGCTAATATAGTTGCAGATGCTTTGAGTCGGAAAGAGATAGCTAAGTTGAAGTCCTTAATGACCAGGATGAATTTATTTGATGATGGCACTCTTTTAGCAGAATTACAGGTTAATTGGACCTTGGCTGAGGAGATCAAGACCAAGCAATCTCTTGATGGCTTCTCGATTCCTATCTTGGAGTAAGTGGAGCAGGGGACAACCTCAGATTATGCATTTGAGTAGGATGAAGTGTTATGTTTCAAAGGTCGATATTGTGTGCCTGATGATGCAGAGTTGACATAGGCTATCCTCAGCGAGGCTCACAATAGTTCATATGCCATGCACCTTGGTGGAGATAAGATGTACTGAAATCTGAGAGAGAGGTATCATTGGATTGGCATGAAGAAAGACATCTCTGATTTTGTGGCTAGATGTTTGACTTGTCACTAAGTTAAGGTCGAGCACCAGCATCCTTGGGTTTGTTACAATCCATCAAGATTCTTGAGTGGAAATGAGAGCGTATTACTATGGATTTTATTTTTGGGTTACCTTTGACCTCTTCAAAAAAGGATTCGGTCTGGGTGATAGTTGATAGGCTTACAAATCTGACTCACTTTATTCTTGTGCGGGTAAATTATACGTTGGACAAGCTGGCTAGATTGTGTATCTCTTAGATTGTCAGATTTCATGGTGTCTCGTTATCTATCATTTCTGATTAAGATCCGAGATTTACTTTGAGATTCTGGAAGGCATTGCAAAGGGCTCTAGATACGAGATTGGATTTTAGTACAACATTCCACCCACAGAATGATGGTCAATCTAAGCATGTGATTCAGGTTCTAGAGGATATGTTGCGGGGCTACATGATTGATTTTCGTGGTAGTTGGAGAACTTTTTGCCATTAGCGTAGTTTTCTTACAATAATAGCTTCCAGGGCAGCATTCTTATGGCACCGTATGAAGCACTCTATAGGCGTACATGTTGCACCCCAATTTGTTGGACTGAGTTGCGTGATCGTAAGACTTTGGGACCTGAGTTAGTGCGTGAGACTAAGGACACATTCAGATTGATTCGTGATCGCCTGAAAGAAGCATATGAAAGAAGTCTGTTGTTGATCAGAGGAGGAAATATATCCAATTTGAGGTTGAAGATTAAGTATTTTTAAAAGTTTTTCGTTGAAGAAAGTGCTGAGATTCGGGCACAAGGGTAAATCGAGTCCAAGATTTATTGGACCATTTTGTATGTTGAAGAGAGTAGGACCTATTGCATACCAGCTCGAGTTGCCTCCTCAGCTCAGTCATATTCATGATGTCTTTCATGTGTCGATGTTTAGGCTTTATCGTCCAGACCCAAGCCACATCATTCAATTAAAGGATGTTGAGCTGAGACTGGATATATCATATGATGAATAGAGTGCTGAGGAACAAGTGTATTCCTATGGTAAAGGACCAGTGGAGTAATCGAGGTCATGCTTATGCCACTTGGGAGACAGAAGAATCCAAAAAGACTCAGTTTTCATATTTGTTTACTCCAGGAAAGTTTCGAGGACAAAATTTCTTTTAGAGGGGGAGAAATGTCACAACCCAAATTTGTTGGAAAAAATAGAGAATTAATTAAAGATTGATTTGGGTAAAATTTAGGGACTAGATTAAAAATTGATGAAGTTAGTAGATCATTTTAGGAAGTTTTAAAGAATACAAGGACTAAAATAGGATTTAACCATTTCTTATTTCTCGGTAAAAATATATTACCCAAGCTTTGATTCGCCGAGAAACAACGTCATTCATCGTGGATCAGCAGAGGTTAGCTGACGAAACCCCCTTTGATCATTGCCTATTTTAGCCCTTTATCTGTTGTGCCAGGCGTTGGTTCACCTCACCGCTACCTCCACTGTATTCACCAGTGTCACGAGATCAAAACCCAACCGGTTTTACTCACCAATGACGAGTCATTATCGGTCGCCGGTGTGGGTAAGTTACCAATCAGTTTTGGTATATTGGATTGGTTTATTGGTGATATTAGATTGGTTCTTAGGTGTAATTGAGTTCATTGATGAACTGGGGAAATTCGGCATGTGAAATGGGTCACAGTCGCCGCCGCACGCGCCAGCGGTGCGCGTGGGGCTTATTTGACCCAAGGAAATTTTTAGAAACTAATTAACCCAACCCGTCTGCCCGAACCATTCACTTACCCGACCCATTGACCTAACCGAACCCTTGAATTGGGTCAGATTTGACCGTTGATCAGTCAGACAGTTGACTTTGACTAATCTGACCATTGACCGTTGACTTTGACCGAAAAGTTAAAATTTCTGAAAATCCCTACTTTATGTTTTTCGACGTCCTAAGACTGATTTTGAAGTCCATTTTGCCAAATTCTAACCCAAAAGCCTCCAAATTAACCGTCAAATCCAATTATGCTTAAGTAATTAAATGTTTTAATTTCAGAAAAATTAAAGTAAGACTTGAGACTGATAAATTATTATAGTTTGAAGGTACTAAAGACTTATCTGACCTCTCACCATCTCGACCCAACTCTTCTCGATCCGTTAGGCCACGGGAGCTAATAGTCACTCATATGAACCGTGAACTTTTTGAATACCCCAATTTTAAATATTACTTCAATATTAACTCTAATTTCTATGAATTAGGTTCGAGCGGTGTAGTAGAGCGTGACGAGGCCGATGCTCAGTAGTTTTTCTGTGTGCCCTATTTTACGAGGTATGTTCCCTTTGTGATATTCGATAGCTTTATCTGATTTGATATATATTTCACTGAAATTTATGATTCAATGGATGATGGTTCATGAACTATGAGGGAATGATGTGTGATATCTGAATGATTATTTTCACTGGATGGTATTATTTTACGGAATACGGATCATGGAAATCTTTGCTTGTTATGTGAGCTATTTTATGGGGATATTATCTGGGTAGGCTAGAGTATGAAGGTACAACCATGATTAACCTGGTAAATCCTTATAGACCTAAGGTGACTCTTGGGTAGGCCTTCAGGCCCCAAGATGTTCCCTTAGGTTAGATCCTTATACCCAATGGGTATAAGGTTACCCTATGGACACAGTTCTAGGGAATTGCATATGGTGTACGGAAGGAGGGTATACTACGTGATTTAATATCTTATGTTTTATCAGGATTTCCATGATACTTTATTAGACAATTACTTGATGGTTTTCATATTATGTTTTTATTACAGTAATAGGACACACTGAGCCCTAACTCACTTTTCAAACCATTTCCCCCCTTTCAGATACTTATGGATAGACACCAATTCAGGCACTCAAAGGATCGCCACATTATAAAAGAACTTTTTGTTGTAATGTTTCTATCTTCCAAATTGCTTTTAATTTTGAGACATGGGCCTTTATTTTGTCTTACTCATTTTACGATGATGATGTTTATGGATTTTTTCTATTGATACTTGGTTTATCGTACTTTAAGTTTATGACATGTTTTACTTTATGTAATTGTTTTTAGTTTTATATTTATGATTTAAACTTTTATCGTTATTTATTATACCTTTATAAAAGACATTTGTAATATGGTTATTAATTATCGAATAATGTTTTTGGAAAAATATTTTAAGAATTTTTTTTATGTAATTCAGTAGACTTGGTCGAAACACATAGGATGGGTCTAGGGGGTTACAATTGGCTTACGATGAGTCAGTGACGGAGTTACTATGGGTTTGTTTAAAACAAACGAATACTGGTTTCGATGAGTATACAAAATTATATGAATTTTTAATTAAGGATAGGTCAGAAAACAGGGCAGCAGATTCTGCTGAAAATATCTTCTGGAAGTTAGTTTTGAAAATTCACTATAAATGGTACAAATTGAACTATAAGGAGAGCTTTATATGGTTAGATTAATATTTGAGTCTAGTTTCTAGTGGTACAAGAGGAATAATTTTTAAATATGTACATTAATACAAAATAATATTTCTTTGAAGGTAGTACAAGAGCTTTATATGGTTAGATTAATATTTTGTTTTATAAGTAAAGTGTTAAAATTAGTAAATTTAGTTTATTTAATTAATTTGCTTGGGTACTCCTTGTGATAAGTCAACATCTTATTATTTTAAAGTATGTTTTCTATTTTTAATATGAATTATTTATATAATGTTTGCATAAAGTTTTACAGATGATTTAGGGTATGAACTGCCTATGTTTATGTTTTACGATGATGACTTAAAAATATTTCTGATTTTGAAAGGTCAATTATTTAATGATTATGATATGATTTAAAAGCCCATTGTATGTTGCATTGAGAGTTGCAGGTACAGTTGGCTTGCCATTAAGTTGAGTACTTTCAAGTTAAGTTATGGTACATTCTGTACTATTGGTGCTTATGTTACGATATGCACTTGAAGTGCATCTTGTGATACGTTATGATTGGCACCGTAGTGTGCCTAGTGCACACTTTATGTTCTACTCATGTACTTTGTATTCTCTTGAATATGCATTGGGTTATGAAAATAAAATATAAAAGTTAACGCGAAAGTTATTACAAGCACTACTAGAAAAAACCCCTTTAATGATTCGCATTACGCGTCATCTATGGGTACAGATGACACACAAATGCACGTCATTGAACCCACCATCATAAATCTTAGATGACACGCAATTGTGTGTCATAAATCTATGACGCACATTTATGAAAAGCATTTATGACACGCATTTATGATGCGCATTGCGCGTCATTGAAGCCCCCGTCATAAATGAAGATGACACACATTTGTGTGTCATAAATTTATAACACGCATTTAGGACTTACATTTACGACTTATATTGCGTGTCACTGAAGCAAACGTCATTAAAAAAGATGACACACATTCGTGTGTCGTGATTGTATGTCGTAAATTATATATATATATATATATATATATATATATATATATATATTGTAGATTGACAGATAATCAAACTAAATCACATTTAATGCCTCATAATACTAAATATATATATCATATTATATATAAGAAATACATTTGTATATAATATATTAACATTAAGTTATCAAAAATACTGTAATCATATGTCGATACAAAATATCACGACATAATAAAGTTTGCCACATAAGATACCCATTCTTTACAAATATCATCAATGTCATCATCCGTGTATTCTTCCTTCCCATCGCCAATATGTGATATTTATTCACAGCAGTTAAGATTTGACTGAAATAATTGCCATGCCAAGAAATGACAAGGGAGGAAGGGGAGTGGAGTTACAGAGGAGCTGAGGCTTACGAGGGTAAATGAGACACTTGCACTTACAAGGTATTCAAATTCGGCTTATAAGAAAAAAACATAATATGGCTCAGTCATAGTCTAATCAAAACCTCGAGCCACTAAGCCAGTTGAATTCAAGTATCCTAATGCTATACTCAAATAGCTTACAAGCCTAACCAAGCTTTTCTAATTCAATATCATACTATTCTAGTATTCTAATGAATATTGAGAAGTGGGAGTTGGTGGCAATAGTGTTGTAGATAGAAATGGGAAAAGACAGGTTTGACAAGAACACCAAACAATAAAAAAATGTAAATCTCAAAGCTGAAAAAGTGAAAGGTTTAGGAAGCAGAAAACACTTTTTTTGGTTGCACCAATAAGTTTTGTATGAAGAAAAACATTAAAACAAATAATACAGACTAGATAGGAAAGATAATGAGATCTATGCCGCCATTTCATCATCGGGATCATTTCTGAATACATAAAATAGAGGTGCCAAGATTTCATTCATCGCTTGAACATATCTTATACCTGGATTTAACTTGGCAAATACAATTAATATGTCCTTCAATGCATCTTGAATAATCAAGGTATAAGTCAGAAATGACTTTGTTTCTCATATCAAAACTTGAGTCCAAAGGGTTAAACAACAAAATCATAAGAAAGAAAATGCATACCCGATTAGACTTTGCAAGCTGCGAGTTTCTGGAAAAGAAGTTCATGTCTGGATGAGTGTGTTTCACATCTTGGTCAATATGTTCTATAATTTTCGAGTCCTTGAAGTACCACCAGCCCAAAAAAAAGTCACTTAATCTTTATCTAGAAGTTAAAAGGAGGACATTTCAAAAAAAATCGTCTCATCAACAACATGACTAACATCGCAAGAAAACTAAGCAAACTAATGAGAAAAAACCTCTTCCTAAATGCTTGCTAAATCAGGAAAACTTTAAGGACTAGAGAATAAAATAAATAACAAGTTTCAATTAATAATTGAAAAATCAGAGCTCTCCGTCACTACTTTCATGTATAAACTGGTATACAAATATAGTTGTAAACTAGTAATGCTCAGTTCATGTTCTCTCAACTAAGTATTGACCAAAAACTAGTATGTGTAGCATGAATTGTTTTCCCCTCGTCCAACTTCTTGGATGTTTTCCCCTCGTCCAACTTCTTGGATTTCTTACTATAATGCTATATAAAACTGACAATTATAAATACAAAATACCAGGATCTAATAATAACAGAGATAATCATATAACACATTATAAAACATATGATTATTCTTAGTAAATTAAAGCTAAAGATAATATATGGGATAGATATTTTAATGCTAACAACAGCACAATTGTACAAGAAACTATTAAATCTTTTAATTATAATTCAATAGATTTTACATCAAAGTGCAATACCCCTTCAATGATTTTTCACTTCTGTCCATATAGTTGTTATCCTTCTTTCTTTCTACTATCCTTAACGTCAACTAAGCACTAGAAGTCAGGCTCCAATAAAAATAAATGAACTAAATTAATGGGAGGAAGCTCAACTTAGTGTTCACAATCTTTATTTAAAGCATTTAACATAAAAGAAAACACCACAGATGTAGTATAGTTCTAATAACTTATTTTCAAATAAGCCTAACAAAATACCTGAAAAAATTGATTCCATATGCTGCTTTCTCCAAGGCTTAAAGGATGCTCTCCATGAGTTACCCGTGATCCTCAAAGCAGACCAATGCTTTCATATTCTAAATGATCATTGTCACGAACCGAAAAATTCTCTAACTTCCTTTCCATTTCTGTCGAACTAGCCACAGAACATTCAAAAACCCAAAACTCTCACAGAAACAGAGAAAGAGATCGAACACACAAGATAACCTTAAAAATGCTGTTAAAATTTTACCATGCCAGTAAACAAAGGAACTTATAATATCATACTTGCCCATAGTGTATGAAATCATTATAATGTATTTATTAATACACTGTTTGGTTAAAGTATCTAGACAGTCTTGATACTATAGTCAAACTATAGTTAAAAGTGAATTATAGCCCTTGTACAATATAATTGTGTAATTCAATCTTTGTATGGTATAAACAAGAAAAATCTATAACAATGTTCGTATAAAATCATCTAAACGTTGACATGAACTTCTAAATGTTAAAAAAGCATATGAGTCGAAAATTGACACAACCACTGTTTTATAATAGAAGAAATCCATTTGCTGCTTAAGTTAATCTACAAGTCTGCATTTTCATATTACATAAGCCCATCTTAGCATATAGACGACTTTCCATCAATGCCAATATCAATTTTACTCATACTAGAGAATTATTTTTCATCTTTTTCAATAAATAGGACTGTTAATTTAATCTTTGTATGGTGTAAACAAGTTTTACTGATAACAGTGTTCATGAAAAATCATTTAAATATTGACATGAACTTCTAAAATCTGACCAAGTATATGAATTCAAATTTCACAATGCATGTGTTCATTAATAGGCAAAATTATTTTGCCGAGGAGACTACGTGAATATCAGAGCCTTCACGCGCTAACGCAAGACCGAAATGACGAAGGTAAAAACCTTCGATCTATGTCGTTTGATAGTGTTTTAGGCTAAAATACCTTTAGATTTGGCTTTAGGGTAAATTAGGCTATGATTTAGGATATGTTTGTAATTTCCGGCCACCATGCCGGCGCCGGAGCAAGGCGGCCGGCAGGTGACTAGGCTCCCTCCGGACGAAGGCTTTTAGAGAGAAGGCAGAGAGAATGGATTCTTTCATTTTTAGAGAGATAAGAGAAATGACAAAAATGGAGACAATGGCTCCTTTAGGGCTGATTTTCGGGCATTTAAACCCCTCTTCGAACGGCGTCGTTTTGGGGAGGGGGTTTTATGTAAATTTAGGGATGGGAATATTATACGCATGGTCCCTCTGTCTTTGTAACCTCACAATTCGGTCATTAAATCAGGTTCCTTCGCATATTAATTTGGCTTTTAAATTTTAATTATTTATATTTTAGCCCTAACAGAACATACATAAATATTTAGGATAAAATTACACATTTAGTCCTTATTTTTAATTATTGATATTTTAATCTCGCATTAATCTATTTGGTTAATTATATTATTAATATATATAGTTTATAATATTTTGAATTAGAAACTATAATTTTATAATTTAACCAATATATTTGATATTTTTAATTTTTAATATATTATCATTAATGTTATTTATATTTTTAGTACATAAAATATGTAACCTTTGTATTAATAATCTATTATTTTGATATTTTTATTTTTAATCATTATTTTATATATATGTATTTAAGTTATATTATTTCATACAATAGATTATTAAATATCTTCTTATTTAATTAAGAAGGTATTTTAAAATGATTATTGGTGTGAAATGATATTCCTATTATTGTATTTATTTGTAAAAAAATTTTAAAAAAAAATCATAATTTATTGCAAAGATATTAATTAATAAATACCGATACCAATTTTGGGCGTTTTGGGGTGCTAATGCTTCCCCATACGTAACCGACTTCCGAACTCATTTTTCTAGTAAACAGACCCGAGTCGTATTATTTTAATATTATTCTTAGGAATTCTATTAAAGTAATATGACACTTTGGTGACCAATCTCATCGAATTAAAAGATTGGTGGTGACTCTACAATTTGATGTTTCATCTGATTCATGGAGGATAAACACTTACTTTTTTGAGACTAGTTATACCATCTGGGATGTACTATTTGCACTCTCCGTCGCCAGGGCAGAGAAACGTCTCGACAACTTGGCGACTCTACTGGGGAATTTTTTTAAAATGAGAGTCCAGCCACCAATTTATTTATTATTTTTCTTTGTAGTAAATAATAACTTTGTTTTAATTATTTTTATTATTTTACTAATTTTTTATGTGTACAGATTTAATTTCAGTCGTTAGAATATAATTATATGATGTATATATTATTTTATTTCTTTTTATGCTTTTCCTCACATACTGTGCACAACATTCATGACATGAGCTAAAACCCCTCTCTTATCCTATTTAAGTGAATGAGAAACTATTCCCTCGTGTGGTTTTCACCTCCGTATGGGATAGGGGTCCATTCTTTGAGCTCACACCTAATGTTCCTCGTGTGTTTTTCACCTCCATATGGACTTAAGGAAGTGTGTTTGATGCAAGCACGTTTTCACCTACAAAGGGAGTACTCTTGAACATCTTTATACTGAATCTACTTTATATTAGTTATATACTATATGGTTTTATCATACATTTCATGATAAGAGTACTTATTATGTAATTAATAAATAACTTAGTATGAACACATCATGCACATTGAAATTTTAATATGTTAAGATTGTTAAGATAGTCTTATAATCATATTAAAGCATAATTATCACATATACATCAAGGCAACAAACTTATAATTCATTTCATTAGTTCATATGCATTCATATTAGCTCTTAGGCTTTATGCATTAGCTCAGACATATTATGAGATGATATAATTAGCTTATGACCTTCAAACATAGCTCATATTACCATAATCATACGTGATAGCAAGGTATTTAGCTCATATTAGCTCAATGTCATTGACTTACCTTGTTTCATTGCACATGTAGGTACATTGGAGTGTGAATCATGTTGAGGTAGCTTTGAGGATTATTTGGACATCATATGCAGCTCACAAAGTACATGGCAGCTCATGGAACACTAAGGAAAGCTCAATTCAGCAAAAGGAGCTCAAGGCTAGTTAAACTCAGCTAGTTGGACTATTTGGAGCTGAGTTGCCAAAAGTGAAATCAGTGGTAGCTAAATGTAGCTGAACATGATGTTGTGGAGATTACAAGGACTCGACTAGGAAGCTTGTTCGCAAACAACCCCATCCTTGCTAGTTAGCTCCACACGCAAGCTAGCTTGAAGGAGACACATCCACGCCCAAGATGGAGCACATGACCAGCCATCATCCCATGCACAAGGCTGCACCACAAGGCTTCCTAGAACACCCATGTGCGTGCCATATGACGAGCCCCCATGTGCCTTACATGTGGTATCATTTAGGCGCCAAGATGAAGAGCCTTCTCTTTATTCGGCCAAACATCATCTCCCATCCAATTTGGCACCAACTTGAAGGGACACAAAAGCTATTCGACCAAGGGTTATTACCCTCCATTTAAACTGAACCATCATCTCTATTTGTAATTAAATTATGACTCTATAGGAAGAGACAAGGCTGGTCGAAACCCCTTGTAATCATTCGGCCATGCCTCTCCATTTCCTCTAAATAGGAAAGCATATTTCATTTGTAACCATACCTTTTTTGATTAATATAAGTGAGATTATTCTCTTTCTTAAGTTCTGGTGACTTTTATTGACTTATCAAGTATTTTATACTTGTGGCATCAACCTCTTTCCCCTTGATACTTATGGTTCCTAGTTATTATAACTAATGGGTCAAAGTCCTTTATACCACCCCTTAACGAAGCAATATAAAGTCTGGGTTTTTGCTCTCTATAGCATTGATTCTTCTTTGAGTCTTCTTTAAGATACTATCCTCACAACCATCCCATTGTTTGATTAACCAAACACATAATCATATCAATCATCTTCCGCTTCCATCTCTCATTTATTAAATAGGCTACCTATTCACCATACGTTTACCACCCTTAACCATCTGTTTTGAACCATTGACTTATGCAGGTTGTTTTGCTTCCATCCTAGATCCACAATCAATTGAAGAGGTACAAGTGCCTTACATGAAGTGGAATCAGAGCTTTGGTATAAGAAAACAACGTGCAACAACAACAAAAAGAAAAATACAAAAAAAAGTGCAAGTGAAAGAAATCAAGAAAAATCCAGCAAAGAAAAATAAAGCACTCAAATGAAGAAATTGAAAGCACTCAAAAAGAAGAAAAGCAAATAAAAGAAAAGAAAGAAAGTTGAAGCACTCATCAACAATTCTCATCACCAAGCCATTCAAGTAAGCCTTTTTAAATTGATTGCGGTAATAGAAGGTTGTGAAGTGACTTGTGTAAGTAACCCCTTTTGTTCTCTTCTTTCTATTTCTACGCCACCCTTTCATTATATTTTGTTTTCCATTCCTACTAACCCTTTTGCAGCCGACGCCAAACAAGTAAAATTTACTTGATACGGTTTTGAGTAAAGTCCTCTAGAACTTGGGACAAGAGAATTGAGAGGAAAAAGGATGGAGCGTGTGTGAGATCAGAAGAGGATAAGTAAAAGCCATTAAGTCCTAGAGTGCAAACACGAGCGGATTGAGTGACATTCAAGTTTCCTTGGAGTGACTCGTGAGGCTTTGTGAGAGTATATTCTGGTAAGGTCTTTTATACATCTTATTCTTTTCTTATTTCACTAACCATGTCTCGAATTCCAGGATGAACCCGTGAAAGAGAAACCCCTAATTTGAAAACTCAAGTAATCATGCTTGAAATGGCCAGATTACTAAAATTAGAATTGAGGCCTTTGCATGATCGTATTGATCAATTTGAAGCATCCTTAGGCAACCGAAGAGTAAATCGCCCTAGAATGAAAGAAGAATTTGAAGAAGATGAGGCTGAAGTAACATCAGTAGCATGAAGAGATGCTCATCGAAATTTGAATGACAACTTCAGCAACATCAAGGTAACCATTCCTCCATTTCAAGGAAGAACTGATCCTAAAGCCTATCTTGATTGGGTAATCATGATCGAACACATTTTTGAATGCCAAAATTATATGGAGAAAAAGAAGGTCAGGCTTGCTGCTATGGAATTCGTGGACTATGCCCTAGTTTGGTGGGAATAATTGGTGAGTTCAAGAAGACAAAATGGTGAACGCCCCATCACTACATGGGAAGAAATTAAGGCCATTATGAGAAAAAGGTTCGTGCCTACTCATTATCACCGAGATCTTTATCATAAACTATAAAATCTAAAACAAGGAAGTAAGAGCGTTGAAGATTATTTCAAAGAAATAGAGATAGCCATGATCCGAGCCAATGTTGATAAAGACAGAGAAGTAACCATGGCAAGGTTTTTATCTAGCCTAAATCCTGATATTGCTAACCTTGTTGAACTTCAACATTTTGTAGAGATTGAAGAGATGGTACATGTGGCCATGAAAATTGAACGACAACTCAAAAGAAAAAACCTACAATCGGAGCAGCCCAAGTTCGGCCACCAAATGGAAGCAAGAGCCTATCACCTTCAGGAAACCAATTCCAGCACAAGCTAAGGATCCTATAGAAGTTTCCAAAACTCAACAAGTGGGCAAATCTAGCAAGGGTAAAGAGAAGTAAACCAGTACTTTCGAGAGATCCAAAGACATCAAATGTTTTAAATGTTTTGGGAAAGGACATGTTGCTAGTCAATGTCCCAACCGAAATGCCATGATAATACTTGACAATGGAGATATTGTATCAGATTCTGAGGAGCCGATTTTTGACGAGGAACCTGAAACAATACAAGATGAAGAAACTGAAGAAAATGCAGACCATGGTTCACAACAACAAAACAGAGCTTTAGCGGCGTTTTTATTGTCCTATAGCGGCGTTTTTAAGCACCGCTAAAAGTAATCGCGGCAATAGAAAAAACACCGCAAGAAGCGCCGGTAATACCAGCGTCGCTAAAGTTAGCGGCGTTTGATAACAAAAAATGCCGCAAAAGGTCGAGATATATAGCGACATTTTTGGAACAAACGCCGCAAAAGGTCGAGATCTATAGCGGCGTTTTTGGATCAAACGCCGCAAAAGGTCGAGATTTATAGCAGCATTTTTGGAAAAAACGTCGCAAAAGGTCGAGATCTATAGCGGCGTTTTGGAACAAACGCCGCTAAAAGTCGAGATTTATAGCGGCGTTTTTGGAACAAATGCCACAAAAGTTCATATCTATAGTGGCGTTTTTGGAACAAACGCCGCAAAAGGTCGAGAATTATAGCGGCATTTTTCTATACAAACGTCGCTAATTACCTTTCATTAGTTAATATTAATTGATTTTGCATATTTAATTTCTGCTCTACAACACCTAAATTTAATATCATTTAGCTTTATCTAATTAACAACCATAAATTTTAATTAAGACACAAACTTGAAATCCATAACAACAAACTTGAAATCCATAACAAGAAACTTGAAATCCATAATAATAAATCAAAGTTTAAATTACGTAAAATATAATGTAATTCAACATTGTTAACTAGAATAAACAATAATAACACCTAAGATGGGAAAGAACAATTTGTAGTCTATACCACACAAACAGACCATTTACAACCATCACTAGTAGTGAACTAGTGATAAAACTCAAAGTTCTCGTCATACAGAAAAGGGGAAAGAAGAAATGTGTTATATTTGGAGGCTGCCCACTACTGTACTCCTCAAGCCTAATCTCTAATTCATGGCCTATCAACCCTGCCATGTCCTAGAACAGGAAGTTTGACAAAAGTTAGTTGAATCAAATTGTATAATTTACATAGTTAGTCGAAAGCCTAAAATTATCGGTCACAGAAAACCTAGGGACACTAAATAAACCATTCAAGTAGACAAATATGAGCACTTTGAAAGCAATGTTTAAAAGAAAGGAGCGCATAATTCATGGAACTGTTATGAACCTAGAAAAGGGTTGTACTTGTTCCTAATTAAGATAAACAACATATACAAAGGTTTGCTACCTTTGTTAATGGTGAATTTTCCACAAGAAGATAAAAGAAATCTTACAATTTTCTTGTTTTAATATAATATCAAATGAAAATTATGAAATACAAGCTACTTACCAAAATTAACTATAAATAATTATGATTATGAAAGATTAGGAAGTAAATAAAAAGTCAATGCTCATCACTTGAAACATCGATTTCCATCTAGATCTCGCTGAACCATTTTGTTATTGATGCACATATATTTATTAATAAGAGCGATGGACAGAATGTATACACACTCTCTTCTGCGTTGAAATGCATATTTCTTTATTTTAATGAACCAGTACACTATAAAATACCTGAACAGTGGCTTTCAATGCAAAAGCTTTAAGTGTGAAAGGAAAGTAAGCAACAACCCTGCAAGTCAACAAAGAAATATAAGTTGAAAGGAAAACATTATGATATTTTTATTCACAACTAATTAGTTGAAAAATGTCTTGACAACAATGAACAATATATATTTCGTTTATTAGATTGGTACAATAGCAAATCAAATGCAATGCATAAAGTAAACAAAAAAATAGATGCTAATGAAAGCGTAAAGAAATTACAGGAGGATTTCAATGTGACTTATATCACAAGTGGACCCCAAGGTCCAAGATCCTTATCAACCCATAACAGAAAATCCTTCAGAATCTGCAAAGAAAACTTGTTTTCATCAACATAGAGGGAAAAACCAACTGGGTAATTGCACTAACAGATAATATTTGGAAAGCTAGGGAGAACTGAAATCCTTAAGAATTCATGACCCTACTTAATCTTGTATTCCTCATAAATCTTGGCTTATATTTACCCCAACTTTGCAACTGGTACCATCGAAACCATTACAACGATTACATGAAAAGCATGCACATCATGCAACTCGTGAACTCCATTGTCAAAAATCCCATCACTTTCGAAATTCTCTAGAATACCCCATTAGAACAGAATGCCAAGGGAATGCAAGTACAGTAGGGGAAGGGGATCATGCGGGGCCTACATCCCTAGCTAACAAGTTGCCAACCTATGGAAGGATGCATGTAAGAGAACTTAATGTTACCCAAAGAAAAAGAAACTTCCTGCATCCACTTGGAAATATGGGAAAGCCAATAATTCAGCAGTGCAAAATAATGTTTAAAGGAATTTTAAATGGTTTCATGGTTAAAAACATATACCAAACTATAAAATTAGATAAAAAGAAAAAAATTATATATATATAATTATAAAATTTAACTCACACTTCCTATTGTCTTCTGAACAACATTAACACGTTGGAAAGCCCTTTCAGCTTCCAAAGTCTGCACTCTAAGCTTCAGATCACCCTGTTCCTGTAATATGCAGCATTTTGCAACAGTTTAACACAACAACTATTTTAACCTTTCAAAATATATTATAGGAATCTCGAACCCTACCAATCTTTGGATGGTTTCAGCAACCTTCTCAACCCTATCTGCCTACCCAAATAAGTTATAGAATGCACGGGGATGTCTGTCCCATGTCTGAAGTCCTGAAATATTTATATAGGTTATCATGAAAATGGAACTTTATCATGAAAAATACAATTAAATCTAGAATCGAAGATTAGAATATTACCTTCAAGGCAACTTCAACTCTAGTTCCTAGAATCTTAACAACTCCAGTGCATAGCTAGAAGCAATAAAGTGCAATATAATCAGATCCTTCCATCGCTCCTGCTTGTCTCGCTTGATTAAAAATCGAGTCCACATCGTGATGCTTCGAAGGATCTCGAACCACCATCCCACTGCTCACCCAGATAAACAAACTAAAGAAGCAAAACAAAAAATCCTAACAAAAAATGAAGGCCACGGTAAAAGAGTTGTACCTTTTTTCACCGCCGATGAAATAATCCTGGCCTTCATCGGAATCGCTGTCGGACCCACCAGGAGGGGACCGGTTCAGATCGGCGAGGGTACGAACGCCATGAGCGTTGCTTCCGTCACTACCAGACGGTTTCTTATCAGCGTTGCGGCGCGACCTAAGCGTATAAGGGGGCAAGAAGGGTGGGCAGGAGAAGGGGAGCGGGACCTAGAAGGCGATTGCGAGGGAGAATAATCAGCAGAATCAGAGGGTGAGGAAGTCGGAGAGTTGTTAACGGTGCCGGAGACGGGAGGCGCGATTGAGCGCGGTTGTTGTACGGCGGTAGAATTGCTGTCGAAGAAGGTGGAAACGGAGGCGTCCAGGTCCCACTGGTGGGATTCCAAAAAGAAGAGGGCTTCTTCTTTGGAAGAAGAAGTGATTTCGATGAAGGAGTTGATCAAAGCAGCATTTTGATCGGCAGTTGGGTTACTAGGATTTCCTTGCTGCTGAGTTTCGTGTTCCATTGTTCAATTCTTTTTCTGATAAAAATAGAAAGGACAAGCAAAAGTTGTTGAATGACCCTTTCTTTACAAAGTAACATTACAGGTGTATTTATGTGGTTAATTATTTTTTTAATTACTTGTAAATTTCAATATTAATATATTATTTATCTTATGATTTTAATTTATTTAATTTATAGTAAAAGTATAATTTAGAACAATAACTATTATTTATCTAAAACTATGAATAGTTTTAATTGTAATAGAATTAAAATTTAAGATGAATGTAAGGTGTAATTTAATATTTATAAGGTTTTGTCTATTTAAATTTTATATTAATTGTCATATAATAATAAAAATTAAATTATAATAAAGTATAATTCAAAATGAATACGAGGTGTAATTTTATATTTTATTGAAATTTATTTATTTATATTTAATTTTGATATAATTAATATTTTTTATTTTTAAATAAATAAATAAAATATTATTATATATAAATTTAAATGTTATATTTTTAGATAGTATTTACTTTATCAATTAATATTATAAATCTCACTTGTATGTGAAAAAAATATGAAGAAATAACAAGAGAAAACGATAGCAGCAAGAAGGAGGAGAAGAAGAGTGATTCTGAGAGAGGAGCCCCAAGTGAAAGCCATTGACGACCTGTGATGCCAAGGCCTACATGCTTCGTCGTTGCTGTTAATATCAAAGATTTCAGGTTTAAAGGATGAACGAGCCCTCAGTCCTTCTACGGTTGCCAGATTTTGGGAAGTAAGAAGTAAATTGAAAGAGAAAAGTGGGTATCTGTCTTATTGCGTTTATTACAAATTTCAATCGCTTTATTGGCGTTTTTCCCACAAATAAACCAATTGTTTCGCGTTGCTTAAAGTGAGATTGGCGAAGAAGCATCATATGGGTTTGGGTAAACGGCGGGAATGAAAAAATAGGTTAAGGGGGGAAAAATGAGAAAGGGTTAATGGTTAAACGCTAATAAAGTACTAGGTTTTAGCGGCATTTTTCTAAAATCGTCACTAAAGTATGAGTATTTAACGGCGTTTTTGAATAAAATGCCACTAAAGTATTAGGTTTTAGCGGCGTTTATTTAAAAACGCAACGATATATATACCCTATTGCGGCGTTTGTTTAAAAATGCCACTAAAGAATGATTCTATGGCGGCGTTTGTTTACAAACGCCACTAAAGTACAAGTTTTAGCGGCGTTTTTGCATAAAATGCCTCTAAAGTACTAGGTTTTAGCTGCGTTTATCTAAAAATGCCACAATATATGTACCCTATTGCGGCGTTTGTTCAAAAACGCCACTAAAGAACGATTCTATGGCGGCGTTTTTAAAAAAAACGCCGCTAAAGTACTTATCTTTAGCGGCGCTTGTCGAATAAACGCCACTAAAGTACGAGTTTTAGCGGCGTTTGTTGAAAAACGCCGTTAATGTTATCATTTAGTGGCGTTTTGGATATAAACGTCGTTATATGTACAAATTTAGTGGCGTTTGCTTTGAAAATGCCGCGACAAACGCCGCTATATACTTGTTTTGCTATAGTGGTTGATATCTTTGAAGAAATGATATTTTCCATACAAGATGCCATGTCAAGGACAAGGTTTGCTCAATGATTATCGGTGGAGGGAGTTGCACAAACGTAGCCAACACTCTTATGGTTGAAAAACTTGGTTTGGCAACATCAAAGCATCCCACTGCATAAAAACTCCAATGGCTCAATGAAGGAGGTGAGTTCAATGTTACCAAATAGGTTCTAATTCCTTTTTCAGTTGGTAGGTACAAGGACGAGGTACTTTGTGACATTGTCCCTATGCATGCTAGCCACATCTTACTCAGAAGACCATGGCAGTATGACAAAAGGGCCATTCATGATTGTTATCACAATCAATACACTTTTAAGCATGATGATGCAAGGTAACCTTAAGGCCTTTGACGCCAAAAGAGGTACAACAAGAACAATTGCATATGCGAAAGAGTATACAAGCATGGCATAAAGATAAACCACCAATGAAAAGTGAAGAAGGACAAAACATGAAATCCAATTTCTTCATGAAGCAACATGATGATTCATTGCTGAAAAATAAAGGGTCTCCTACGAAAAGTGGTGATGGTTGGAATTTAAAGTCACAACTCTTCACCAAGGGACTTAATCACCAAAAGGTAAGTAACCCTTCATTTAAAACCTATTATCTTCTCTTTTTTCAGAACCAACCACGTGAAGGTTCAATTCCAAAAGGGATATCCTTAAAAGAAGATCACTCCCAAAAGGTAGATGTTGGTAAATAATGTTCTAAAGAAAGGCCTAAAGGGAAATCTTACAAAAGGGTACCTACTAGAAGAACACAAATGTTCAAAGGGTGTTTTCTTTTAGCAAAAAGACGTGAAGCTATGTAAGGACATAATGAACTCGATTTAAGGACAAATCGCCCTAAAGAAGGGGGGGATGATGCAAGCACATTTTCACCTATAAAGGGAGTACTCTTGAACATCTTTATATTGAATGTACTTAATATTAGTTATATAGTATATGCTTTTATAATACATTTCATGATAAGAATACTTGTTATGTAATTAATGAATAACTTAGTATGAACACATCATATACATTGTAATTTTAATATGTTAAGCATGTTAGGATAGTCTTATAATCATATTAAAGCATGATTATCACATATACATCAAGGCAGCATACTTATAATTCATTTCATTAGTTCATTTGCATTCATATTAGCTCTTAGGCTTTATGCATTAGCTCACACATATTATGAGATGATATAATTAGCTTATGACCTTCAAACATAGCTCACATTACCATAATCATACATGGCAACAAGGTATTTAGCTCATATTAGCTCAATGTCATGGACTTACTTTGTTTCCTTGCACCTGTAGGTACATTGGAGTGTGAAGCACGTTGAGGTAGCTTGGTGGATTATTTGGACATCATATGCAGCTCACAAATAGCTCACAAAGTATATGGCAGCTCATGGAACACTAAGGAAAGCTCAATTCAGCTAGAGGAGCTCAAGGCTAGCTAAACTCAGCTAGTTGGACAATTTGGAGCTGAGTTGCCAAAAGTGATATCAATAGTAGTTGAATGTAGATGAACATGATGTTATGGAGCTTACTAGGACTCTACTAGGAAGCTTGTTCTAAAACAGCCCCATGCTTGCTAGCTAGCTCCACACTCAAGCAAGCTTGAAAGAGACACATGCACGCCCAAGATGGAGCACATAACCAGTCATCATCCTATGTATAAGGCTACACCACAAGGCTCCCTAGAACACCCATGTACGTGCCATATGAGCAGCCCCCATGTGCATTGCATTTGGTATCATTTATGCGCCAAGATGAAGAGCATTCTCTTTATTCGGCCAAACATCATCTCTCATCTAATTGACACCAACTTGAAGGGACATAAGAGTTATTCGGCCAAGGGTTATTACCCTCCATTTAAACTGAACTATCATCTCTATTTTAAATTAAATTATGACTCTATAGGAAGACACAAGGCTGGCCGAAACCCCTTGTAATCATTCGACCATGCCTCTCCATTTCCTATAAATAGGAAAGCATATTTCATTTGTAATCAGATCTTTTTCGATTAATATAAGTGAGATTATTCTCTTTCTTTAGTCCTGGTGACTTTTATCGACTTATTAAGTATTTCATACTTGTGGCATCAACCCCTTTCCCCTTGATCATTCTAGTTCCTAGTTCTTATAACTAGTGGGTCAAAGTCCTTTATACCACCCCTTAAAGAAGCAATATAAAGTTTGGATCTTTACTCTGTATAGCATTGGTTCTTCTTTGAGTCTTCTTTTAGATAATATCCTCACACCTATCCCATTGTTTCATTAACCAAACCCATAGCCATATCAATCATCTTCCTCTTCCATCTCTCATTTATTAAATAGCCTACCTATTCACCATACGTTTACCACCCTTAACCATTTGTTTTGAGCCATTCACTTATGCAGGTTGTTATGCTTCTTTCATAGATCCACAATCAATTGAAGAGGTACAAGTTCCTTACATCAGTGTTCCTTTGAATTGAACTTAATCCAAAAGTCTATAATGGACTAGGATTAAGGGCTTGGCAGTCCAAGGGGACACCAACAAAGGACAATTTGTTGACTCTTCTTACTCTAGAGCCAAAACCCAGCATATAATAAACTTAGAACTAGAGTCTAGGTGAAGCTTAACCCGATTGAGTCTTGTAAAGATTAAGTACACAAAGGAAAAGCATGTTGAGTCTTTTTATTTTACTTAATATTATCATATTTTCTTATTAAATGCATGCGAACTAGAAATCATGCTGTTAGGTTATTTTTCTAAACAAAGCATGGAACTAATGCATGAAGATATGATATATTTACAAATATGATTTTTTATATACATTTTATTTACTCTAACTTATTTATATTACTCTCTTTTGCTCACATTGCATAATCATGACATAACCAGAAGGTATTGATTCGAGAGGGGTTATCAAAAAAATTCATTATGGATAAAAGGTTTTATGATCTAGTAAACTATAACACAACCAAGGAATGACAACATGAGGGAACTCCAAGTATTGAAGAGAGCTATGTGCCCAAAGATTGTATGTTCGTTGAAGAGAAAAAGAAGATACGAGAGATAAAGGAGCAAATGTCCAAGATGATGGATAAAATATCTGTTTTGACCAATGAAAAAGTGACTTCTTCACAAAGAGAGAGAGAAAGCTCAATGAACCTAATCATACAATCTCAGATATACAAGGGACCTCTGATTTTAACCAATGTAAGAAATTTTGCACAATCACCATCCATACCAACAATTCATCAGGATACCCTAAAGAAATAATTGTAAAAGTTCCCAGATATGAAAAGAAAACATGTATTCAGAATTCATCATCATCTAAGATTCATTTCCTAACTTCATAAACTCAAGATCAATCTAGTTTGGTCATTAATTATCCTGACAGGTTGATACCAAAGGTATTCAAAGATAAGAATATCAGTGGAGGCATCTAGAAGGAAGAAATCTACTGAAGAACGAGGCTCAAATATGAATTTTGAAGAATGATAATGAAAAATTGAGAGCAGAGATAGAAACCTTGCGTAAGGATCTCTAAATGATTAGTCAAACTTTTTAAAAGATTAGTTTAGGAAATACCCCGAAAGAGTGGATAACAGGGGTCACTAAATTGAAAAAGAATTTCAAGAAACATGAAGATCAGGGAAAGAAGTTTTTTCATGATTTATGGGTTGGAGAAGAAATGCACGATACAACCGACATCAAGTTGGAAAGATGCCAAGCCGAAAATCAAATTTTGAATAAAGTCATAATCAAAATGGTGGATTCACATTATGTCCATCAGTGTGGAATTGAAGTTGAACTAGAAGACCTTAAAACCAAAAATAAGAGATTGATGACGTTTTTGGATCACGTGCAACAACTTATTGATCACAAAGATTCCCTTACAAGGAAAAATGAACAGTATTATTTACAAATCCAGGAATTGACATGTAAGCGAAGGAAAAAGATGATGTCATAAGGGAAGTTACTACCCAAGCGAGCAATGTGGCTGGTAAACTGATTGATTTAGCTGGCTTTACGCAAGAGTTAAAGCATATTGACAACTCTACACCTGAGCACGAGTGGAAATCAATTTGGCTTTTTAAGGAAATAGAGAAATTGAGAGTTAAAGCTATCCCTTATATGTAAAGTTTGTTTGATGTATCAAAACTTTTGTGTTCAATAAAAGTTGTATTAAGATGATCACTCTTGAATAATACCTTTTGCATACATACATTTTGCATTCTCATTTTTTTCATTTACATCTCATGTATTTATTTAAGTATTTTTTACATACTTGTAAATAATTCATGAAAGGTTTTGTAACAGTAAAATCGAGATTATTCATTCATATTACTGTGTCATCATCATGGAAACAATGGGTTAATCTCACGAGGGATTACAAGATCAGCTGCAAGAATAGCTTGACGGCATACATCAAGATATGAGTAGTGAAACATTGGGATTTTTACAAGATGAATCGAATCATATGTCTAAGTAATGGAAACTAAGACTTCTGATAAAGAAGATATGATCGTTAAAGAGCAACAATACTATCAGGTTAATGTATCAAGGATGATAACATACCCTGGGGCCTCCTACTTGAATCCAAATAATAGCCTCATTAACTATGCGCAATATGAGGATGAATTCAAGCAGATGGAGGAAGCAATTAGAGCTATGAAAGATGTTAATGTCTCTCACGAAGAATTAAAAGCAAGGGAATTCAGTTTGGTTCCAGATTTGGTTATCCCCCATAAATTCAGGATGCCTGGTTTTGAAAAATATGATAAAAACAGTTGTCCCTTAATCCACCTAAGGATATTTTGCAGAAAAATGGAAGGGTACCTATATTTTGATGATTTGTTAATTCACTCCTTCCATGATAGTCTTGTTGGGCCAGTACTAGTATGGTACAATCATTTGCATCAAGAGAAGATCAAGAGATGGGTTGATTTAGCTGATACATTTTTGGGACAATATCAATATGTTAAAGGCTTAGCTCCCAAACGTAAGGATCTTCAAGAAATAAGGATGAAAGACAATGAAGGATTTAAAGATTATGCCCTAATATAGAGATGAGTGGCAGCACAAGTTCAACCTCCCATAATAGAAGAAGAGATATCATATATGTTTCATGATTCCCTTCCAGCTCTTTTCTATGTGTTAATGTTGGCAAGTTCAAAGAATGGATTCAAATATCTTGTGACAAGTGGAGAATTGATTAAAAATGCAATAAGAGAAGGAAACTTAAAAGTAATATCCAAAAGCCCACTTGATCAAAAAGCGAAGGATTATAATGTGAATGAATATCACATCCAGAGTCCCAAAACCACAAAAGAAAAGGTGAAATTAATGTTTCGGACCAACCAAAGAAAATTCCACGATCAAGAAATACTTTGGAGGTGTTCCAAAATTCTATCTCAGATCTGTACCCTCATTTGATTAAAAGTCAATACATCATACCAAGGCCAATGAAAGTTCCACCAAACCCTTCTGCTCATAGCTATGATAAGGTTAGTGTTTGTGATTTCCATTTGGGGGTATTTGGGCATTCTATAGGGAATTGTAGACCACTGTTAAAGAAAATAAAGATACTTGTTGATAATAAGATATGGAAACAAGAATTGGTGGAACAATGGATGACAAACTTAAATGGGGGCATCAAAGCATGACTAAGTTAATTTTCATCGCATTGGATAAGTAATAGGGCATCCTAATCAAAGAAGAAATCATTTCATCAGTCATGAAGCTTTATCTTATTTTGTAGCATTTTGTTTAAACATGTTTTTGTTCCTTTCTTCGCCTTTTTGGTAATAAATGTGTGTTGCTTTTAAGGTTATGAGCACTGACTCAATTTTGCAATCTTGTATTTCTTTAAATATCATTAGATTAAAAGCTCTTTACAATAAGAGTTATACATCTTTGAAAAAAGTATCAAGATTGAATACCAGAAAAAAAGGACCCTGACCTTACCTCAGAATAAATGCATCCCAAATACTACAATTTCCACAAAAATGAGAGAGCTTTCTCTAATGTAAGGAATTAGACAAAAGGCTTAGTATTGATATTTAGAAGCATACAACGTGGGGCGTCTTTTGTGACATTGTGAAACTTAATAGATTACTTTTCTATTAATGAGATTCGATGATGAAACTTTTTCTAGTTTAAATTCAGTTGATGGTAAATTGAAATTTGGTAATGAGATTTCCTGAATTCCACCAAACAAATAGACTATAACAGGTTCTCTATAAAAAGTAAGAGTCATATATTTAATAAAAGCTGAGTTATTCCACTAAGGCAATTGGTTCAAGAGGAAACTCAAAAGCCTCAGCTTTATGAATAGATTATGTTCAAAACATTACATTGTTCGGGTACTCGGCAGTTCGATGTTTGCTCCACTGTGATTCTCAAGTCGAAGACTTTGTGATGAAATGAACATTTCAGCTAGCCCAATGAACGCTAATGTTAATAAAGCTGAATTCAACTAGCTAAAATGGTAAAATAAGAAGTTGTAAAAGAATGAAATAATACCTGTTATAGTCTATTTCACTCACGTGCACAAAAAAATCTCATTGTTAGACCGATATTTTCACACTGCTTTAAATAGAATCAAAGATTTCAGAGAATTAAAATGGAGGTACTCTAGAAGGTCTAGTAATTGTTATACTAGATTGTGTCATTTTATACGCATCCGGTTAAAGATACCAAGTTAAAGAAAGTGAGGCATGTGACAATGTTCACAAAAGAATGAGAGAGGAGTGACATCTTCACTAAGATGTAACCATAGAAAATAGGGAAGCAAACCTAAAAATAACCTCTTAATCTTGATATTTATCAAAGAACTATAACTCTGAAACAGTAAAAGTTGTTGATTTTTTTGATATTCTTTGAATTCATGCTTATGACCTGATTCTATTGTAAACCTGTAAGGTGCAATATTTTCTAAAATTCTTTCATTCTTTAATGAGAAAAGAGGAAGAATATTTTAAACAGGATGGTCTCAAACGAGAAAAGATCTTGAATCAAGTTGATGATTGTTTTACCCTTATTGAGAAGAAGAATGAGCAAGGCCAGAATAATGAAACATTACATATTCTTGAAAGTAAGTGGCCCGAAAGATAAAACATTTGAAGAACCAAACTTATACCCTTCCATGTGGGGCAAATAGTCAAGAAAAAGGTAATTACCTCATTTGGAATAGGTACATATCTCAAACATTTCTACCAGAAAGATTGGTTATCTCTTAAGTTTGTGACAACATGAAAAATCCCTTAAGTTACTTAAACAACATTGTTGTTTAGTAACACTAGAATAATAATATTCAATATTACAAAATTTGGCACCAAGGAAGCCACATGTGTACTTACAAAGGGGCATTATCAAAATTGGACCTCATAAGAAGCATGAATGGACATTAAGAGTGAACCTTACAACTTATAATGTTGAGACAACTTCTAGACTCACATTAGCATGAAATAATGTTGGGCCATTTTTATGCTGGGACATGATGAAGGCCCATTTCAAAGAAAAATGAACCAACCAGGTATTTTGAATAATCACATAATCAAAAACTAGGGCATGATGAAGGCCCTATCATCCTATAGAAAGGACATTGATTTGAGAAAATATTTCCTATGAGATGAAAATGTATGAAGAATGAAAATGGTGGAACAACGATAATAGAGTTGACTATACATCACAGTTCTATCCACAATGTGATCACATTATCCCCACAGAAGCCATAGGAAAAGATAAGTGTGTTGTCAAATGTTCCCTGATGTCATCTCACTTGTATTCTTACTGAAGTATGATGGTGACATTATACAAAAAATTCAAACATCATACAAAGAGTTCCCTGGTTGAAAAATCTAGGTAGAAACCACAAGAAATGATGAATGTGTTGTCGAATGTTTTAAGAACCAGTAATTATGGTACTGAACCAATATTACGATCATGTGGTATTTTTAAGATGAAATTTGTGTTTTTCAATCCTAAGGTCATAGATAAGAAATGATGAAGATTTATTTCCACAAAAGAGCATTGAAACTTTAAACAACAAGAAACTAGTGGACCCAACTAAGATTGAACGATAGGTTTTGAATAAACCTTTTCGAGATTTAATTAGATGTAGAGACATGAAAAGAATTAGGATAAATCTTTTTGTGATGTGTTTCAAGAGTCAAATCAGAACAGACGTGGCTGATATCCTGATTAATCTCTGATTAGTTTGGCATAGTTATGTCTACATTTTGTAAAGATGATAGATTTTCTTTCCAAATACCAAAGCTTTACTGGATTTCTACTCAAGTTCATATAGAGACAGGTGGTGTTATTAAGAGAAGTGGGGCAACCGGGTCATAATCCTAAGCATGGAAAAAGTTTCATAAATGAAACAGTTCTTCTGAAGGCAAAATAGCACACAAAGATACAAGTTGACCAGATGGTTATTTAAAAGTGCAAAGGAATTATCAAGTGAAAAAATATCGAACTTTAGAATCAAATTAAGATTGCATTGACATTTTGCATTCATAAAACATCATTTACATAAAAGAGTATGCATTACATTGATACATTTGATTGCATTTGCATAGATACATTTTCACATAAAATGCAAAAGAGGCAAACATTTGAAGAATAGTTGGACACAATCTACAAAAGAAGCATTCTTTTGGGGCATGCCCAACCAACCAATTGTTTGAAAAATGAGAAAATGATTTTTAACGTTTCTCATTTAATTTTTTTTTCTGAAAATGAAATTTATTGAAAAGTATGAAGTTTCTTACCCATTAAATTATTTATCATGAATTTATAAATCTTTCAGGTCATCTGTAAGTCTTTCAAGCATGATGTTAAATCATTCGGACATCTGTCAGTCTTTCGAGCCAGATGATATGTCCTTAGGGCCATCCGTCAAACCTTTGGGTAGGATGTTTACATATGATTTTTGCATGAAAATGAGATAGCGATTTTCAAAGTTTCTAATTTAATGTACTAGAAAATCAAATTTTTGAAAAGTAAGAAATCTCTTACTTGGTAAATTATTTATCACGAATTTGTAAATCCTTTAAGTCATCTGTAAGTCCTTCGAGCATGATGTTTAAATCCTTCGGGTCATCTTTCAATCTTTCGACCAAGATGATAAGTCCTTAGGGCCATCCGTCAGAACTTTGGACAGGATGTTTACACTATTTAATTCCAGTCTCCACGGAAGAGTAGTGGAACAAATTTTTATCAAAATTTATAGTCAACTGGAGAAAAACTTATTGTCTTTTTATCTTTGCTTTATTATTGTTTACACAAAAATATGCAAAGAGGGGCAGCTGTCAACACTAGTTTTTGTCTGTTATTATTAATTATATATTATTATTATTATATTATTATATATAATTATTATATGATATTATCACATTATTATTATTATTATTGTTGTTGTTGTTGTTTGTTGTTGTTATTATTATTATTATTATTATTATATTATATATTTATTATATATAATATATATTATTAAATTATATTTGCATTTACAAAATAGTACAAAGTCGAGGCCCATTTACAATTGAATATCTGATCCTACCCAGAAGGCCTAACATATCTGATCAGAAGGCCCAATAGCCCATGCTAGGCCCATATCCAACAGGCCTGTGAGAAACCCAAATTAGCACTTAGGGTTTCTCAAACAACTCCAGTGCCACATTTTTCTCAGCCGTCCGATTGAAGGAGATCTGATGGCCCAGATCTTCCATCAGCTAGGGTTTTTACCCTATTAACCGCCACCTCTAGTGAACTTCACCGCCGCTGTTACCATCAAATCTTACCCAAATCTAGTGGAACACACCAGAAGAGTTATAACAGCAGCACACGTTACAACCTTAGGGAGAGTCACCACCGTAGGTCTGGTGATTCACTGAAGGGTACGTTTGCGACCGGTCTGAAGGAAACACCATCGAGGCCTATAAAAGATGACCAAACCTGCAAAGAAGACACAACAGTAGCAAGCATCTATACGAAAGGAGAAAGAACAAGGAATTAACACATCAACTAAGAGTAGAACAAAGGGAGACCGAGAGCAACGAAAGAATACAACGACGAATATATATAGGGAACAAACAACACACCAACAGTAGTCAAACAGGAACCATAAGAGGAAAAGAGACTTACCGAGGAGCTATGTGATTATCGGAGCCTTCAAGCGACTCCACGCGCTAATGGGAGACTGAAACGACGAAGGTAAAAACCTTTGATCTACGTCGTTTGATAGTGTTTGAGCTAAAATACCTTCATATTTGGCTTTAGGGTAAATTAGGATTTGATTTAGGGTAGATTTGGCTTTAGGGTAAATTAGGCTTTTATTTAGGCTAATCCTTCCCCATACGTAACCGACTCTCGAACTCATTTTTCTGGTAAGCAGACCCGAGTCGTATTATTTTAATATTATTCTTAGGAATTCTATTAAAGTAATATGACATTTTGGTGAGCAATCTCACCAAATTAAAAGATCTATAATTTGGTGTTTCATCTGATTCATGGAGGATAAACACTTACTTTTTTTAGACTAGTTACACCGTCTGGGGTGTACTATTTGCACTCTCTGTCGCCAGGGCATAGAAACGTCTTGACAACTTCTCTATTTGTTAAGATGTTTATAAATAATGTGTTATTCGTTTGGAAGAAAAGTGCTAAGAAAATTTTGATATGCTTAAGAAGATTCTGACAGAAATGTCATTTTTAGCGTAATCAGATTCAAGTAAAGATTATGTAATTTATAGTGATGCGTCTTATAATGGATTCAGAAGCATATTAATATAAGAATACAAAGTGATAACCTATGAGTCAAGATTATTAAATATGCACAAACAAAATTATCCGACCTATAATTTGGAGTTAGCAACTGTAGTTTTTTCTTTAAAAAGTTGGTACTACTAAGTATGTTGAGTGGTATTATATTTATACAAATTATAAAAGTTTGAAGCATCTGCTAACTAAGAAGGAATTGAATTTAAGGCAAAGGAGATGGAATAAGTTTTTAAAATATTTTGATGTGATTTTTTATTATTATCTTAGAGAGGCTAATGTGGTACCTGACGAACATAGTCAAAAGATCTTCTTTGCTTTGAAAGCTTTAGATGATTGATTTTCAATGAAGAATAATGGTGTGCTTGTTGCAGAGTTAAGTTTAAGAATTACATTTTCATATTAGATTAAAGACCTACAAAGGAAAAATAAAAAATATTAAAAAAGGATTGAATATCAAGGAAGTGATAAAGTATTTCTTAAGTTTTATCTTAGAAAAAGTTGTAAGAATTAAGCATGAAGGAAAGTTAAGTACATGGTTCATTGGTTGTATGAGATTATAAAGAGAGTTGGACTAGTAGTTTATCAGTTAGTATAACCTTTGAAAATGGATAAGATTTATAATTTGTTTCATGTATTGATGCTTCCGAAGTATCGATCAGATATTTCACATGTCATTACACCGAAGAAAATTGAGATTTGGCCAGATTTATCTTATGAAAAGGAACATGTAAAGATTCTAGAACATGGAGTCAAAGAACTAAGAAATAAGACGATCTCATTGCTAAAAGTTCTATGACAAACCATAAAGTTGAGGAAGTGACCTGGGAACGACAATAGGAAATGAAAAATCAATTTCCTCATCTTTTTACTTCAGATATGTAGATATGTATGAAAAATTTGAGAACAAGTTGTCTTTAAGTGGGAGGAATTGTAATACCCAAAATATCATATTAGTAACCTTATTGAAAAGATTTAAATTTTGAAAACTAATTTGTATAAATGATAAAAAAGATAGGAAATGGTTGAAATAGTATGTAAGAGCAATTTGTATAAATGAATGAATATAGAGGGTATTTTGGTCCTTTAAGGAGAAATAAATTTAAAATTCATTCCTTATTAGGGATTTTAGGAAGAAAAAGGGGAAAGTTAAACTAATATAGTTATCTATTTTCTTCTTCCCCGTGCAAGGATCATACTCCATAACCATAGGTAAGATTTAATTTAACCAGCTATTCCTCTTGTTTTTGGGTTGTTATTGGAACATTGAGTATTATGGAAGAGTAAGGAAGGGTTAAGTAAGATTAAAACTAGGAGATGGTTGAAATATTTATGATTGAAGAAAATGGGTTTATAAAGAGAATAGTGAACATCCCATTCCATTTGAGAACGCCAGCGTACCAACACATCTGGGTATGTCCGTGCTAGAGTTTGGAGCTTTTATGCAAGCTCTCGATTCTATATTGACAAGGTTCTAACCTCCTCCTCATGCTTCTCCTCTAGCGCCGCAAATGTTAATACCTAAGAGTTAAGAAGTTTGGGAGCTTCTAAGTTTTGAGGAGAATAAGGTGAAGGTTTGATGGATATTGATTTATGGTTAAACAATGTGATGGTGATGTTAGAAAGCCTATAGTGCTTCGATCATGAAAAACTAGGCAGAGTTATATCGTTACTCCGAGGATCAGCTCAGGTGTAGTGGTCAAATACGATGATGTATGCATCACCTGAACAAGTGAACTGACAATTCTTCCAAGATGTGTTCAAGAACAAGTATATCCGGGAGCAGTTTATGAGGTCAATGCTGTTGAAATTTCATAACTTGAAACAAAGCAATCGAGTAGTGCATGAGTATGAGGCTGAATCCTTTAAGCTTAGTCGTTATGTTACCGAGGTAGTTCCTAATGATAAAGCTCGAAGGGATTGGTTTATTGCGGGTCTGAGGCCTAAGTTGAAAGAGATGATGTTGGCTTGAAACTTTCCTAGCATGCAAGAAGTTATAAACAGAGCTAAGGCTATTGAAAAAGCTCAAGAGGAGACTTTAGCAGCAGAGCAGAGTATACAGACGGGAAAAATGATTGGGATGTATTCATCTACACATCATGTTTAGAGAGGAAAGAGCTCATGTTCTCGATGTACTGACATAGTTGATTCTATTGCAGGTAGAGCTTTTGGAGAGAGACCTCTATGTCAGACATGCGGTAGGTCCCATTGGGGAGTATGTAGATTGCTCTCTGATGCTTGTTTTCATTGTGGTGAATCTAGTTACTATGCATGAAATTGTCCAAAGATGTCTGGAGATAGATTAGCATAAATTGAGAGATTAGTAGCTGACCCAAGTAAAAGTAGATGAATAGGAAGATAGGGCAATCAATATGAGGCAAGCCAGCAACAAGAGACTCGGGGAGTGGGCCGAATTTATAATATAATGATAAGTGAGGATCAGGATGATTCAGAGATCATAACAGGTACATTCCATCTTTTTGATGAGCTTGATTTTATTCTAGTTGACCCTGGTTCTACGAACTCTTATATTAGTACAAAGTTAGTTAGAACTATAGGAATTCCTTTAGAACCAATTTCTAGTGAAATGATAGTGGTAAACCCTATGGGTCATAGTGCAAGGGTAGCTCACGTGTGTAGAAAATGTCCAATTAAGATTGAAGGGGTCATTTTCTTGGTAAACTTGATGTAGTTGCCCTTTGATGAGTTTGAAATCATTTTGGGTATGGATTGGTTGTCTCCACATCATGGATGGGTAGATTGTCGCCGAAAGCGATTATTCTTAAAGGATGCATAAGGCTCTGAAATTATAGTGATAGGTGAAAAAGCGAAATCACCATCCAATGTGATATCAGCCATAACTGCAAAGAAAATGATGTCAAAGGGATGCATAGCTTTTCTACCTAATTTGATAGATATTCGAGTGTGAGAAGTGAGATTAAACGATATTCCAACAGTTAAAGAGTTTTCAGAGATGTTTTCAGAGGAATTACCGGGTTTACCTCCAGATCGAGAAGTATAATTCATAATTGAGGTTTACCCGGGTACCGAACCTATTTTTATGGTTCCAACGGAGTTAAGGGAATTAAACGCACAGTTGCAATAGCTACTTGATAAAGGATTTATCAGACCTTGTGTTTCTCCTTGGGGAGTACCTGTGCTATTTGTGAAAAAGATAGACGGGTCTATACGGTTATGCATTGATTATCGTTAGTTAAATAAAGTAATGATAAAGAACTAATATCCTCTTCTGAGGATTGATGACTTGTTTGATCAATTGAAAGGTGCAACAGTGTTCTCTAAGATAGACCTGAGGTCGAGGGACCATCAATTAAAGATCGAGAAGGATGATATTTCAAATATAACTTTTCAGACTAGGTACGAACACTACGAATTCGTGGTAATGCCATTTGCATTGACTAACGCTCTGGTAGCATTTATGGACTTAACGAACAAAGTATTCCAACCTTACTTGGATCAATTCGTTGTGGTATTTATAGATGATATATTAGTGTACTCCAAGTTTAGAGAGGATCATGATGCTCATCTTCGAGTAGTTCTTCAGATAATTCCTAAAAAGAAGTTGTATGCAAAATTGTCCAAATGCAAATTTTGATTAGCTGAGATTGCTTTCCTTGGTCATATAGTTTATGCAAAAGGAATAAGAGTAGATCCTAAAAGGATTCAAGCCATAGTGGGTTGGTAACTCCCAAAGAATGTTACAGAAGTTTGGAGTTTCTTGGGGCTTGCTGGTTATTATAGGCGCTTTGTGAATAACTTCTCAATGTTAGCTTTGCCGCTAACTAAGTTGTTACGAAAGGATGTGTTTTTTTGGACGGGAAAATGACAAGAAAGTTTTGAAATGCTAAAGAGAATAGTAACTGAGGCCTTAGTGCTTGTGCAACCTGAGTTAGGTAAAGATTATGTCGTTTTCAGTGGTGCATCCAATAATGGGCTGGGATATGTGCTAATGCAAGAAGGGAAATTTATGGCTTAGGCCTCTAGACAGCTAAAGAATCATGAGAGAAATTACCCAACACATGATTTGGAATTGGCAGTAGTAGTGTTTACTTTGAAATTTTGGCACCATTATTTGTACGATGAGTGTTGCCATATTTACACGGATCACAAGAGTCTAAAGTACTTGCTGACTTAGAAAGAACTAAATTTTAGACAGAGATGATGGATTGAGCTTTTAAAAGATTATGATTTTATTATTGATTATCATCTCGGAAAGGCTAATGTGGCAGCTGATGTGCACAGTTGAAAGACTTTTGCAGCTCTACGGGCTTTAGATGCACGTATGTCTTTAAAGGAAGATAGTGCCTTGATTGATGAACTTAAGTTAAAGTCGATGCTTTTGGAGCGGGTAAAAGAAATGCAAGGTTGAGATGAGAAATGCCTGGTGAAAATGGCACAAGTTAAAAAAAAAGAGGCCAAAGACTTTGAAATGAGAGTCGATGGATGTTTATATTATCGTGGAAGACTTTGTATTCCCGATAATGATGAATTGAAGAAATATATTCTTTACGAGGCACATTTTAGCCCTTTGACGATATATCCTGGCAGAAATAAGATGTATCAGGACTTGAAGAGTTGTTATTAGCGGCTTGGTATGAAGAGAACTGTAATGGAGTTTGTTGCAAAAATGTTTAACATGTCAGCAAGTGAAGGCTGAACATCAAGTGCCTTATGGATTGCTACAACCGATAACCATTCCTGAGTGGAAGTGGGATCGAGTTACTAGAAATTTTGTTTCGAGGCTACCTTTTTCACCAGGTAAAAAGGACTCAATATGGGTAATAGTGGATAGATTGACTAAGACTGCTCATTTTATTCCAGTTCGAGTAGACTATTCGATGGATAAATATGTAGAGTTGTATCTAAAAAAGGTAGTTAGACTGCATGGAGTGCCTATATCGATAGTAGCTGATCGAGATCCAAGGTTTACATCAAGATTCTGGAAGTCTTTATATGAGGTATTGGGTACTCGATTGAACTTTAGTACAACTTTTTATCTGCATATAGAAGGACAGTCAGAGCGAGCTATTCAAATAATAGAGGATATGCTAAGGGCATGTGTGATTGAGTTTAAGGGATCATGGGAAAGGTATTTGCCTTTAGCAAAATTTGCATATACTAATAGTTACCAATCAAATATTAAGATGGCCTCGTATGAATATATATATGGGAGGAAGTGCAAAACACCATTAAATTAGTTTGAACTAAAAGATCAAGACCTAGTTGGCCCGGATTTGATGAAAGAAATAGAGGAAAAAGTGAAAATTATCCATAATAATGTAAAGGTAGCCTCCGATCGCTTGAAGTCTTATGCTGATATGAAAAGAAAGGAAATCGAATTTCAAGTGGGGGACAAAGTATTTATGAGTGTATCGCATTGGAAGATGTTATTATGTTTTGGGAGAAAAGGAAAACTGAGTCTGAGATTCATTGGACCTTATTAGATTTTAAAAAGGGTGGGTCCTGTATCTTATCAATTAGCTTTGCCTCTGGATATGGACAAGATCCACAATGTTTTCTATTTATCATTGCTTAGAAGGTATAGATCATATCCATCTCATGTCATCACGCCTGAAGAGATAGAAATCTGACCAGATTTAACTTTTGAGGAAGAACCAGTGCGGATCTTGGCTAAGGAAACCCAAGAATTGCGTAACAAAAGGATTTCGTTAGTTAAAGTGCTTTGGCAGAATTATAAGGTAAAAGAAGCTACTTGGGAAAGAGAGGAAGACATGAGGAAGCAGTTTTCACACCTCTTCATTCCAGGTACTTCATTAAATTCGAGGAAGAATTTTCTTAAGGGGGAGAATTATAATACCCCAAATATCATATTAATGATCTTATTGAAAAGATTTAAAATTTGAAGACTTATTTGTATAAATGATAAAACGATAGGAAATGGTTGGAATAATATTTAAGACCAAATTGTATAAATGAATGAATATAGAAGGTATTTTGGTCCTTTAAGGAGAAATTAATTTAAAATTCATACCTTATTAGGGATTTTAGGAAGAAAAAAAGGAAAGTTAAACCAATAGAGTTAACTCTTTTCTTCTTCCCCGTACAAGGACCATACTCCATATCCAAAGGTAAGATTTAATTTAACCAACACTTCTTATTGTTTTTGGGTTATTATTAGAGCATTTAGTATTATGGAAGCTTAAGGAAGGGTTAAGTAAGATTAAAACTAGGAGATGGTTGAAATATTTGAGATTGAAGAAAATGGGTTTTTCAATGATATGTTAGAATATGAGTTTTTACTGATGTTTATTAGTATATTTTACTTGTCAAAGAAGTAAATAAGAGATTAGAAGCATTGGATGGGATTAAGAACATGTTAGAAAAAGTGATATGATTCTTGAGTTGAGATGTTCTATGGAGATTTTAGATGTTATAAGAGGTTAAATCAAGTAAAGTTATTTGGGTTAAGTAAAAAAGAGTCTAATAGTACTGTTAGAGGTAAAAGTAAGAGATTAGAGGGGAAAATTTAGTAAAAACTGGGCTGAAAAATGGTAAATCTGGGTTAGGGTATCGGTACTGATAGAACAATACCGATACTATAGGCTTAAATGGGTAGAAATATGATGAATACTAAAGGTACTGATGCAAGTAGTATCGATACTGATGGGGTATCGATACTAAAAGGGAAAGTATCGATACCATGGATAAAATGGTATGTATGCATATATGTATATATGTTTGTATGTATGTATGTATGTATGTATATATGTATGCATGTATGTATGTATGTATGTATGTATGTATGTATGTATGTATGTATGTATGTATGTATGTATGTATGTATGTATGTATGTATGTATGTATGTATGTATATATGCATGTATGCATACATACATATATACATGCATACATGCATACATGCATACATGCATACATGCATTCATGCATACATGCATGCATCCATACATGCATGCATGCATACATACATGCATGCATACATCCATGCATGTATGTATGCATGTATGGATGCATGCATGTATGCATGAATGCATGTATGCATGTATATATGTATGTATGTATGTATGTATGTATGTGTGTGTATATATATATATACATACATACATACATACATATATCAGAAAATCGTATAAAACATATACAAAAAAAACCCGATAATACATATATATAGAGACACTAGCAAAAAGATGTAGCTCCAAAGTATAACAAAAAGGCATATAAAGATATATAATGGTGCAAAAATAGAAGTATTTAGTCCTCCTGATGCCAAGTCTGCTAGCCTATGTTATATTACTATTTGAAAAGGTTAAAATTTATAGAATGAGGTAAAAAGCTCAGTGTTCTCCATACGATGTATAAAAACACACAAATAAAATACTTAAGTAAAAATCAGTTTATCAAACATGTTTTTAAAATATGACGATTACCCCTATCTAGTCACCAAAATGTGTAGGTTCCCCAAAACCATACACCTACATGTACACCTGGTAAGGGCCCTATAGCATAAGGTACTGTGGTAAGGACTTACCCTGTGCACAAAGAAGAGGAGGTTGTGGTAAGGTCTTTCAAGTCATAGACTAAGCCAGAGATACTCCCTGCAATAATAACCCGTAATGACAGTAATAAACTTGTATGTATTCAAGTGAAAATGGTAGTTTAATCATGGAAAACATGAAAATATTTCATACTAAAAAAATTTGATATAGAAATACAGTAACCAGAGATCATTTCAGAAATATACAGTAAATCAAATATCAAACAACCAATATTTAGAAAATCAGGTATCATCTCGTAAAAGTATTCAGTATCATCATAAAAATAAAACAATTCAGATGAATAGTTTAAAATAGTAATGTAACACCATCATTAAACACACCTTTACTGGTTTGAGTAGTCTGATAGGAATGCCTACTACTGAGTCAGTCGATCGTGATCAGTGGTAGTGCTAGATCCTACGAATCAAAAAATCTATATCAGAATCATAATATAAATAATAATAACAACCCCTATTTAAATAATTTTCAGAAACCTACGAGTAACTCTCAAAGAATATGGATCGACCGAATCTAACGGATGGGAAGCAACGAATCTAACCAACCCACAGTCTAGTGAAACACGAGTACCTTTATAAAAATATTTTCTCGAATCAATTCCATAGCCAAATCTCAAATAAATAAGCAAAAATACTAAAAATGTTAGGCATTTTTGAATTAGCAAGCTCGATTCATGGCTTTCAGGTTAGAATTAGGTAAAACGGTTCAAAATCACACTCAGGACATCAAAAAAGTGAAGATAGAGGTTTTTGAAAAAAAGTCAATGCTGGTCAATAGTCAACGTTTAACGATCGGTCAATGGTCGGTCAACAATCAACGATTATTGATCAATGACTGACCGATTCAGTTCCGGTTGGATCGGGTATGATGTAAGGTGATCTACACGCTTTGGGAGAAGAGGGTAGATAGCCTTATTGTGTTCCGATCTAGGATTGACAAGTACTGATGTCCTTGAATTATGAGTTTGGCTGCAACAAAGATAAGAAAAGGAAGATGATTAATAAAGGAAGAATAAATGAAATAATAAAGATAAGAAATGAAATGAAATAAAGAAGGGATAGAGATGGTTGTGAAATTATTGGTCTTGATGGATGATGTTGATGAAATGGAGATGGTGATGATGTTGTATCTCAAGCATGCCAAAGATGAAACAATGCTAAAGAGCACAATCTCGGTCTTCACAAACTTACTTGAGGGGTGGTGATAGTGTCTTCAACCCACTAAATATTAATCTAGGAATTTTAAGAATCAAAATGGAAGGAATGACGCCACAAGTATAAGAATTATACTTGTTTAATCGATAAAGTTCACAAAGAACTTTGAAGAGAAATTAACTTACAAGAGTAATTTTTATATATGAGATGAGATGCCTACAAATGATGGCAAGCCACTCTATTCATAGGAAATGAGAGGGCCTGGCCGAATGGTTACATAGCTATTCGGTTGATACATGACTTTTAATGAAAGTACATAATGCTTAAAATGAATGATTGAGTCCTTTTGGCTTGTGATGGTTCGGCTAACAATTCTTAAACGGGCTTGATAATTCGTCTAAGGATGGGAAGGCATCTCCTTTGGCCGAATGGATATGCTTGTTCATCTTGGTGCCATTATTCTCCCCTTGGCCGAATGGTGATGTATCTCCTCATGTTTGGCGCCAAAGGCTCTCATGTGCATGGCATGTGTGTGGCCGAAAAGGCATGGAGCTATATCTCATGTTTCTTGATGATTTAAGCCTCTAATGGTTTCAATTTCTTCTCCAGCATGCTCTTACATGAAAAGGCATCTTAATGGGAAAGGTAACCCTTAATGATTGAGCTACTTATGGTGTGAATGAGCTAGAGGTGAGGTGGCCATGGGTGACTTGTAGCATGGTGAACATTATGGCAGCTCTTTATGAAAAGGTACCTCTTGAGGTGGCAACTATTCATGAAAAGGTACGATTTCACAAATTTTGACTTAGGACATATTTGAAGTGTCTTAAGTGGTGATGATGATGGTGCAGCTCCCCAGCTGAAATGAGGTCATCTTGTAGGTCAAATCTTCAGCTCAATCTAGCTATGAGCTCACGACCTCTAGACAACTTTTCACCAATTTGCTTTGTATGCTCTCCTAATCGTTCCTATGTAAATTTCCTTGGTGTTGCATGCTCCATTTAGCCCCAATGTAGCTCCCAAGTTTTGGTCAAATATGCCTACATGCACAACATAAAGAAATAAACTAAGTATATATAAACTTATATAATGTATAATATAAGAATGTGAAATATAATATATTATAATAACTTATATCTCACATATTAATGGATAAGTTAACATCATAATAACTAAGTATGTATAAACTTATATAATATATGTAAAGTTAGAAAGTTTCTTCCCTTGTAAGGGTGGAATAGCCATTGTAAACATGATGTTGAATTGGATCACATCCTCCTCCCCAGCTTTTAATCAATTTGTCCTCAAATCGAAAGATCTTCTTTTCCTTGAGTCACTCCATTCGATAAGTACCTTTATGAAAAGGTTCATATCTTTTGAAAGATGCCTTGGATGTTCTTGATCTAAAAAGAAAGAAAACTTTCATTAGTAAAAATGTGATTGAACAAAATTAAAGTTAAGAAATACTTCCTATAAAATGTAGGTTCAAATTTCATGTCTATTGAAGACATTTGGCTTTGAACGTTGGTGCCTTTTTGTATTACAAAAATCATGCCCCTTTGTTCTTCAATAGATATATGCATTGATGCATGAAAGGTGATGACTCTTGGAATGGTGATGTCCTCATAAGTCACGCCCTTTGGTTGAATAATCATTTCCCTTTGGTTTTTATTAAGCATAACTCTTGATTCTCGAAGGATCATGTCCTTTGGATGAAGAATTACCATTCTTTGCTTTTCAATAGTCGCACCTCTCGGCTCTTGACTTGATCAATTTGAACTTGTTTAGGCATCAAGGGTGTTAGGATGATCTTCTTTCCTCCATGGTTGAACGAATACTGATTGGTAAAACAATCATGAATGGTTCTCCTATCATATTGCCATGGTCTTCCAATGAGTAAATGGCTAGCATGCATAGGAACAACATCGCACATAACCTCATCCTTGAACTTACCAATTGAGAAAGGAACCATCACCTGTTTGTTGATATTAAGTTCTCCTCGTTCATTTAGCCATTGTAATTTGTAGGGATTTAGATGCTTCAACATTTTTAATCCCAATTTCTCCACCATAATGGTGCTTGCCACATTGGTATAACTTCCACCGTCTATGATCATGAAACACACCTTTTTATCCACATGGCAGCGGGTATGAAAGATGTTTTCCCGTTGTGCATTGTCCTCTACCACTTGAGCACTTAGACTTCTTTTGACCACTAGGGCTTCACCTTCGACCAGAGTACCAATTTCGGTTTCTTCCTCAACTTCTGTTGGTGGTGGCGACGCTTCTTCTTCTTCCTCATGGTCAGATTCAATCTCACAATTTCCAAGTAGTAACATGGTGTTTTGGTTGGGACATTATGTGGATACATGCCCCCTCCCAAGACATTTAAAACAACAGATGTCTCTTGATTGTTCAGGAATCTCTTTTCTTCGATTATCTTTACCGAGTTAGGAAGCATTTAATGATTTGGCCTTTTCCTTGATAGGAGTAGGAGTAGACTTCTTCAAATTGTTAGGACTCTATCTTGAAGGCATGGTGGTACGAGAAATAGATATTATCTGTAATTGTCTCTCTATTTTCATAGCCATTTGCATAATTTCATCAAGTTCTTTGTAATAGTACAACTCTAGTCTGTTGGCAATCTCGGGATTGAGTCCGGCAAGAAATCTGGCCATGGTTACTTCACGATCCTCCTCAATATTAACTTGGATCATTGCCACTTCCATTTCCTTATAATAATCCTCTACACTCCGTTGGCCTTGTTTCAGGTTCTGCAATTTTTGAAACATGTCTCGGTGATAATGAGTAGGAATGAAACATTTACGCATTATACCTTTCATCTCGAGCCATGTTAAGATTGGTCTCTCTTCATTCCTCCTTTGGGTAATAGTCAGTTGATCCCACTATATCAAAGCATAATCGACAAACTCCATGGCTTCCAATCTCACTTTTTTGAGTTCAGAATAATTGTGGCAACTAAAAACATGTTCCACCTTGCTTTCCCATTCTAGATAGGCTTCAGGATCAGTTTTCCCTTGGAATTGAGGAATTTTGATTTTGATGTTGCTCATATTATCATCAACATTGGCACGCCTGGGTCCTTGTATCAATGTTGTTTCTTCATCATCATAAGGATATGGGACATCATTTTCTGAAAGAGGTTGTTGCCTCCAAGGAGTATCATTGTTCCGAGTTGCTGGTTGATCTTGTCTTTGGTCTAATTTTTCATGAAGAGCATCAAGTTCTGTCCGAAACTTCTCATCATTTCTCCAATCAGTGTTTGCATTTGCAAGTTTGGTTGACTTACATTTCCTTTAGGACTTTGAGACATTGTTAGTAGATAAATAAATTAAAAAGTAAACCTTACCAGAACACTCACAAAATCTCACAAGTTCACTCCAAAGAAATATTAAGATCACTCCACTCAACACTCGTGTTTACTCTCGGGAATATAATTTTGGCTTTTAACAATTCCCCTTCTGATCTCACACTCTCAATTAGCCTTTTTCCACTCAATTTCTCTTGCTAAGTCCTTTGAAGAACTTACTCAAGATTATAACAAGTTAATTCTTTCCTTGTGTGCGTCGGCTGCAAATAGGTTAGGGTAAAATAATAGAAGAAAATGAAAAGGTAGAAGAAAGGTTTTAAGGTATTATAGAAAGAAATGGTTGAAGATAAGGAAAATGAAGGTATGGAAAAGGAAGAGGTGACTTATAATTAAAGAAACAACACTTACTGCAACCTTTCTCAAGAAACAATAAGGTTATCTTTTTTTAGTGTAGATAAGCCTCTTTGATGTATTTGCAATGGTAGAGCACTTTCCTTGGCTTGCTTTCTCTTTTTGAATTTCTTTTTTTTCTTTTTTTTTGATTTTTTCTCCTTTTTGTCTTTTCTTTTCTTTTTGCACTCCAAGTTTGTTGAAGGAGTCTTTTTCTTTTGCTTTGCACACCAATGACAATTTTGTTGTCAATCCAACTATACTCTGATTACTGCTTGATGTAAGGCTGGTCTATACGCTTTGGGAGAAGAGGGTAGATAGCCTTATTGTGTCCCAATATAGGATTGACAAGTGTTGATGTCCTTGAATTATAAGTTTGGCTACAACAAAGATAAGAAAAGAAAGATGATTAATAAAGGGATAATAAATGAAATAATATAGATAAGAAATGAAATGAAATAAAGAAGGGATAGAGATGGCTGCAGAATTATTGGTCTTGATGGATGATGTTGATGAAATAGAGATGGTGATTATGTTGTATCTCAAGCATGCTAAAGATGAAGCAATGCTAAAGAGCATAATCCCGATCTTCACAAACTTGCTTGAGGGGTGGTGATAGTGTCTTCAACCCACTAGATATTAATCTAGGAATTTTAAGAATTAAAATGGAAGGAATGGCTCCACAACTATAGGAATTATACTTGTTTAATCGATAAAGTTCACAAAGAACTTTGAAGAGAAATTAACTCACAAGAATAATTTTTATATATTAGATGAGATGCCTACAAATGATGGCAAGCCACTCTACTTATAAGAAATGAGAGGGCTTGGCCGAATGGTTACATAGCTATTCGGTTGATACATGACTTTTAATGAAAGTACATAATGCTTAAAATGAATGATTAAGTCCTTTTGGCTTGTGATGGTTCGACTAACCCTTCTTGAAGGGGCTTGATGATTCGTCTAAGGATAGGAAGACATCTCCCTTGACCGAATGGATATGCTTGTTCATCTTGGTGCCATTATTCTCCCATTGGCCGAATGGTGATGTATCTCCTCTTGTTTGGCGCCAAAGGCTCTCATGTGCATGGCATGTGTGTGGCCGAAAAGGCATAGAGCTCTATCTCATGTTTCTTGATGATTTAAGCCTCCAATGGTTACAATTTCTTCACCAGCATGCTCTTAGACGAAAAGGCATCTTCATGGGCAGCATCATTCATGAAAGGTCACAATGTTTGGGAAAAGTAACCCTTCATGTTTGAGCTACTTATGGTGTGAATGAGATAGAGGTGAGGTGGACATGGGTGACTTGTAGCATGGTGAACATTATGGTAGCTCTTTGTGAAAAGGTACCTCTTGAGGTGGCAACTATTCACGAAAAGGTACGATTTCACAAATTTTGACTTAGGACATATTTGAAGTGTCCTAAGTGGTGATGATGATGGTGCAGCTCCCCAGCTGAAATGAGGTCATCTTGTAGCTCAAATCTTCAGCTCAATCTAGCTATGAGCTCACGGCCTCTAGACAACTTTTCACCAATTTGCTCCGTATGCTCTCCTAATCATTCCCATGTAAATTTCCTTGCTGTTGCATGCTCCATTTAGCCCCAATGTAGCTCCTAAGTTTTGGTCGAATATGCCTACATGCATAACATAAAGAAATAAACTAAGTATATATAAACTTATATAATGTATAATATAAGAATGTGAACTATAATATATTATAATAACTTATATCTCACATATTAATGGATAAGTTATCATCATAATAACTAAGTATATATAAACTTATATAGTATATGTAAAGTTAGAAAGTTTCTTCCATTGTAAGGGTGGAATAGCCATTGTAAACATGATGCTGAATTGGATCACATCATCCTCCCCTTCTTTTAATCAATTTGTCCTCAAATTGACAGATCTTATTTTCCTTGAGTCATTCCATCCGGTAAGTACCTTTATGAAAAGGTTCATATCTTTTGAAAGATGCCTTGGATGTTCTTGATCTAAAAAGAAAGAAAACTTTCATTAGTAAAAATGTGATTGAACAAAATTAAAGTTAAGAAATACTTCCTATAAAATGTAGGTTCAAATTTCATGTCTATTGAAGACATTTGGCTTTGAACGTTGGTGCCTTTTTGTATTACAAAAATCATGCCCCTTTATTCTTCAATAGATATATGCATTGATGCATGAAAGGTGATGACTCTTGGAATGGTGATGTCCTCATAAGTCACGCCCTTTGGTTGAATAATCATTTCCCTTTGGTTTTTATTAAGCATAACTCTTGATTCTTGAAGGATCATGTCCTTTGGATGAAGAATTACCATTCCTTGCTTTTCAATAGTCGCACCTCTCGGCTCTTGAAAAGTCACATCCTTTAGTTCACCAAATTGATGGATTGTATTGCTTGGATTATCCTGAAAATCAAAAGAAACTCCTGCATGGTTAAGGTTATAAAAATCTTCATCAACTTAGCGTTTTGTCCGTAGACATCTTTGTAACAAGCACTTAGATGTATAAGCACTTGTTTTTGGGCTAGTTTCCTCCTGGCTTAACTTCGACTTTCATTTTCTCATGGCCTCAATACTTTGTTTCATCTTGACTTGATCAATTTGAACTTGTTTAGGCATCAAGGGTGTTAGGATGATCTTCTTTCCTCCATGGTTGAACGAATACTGATTGGTAAAACAATCATGAATGGTTCTCCTATCATATTGCCATGGTCTTCCAATGAGTAAATGGCTAGCATGCATAGGAACAACATCGCACATAACCTCATCCTTGAACTTACCAATTGAGAAAGGAACCATCACCTGTTTGTTGACATTAAGTTTTCCTCGTTCATTTAGCCATTGTAATTTGTAGGGATTTAGATGCTTCAACGTTTTTAATCCCAATTTCTCCACCATATTGGTACATTCCACATTGGTATAACTTCCACCGTCTATGATCATGAAACACACCTTTTTATTCACATGGCAGCGGGTATGAAAGATGTTTTCCCGTTGTGCATTGTCCTCTACCACTTGAGCACTTAGACTTCTTTTGACCACTAGGGCTTCACCTTCGAATAGAGTACCAATTTCGGTTTCTTCCTCAACTTCTGTTGGTGGTGGCGACGCTTCTTCTTCTTCCTCATGGTTAGATTCAATCTCACAATTTCCAAGTAGTAACATGGTGTTTCGGTTGGGACATTATGTGGATACATGCCCCCTCCCAAGACATTTAAAACAACAGATGTCTCTTGAATTTTCAGGAATCTCTTTTCTTCGATTATCTTTACCGAGTTAGGAAGCATTTAATGATTTGGCCTTTTCCTTGATAGGAGTAGGAGTAGACTTCTTCAAATTGTTAGGACTCTATCTTGAAGGCATGGTGGTACGAGAAATAGATATTCTCTGTAATTGTCTCTCTATTTTCATAGCCATTTGAATAATTTCATCAAGTTCTATGTAATAGTACAACTCTAGTCTGTTGGCAATCTCGGGATTTAGTCCGGCAAGAAATCTGGCCATGGTTACTTCACAATCCTCCTCAATATTAACTTGGATCATTGCCACTTTCATTTCCTTATAATAATCCTCTACACTCCGTTGGCCTTGTTTCAGGTTCTGCAATTTTTAAAACATGTCTCGGTGATAATGAGTAGGAATGAAACATTTACGCATTATACCTTTCATCTCGAGCCATGTTAAGATTGGTCTCTCTTCATTCCTCCTTTGGGTAATAGTCAGTTGATCCCACTATATCAAAGCATAATAGACAAACTCCATGGCTTCCAATCTCACTTTTTTGAGTTCGGAATAATTGTGGCAACTAAAAACATGTTCCACCTTGCTTTCCCATTCTAGATAGGCTTCAGAATCATTTTTCCCTTGGAATTGAGGAATTTTGATTTTGATGTTGCTCATATTATCATCAACATTGGCACGCCTGGGTCCTTGTATCAATGTTGTTTCTTCATCATCATAAGGATATGGGACATCATTTTCTGGAAGAGGTTGTTGCCTCCGAGGAGTATCATTGTTCCGAGTTGGTGGTTGATCTTGTCTTTGGTCTAATTTTTCATGAAGATCATCAAGTTATGTCCGAAACTTCTCATCATTTCTCCAATCAGTGTTTGCATTTGCAAGTTTGGTTGACTTACATTTCCTTTAGGACTTTGAGACATTGTTAGTAGATAAATAAATTAAAAAGTAAACCTTACCAGCACACTCACAAAATCTCACAACTTCACTCCAAATAAATAATAAGATCACTCCACTCAACACTCGTGTTTACTCTCGGGAATATAATTTTGGCTTTTAACAATTCCCCTTCTGATCTCACACTCTCAATTAGCCTTTTTCCACTCAATTTCTCTTGCTAAGTCCTTTGAAGAACTTACTCAAGATTATAACAAGTTAATTCTTTCCTTGTGTGCGTCGGCTACAAATAGGTTAGGGTAAAATAATAGAAGAAAATGAAAAGGTAGAAGAAAGGTTTTAAGGTATTATAGAAAGAAATGGTTGAAGATAAGGAAAATGAAGGTATGGAAAAGGAAGAGGTGACTTACAATTAAAGAAACAACACTTACTGCAACCTTTCTCAAGAAACAATAAGGTTATCTTTTTTTAGTGTAGATAAGCCTCTTTGATGTATTTGCAATGGTAGAGCACTTTCCTTGGCTTGCTTTCTCTTTTTGAATTTCTTTTTTTTCTTTTTTTTTTTTGATTTTTTCTCCTTTTTGTCTTTTCTTTTCTTTTTGTACTCCAAGTTTGTTGAAGGAGTCTTTTTCTTTTGCTTTGCACACCAATGACAATTTTGTTGTCAATCCAACTATACTCTGATTACTGCTTGATGTAAGGATGGTCTATACGCTTTGGGAGAAGAGGGTAGATAGCCTTATTGTGTCCCAATATAGGATTGACAAGTGTTGATGTCCTTGAATTATAAGTTTGGCTACAACAAAGATAAGAAAAGAAAGATGATTAATAAAGGGATAATAAATGAAATAATATAGATAAGAAATGAAATGAAATAAAGAAGGGATAGAGATGGCTGCAGAATTATTGGTCTTGATGGATGATGTTGATGAAATGGAGATGGTGATGATGTTGTATCTCAAGCATGCTAAAGATGAAGCAATGCTAAAGAGCATAATCCCGATCTTCACAAACTTGCTCGAGGGGTGGTGATAGTGTCTTCAACCCACTAGATATTAATCTAGGAATTTTAAGAATTAAAATGGAAGGAATGGCTCCACAACTATAGGAATTATACTTGTTTAATCGATAAAGTTCACAAAGAACTTTGAAGAGAAATTAACTCACAAGAATAATTTTTATATATTAGATGAGATGCCTACAAATGATGGCAAGCCACTCTATTTATAAGAAATGAGAGGGCTTGGCCGAATGGTTACATAGCTATTCGGTTGATACATGACTTTTAATGAAAGTACATAATGCTTAAAATGAATGATTAAGTCCTTTTGGCTTGTGATGGTTCGACTAACCCTTCTTGAAGGGGCTTGATGATTCGTCTAAGGATGGGAAGACATCTCCCTTGGCCGAATGGATATGCTTGTTCATCTTGGTGCCATTATTCTCCCATTGGCCGAATGGTGATGTATCTCCTCTTGTTTGGCGCCAAAGGCTCTCATGTGCATTGCATGTGTGTGGCCGAAAAGGCATGGAGCTCTATCTCATGTTTCTTGATGATTTAAGCCTCAAATGGTTACAATTTCTTCACCAGCATGCTCTTAGACTAAAAGGCATCTTCATGGGCAGCATCATTCATGAAAGGTCACAATGTTTGGGAAAAGTAACCCTTCATGTTTGAGCTACTTATGGTGTGAATGAGATAGAGGTGAGGTGGCCATGGGTGACTTGTAGCATGGTGAACATTATGGCAGCTCTTTGTGAAAAGGTACCTCTTGAGGTGGCAACTATTCACGAAAAGGTACGATTTCACAAATTTTGACTTAGGACATATTTGAAGTGTCCTAAGTGGTGATGATGATGGTGCAGCTCCCCAGCTGAAATGAGGTCATCTTGTAGCTCAAATCTTCAGCTCAATCTAGCTATGAGCTCACGGCCTCTAGACAACTTTTCACCAATTTGCTCCGTATGCTCTCCTAATCATTCCCATGTAAATTTCCTTGGTGTTGCATGCTCCATTTAGCCCCAATGTAGCTCCCAAGTTTTGGTCGAATATGCCTACATGCATAACATAAAGAAATAAACTAAGTATATATAAACTTATATAATGTATAATATAAGAATGCGAACTATAATATATTATAATAACTTATATCTCACATATTAATGGATAAGTTATCATCATAATAACTAAGTATATATAAACTTATATAATATATGTAAAGTTAGAAAGTTTCTTCCATTGTAAGGGTGGAATAGCCATTGTAAACATGATGCTGAATTGGATCACATCAGCCTCCCCTTCTTTTAATCAATTTGTCCTCAAATTGAAAGATCTTATTTTCCTTGAGTCATTCTATTCGGTAAGTACCTTTATGAAAAGGTTCATATCTTTTGAAAGATGCCTTGGATGTTCTTGATCTAAAAAGAAGGAAAACTTTCATTAGTAAAAATGTGATTGAACAAAATTAAAGTTAAGAAATACTTCCTATAAAATGTAGGTTCAAATTTCATGTCTATTGAAGACATTTGGCTTTGAACGTTGGTGCCTTTTTGTATTACAAAAATCATACCCCTTTGTTCTTCAATAGATATATGCATTGATGCATGAAAGGTGATGACTCTTGGAATGGTGATGTCCTCATAAGTCACGCCCTTTGGTTGAATAATCATTTCCCTTTGGTTTTTATTAAGCATAACTCTTGATTCTCGAAGGATCATGTTCTTTGGATGAAGAATTACCATTCTTTGCTTTTTAATAGTCGCACCTCTCGGCTCTTGAAAAGTCACTTCCTTTAGTTCACCAAATTGATGGATTGTATTGCTTGGATTATCCTGAAAATCAAAAGAAACTCCTGCATGGTTAAGGTTATAAAAATCTTCATCAACTTTGCGTTTTTTCCGTAGACATCTTTGTAACAAGCACTTAGATGTATAAGCACTTGTTTTTGGGCTAGTTTCCTCCTGGCTTAACTTCGACTTTCATTTCCTCATGGCCTCAATACTTTGTTTCATCTTGACTTGATCAATTTGAACTTGTTTAGGCATCAAGGGTGTTAGGATGATCTTCTTTCCTCCATGGTTGAACGAATACTGATTGGTAAAACAATCATGAATGGTTCTCCTATCATATTGCCATGGTCTTCCAATGAGTAAATGGCTAGCATGCATAGGAACAACATCGCACATAACCTCATCCTTGAACTTACCAATTGAGAAAGGAACCATCACCTGTTTGTTGATATTAAGTTCTCCTCGTTCATTTAGCCATTGTAATTTGTAGGGATTTAGATGCTTCAACATTTTTAATCCCAATTTCTCCACCATAATGGTGCTTGCCACATTGGTATAACTTCCACCGTCTATGATCATGAAACACACCTTTTTATCCACATGGCAGCGGGTATGAAAGATGTTTTCCCGTTGTGCATTGTCCTCTACAACTTGAGCACTTAGACTTCTTTTGACCACTAGGGCTTCACCTTCGACCAGAGTACCAATTTCGGTTTCTTCCTCAACTTCTGTTGGTGGTGGCGACGCTTCTTGTTCTTCCTCATGGTCAGATTCAATCCCACAATTTCCAAGTAGTAACATGTTGTTTCGGTTGGGACATTATGTGGATACATGCCCCCTCCCAAGACATTTAAAACAACAGATGTCTCTTGATTGTTCAGGAATCTCTTTTCTTCGATTATCTTTACCGAGTTAGGAAGCATTTAATGATTTGGCCTTTTCCTTGATAGGAGTAGGAGTAGACTTCTTCAAATTGTTAGGACTCTATCTTGAAGGCATGGTGGTACGAGAAATAGATATTCTCTGCAATTGTCTCTCCATTTTCATAGCCATTTGCATAATTTCATCAATTTCTATGAAATAGTACAACTCTAGTCTGTTGGCAATCTCGGGATTGAGTCCGGCAAGAAATTTGGCCATGGTTACTTCACGATCCTCCTCAATATTAACCTAGATCATTGCCACTTCCATTTCCTTATAATAATCCTCTACACTCCGTTGGCCTTGTTTCAGGTTCTGCAATTTTTGAAACATGTCTAGGTGATAATGAGTAGGAATGAAACATTTACGCATTATACCTTTCATCTCGAGCCATGTTAAGATTTGTCTCTCTTCATTCCTCCTTTGGGTAATAGTCAGTTGATCCCACTATATCAAAGCATAATCGACAAACTCCATGGCTTCCAATCTCACTTTCTTGAGTTCGGAATAATTGTGGCAACTAAAAACATGTTCCACCTTGCTTTCCCATTCTAGATAGGCTTCAGGATCAGTTTTCCCTTGGAATTGAGGAACTTTGATTTTGATGTTGCTCATATTATCATCAACATTGGCACGCCTGGGTCCTTGTATCAATGTTGTTTCTTCATCATCATAAGGATATGGGACATCATTTTCTGGAAGAGGTTATTGCCTCCGAGGAGTATCATTGTTCCGAGTTGGTGGTTGATCTTGTCTTTGGTCTAATTTTGATGACTCTTGGTCTAAAAATATACGGTAAATCAGATATCAAATAACAAATATTCATAAAATCAGTTATCGTCTCGTAAAAATATTCATTATCATTAGAAAACTAAAAAATTCATATGAATAGGTTAAAACATATATGTAACACCATGAGAAAACACACATGTAAAGGCCTGAGTAGTCTGATAGGAAAACTACTATTGAGTATGCCGATGACTATCAGCGGCAGTGCTAGATCCTACGAGTCGAAAAATCTATATCAGAATCCTAATATGAATAATAATAACCTCTATTTAAACAATTTACAGAAACCTATGAGTAACTCTCAAAGAACACGGATCGAACGGATCTAACAGATGAGAAGCACTGGATCTAATCGACCCTCGATCAGGTGAAACACGAGTACCTTCATAAAAATATTTTCTCGAATACATTCCATAGCCAAATCTCAAATAAACAAGCAAAAATGCTAAAAATACTAAGCATTTTTAGACCAACGGGCTTGATTGAGGGTTTTTGGGTCAGAATTTGATAAAATAGATCACAAATTTGGACTCAAGACATCGAAAAACATCAAGATGGAGGTTTTTAAAAAAAGTCAATACCGATTAATGGTCAACAGTCAATGAGTGACCAATTCGATTCGGGTTGGACTGGGTCAAAAAAGAGGGTAGGTGGGTCAAATCGGGTCAGCCCATTTCTAGAAAGTCACTATGCGGTGGGACTTCCCCATATGCAACGGTGGCACGTGGGCCTCGTCCAGGGTCTTCAGGGGTTGGAAATATTGTAAAAAAATCTAAAAATTATTTTCAAACATTTTAAGGTGCTTACCAACCTCGGTGCATAATGGTGAATTACGGAGAGCTCAATTAGATAACGTCGGGAACTTTATCTTCCTCACCCCTCACATGCCGATGGCAGCAAAGACATGATGGACACCAATGGACTCGAGATGGTGCAAGGAACACGACGATGAAATGTCGATTAAAGATTTCCTACTAAAAGATGAAAAGTTGAAAAGAGAGAATGAAGTTTCCAAAAGAGGAAACTTTCTAAATTTTGGGGTTATTTATTCCCTAAAAAGGAAAAAGGTACAATTATGCCATAGGACCTCTAGTTTTTATACTTTCTAAATTTGGATTTGAATTTTATAAAATTTCACTTTGGTCCCCGAATTTAGTTAAAATTTCAATTTAGTTCTTAGAAAAAATTTAAGAAAATTTTAGGCCCTAAGTTGGGCCTTAACAAATTTTTTATGTTAATCCAAAATGGTGAATTTTTTTGACTAAATTATAATTTTCAATAAAAATTGCATGGACAAAGGTGGAAAGTGGATTTTTATTTGTTCAACTTTGAATTTGGAATATTAAAATGGAAGATATTTCAAAGCAAAGTTGAAATTATCATGTTTCATTAAGGGAAAAATGATAATTTTACATTAATTGAATTTTAAATTCATTTATATTAGATAAAGCCAAGTGTAATATGATATTAATTGGGAAAAAAAAACCTCTGAAATTTGCAGCATCTTCTAGCTCTAAAACATGAACCACCATAGCTAGGCAAGAATTTTTTTTTTCATTTTTAAGCTTTTTCGATTGCTTTTTTTATTAGGCTATTAGATAGAGAATTAATCTACTTGAAATCTCTATCATATGGTATAAATCGTTCATGGAAAACATGTTTGGATGATGATGTTCATGATTATGGTTTATGAAGAACATGTTTGATTTTGAGGAATTAAAGGATGATTTTTATGTTATTATTGTTCTAGATTAATTTCAAATCCTTTAGCATGCTTAAAATCAAGTAGAAATGCTTATAATCAATTTGGTCAAGTTAGGGTTTATGGAAATTGGTTGAAATTGGATTTAATTTGATGTTATGATAATTGAAATTGCATGAATTTGATCATAGGAGATTGAATTCATGCTTGAAATTGAATGAGAATCAAGTCCTAATATACTAATTATATTCGGCCATAGGGGAATAAATTGAGGGAAAATGTTGAAAAATTTTCTACGGTCTAGAATTAATATCAGAAGTGTTCTATATGATTTGGAGATCAGTTTGGAACCTTGAGATAATAAAAGGGCTAATGTATAAGTTTTAATAATTATAGGATATTATTGCATAAATGTGATAATTGGAGTGTTCAATGTTGAATTTTAGTAATTGGAATGCTGGAATTTTAAGTTAAATAAGAAATTTCAGATCAAAGTGCAAATTTGGATAAATTTAGTGATGGAATTTGAATAGTCCCAAAAGTTGGGACATAATTGAGAATTTTCAAATGTGATGGTATTAGTTTAATATGAAATTTCAATTCTTCAAATTTATATTAGCATGTTGATTTTAAGTTTAAATATTGGATCTGGAATCGAATTGCAAGATTATTAAAGAGGCTGGTTGAATTCTAAAGTTCTAAGTAAATAGATGATGAAATTGGAGGTTTTTGAAGGTTAAAGTATTGAATTGAGTATATATTTAAGTTGCTAGAAATTTTAGTAATTAATGTGCAATGATCATAATGGTGAATGATCATTATGAATTTAATGGAAAAGTTTAGGTGAATTGTAGAAAGAATTCATAATTAGTGGCTTGATTGTGCAATTGGAAAAAGTTTAATAGTTGATGACGTAAATAAATATTTATGGATTCGAATGAAAATGTAATACCCTAAATTTTTGGATAGTGACAAAAATGTAAATTTTGAAAGTTTGATGGTCAAAGAAGAGAATAGGGAAAACTTTAAGGACCAAAGTAGTAATTTTTCTCAATAAGAATTTTGTTCCATAAATGGATTTGGTTAATGACCAAAATACAAATTTTGAAAGTTTAGTAACCAAAGTATAAACTTTGGAAAAGTTTAGGGACGAAAATGGTATTTTTTAAAAAAGTTATATTTTGGCCTCTTAAATAAATAGTTTATCTCATGAGTAACATTTATGCGAGAATCGGAATTTTAATACGGGTTTTGTATTAAAAGTTATAATGCAATGAAGTTTGAGGAAAAAATCGATAAATCAGATTGAATAAAAATTTCAGGAAAAATCTAAAGGATGATAATTTAGACCTAAAAATATTATTTCCACATTTTAAAATATTGAAAAATATTATAAATCTTTGGATTTTAGGATTTAATTCAATTTTTATTATGGATCGTTTGATTAAAGTGGCAAGATTGTAATTTTTGGAAAAAGGCAAGGGTAAATTAGGAAAGTAAGGTTTTGTTTGTCCATATTTGACTTTGAGAAGATGATAAGGTTGAAGTGTCTTGGTTAGATGGTAAATATGATGTTTCATTAAGGGTAAAGTAGTATTTTCCTAATTTAATAGATTTCATATTCATTAAAGTTAAATTAAAGATAAATTTAGCATGAATTTATCTAAATTTCATGCCAAATTGTTACCATCTTCTCCAAGTTTTCCATGAGCTTCCAAAGGCAAGAGAAATTTTGGTTTCCATTTTTGAGCTATTTTATTTGAATTTAAGTTATGTCGTGGAATAGAAAAATGATATATTCGAAAAACTCTATCTTTTGGTACCAATTATGCTTGCTCAACTTGCTTGATTTCAAAAATCCCTAAATCTTAGGGTTTGTGTTCACATTAGGTTTCTTGAAATTGATGATAAATTTTGATGATTTAGAGGTTGTGGATTCATTTTCAAGCTTGATTTATGGCTAGAACATGTTCAAACTTCCTATAAATTATTCTATAATTTTCGTCCAAAAGAGGAAATTGTAGAACTTTGTGTTTTGATGAGATTTGATCAGGGATTTGATTATAGAGATGTTGTAAAGTTGTTTGGAAGTTGATTTTATAAAAGTTATTAATGGTTGTGGAATTGTGTTAGTATGACACTAACATATAGTTTGAATATTTTATTTTATTGTATGGATCGTCAGACCACGATAAATCTAGTGATTCGAGTAATTCAAAAGGGAATTAAAAATGCGTCATTGAGAAGATCATTGTAGAGAAGATTCGATAGCGAGGAAAAGGTGAGTATATATTTAATTTATATTTATGTTATTTAAGCAACATTGGATTGTGATTCATGCATATATGTTCATTTGGTAATCTAATAGAATTTTGGAATAAGCTAAGCATGCTAACTAAGGAAAGCTGCATAGAAATTATGATTCAAATAGTAAATTTAGAAAACCACCATAAGTTATATAGAATTTATTAGAGGATGATCACTATATCGTTGGATTCATATATCACTCTAGTTTTTTTTTAAAATAAAAAGATACCGATTTCAAGGATTATACAAAAAATATGAATTTTTAATTAAGGATAGGTTAGAAAACAAGGCAGCAAATTTTGCTCGAAATAGCTTCTGTAAGTTATATTTGAAAATTCACTATAAATTATAAAAATTGAACTAGAAGGATTGCTTTATATGGTTAGATTTGTGTTTGATTCTAGTTTCCAGTGGTACAAGAAAAATAATTTTGAAGTATCTATATTATTATAGAATAATATTTCTTTGAAGGTAGTGTAAACTGCTATAGTATGAAATTTCGATTGACTTTGTAGTTGAAATAATCGAAATAAAAGGATTAAACCTAAAGCTTAGTAAGACTTATATTTTTATTTATAAGTAAAGTATTAAAATGAATACAATTAGTTTATTTAATTAATTTGATTGAGGATGAAATGTGATAAGACAAACTCGTATTATTTTAAAGTATGTTTTCTATTTTAAATATGAATTATTTATATAATGTTTGTATAAAGTTTTAAGGATGATTTAAGGTATGAACTGAACAAGTTTATGTTTTACGATGATGACTTAAAATATTTATGATTTTGAAAGGTTGATTCTTAAATGATTATGATATGATTTTAAAGCCCATTGTATCTCGCATTGAGAGTCATAGGTACATTTGGCATCCCACTAAGTTGAGTACTTTCAAGTTAAGTTATGGTACATTCGTGTACATCATGTATTTCACCGTTGGTGGTTATGTTATGATTTGCACTTGAAGTGCATCTTATGATATGTTATGATAGGCACCATGATGTGCCTACTGTGCACCTTATGTTCTATTCACGTACCTTGTATTCTCTTGAATATGCATTGGGTTATGAAAATAAAATATGACAGTGAATGTGAAAGTTATTACAAGTATATGAAAGAAAAGAATGTGAAAATGAAATGAAAGTTTTGAAATATGTATGAATGAAAAGAATAAGAAGTGTTCATTATTTTTAATGTTGACTTACATGATTTTTGATAAAAATCATGAGATAATGATTTTTAGGTTTTCAAGAGGAAAACAACTTGAATAACTAGGCCTGGAAGTTTTATTTTTTTAAAAAATTACAGTTTTATGTTTATACTACTTTATGATATTTATGTTTTGTCTCTCCTTAGCTTTATTAATACCTCGCTAAGTTTTACTTAGCACGTGATAATTTTCATGCGTATGTTCGAATAGAGAAAGGAACGTGAAGTGAGGAGCCTCTTGAGAATATTTCCAGAAAAATCATACCTAATATCAGTATCAGTAAGACATCATATCTTTGATCTATTAGTGGCATGTTTATTATATATGTATGTTGCTTATCGATTTTGTTTTAAATAGTCTATAATAGTAAACTAAGACCATTTATTTTTGGTTAGTCTAAATATATCCAAATTTATGAATGAATAGTATATAGATATATTTGTGTTTTTAAAATGTTTTTCTAATTAATAAATATTTAAGTAGGTTTTAAATATTTTATGAAACAACACTAAACTACCTAAGTGTTACTTAAAACTGGATTCGTTTTGAATGATTAAATATTAATTTATAATTTTACACGATTGATGAAATAGTTTAAAGGTGAAAACGGAAGATTTTTGAAATGAAACAAATTTTTAAGTGTCTATCATCGATCAATGTATGTAATGATAATGTAACATATTTAACTCGTATCCTGAGACATATATGGGTTATGGGTGTTACAGTGATCGGCAATGATGATAGCGAGTGGTGGTAGTGAATGAGACTTTGGTAAAATTTAGGGGTTAAATTGACATTTTATATAAAGTTTATGGTCAATTTAATATTCTATCTAAAATTAAAAAGTAAACTTAAAAGTTAACCTCTTTTGACTAGCATGTTGTATCATCAAACTAACACGAATTAACGACTCTATGATCAAAATATAACAACCAATAATATTAGTGACCCAAATTTAATAAGTTGATAATGTAAGTAACCAAAATCTAAAATATCAATAACATAAATAATTAAATAAGTTTTTTAAATTTAATAAGCATAAATGTACAAATATAAAAGAAAAGTGACCATTCCAATAGTTTATCCATATTTCTTATTAAAAAGCCATGTCCAAGTTCATTATGCTAAACTTAAACCTAAAATATTCTTGAATTTACGATAATGTATAAGGAAAGATAAACTAATATAAAGCTAAAAAAGGGCAAATTAGGGCATGCCCAAAAATTTGATAAGAATATTAACAGTATAGGTTGGGTGTGACCAAAAATATTAACTTATTTATAATAGTTTAGGTTGCAAACATGAAAACATATTTAAAAATTACATAACCTCAAAACTTTATATTATCAATAAGCATCAATACTTATATAAATATTGGTACTTTCAAATTAAAAAAATAAAACAAAATGTTTTAAATTAACAAATTTTTGGACAAATATTGATACTCATGGAGAAGTATCAATGTAATAATCTCACTTTTAATAAAAGAAAAATTGAAAATTGAAATTAATTTAATGAAATTTGGGGACCAAAATGCAAGTTTCTAGAATTTATAGGTAGTTTTAGAAGATGTAGTAAATTCAAGGACTTGAACTCGAATTATTCCATTTTATGTCATCAGAGAAAAAAAATAAAGAAATCAGTTAGGTGGCTGGGGGATTCAAAACCTGACCACCGATATGGTCACCCATACCCTAACATTAAGGCTAGGGTACTATTTGAGATAATTTTAATAAATATATATTATATTAGGTCAAACTGGGTTAACCCCAAAATCCCAAAAAAACCCCAATGCCTAACCCCTAAATTTCTTCCCCACCGGCCCTATTAATATAAAAATATCTACCGCAGTCTAGCCATCCCAACTTACTCCACCACCCCTTTGAATTCGTCGTCGTCCGACGAACAAAATCCCCTAAACCCCTCATCCAAAATCAATGTCATTTGTCGTAAAACTTGCTACGAAGCATCATTCGATAACCCCAAATTCCATGTGATTTCTACTCAATTCTGGCCGATCTAGGCATTGTCTCACCTCATCACCGCTGTGGTTGTGTTTGCTTTCCCCGGGCATTCGTAACCCAACTCGTGGGTTGTTGTTTAGTTGTCATTTTCTCCATCGACGGTGTAGGTAAGTTTTGAATAAAACTTCGGTGACCTAGGTAAAGTTTGTAGAGATTTTGGGGTCAATATTGGTCAATTGGTGTGTGTTGATGAATGAGGAGTAATCGACTGATAAAAATAAGCCCCGTCGTCGCCGCACGCGTTGCGACGTACTGGATATACACGTGAGGTTTTCTAGCTGGTTTAGGAAGCTTTTGGAACCGATCCAGTTAACTCAGACTGAGTCAACTCACTTGAGTCAACTCAAACCTAGGCAACTTGTCTGAGTCAACCTGTTGACTTTGACCTATTGACTTTGACCATTGTCTTTGACAAAAATAGTCAAAGTTTTCAAAAGTTATATTTTATGTTTTTTGACGTCTTGAGTCTGAATCTGAAGTCTATTTTTCCAAATTCAAATAAGAAAGCATGTAAATTGAACGTCAAACCCAAACATACATATGTACTTAAATATTTTATTTAAGGATAATTAAATTAGGGTTAGAGACTTATCGAATATTATTGTTTTAAAATACATGAGACTCTCTCGATCGCTCGACAGCCAGACACAGTTTCTCTTGATCAATTAGACCTCGTGACCCAGTAGTCACTCATATAACCCACAAATCATATGATTACGTCGATTAAATTTGTTACTCCGGTGGTAACCTAGTTTTACTATGAATTAGGTTCGAGCACTATTGCAGAGCGTGGCGAGGCTAGTGCTCAGTAGATTGAATGTCTAATTCCATTTTGTGAGGTGTGTTTTCTATGTACTACATGATCGTTTTACCTGCTTTGAAATATGTTTCACAGAAATTATGATTTACTGATTTACTGGTTGATGGCTTATGGACTATGGTTGAATGATATATGTTATCTAATTATTTGTTTTCACTAGAATTATGATTACGCTGATTACGGATTATGGAATTTATTGCTTAATATGTGAACTATTTTATTGAGATATTGATTTAGGTAGCATACTGGAGTATGGAGGTTCAACTCTAATCTAGTTGGTAAATCCTTACGGACCTTAGGTGAGACTTGGGTAGGCTCTGAGGCCCCAAGATGCTCCCTTAGGTTGGCTCCTTATACCCAATGGGAGCCCAATGGATGCAGTTATGGGGAACTGTATATTGTAACATCCCAAAGACCAGGCTAGTAACCAAAGTGTAAAATGATAAAACTTTGTTTCTAATTTAAAATATTGAAAAGTTTAGGGATTTATTTGGAAATTATTGGAGTAGGATTGATTAGTAAAGATGGAAGGATCGAAGGGCATATTGGTCTTTTGGCAAATAATGAATTTAAAATTCTTAATGGGGTTTATATCTCCACGTGGAGAAGAGTTGGAGGAAATCTAGAATTTTCTACCTCTTTCTTCATCATTTCTTTCTCTTCTCTATGTGAGTGCTTGAATAAGGTAAGGATTCTTGCAGTTGATTATTTCTTATAATTTATGAGTAGTTTTGACTCTTGGAGTATTAAAAAAGCTTAAGGAAGCTTTAAGAAAAGTAGAAACTAGATTTGCAAGATATGAGAGATTTTGTATAAAGGGTTTTTAAATGAATTGATGATAAAAGGTTAATAAATGGATTTTGAAGTCATATTTGACTTTTCATAAGATGAAACAAGGTAGCTAAAGTATTATATATGGATTTAAGACATTTTGAATATTTGGTATAATTTTTGGGTTTAAGTGTTCTAGTTTGATATTGGATGTTAAGATGAGTTAAGGTGGGATAAGTTGATTTTAATAAGTGTAGTTTAGTTTAAAGGTTTTAAAGAAGAGTAATATGAGAAATTTAGTTGAGTTTGGTTGATTTTTGAGTTAAATGAGTAAGTTTTGGGTAAGGGTTATTAGTACTGTAAGAACAGTTTCGATACTTCAGAGTAAAAATATGTGATATTTGGGTTGAAGAACAATATCTATACCAAAAAGTAAATTGTATGAAATCCTTTAATCAATATCGATATCGAATGTGTAGTATTGATACCAAGGGGTATCGATACCAGTAATCAAGTATCAGTACCTTTTTGAGAGATGGAATTCCATAATCGAATTAAGGTATCGATACTGAAGTATAGTATCGATACCATGGTGTAGAAGTATCGGTATTGTACCTAGGGTATCAATACTATTCAAAGTGAAATAGTGATTTAAGTGTTTGGTTTAGCTCAAGTTATTGGTGATTGATTTATAGTATTATGAATTTCGATATTTATTTAGACCGTATATTTGTGTAGATATTAATCGAAAGCAAGATCCGGACGATTCAACCGATCTAGGTTGCTAAGTTCTTATCTTTGACTAAGTGAGGCTAAGGTGAGTGCATATTAATATGTGTATGGTGTTTATAGAAATGAGACTTGCGATGAGTTTGTTTCTAATGTTTTAATTGCATGACTCTAGGAATACAAGCATATTGTATATATGGTTTCTGTGTGTACATGAATACTTTTTTATGTGTTATATGCATTGTTATTCATGAACTATGTGTTACATGTTATCTTATGTGATAATGATCTATGGGAATATATGATAACAAGGTATAAGTTATATGATATGAGAATACATGTCCGCATAGTAACCTATGTGAATTGATATAAATGACTTATGTGGATAGATGAAAAAGTGAGATAAGCTCAATAACATTAACCTATGTGATTACATGAGAAATGATATAAGCTATGTGACTATGAGCTATGTGAGTACATGTCTATGTGATGATATATGTGACTATGTGAACATATGATATAATTTATGTGATACAGAACTATGTGAATAATTGAAAATGTGAAATGTATAAAACGTAAATCCCATAAGTATGTGTTATGAGGGCTAAGGGTTGAATTGGTATGTCAAGAGTCGAGGGTTCACGAGGTTCTTCGGGACATTTCTACGTAGTCCTTTGGGACATTTCTACACAGTCTTTTTGGGAAATCTATGTGCTCCTTCGAGACATTCCATGTTGCACTTTGGTACAATTTATACGAGCTATGGTGATAGCATTTGTGCACAACCTCAATGCACTCATATACCTTAAGTTCTCATAAGTGTAACATGAGCTATTAAAAGAGATAACATAAATAAAAAATGTGTGTTGCTTTTTGAAATGTATTATATGATGTGCTGCGAATGTTAAGTACAAGATTATATGTTTTAAATGTTTAATGGTTTTGTATAGTGACAATGATAATGATATTGATGATGATGATGATGGTGATAATGATATATGTATATATATGTGCACTTATGGTTTTGTTACATGGTATGTGTTATTGTTTCTTTATATGATTATATGAAATGTTTAGAATACGATTAAGTGATGAGATGTTTTATTATATATTTTATATGCCTCACTAAGTCAAGGACTTAGCGTGTGAATGATTTTTCACACGTAGGTTCAAAGAAGTTGGAAGATCGAGATTAGTTCGAGTCAAGACAACATAGTTCTACTGAAGATCACATCAGAATTGATTAAAGTTGTATGTTCTGGTGTATATGTTACTTTATTGGCATGCAAATGAAAGTTTAAATCGAAAAGCCTCTAATCGAATTTTGTAAACATACTTGAATTTATTAATGTAAATTATTAAGTTTTATATTTAGTTTGAGTATGAATTTCTCCAGTATTTTGATATGATATAGTGTACAAATTTTTAGGAGTAAATGTTTTAAAAAGTCATTGTGACACCTCAGAATCGTATCCGAGTCGGATACGAGTTGGGGTGTTACATTTAATGGTATCAGAGCTAAGGTTTAGCCGATTCTTTGCGTAAACTTAAGTTAAATGAGTTTTAAAAAATATGCATGCCAACAAAAAGTGAAAAACTTCTGATCTGTTAAAGTAATGAATATGCTTTCTTACTAATAGAGTTATATGGTTCTGTTTATTAGATGTCTGACCAGGAGAGCTCCCGATGTGATGGGAGAAATGATAGACCTGAAGGTAGTAGCAATTCACCGGCCTTGGCCAGACATGGTGAAAAGCGAACACCTCCGGTAGTACCTGTACTAGATCAGGGTTGTTTTTTAGGATATTGAATGATATTCTGATGTGTTTTCAATCTCCTGCTCCCTCAACTCCTAGAATAAATGTAGAAAAAGAGTTAAAAGGTTTAGAATCACCCGAGTTCAAAGGTAAAGCTAAGGAAGGTCATGTTGCTATGGACCTTTGGTTAAATGATGTGAAGATAATGCTAGAGGGTCTCCACTGTTCTGAATTGGAAAAGTTAGATTGAGTAGTTTCGTTGCTTCACGGACAAGCTAGGGTATGGTGGAAAAATGTCACCATAAGATTGTCAAGTGATCAAGTGTCGTAGTCATTGTTTTTAGAAGAGTTCAAGAATAAGTATATTGGTGATCAGTTAATTAGTCAAATAAAACAAGAATTCTTGAACTTGAAGTAAGGGAACTACACTGTGTATGAGTATAAATGTGAGTTTAATAAGCTAAGTAGATTTGTTGTTGAGTTAATTTCAACTGAGAAGGATATATGTGAATGGTTTGTGGAGGGATGGCGCCCTAGATCAAAATATTTGTTCTTAGCTTCGAATCTGTCCTCTTTTCAAGAAGAGGTTAATCGTGCTAAATCTCTAGAGAGAGCTAAGAATGAGAGGTATGAAGAACAAAAATCTCAGATGATTAATAGAGCTGGTGTTTCATCAAGTTCAACGCCATTAAAGAGAAGTAGAGATTCTGATTTTCAACCTTATATTAAGTCAGAATCAACTGCATCTTCTGTTAAAAGTTCAAATTTAAGTCAATCTAGGCAATTTTCGCATTGTGGAAAGAATCATACAGGAGTATGTTGAGTAATCTCTAGAGCCTGCTTTAGATGTGGTGACATCGGACATTTTATTCGAGATTGTCCCTTTATGCTAGATGATACTTCACAAATTGAGCGATCTGCTACGGTATCTCAGAGAGGTAGAGGCAAAGGTCGAGGAAGAAATCAGTTTGAGTCATCCACTCAGCATAAGATGCGTTCAACAGCTCGGGTTTATAATATAAGAACTAATGAAGATGACGATGATCCAGATATCATTACAAGTATTTTTTTCAATTATGTGGTAAATTAATTTTGGTTTTGATAGATCCAGGATCAACATATTGATATAATAGTAGCAAATTAGTGAAAGAATTTAAAATTTTGATTTGAAGAAATAAGTAACGATGTGATAGGAATAAAACCATTAGGGTATTATTCTCGAGTAAATAAGTGTATCGAAGTTGTTTGAGGTGCAAGAAACTTATTCTGAAAAACATGTAAGGAAATAAGATGGTTATTAATAAGTAATAGTATAGAATAAGGTTTTGCGCAAATAGTGTCGACTATCAAGGTTATTTGTATGGTAAGTCAAATGAGGATTGTATAAGAGTAAAGGTTTTGCTTATGTTGCAAGTAATTAGAGGATGCTGAAAGAAATCAATTGAATTATGATCTTCAATTAATAATGATTAGGGTTATCGTGTTGATAGATCACTATTATATACATGGTGAATGATGTTATACTGAGTTCTAAAGGTCAATAGTAGGTATAGAATTGAAAGAATGGAAAGTCAGATAATTGATTGAATTGCGGGGAGATTGAAGACAAGTTTATTAATACAATTACGAAAAGTTATAGTAGTGAAAGCAACCTATTAACGTGAGAGTGATATATGTAGATGATTTCTCCATCCTTTTGTTCAATGAAAATTCGAGGACGAATTTTCTTAAAGAGAGATTTGTAGCATCCCAAAGACCGAGCTAGTGACCAAAGTGTAAGATGTTAAAACTTTGTTTCTAATTTTGAAAAATTTGAAAAGTTTAGGGATTTAATTGGAAATTATTGGGGTATGATTGATTAGTAAAGATAGAAGAATAGAATGGCATATTGGACTTTTGGAAAATAATAAATTTAAAATTCTTAATGGGGTTTATATCTCCATGGAGAATAGTTGGACGAAATCTAGAATTTCCTCCTTATTTCGTCATCATTTCTTCCTCCTCTCTACGTGGTGCTTGGCTAAGGTAAGGATTATTCCAGTTGATTATTTCTTATAATTTATGAGTAGTTGTGACTCTTGGAGTATTAAGAAAGCTTAAGGAAGCTTTAAGAGAAGTAGAAACCAATAGATATAAGAGATTTTGTATAAAGAGTTTTTAAGTGAATTGATGAGAAAATGCTAATAAATGGATTTTGAAGTCATATTTGACTTGTCTTAAGATGAAATAAAGAAGCTAAAGTATTAGATATAGATTTAAGACATTTTAAATATTTGGTATGATTTTTGGGCTTAAGTGTTGTAGTTAGATATTAGATGTGAAAATGAGTTAAAATGAGATAAGTTGATATGAATAAGTGTAGATTAGTTTAAAGGTTTTAAAGAAGAGTAATATGAGAAATTTAGTTGAGTTAGGTTATTTTCGGGTTAAATGAGTAAGATTTTGGTAAGGGGTATCGGTACTGTAAGAACAATACCGATACTTCAGAGTAAAAATATGTAATATTTGTGTTTAGGTATCGATACTGGAAGAACATTATCGATACCATAAGGTAAATTATATGAAATCCTTTAATCAGTATCGATATCGAATGAGTATTATCGATACCAAGGGGTATTGATACCAGTGATCAAGTATCGATACCATTTTGAGAGATGGAATTCCAGAATCAAATTGGGGCATCGATACTGAAGTATAGATCGATACCATGGTGTAGAAGTATTTGTATTATATCTTGGGTACCGATACTATTCAAAGTGAAATAGTGATTTAAGTGTTTTGTTTAGCTCAAGTTATTGGTGATTGATTTATAGTATTATGAATTCCGATATTTATTTAGATTGTATATTTCTGTAGATATTGATCGAAATCAAGATTTGAACGATTCAAAGTTGTAAGATCGATCTAAGGTTCTAAGTGCTTAGCTTTAACTATGTGAGGCTAAGGTGAGTGCATATTAATATGTATATAGTGTTTATGGAAATGAAACTTGAAATGAGTCTATTTCCAGTGTTTTAATTGCATGATTCTAAGAATACAAGCATATTGTATATATGGTTTCTATGTGTACATGAATACATGTTTATGTGTTATATGCATTGTTATTCATGAACTATATGTTACATGTTATCTTATGTGATAATGATCTATGGCAATATATGATAACAAGGTATAAGTTTTATGAATTAGATCTATGTGAATACATATCTGCATGGTAATCTATGTGAATTGATGTAAATGACCTATGTGAATAAATAAAAAAGTGAGATAAGATCAATAATATTAACCTATGTTATTACATGAGAAATGATATAAGCTATGTGACTATGAGCTATGTGAGTACATGCCTATGTGATGATCTATGTGACTATGTGAACATGTGATATAATTTATGTGATATAAAACTATGTGAATAATTGAAAATGTGAAATGTGTAAAACATAAAGCCCATAAGTACTTGTTATGGCAGCTAAGGGTATAATTGGCATGCCAAGAGTCGAGGGTTCTACGTGGTTCTTCGAAACAATTCTACGTGTCCTTCAAGACATTTCTATGCGATCCTTAGGGACATCTATATGGTCCTTCGGGAAATTCTATGTGGCACTTTGGTGCAATTTATAGGAGCTGTGGTGACAAGATTTGTGCAAAACCTCAATGCATTCACATACCTTAAGTTCTCATAAGAATACCGTGCGCTATTAAAAGAGATAAAATAAATAAAAAATGTATTATATGATGTGCTACGAATGTTAAGTACAAGATTATATTTTTTAAATGTTTAATGGTTTTGTATAGTGACAATGATAATGATATCGATGATGCAAATTCTGATGATGATATATTTATATATATGTACACTTTTGCTTTTGTTCCATGGTATGTGTTATCGTTTCTTTATATGATTATATGAAATGTTTAGAATATGATTAAGTGATGAGATGTTTTATTATATATTTTATATGCCTCACTAAGTCAACGACTTAGCATGTAAATGATTTTTCACACGTAGGTTCAAAGAAATTGAAATATCGAGATTAGTTCGAGTCAAGACAACGTAGCTCTACTGAAGATCATATCAGAATTGATTTAAGTTGGATGTTCTGGTGTATATGTCATTTTTTTGGCATGCAAATGAAAGTTTAAATCGAAAAGGCTCTAATCGAATTTTTTAAACATACTTGATTTTATTAATGTAAATTATTAAGTTTTATATTTAATTTGAGTATGAATTTATCCATTATTTTGATATCAAATAGTGTACAAATTGTTAAGAGTAAATGTTTTGAAATGTCAATGTGACACCTCAGATTCGTATCCAGGTCAGATATGGGTTGGGGTGTTACATATATGGTGTACGGAAGGAGGGTAAACTATAAGTTTTAAAACTTAAACTTCATTATGATTTTTATGATATTTTACTGAACTATTACTTGATTATTTCACCATTATGATTTATTTGCACTGTTGGGACACACTGAACCCTAGCTCATTTTTCAAAATTTTTTACCTCTTTCAGATACTTTTGGACAGGAAACTCAAATCTGGCACTTGGACGATTGACACATTTATTGTAGTACATCTGATTGTAATGTTTTTATCTTTCAAGTTGATTTAATTTCGGTGACATGTGCCTTTATTTTGAAGTACTTATTTTATGGCATTTACAACTTGTTGTATTGGTATTCAAATTACCTTGATAAGCAATTATGACATGTTTTGTTTTACTTATTTATAGTTTTATAATTACGAGTTTGGTTTTTATCGTTATCTATTTTATTTTTATAGATTTTAATTGTAATTTTATAAATTACTGAATAACGTTTTTGAAAATGTTATAAGAACTTTTAATGAAATTCGTTAGACCTAGTCGTAACTCATAGGCTGGGTCTAGGGGGTTATATTTAATTGGTATAAGAGTTTTTTGTTTTTATACCTAAGATTGTGAATAAATTATACACTATTTTTGATAACATTTTACAAAAATTTCTGTAAGGCCATGTCACTCGTTTTTACAAGTAAATGTGTCCAGTACTGTAATGCCAATCTAACCCTAAGTTTACGTCTTGTAGTGAATTTGATATCCTTCTCAATGACTGCTAGATGAGGTCGAGCTGCTAGGTTTACTAACCCCGTAGATGATTCTAATTTAGACCCGCCATGTGCTCCTGACACTAGTTCTGAGCCAACAGAAGTATGTGCTAGATGAGACTCTCGGTATGCAATTTTTTTAGCTGATTCAGGGTACGGTCAGAGCTACTGATACCGTCCCTGAGGTCCCGATTACTCAGTCCCTGATTATTAATAGGGTCATGACTTTTGGAGGTCTGACTGGAGGAGCTCCTACCGATGTTGAATACTGGCTCCATGATATAGAAAGACGTATGGATCAGTTGGGTTTGGATCCAACAAATAGATATTTAGGAGTTGTTGTAATGTTAGATGGGAATGTGCACACCTTGTTGGAGTCAGTGGTGAGTAGTGTTCCCACTGATCGTTTGACATGGGATTTTCTTTAAGGAACACTTAGGAAGCATTTGTGGGAGAGCATTATCTGGTTGAGAGGTGATAGAAGTTACAATACTTGGTGTAGGGAGATATGTCAGTCTCTGAGTACGAGATGGAATTTTGAAAGTTGTTGAAGTATGGTGCTAGTCTGGTTCCCACTGAGAGAGATAGATGGCACAAGTTTTCTCTTGGATACAGATATGAGCTGTATAGGCAGGTTTTCACGCATAAGGATGAGATATTTCATGTTTTAGTGAGTAGAGTAAAGGATGCAGAGGAGGTCTTCCGGCCTGACCGAGTCTTCTACACATCTTGGGAAGAGGACTCGTACTTCGATCCCCCAGAGGAGAAATACCAGTTCAAGGCCTGCAACATCTCCACCCGTAACTATTAGTCGAGGTGGTTATTCGAGTATGCCTCATGTGTCTGTTTTAACTTTTGTAGAAATTGCAACATGGGAGAATGTTGTAAAAAGAGAGGCACCTATTTCCATTGTAGATCCAGTGTTTATTTCTATAGGGATTGTTAACAGCTTTTCTTGTCAGAGTGGAGAGCTACCCAGAATCTTGCAGGTTCTCAGACATCAGTTCATACCCCAACTAGAACTCATATTAATTGAAAGACTTCCAAATCAGTGTCTAGGGCAGTTAGTAGAACCTGATCCCAACCGAGCGGAGGGCTAGCAGTATCATAGGCTAAACAGCCAACTTTAGTGTATGCACCAAATGTCGAAATGACAAATATGAGCTTGAGGTTATTGCAAGTACATTTACAATTTATTATATTCTATATTTTGCATTAGTAGACAATGGCTACACCCACTCCTATGTATCTCGAGACCTTCAGATTCTGATTGAGGACACCACGAGTGCTGTTACGGTTATTAATCCAGTAGGACAGTTAGTGGTTATGAATAAGGTATTTTGGCATTGTTCTTTGGAGGTTCAAGGTGAAATTTTTCTTGCTGACCTTATGTAGCTTTCTTTAGAGGAGTTCAATTTAATTATGGTGTGGATTGGTAGAATGAACACAAGGCCAGTTTGGATTACGAGTACAAGAGAGTTACTTTGAAGACTTCTTGTGGTCAAATTGTTTTGTTAGTTGGTGAGCGTCGTGGCTATCTCTCCAATATAATTTGACATTGGTTGTCAATCGAATTATCCGAAAGGGATATGAGACTTTCATTACTGTATCTTAAACACGAAAGGCTCTTTTTCCAAGATTGAGCAGATTTGTACAGTCAGGGAGTTTCTCGATGTTCTTCCAGAGGAGTTGCAAGGGTTACCTCTTGATAGAGAGGTAGAGTTCGAGATTGAGACTTATCTCGAATCTGCACCAGTTTTCATGGTACCATATCGCATGGTCTTGAAGGAACTTAAGAATTTAAAGATTCAGTTGTAAGAATTACTTGATCAAGGTTTAATCAGACATAGTACATCACCATGGGGATCTCAAGTTCTGTTTGTGAAAAGGAATGATGAATCGCTTAGGCTATGCATCGATTACCGGAAGTTGAACAAGATGACGATTAAGAATAGGTACCCACTATCCAAGATTGATGACTTAATCAATTAATTGCGAGGAGATTTGTATTTTCTAAGATTGATCTTTGCTCCGGGTATTATCAGTTGAAGGTTAAGGGGTCAGATGTTGCAAAGACTATCATCTGCACTAGATATGGGCATTATGAGTTCTTGTTGATGTCTTTTCGTCTGAAAAATACTCCCATAACTTTTATAGACCTGATGAATTGTGTGTTACAGCCCTATTTAGATCAGTTTTTAGTAGTTTTCATTGATGATATTCTGGTATATTCTTGGATTGAGGTAGAGCATGATGAGCAATTGAGGATTATTCTACAAACACTGAGAGAGCATCATTTGTATGCTAAGTTGAGGAAGTGTGAATTTTGGCTTTGGGAGGTGTTATTCTTGAGCATATTATTTATGCTAAAGGTATCCAGGTCGATTCGAGCAAGATTGAGGCCATTGTGAGTTGGAAGTGACTCAATAATATGTCAGAGATTCTTAGTTTCTTGGGTTTAGTTGGGTATCGAGGGCTTTTGATCATTGCTGATCCTTTGACAAAATTATTGAGAAAGAATGTTTCATTCGACTGGGGTGAGGCACAACAGGAAAGTTTTGAGAAACTAAAGGTAGCTTTGACTCAAGCTCCAGTTTTGACTCAATCTAAGCCTGTAAAGGATTTTACGATGTATAGTGACACTTCACACTCTGGACTTAGCTATGTTCTAATGCAGGAGGAAAAGTAGTCGCTTATTCATCCCTTCAGCTACGAGCGCATGAGTGTAATTACCTTACCCATGTTTTGGAGTTGGCAGTAGTGATTTTTACTTTAAAGATCTGGAGACACTATCTGTATGGAGATAAGTGTTACATTTTTACGGATCATAAGAGTTTGAAGTATCTTCTGACCCAGAAGGAACTTAATATGAGGTAGTATCATTAGCTTGAGCTTCTGAAGGACTATGATTACATGATTGATTATCACCTAGGTAAAGCTAATGTTATTGCAAATACTTTGAGCGGGAAGGCTATAGCTGATTTGAGATCCACAATGGCCAGGATGAAGTTATATGACGATGGTGTTTTATTAGCATAATTACATGTCAAACCGACCTTGGTCGAGGAAATCAAGGCTAACAAACCTCTAGATAACTCCTTGCTCATCATTTCTTGAGCCAGTAGAGCAGGGGACAACCTTAGATTATCCTTTTGACCAGGATGGAGTCTTATGTTTCAAAGGTTGATATTGTGTGCCTGATGATGTAGAGCTAAGACAGGCTATTCTCAGTGAGGATCACAGTAGTTCATATGCTACATGCCTCAGTGGAAATAAAATGTCCCCAAATCTTAGAGAGAGATACCATTGGATCGACATGAAGAAGAACATCTCTGATTTTGTGGCTAGATGTTTTATTTTCAGCAAGTTAAGGAAGAACACCAACATCCATCAAGTCTGTTATAGCCTATCAAGACGAGTGGAAATGGGAGCATATTACTATGGATTTTGTTACTAGGTTGCCTTTAACCTCTTCGAAAAAGGATTCTGTCTAGGTGATTGTTGATAGACTTACAAAGTTAGCTAACTTCATTCATGTGCGAGTAAATTATTCGTTGGACAAGCTAGCTAGATTGTATATCTCATAGATCGTCATATTGTGTGGTGTTCTGCTATCTATCATTTTAAATCGAGATCCTAGATTTATTTTGAGTTTCTAGGAATCAGTGCATGATTCTTTGGGTACTAAACTAAAACTTAGTATAGCTTTCCTCCTACATACTGTTGGTCAATCTGAGTGAGTGATTCAGATCTTTGAAGATATGTTACAGAGCTATGTGATTGCTTTTCATGGTAGTTAGGAGAAATTTTTTCCGTAGGTTGAGTTTGCTGACAATAACAGCTACCAGGACAACATTCGTATGGCACCGTATGAAGCACTTTATGGGCGTAATTGTCGCACCCTGATTTGTTAGACTGAGTTGCACGATCGAAAGACTTTGGGACTTAAGTTAGTGCGTGAGACTGAGGACACTGTTAGATTGATCTATGACTGCCTGAAAGAGGCATTTGATAGGATGAAGTCTTATATCGACCAGAGAAGGAAAGACATCGAGTTCAAGGTTTGAGATCATGTCTTTTTAAATGTATCTCCATGGAAAAAGTATTGAGATTTAGGTGCAAAGATAAATTAAGTCTGAGATTTATTGGAGCATATCGTATCCTAAAGAGAGTAGGACCAGTTGTATATTAGCTCAAGTTGCCTCCCAAGCTCAGTCATATCCACGATGTCCTTCACGTGTCTATGTCGAGGCTCTATCGTCTAGACCCAAGCCACATCATTCAGTTAGAAGATGTTGAATTAAGGCCAGATCTATCCTATGAGGAAGACCTTGTGCAGATCTTGGATCGAGATGAGAGAGTACTGAAGAACAAGCATATTCTGATGGTAAAGGTTCAGCGGAGTATTCGTGGTCCTGCAAAAGCCACATGAGAGACAGAAGAATCCATAAAGACTCATTTTCTGCATCTGTTTACTCCAGGTCAATTTGAGGATAAAATTTCTTTTAGGGGAGTATTGTAATAACCCCACTTTTAAATAAAAGAAAAATTAAAAATTAAAAATTATTTAATGAAATTTGGGGACCAAAATACTAGTTTCTAGAATTTATAGGTTTTTTAGAAGATGTAGGAAATTTAGGGACTTAAACCCGAATTATCCCATTTTATGTTATCACAGAAAAAAATAAAGATATCAATTATTTGGCTTAGGGGATTCGAACCCCTTGACCAATGGTATGGTCACCCATACACTAACCATTTAGCCTAGGGTATTGTTTGAGATATTTTAATAAATATACAGTATATTATATCAAACTCGGTTAACACCAAAATATCCAAATTAGAAACCTTAATCCTTAACCCCCTAAATTTCTTCCTTACCATCCCTCTTCGCCTCAAAAATCCACCACCGTCCAACCGCCCCTCCTTACGTCACCACCCCTGTTTGGTTCATTATTGACCAACGAATAAAATCCCCCAAACCCCTCGTCCAAAATCGGCACCATTTGTCGTAAAACTCACCATGAAGCTTCAACAAAAAACCCTAGATTTCACGTGATTTCTACTCCATTTCGACCGATCAAGGCGTTATCTCACCTCACCACCACTGAGGTAGTGTTCCTCATCCCCGGGCATTCATCAACCTGAGGATCGTTGTTTTGTCATCGTTTTCTCCATCGTTGGTGTAGGTAAGTTTTGAATAAAACTTCGATGACCTAGGCGATAGTTTTATGAGAATTTGGGGTCAATATTGGTTAATTCATCATTGTTGATGACTGAGAACTAATCTGCTGGTAGAAGCTAGCCCCGTCACTGCTGCACGTGTTGTCACGCACTGGCAATGCACTTGGGGTCCTCTATCCGGTCTAGGAGGCTTCTAGAACATGTCTAGTCAGACCGAACTAGTCTGATTCAACTCGCATGAGTCAACCTAGAACGAGTCAAATCGTCTGAGTTAACTCATTTGAGTCAATTCGTCCGAGTCAACCGGTTGATTTTGATCGTTGACTTTGACGAAAAAAGTCAAAAATTTTAAAAAGTCTTATTTTATGTTTTTCGATGTACTGAGTCTAAATTCGAAGACGATTTTACCAAATTCAAACCCGAAAGCCTCTAAATTAACCATCAAACCCAAACATGCATATGTACTTAAGTATTTTATTTAAGGATAATTAAATTAGGGTTATTGACTGATCGGATATTGTTGTTTGAAAGTACATGAAACTCTCCTGATTTCTCGACAGCTCGACCCAGCTCTTCTCGATCAGTTTGACCTCGTGAGGTAGTAGTCACTCGTATGACCCGTAAATCTTATGATTACATAAATTAAATATGTTACTCTGCTAGTAACCCAGTTTTACTATGAATTAGGTTTGAGCACTGTTGAGATAATCGATCCACGAATATGGCCAAGAGGGGGGTGAATTGGCAATTAAAATTTTGATGGAAGCTTTTGTAGAAAATTGAAAGTAATTGCGCAGCGATTTAGAGTGGTTCGACTTTCTCAACCAAAGTCTACATCCACTACCTTAGGTATCCACACTAAGGATTTTCCACAAATTCACTAATTTGTCTTTCTTTTGAGGACAAAGAGTAACCTTACAAATCCCTCAAGAATTATACCCAAATTCTTAAGAACACTCTCTCCCAAAGAGAACAATACAAATTTTGTAAACTTTCAAGAAAATCCTCACAAGGTAAGATGTTTGCACAATTCTAGAACAAAGAAAGAACACTCATGAATAATACAATTGAGCAGAATAAGTGTTCTTGAAAGAAAAAATGAATATTGAATGAAATAGGCTTGAAAATGCTCAAACTTGAGGTTTGATGCTTTCTCTTTGATTCTTGTTGATTGTTGTTTTTTCTTGTTGATCAATAGATTCTAAGCTTGTTTAAATACTCATTGAATTGATTATGAACGTTGGGGATGATTAGTGGAGTCAATGGAGCCATTTTAGTGTGAAATCAATTAATAAAACGGTTTGGAGCGTGCGGGAATCGGTACCCCATCATAGGGAATCGATTCCCTAAGTGTAAAATTCAAATATTTTGACCGTTAAACAGGGTGGAATCGGTACCCCCTTGGGGGGAATCGATTCCCTCTTAGCATTCTGTTTTTCTCGGAGCTAAACCATTCAGGGGGAATCGGTTCCCTCTGGACAATCTGGAATTTTTGGCTTTGAAATGGATCGAAATACTTTGTAAAATTGTTTTGAAATAATTTTAAAATTAAAACTTAATTTTACACTTGAGTAAGGATTAAAAATGACTTTGAAGGATTTGGAGTAATATTTTGATATTCAAATAATTATATCGAATATAATTAGAAAATCTTTTGTAAAATTTTAAAATTCATTTAACTTAATTTGTTATATCGAAATATCAAAATGTTTTCAACAATCTCCCCCTTTTTGATATAACAAAATATTTTAGTAATTTTAAGATTTTGAAAAATTACTCCCCCTTACTTTAACACTATTCTCCCCCTTTTTGTTAAATCAAAAAGATTTTAAAACATTTTAAACACGGTTTTTGAAAGCATAGCTAGTTGATTAGAAATATAGCATAAGCTGCTATGATCAAAGATTAAGAAAAAGGTTAGCCATTAGTTTCATAATCCAATATTCATAATCAAATGTGAAATGGCATAATTGGTCATAATTATCTAACTGTAAATGATGCAATAACAAATAAATGTAACCAAACCAAATATAAGTTCAAACATCCATAAATCCAAACATATAAGCATCCAAAGTCAAAACAATCCACAAATTTAAGCATTCCAAAATATCCAAAATGTTTAAAATAATAAGTTCGGAGTTGTAACCAAGAGAACTAAAGCACGATAATAAATCAAGCATCCGTAGGAGGATCGGAAGGAGGAAAATGAGAGTGCATTGCGGCCATGTCATATGCGAGTGAATTAATACGTTCATTCATTGTTGCAATGTTCGCGCACATCTCCCAGAGAATCTCCAATTGTTTAGCTCCCATAGTGGTCAAATTGGATTCTATGGAAGTGAGGCGTGAATCCATGGATGCATACTGGAAATCAAACGTCTCCATAAAGGATTAAAAATATGGAGGCATTTGATCCTCTGGTTATGCTTGTTCCTCGTGCTGCTCTGGCTCATCGTCGGCTTCCGGAGGTTGCTCACGGGTACAAACCCAAAGACCAGTCTCTTCATTGATCTTTCATCCCGATTTAGTTAAAGAGAATAGGTTGATTTGGTTTTTTAGTGGAAAAGAGGAATCAAGACCAACTCTAAGCCGACTTTTTTAAACTGATTACTTAGAATACAACCGTAAACTAAATATGAACATAATTTCTTATTGGGAACAAGATTTATTGTTTCGACGAGTTCAGCAAAGATAATATTTGGAAAGTTGATTTTGAGATTATTTTGGACACAATGTAGCCAAAATAGATCTAAGACTCGAAGAGTAGAGTAACGGCCTTCGGATGGTCGAAACCACCAATAGATCATTAGATGAAGAAAACGGCAATGAAGATCTAAAACACTCGCACTATCCATTCGTTTATACTGAGATCCTACCGTAAGTTTTTCATTATCTAACCCTTCATTATCTAATCCTAATGCGGTGGCAATGTATTCTGAGTCGAGATGAAAGAATCATCCTAGAAGGTAAGATCGGATTCCTATGGTTGCAGTTTTATCCCGGTTTTGAATGCAAACGACATTAGAGAAGAAGATACGAATGAGTTAGTGGTAAACTATTGGTTCAAGCTCAAAGAGTTTATCAAATTTCCATTCTTGAAGGGTAGAAAGATGTTAAAAATTGATGTCTAACATGTTTTTATGAAAACAACATAATTGAATCAAAAACATCAATTAAAACAACAATTTTTGATTTTTTTTTGAAATTTAAAGATAGTTTTGAAAATTGAGTGGTTTGACGAAATTGGTTGTAAAATCATCATATAACCAATGCCTGATGTAATGTTCATCTTAGAACTAATCAAAACTAGTCCTAAGTTCAAAAATCAATGAAATAGAGGAGTTTGAAATATTACCTTGAAATTTTGGATTTTATGAGAATGTGATGTTGTTTGCAAGGATTAGAAGTTGAAGAACGATCTAATTCCGACTTGTATTTGATGATTTTGGCAAAAATGGAGATTTAGAGAGAAAGAGAGGATGAACGATGTTTAAGAAATAAGAGAGGGTTTTGATCTAAATGGTTCTTCTGGGCGTTTAATAACTAGAACCCGTGGGGGGTATCGATTCCCTCAAGGAGGGAATTGGTTCTCATTCAAATGGGGGAATCGGTTCCCCTTCAAGGGGGTATCGATTCCCTCTGCACCAAAATGCTAAAAATCTGATTTTAAACACTCAAAATGCTAAATTAATTTGCTCTAGTGGTATTGGCAACTCATATATTGAAAATTAATCATGTTCAATCAAACAATTTTATCTTTAAACTACAATTGAACATAAAATTAATTTTCTCTAAGAATCATAAACTCCCCCTAACTAATAGCAATGAATGCAATCAAAAATTATTATTATTATAAGTATTTTTCATTTATTCTTAAAAGTGCTCAAATTAATTTAAACACTAAGTAAAAATAGGTCAGTTAAACCTAATTCTCTCCTAAGTGTCCAAAATCTTTCTTTGTCTAAAGGTTTTGTAAAGATATCCGCTAATTGGTGCAAAGTATCAACAAATTCTAGAACTACATCTTTCTTAGCGACATGGTCTCTAATGAAGTGATGTCTAATTTCAATATGCTTAGTTCTAGAGTGTTAGATGGGATTTTTAGTGAGACAAATAGCACTAGTATTGTCATACTTGATAGGAATGGTACCTACTTTAATTCCATAATCAAAAAGTTGTTGTTTCATCCAAAAAACTTGTTCACAACAACTACCGGTTGAAATGTATTCCGCTTCAGAGGTAGATAATGCAAAATAATTTTGTTTCTTTGAAAACCAAGAAATCAGTATATTTCGAAGGAATTAGCAAGTATTGGAGGTGTTTTTCCTATCTAATTTGCAACCTCCATAATCCGCATCAGAGAAGGCATGCAAGCTAAAGATAGAGTCTCTAGGATACCAAAGTCCTAAACTAGGAGTGTCCTTAAGGTATCTAAAGATCCTCTTAACAGCTAGTAAATGTGATTCCTTAGGGCATGATTGAAATCTAGCACATAAGCAAACACTAAACATAATGTTCGGTCTACTTGCAATTAGATAAAGCAATGAGCCAATCATGGATATATATAATTTAACATACATACATTTACCTCCTTCATCTATGTCAAGCTTTGTTGATGAGCTCATTGGAGTGTCATGTGGTTTCCCATTTTCCAGTCCAAACTTCTTGAGCATATCTTTGATGTACTTAGCTTGATTGAAGAAGATGCCATCTTTTCTTTGCATGATTTGGAGTCCCAAGAAAAATAAGAGCTCCCCCATCATGCTCATCTAGAAATCTCATTGCAGTAGCTTAGAAATTCTTGGCAAAGAACATCATTAGTAGAACCAAATATTATATCATCAACATAAATTTGAACTACTAATAAATATTTACCTTTATGCTTTAAAAACAATGTAGTGTCAACCTTCCCTTTTGAATTTTTTTTTAATCAAAAAGTTTGACAATCTTTCATACCAATCTCTAGGAGCTTGTTTTAAACCATAAAGCACTTTTGTCAATTTAAGAACATGATTTGGAAATTTTGAATCTTCAAAACCATGAGGTTGTTCTACATACACTTCTTCTTTTATAAAACCATTTAAAAATACACTTTTAACATCCATTTGATATAATTTAAATTCATGAAAACATGAAAATGCTAATAACATTCTAATTGCTTCCATCCTAGCTACGGGAGCGTATGTTTCATCATAGTATATGCCCTCTTCTTGAGTATACCCTTGAGCAACATGTCTAGCCTTGTTTCTCACTATATTACTACTTTCATCAAGCTTATTCCTAAATACCCATCTTGTACCTACAATAGATTTATTACTTGGCCTTTCAACTAATGTTCATACTTTAACTCTCTCAAATTGATTTAACTCTTCTTGCATAGCCATAATCCAATGTTCATCATTTAATGTTTCTTTAATATTCTTAGGCTCTACGAATGAGATAAATGCAACATAATTACAAATATTTCTAAGAGAAGAATGAGTTGTTACCCCTTTGGATGGATCACATATTATTTCATCATCCTTGACATAGTTGTATTCTCTTGGGTAAGAGACTTCCCTTTCTTCAATGGTTGGATTCTTGAGAGGATCTTGAGTTTCCTCATCTTTCGTTTCTTCCTTTGATGATGGTTCTCCAATGTCATGTCAAATGTCATTTATATTTATAATGTCTACATCATCATTCACACAAGAATCCTTCCTCGAAAGGGGATTATCAAATAAAACAACATGTATAGACTCTTCTACAACTACAGTTCTTTTATTAAATACTCATAAGCTTTAGAATTTAAGGAATAACCCAGAAAAATTCCTTCATCACTTTTATCATCAAATTTGCCAAGATTGTCTTTACCGTTGTTTAAAACAAAAAATTTACATCCAAAAGGATGAAAATAGCTAATGTAATACCCCAAAAATTTAGACAATGACTAAAATGAAAATTTTAAAAGTTTGATGGTCAAAGTATAAAACTTGGGAAAAGCTTAGGGAATTAAGTGATAAATTTCCTAAAAAGATTTTTATTCCATAAATATATGGTTTACTCTTGAGATTAGAGTTTTATGGAAATCATATTGTTGGATTTGGAATTTAGTAAAGAAAGAGTTAAAGCCGGTAAGGAATCGGCAAATTCTGATCGAATCAGAATTTTACAAAAATTTGAAGGATCTTATAAAATGGTTGGAAATATTATTGTAATATTTTGGATCAGAGAAATTTGGTTTGGAATTGTGCAATTTTTTCAGATTAAACCGAAACTATGATATTTAGTGACTAAAACGCATGATTTGAAAATTCAAGGTGAATTTCGGAAGTCAAAGACAAAATAAATTATATTTGACTTTGTAATATCAGATGGCTTGGTTTTATGGTGAATAAGAATATTCATTAAGGGTGATTTGGTCTTTTCTCAAGTGAATGAATATTTTATTTTATTATAGTGGAATATAATTCAAACAAAGATGAAATGCACTCAAAATTTCATCTAAATTTGCTATCTTCTTCTCCAGCCAACGTGGGCTTCTTCAAAGGTAAGAGCAAAGCTTCAATTCTATTTTCAAGTCATTTCTTTAGGATTATGAGTATGATAAAATTAGAAAATGATTATTTGTGGAAAACGCTATCATTTGGTACCAATATTGCATGATAATCTTGCTTGATTCAAATATCCCCAAATCTGGAAATTTAGGTTTATACTATGGTTTTTGAAATTGATGATGATTATTGATGATTTTGAGGTATGACTTGATGAAGAACACAAGGATGAGGTTAAAGAAAAACAGTTTAGATTTTGAGAATTACAGTAGGTTCGAAAATTCACCAGCAAATATATAAAAATAATTTGGAGGTTAATTTTATATATTGTGTTCATATATGGATCTAGTTTTGTTTAAAACAAACGGGGATCAATTTCAAGTTGTATACACATATATATGAATTTTTAACTGAGGAAAGGTCAGAAAAGTCGGACAGCAGAATTCTGTACAAAACAGATTCTGTTGGTGAACTTTGAAAATTCACCATAAATTGTACATAATGAATTAGAAGGAGTTATTTATATGGATAGATTCGTATTCAAGTCTTGTTTTTAACGGAAGAAACGGAATTGAATTCCAGTGTTTATATCAATACAGAATAATGATTCTTTAAGGGTAGTATGAGTTGTCTGAATTCTGGAAAATTGATGGGTTATTGTATAAGTGTTGTATAATTGATGTACTATGCTGGAATTGTTGTTTGAGAATTGAAAAGAGTGTTAGATGTGAAATTGATTATTTTGGGAAGATTGAAATGATTGGTGATTTAAGTACAACAATTGCATAGTGGGGTACTTAAATGTATTTATGCTTTTGTAAAAGCATTTGAATGGAAATAATTTCAATGTTGGAATTATTGGTATTAAGAATTTAAGTGGTAAAATGGTGAAGACCATTTTGAGTAAATGGGAAAAGTTGGTTCCAATGTTATAAGGAATTATTAAGAGTTAAATATTTTGATAGATGATGAATTTCAAATATAGTATGGAGATATGATGGAATGTATTTATGTTAGTAAAATACTAACATATGGATTACTATGAATTTGTGATTTATACAGATTGTGATTGATTTATAATCGAATCAAATCAAATATAAAAGGGCTTATTGTGGACAATAGTGAGGCTCATATATTTTGAAAGATATAAAGTGTCAAGGTGAGTGCAATACATGCATGAAATTATACATGGATGTTTTATACATCATAAGAAGACTTGCGATAAGTCGACCTTGTTTATATCAGCATGATTTTATATCATTTTTTATAAATTGACATTGATATGTCAGAATATGAAATTAAAATGCATTGATCACTGATTTTTGCATATGTTTTTACCATGAATGTTATTTTGGGTATGAACTGCCCCATTGTTAAATATTGATAATATACTTTGCCATGGATAAATCAAATAAAATAGACTGTATGCCCAAGTCAGTTATTGAGGGATAGGGTATAGTTGGCATGCCATAGAGTCCAGCAGCAGGCTGCATATTCGGGAATACACTAAAGGATACCTAATGTATATGGTGGGCATGACCTTATGTGTCATATTCGGGACTGTACTTAAGGATACCTAGTACAGATGGTGGACACGACCTTATGTGTGATATTCGGGATAGCACTACGGTGCTTATATTTGACTCGTGTACCCAGGGTCCTCAGGGTTGAATATTGGGCTATAGGCTATGGTTTATGGTTTATTGCTTAATAAAAGGTAAGCATACAAATAAGCTTACGAGCTTTTGGAATAATGGCAAGTATATGGGTAAAATAAGCTTACGAGCTTATGGAATTTAAATGGTAAGTATTTTGGTAAAATAAGCTTACGAGCTTATGGAATAAATGGTAAGGGATTTTATATTATTTTGATCATGGTAAAAATGATTTTATGGAAACTCAATTTTTGACATTGAAAATCATGCATGAATTGTATTGCATTGTTAAATGTTTAAATTGCCTCACTAAGTTTATACTTAGTGTGTGATGATTTTCACGCGTAGGTAAAAAGCAAAGAATAAGAATAAAGAGTTCAGAACGACATCAAGCATTGAGAGGTATATTTCAATATCAGTAAGACATCCTATTATGAAATTTGATTTTAGATAGTGGCATGTAATTTGAAAATGTTCAATTTATTTGTTTAATTAATTTTGGAAATTTTTATAGTGATGAAAGGTGAATTTTTATGAATTTATATGTAAATTTTTGGAAATTACTGTAGCATGAACAGTAACCATGGTTTAAACAAAATTTTTCCAGATTGTTAAAGGGGTACCGATTCCCCTGCTACAGGGAATCGATTCCCCCACTGTTCACTGTTCGGGTACTATTCACTATTCATAAATAAAAATATTTTGAATTAAATTGGTTACAACAAAATGTAATTTTTATGATATGATATTTTTATAATATCATTTACCATTTTAAGAAAATAAATTTTTAATCGCTCTCAAATTATGGAATGGTTTTAAAAAAATACGGGTGACATCCGTAATTTGTATAGGTATAATTATACGGGTTACGGGTGTTACAGCTAATGTTAGGCTTTTTATTTTTAAAAAGTTCATATGAAGTTTTCTTCAAAATAGGCCTAACCATTACACGATTAATAACATAACAAGCGGTATTTGTTGCTTTCGTCCAAAAATATTTTGGCAAATTGTTTTCACAAAGCATGGTTTTATCCATTTCTTCTAAAGTTCTAGTTTTCCTCTCAACAACTCCATTTTGTTGAGGGGTTCTAGGTGCTGATAAATTATGGCTAATACCATTAGAATTACAAAACTCAGTAAATCCAAGATTTTCAAATTCAGTTCCATGATCACTCCTAACACTAGTTATAAAGTAACCTTTTTCGTTTTGGATTACTTTTGAAAACGTGATGAATTTTCTAATGCTTCATCTTTAGTACTTAAGAATAGAACCCAAGTATGTCTAGAATAATCATCTACCAATACAAATGCTTATTGTTTTCCACCCAAGCTAGTAGTCCTAGATGGCCCAAAAAGATCTATATAGATCAATTGTAATACTCTACTAGTTGATACATCATTAATGGACTCAAAGGAAGTTTTTCTATGTTTTCATTTAGCACAAGCATCACATATTTTATCATTATCAAATTTTAGCTTTCGCAACCCTCTTATTAAATCTCATTGAATCAATCGTTGTAAAACACTCATACTAGCATGTCCTAATCTCCTATGCCATAAGCAACTATCATGCTCATCCTTAGCAACTACGTAAAAATTAGTCATATTGATAGAATCTAAATGCACCATGCATATGTTTCCTATTTTATGACCAAAAAGCATAATAAAAATAGATGCAATGTCAATCAATTTTACAAACACTTAATTTAAAAATAAGACATTGTATCTTTTGTCAAATTCATCTAATTGGATTATGCTTTAATCCATTCACATACAAAACATTATGCAATGTTGATTATCAAGATTAAAAGCACATGCATAAAGTTTTTGAAAATGTTATGCATTAAAACTTTATAAAATTAAAAACAAAATCTATGCATAATCATTAAGAAAAATTTAAGGTCAAAATTTTGCAAAACCAAAGTTCTTGAAAAATCTATATCAATTGTTAAAGAGATATCAATTACTTTTTAAAAACAATTTTGACCAAAAATTAATATGATGAACTAGAGTTTATAAAACATTACAAAAAATTACTATGTTCATCATACAATATTTTTATACATGAGATAAAACATAAATATTTAGAATTATTCAACATTTAAAACCTCATGCATAGATAAACTAAATGAGCAACCAAATAAAATAAAAACATTAAGTTTAGAGGTTACCCATTCCTTTTTCATGTGTGGCTAGAGCATCTAGAATATCATCATCTTCATCACCATTGCTCCTATACACCTACAAGAGACATTTAAGTAGATTTTGGTATCCAAATTAATTTGGATCCTTGAACATTAGTTTCAATGCCTCTTGTTCCTTTTGAAACTCATACTTGTTTAATTTTAAATCGTTTTCTTTTCTTTAAAGGACAAGTATATTCCGTAAGACCATGATAATGAAAATGTGAACATATTGTCATTATTGAACTAGATGAATTATTTAAAATGATATGGTTTTCTTTTGTTAAACATTCAATCTTAACTTTCAAATCGAAATTTTCTTTTTCAATACTTTCAAATTTCATTTTTGAAACTCTAAATCCTTCTTCAAGATTTCATTTTGATTTTCAAAATCCATTTTCGTTTCTAGAAGAAGTTTGTTTAATTTGAAAATTTCTTTTTCAAAGTTTTCAGATTTTATTTTTGAAAGCTCTAACTCATTTCTCAACATTTCATTTTGATTTTCCAAGTTTGTTTTAGCTTTCAAAAGAATATCATTTTTAGCAATAAATTTAGAAATCAATTTATTATATTTGGAGTTCATGATCTCAAACTCCAAAAATAATTCATCATAGGCATCTTGTAACTCATTAAAAGATTTTGAATTTAATCTATTTGAGCTAGAAGATACCTTTGGCTCTGTGAGAGCTAATAGAGACATCACTTTTATTGGTTCTTCTTCTTTCTTGTCTCTATAGATCTCCTCAAGCTTATCCCACATCTCCTTGGCATTTGAACAAGAAGAAACTCCTTTATATACATTAGGATCAATTGTACAACACAACATGTGCATAGCCTTTGTATTTTGTTGAGCTTTCTTCCGTTCTTGATCACTCCACTTCTTTGCCTTCTTTGTTGGAGAAGAATATCCTTTCTCGATCATCATCCAAGCTTCCATATCAAATGCTTGGATAAATATCATCATAAGCTTCTTCCAACGATGATAATTTATTCCATTGAAGTGTGGAGGCACGTCAATTGGTATGGATTCTTCCATGGATAATGAACCGGAAGTGGACGCCATCTTTATCGATTTAACTCTTCCCGGATCTACTCAAGAGGTGGTTAAACCTTCAAATGAGTGAAGCTCTGATGCTAATTGTTGAATTAATCGATCGACGAATATGGCCAAGAGGGGGGTGAATTGACAATTAAAATTTCAGTGGAAGCTTTTGTAGAAAATTGAAAGTAATTGCGCAGCGATTTAGAGTGGTTTGACTTTCTCAACCAAAGTCTACATCCACTACCTTAGCTATCCACACTAAGGATTTTCCACAAATTCACTAATTTATCTTTCTTTTGAAGACAAAGAGTAACCTTACAAATCCCTCAAGAATTATACCCCAAATTCTTGAGAACACTCTCTCCCAAAGAGAACAATACAAATTTTACAAACTTTCAAGAAAATCCTCACAATGCAAGATGTTTGCACAATTCTAGAACAAAGAAAGAACACTCAAGAATAATACAATTGAGCACAATAAGTGTTCTTGAAAGCAAAAATGAATATTGAATGAAATAGGGTTGAAAATGCTCAAACTTGAGGTTTGATGCTTTCTCTTTGATTCTCTCTTGATTCTTGTTGATCAATGGCTTCTAAGATTATTGAAATACTCCTTCAATTGATTCTGAACGTTGGGGATGATTAGTGGAGTCAATAGAGCCATTTTAGTGTGAAATCAATTAATAAAACAACTTAGAGCGTGGGGGGAATCAATACCCCCTCATAGGGAATCGATTCCCTAAGTGTAAAATTCAAATATTTCAACCGTTAAACAGGGGGAATCGGTACCTCCTTGGGGGGGAATCGGTTCCCTCCGAGCATTCTTTTTTCTCATAGCCAAACCATTCAGGGGGAACCGGTACCCCCTTGGGGGGAATCGGTTCCCTCTGGACAATCTGGAATTTTTTGCTTTGAAATGGTTCGAAATACTTTGTAAAATTGTTTTGAAATTATTTTAAAATTAAAACTTAATTTTACACTTGAGTAAGGATTAAAAATGACATTTGAAGGATTTGGAGTAATATTTTGATATTCCAATAATTATATCGAATATACTTAGAAAATCTTTTGTAAAATCTTAAAATTCATTTAACTTAATTTGTTATATCGAAATATCAAAATGTTTTCAACAAGCACTATTGCAGAGTGTGGCGAGGTCGGTGCTTAGTAGATTGGTTGTTTGATTCCATTTTACGAGGTGTGTTCCCTATGTTCTACATAACTGTTTTACCTACTTTGAAATATGTTTCACCAAAATTATGATTTACTGGTTGATGGCATATGGACTATGGCTGAATGATATATGTTATCTGATTATTTGTTTTCAATAGAATAATGATTATGCCAGTTACGAATCATGGAATTTAGTGCTTAATATGTGAATTGATTTATTGAGATGTTGATTTGGGTAGGGTATTGGAGTTTAGAGGTTTAACTCTGATCAAGCTAGTAAATCCTTACGGACCTAAGGCGGCCCTTGGATAGGCTCTGAGGCCTCGAGAACTTTCTTGGGTAGGCTCTCAGGCCCCAAGATTCTCCCTTAAGTTGGCTCCTTATACCCAATGGGTATAAGGTAAGCCCTATAGATGCAGTTCTGAGGAATTACATATGGTGTACGGGAGGAGGGTAAACTATGAGTTTTAAAACATAAATTTCATTATGATTTTTATGATACTTTACTGATCTATTACTTTATTATTTCACCATTATGATTTATTTGTACTGTTGGGACACATTGAGCCCTATCTCACTTTTCGAACTGTTTTACCCATTTCAGACACTTTTGGATAGGCACCTCGAATCTGGCACTTGGAGGATTGACACATTTCTTACAGTCCATCTAATTGTAATGTTATTATCTTTCAAGTTAATTTCATTTCGGTGACATGTGCCTTTATTTTTGAAGTACTTATTTTATGACATTTACTACCTTTGTTACTGGTATTTGAATTACCTAGATATGCAATTATGACATGTTCTACTTTACTTAGTTATTTATGGTTTTATACTTTTGAGTTTGGTTTTTATCGTTATCTATTTTATTTTTATAGATTTTAATTATAATATTATAAATTATCGAATAACGTTTTGGAAAATGTTATAAGAATTTTTAATTTAATCCGTTAGACCTAGCAGTAACGCATAGGCTGGGTCTAGGGGTTATAATCAACTTCTTATCGATTATATATGCAGTTAGTATAATGAATTTTCCTCTAAGAAAGAATGTGTTTATTCTCTGGAATCAATTTTCCCTCTGATAAATAGAAGCAAAGCAGTTTGAATGAAAATGAAAATAGCCATTTCAAGAAAGAGATACATTCTTGAAGCCCCAATTTGTAGTATTAGATTTAGGATGAGCGAGTTAATTTGATACCGATTGTGATAAGAATATGACAACTTTTTTGGATGAACGTTATGAAATGAAAAAGTTAGTTTTCATAAAATGTTAACATTATAGGTTATAATTCATAAAACAATTGTAAGTTGACATTACAAGTTAAATGGAAAATAGGTTGTATATAACATTATAGGTTTAAGTTAATAAAACAAGTGTAATGAAACATTAAAAGTTGAAATAAAAATGTTAGGTTGTATATAACATAATAGGTTAAACTAAAATTTTATTGAAATGGAGAAATTATTCCTTTGTATATAATCGATTGCTATAATTAGTTACTATATTAGATAATTGTAAGTCACATATATTGATTTGAGAAGTTAATGAAATATAATTGTTGCTAATGTATGGTATGATAATAGAAAAGGAAGAAAGATGTTATATTTTGTTAGAAAAAAGTTATTTGATTGGTGGAGTTTCAAAGTATGTAAAATGTGATATGTTTGTTATAGTATATTTTGTACTTAATTAATTATATGTGTCTTATATTTAAATTGCAACAAAATTTAGTTGTCAGATAAATAAATAAAGTCAAAGGAAATGTCAATTATAGTTTGAGGAGATGGCCTTAGAAAGGAGGAAGAAAAGATTGAGATAAAAGAATCGTCGAAGCAACCAATAAGTGCATATATGCACTTATAATAAGTATCAGTGTAGATGTGTAATAGTTGTTTGAATGTTTATTGATTAAAAGTATTTAAGAGAAATATTTATTACAAATTTGAGATGCTTACAGTTTGAGAGTTGGTGAACAGATGAAGGAAGAAAAAACAAAAAGATGAGTGCGATATGCAAATTGAAATGATAAGTTAATATAAAAGATGTCATTCATAGAGAAGAAGTATTATGTAGCGTTAAATGATTGATATAGAAACATTTATGTTTAATTGCATGTAAAGAAAGAAGTATCAGAGAAATGAAAGTTGATGAGTGAAGAAGGGAAATAACGTTTTAAACAATTCTCAAATAAACAAAAAAAGAAAATATCAAGAGTGAAAGACTGCAGAAGCAAAGGAGGTAACGAATAGGTAGTTGGACTTGTAAAATATTTTATGAAGGTTTTTCAAAAAAGATTGCATTATATATATTTTAAAATTTAAGAAGTCTCGACAAGGTATAGTCAGATCAAAGTGTATAAATTGATAGAAGACTTGAAGGAAAAGAAAAAATGTTATAAGAGAATTATGATTGGGGCATTTGATTGGAATAATGATGCAACCAATTCATAGGGAGTTGTGTCGTTAGTTGGCAGAGAATTTTGATGTAGAAATTTTTTTGTTAGGTTTAATGAATTTATATTTCATTTCATGGTTGATGATGTAGTAGCGGTATTGGGACTGAAAAATGAAGGGATTAATGTTGAAGGAGTGATTGAAAAGGAGGACAAGAAAGAACTTGCCTCGAAGTATAAAATAAAGAGTAAGAATTCATACGAGAAATTTAAGCAAGATATAAAAATCAGTGAGTACAATGAGGATGGTTTGAAGGCAAGGGTATTATTATACATTGTCGGAATATTTCTTTGTCCAGTGGGTGATACATGTTGGAAATATTACTGAAAAATAAAGATGTTAGCATTGACTACAAAGTTAAAAGAAAATAACACAAAAAATCTAAACAACAGAATGTGTTATTTGAACCACTACCTTGAAAGTAAATTCACCCCAATTGGTGTAATTACTACAATGGATGCCCCCTGAGGTTAACACAATGTTTCCAAAGCTCGTACATCTGAAGCTTTGAAATGGATAAGGTGGTAAAGCTCTTCTAAGTAACAAACTTTGAACATAATAGAGAAAAATGAAGAAAACAGTAGAGAGAAAATGGTTTTGGATGATCAACAACGTTGAGAAAGGGTTAGTATTTATAGGATGGTCTCCAAGCATAAAACAAGTAAGAGGCTGTAAAATTGAATGGAATTTTTTAGTAATTAATACTTATTACAGTTGATAATATTAGTTGTTATGATAGCTAAAAATAAAAATGAACTTGCTTATAAATTGGTCTGAATTCATTCACTAAAAACTTTAGCAGACAATTTCATATAATTATGAAAATTAAGCAGTTATTTTTATAAAATTTATTCGATCAGATTACAACTTTTACAGTTAGCCTTATTACTACATAAGATCCATTCAAATTATCTATTCACATGTTGGTTAACAACTCTATAAATTAGATAGAAAAATTATGTTCAATTTTGTGAATTTTCTCCATAAAGATATTACACATGTGGTATGTGTCGGAGACACGTATTTTCAAAAACATGAACACAAACATGAACAAACTAAGCCAAGCTAGCCAAACGACAACGTTGATCGCTTATGAGGACTTTTCATACCATATTCAACAAGCAAGGGAAGGAGATCCGCATATAGAAACCTACCCAAAGGTCGTTTCCTTCCCGATGTGGGAAACAAGTCTTAAAGGATTTAAAGCATTGCTAACATTCTTTTACTAATGCGAATTAATATCCTTTTGAAAATTAACAAAAATTATGATTCTAAAAACATAAGAGTAATAGCGAGATTAGTAGCTTAAATACTAGTGAACATGTCTTGAACTAATACATAGTGAAATAAGTAATTCTTTTATTGACATGTGAATGAATTTTGAACTTGTTAACATTGGAGTGAACATGTAACACATTACTAACTTCATTCATTCATCAAAGTCTCTGATAGATTAATAGAAGTGTATAAAGCCAAAATACCTCAAGATTCTAGTAAGTGTATTAAAAAGACAGCCCGATGTCTTCTATAGAAGGCGGATAAATTTTTCTCACTTATATAATTAATTTCATCAAGTTTATCTCAACATAAACCATCTGAATCATGGTTATGAAATTATTAAGAGCTTTTATATTAAGTTCAACCTCATAACTGAAATAGGTGAATTCTTCAAGTTCATTTAACAATGAACAACTCAACTTTGGGATACGAATTCATTAAGAATAAAAACTCAGTCTCTTTTATCGGTGAATTCAATAAATCCTTCTAAAATAGGATCACCCAAATTCTTAGGATTAAATTCATTAAGTGTTAAGAAAACCATCCTTACTAGTGGTATGTCTATTTTAGTCCTTCACAAAATGTTTATAGACTTATTAAGAGTTCTATTCAACTAAAGCGGTAAATTCATCAAGTCTTTCTCACTAAGACCACCCAAAAAATTGGTCTATGAATTTATTAAGAGCAAAGTAACTTAACCTTGTGCATATACATCATTTCTTCATAGGGATGGGTATTAATGTACACTATGAGTCTTTTTTTTTCCGATTAATTACACTAAACTTAGTCAGACTAAGGTGGGTATCCATCATGAATTCCTCAACCAATGGGATTTAAACTTATCCTCTAAACGAACCCAGAACGAATTTCCTACTTAACCCTTTGGTAAGTAGAATGACATGGTTCCATTATGACTTCACATACTCCAAGAAGAGGGCCCTATTGTTTTTTTAAATGTCTCACTGAGTTATATCTTATATGAATGTGACTTTTCTTACCATTGTAAGGTTGGCTATGAGCTACACATTGCAACTTGAGAGTCGCATAATAAAGATACCGGAAGAGTCAGTTTTCCACATAAAGAAATTTTTACCAATAATTCCTTAGCCACTTGGCTTCTTGTCCAGCTAAGTCAAGAGTAATAAACACTGATTCTATTTTAGAGCAAGCAATACAATTTTGTTTAGTAGGCTTCCATTAGATTGCTACTCCACCTAAAGTAAAAACCACTCACTTGTGGAGCTTACTTCATTATTGTTCACCAAGTTTGCATCATAATATCCACCCAAAACTACAGGATAGCCATTAAAGACAAGTTTTCTATCCATTGTACCTCTTAGGTACTAAGTAAGTGTTTTAGTGCAATCCAGTGTTCATTACTAGGATTATGAGTATATCTACTTAGTCTACTAATAACATAGGCAATATCTGACCGAGTATAGTTCATTAAGAAGATTAGGATTCCAACTATTTTAGCGCTCTCTGTTTAAGAAATATTGCTTCCTTTATTTTTATAAAGATGTATACCAGATTCATAAGGAATTCTCAGAGGGGTGACATTAAAACTGTCAAATTTCTTTAAAACTTTCTCTATATAGTGTGATTGGTTTAAATAAAATATCTTTTTAGTTTTAGAAACTTTGACTCCTAATATAACATCTACCTCTCCTAAATCAGTAATTTCAAATTTGGTAGAAATGAAGCTCTTAGTCTTGTTAATGACATCAATGTTAGTGCAGAATATTAACATGTCATCCATATAAACTTATGATAACACAATCAGGACCAAACATTTTAGAGTATACACATATGTCTACACCATTAACGACAAAGGCAAAACTAATAATAGTTTTATGAAACTTCTTATACCACTGTTTTGGAGCTTGCTTAAGGCTGTAGAGTGACTTCTTGAATCTACACACTTTGCGTTCTATACCGATAGTCATAAATCGTTTTGGGTGATATAGTTAGATCTCTTCGTCTAAATATCCATTCAAGAACATGGTATTTATGTTCATTTGATGAACTTATAATCTATGAATGGATGTTAATGCAAATAGAGCACGAATTGTTGAGATCTTATTCATATGAGAGTAGATATAAAAGAAATCAATTCTAAATTTCTGAGTAAACCCCTAGACTATTAATTTTTCCTTATATATCTTGATTGACCCATCAAATCTAAGTTTCTTTTTAAATATCCACTTGTTATTAATAGGTACATATCCTCCAGGTAGGTATACTAGTTCCCAAATGTGATTATTAATTCTAGTATATTGTTAATGGTATCTCTCAAAAAACTAGCATCAATTGATCTTATAGCTTCATCATATGATTTAGGATCTTCATCTATAAAAAAACATGAGATATATGATAACTCTATAAAAAGACCATTTTAGGGTCTTTTAACTTAAGTTATAGACTGTCTAAAAGCCCTTTTAGGATCATATAGATGCATTTAGGAATATATAGTTGTTTGTGGTGAAATTATGTTTGTCACGACATTTTATTTTGTAAACAGTGATGCTTTATAGGGAAGGTTTTTTGTTTGATGATGTGCAGGATTTGGAAGCAAGGATAAGTAAAAGGGAATTGTCATGACATGATGAGACAACTGAGCAAAATACGATTGTCGCGACATCTCGGACTGCATTTATGGGCAGAAAAAATCAAAGAAGATATTTTTAGTAAGAGACAAATGTCATTTACTATACGTGATTTCTTCAATCAACCATATAGGAAGGGCCAATTACCACCTATGCACCGTCTTTCACATAAAAGGAATGAACTTTAGGGTACTAGGGTAATTTTAACATAAAACCCTAGGTTTATTCTCTCCCTATAAATAGAAGATGAAGCCATAATGAAAAGAGACTTTTAAAACTTTTAGACAGCCGCCAAGAGCCTAAAAATTTGGAGAAAAATATCTCTTTTTTTTTCGTCAATCGTTTTTGCCGTGGAATTCCTCCGCTTACAAGCTAGAGGGAGTGGCGAACTAGGTGTCCAAGAGGAGCTAAATCACTGGGACAATTTGTGGTGGCCGAGGGAAGCTCTGGCAGTGCATGTCGAAGGCTTTTCCTTCTTCCCCTTGCTCTTTGCTTTCGTTATTTATTATTTGGGTTGTAATGAACGGATTAACTTGCTTTGCGCTTGCTTATTTTGAACCCCACCATGAACTAATCCTATTTGGTGGGAGTTCCTTATGGATATTTGATTTTGCTTTAATAAATGGTTATTTTTTATGTTATAATCTATTTTGTTTATGAAATTTAATGCCTTAAGGTTGTAGGAGCTATGAGAGTAGCCATTCCTTAGGAGATTACTAAGTGTTCGAGAGAATGTCTAAGTAGCACATTCTTAGTGTTCGAGAGAAACTAGGGAGGAACCATATAAGCAAGGGGTTCTAGATAGTAACTAGGCCTAATCCACCTTAGAGATAAGGCTAGGATCTCATTTGACTAAAAGGAGTTGTGCATGAGTGATAGGTTAGATGTTAATGTTGCCGCAAAAATGTATTATCGAGACATATCATGTTATCTGGACCAATAGGATCACTAGAGTAGCTAACACCAACGGGTTTTACCAAGGTATCTTCAATCTGTCGAGCCCCTTAACTAGAGATAGCATAGGACACCCTTAATAAACTCTGTAGAGCAGATAAGGCATAAAAGTAAGACCATTCTGAGAAGTAGACTTAAATTTACTAAGTGACTCCTATAATTCATTCCCATAGTATCTTGTCATGTGAGAAGTCTAAAGTCCTTATAAGCAAATCCAGTATTTTCATTTTATTTTGCCATTACATTTTCATTTGATTGCACTACACATAATCCAATTTTCTGCAACATTCTCATTCATAAATATCATTACTAACTTTACTTAGGTGACAGAGAAAAGTGCTTTGATCGAACTTATCAATTTCCACCAATCCCTATAGAGACGATACTCACTTATCCTAGTATACTTATTCGGTTGTGTATACTTGCACATAATTCTGCATCCATATTTAGTACTCACAAAAAACATACAAGTTTTTGGCGTTGTTGCCGGGGATTGACAACTGAAAGTTAATTTATTTTCTCAAAGGATTTTTATTTTTCTTGTTTACTTTTATTTTGTTTAGATAGATTTACTTTTTATTTTCCTTATCTTTTTCAGGTTATTCTCGGTGTATGACCAGAAGACACTTGAATGAGTCATTAGAACCGGTTGAACCTGAGATCGAGAGGTTTTTTTAGGCAAAGAAGGCGTGCTCAATGTGCAAATATGTATCAAATAGGAAATCATGGAATTGATCATGAGGAAGATCCGAATGTCGGGCCAATTCCAAATGCTGGGAATATAACCAGACCTCATGCCATTCATGATCACTTAAACCCAATCTTGGATGACTTAAATCCTGGAATTGGGGGACCATAAATTCAGGCAACCCACTTCGAGCTCAAACCTGTCATGTTCAATATGCTGAATTCTATAGGGCAATTCAGGGGCATTCCAAATGAAGATGCCAGATAACATATTCGTAACTTCTTGGAGGTGTGCGATTCTTTTCGTCAACAAGGAGTGCACGAAGATGCATTGAAATTAAAGTTATTTCCATATTCTCTACATGACTAAGAAAGGGCTTGGTTGAGTTGCGTTCCAGCGAGTTCAATAGAGTCTTGGAATGATCTATGTAAAAAAAATTGCTACGGTATAATCCTCCGAACATGAACACCCAACTGAGGAACGACATAGGTTCTTTTCGTCAACCTGATGACGAATCAGTGAATGAATGCTGGGATCAGTATAAAGGATTGCTTCGCAAATGTTCGAACCATGGTTTTCAAGATTGGGCGCAAGTGGTGATATTCTATAACGGAGTAAATGCACCCACAAAGATGATGCTAGATACCTCGGTAAATGGGACATTACTTGACAAATCACCAACAAAGGCATTTGACATTCTGGATAGGATTGCCAACAATGATTATCAATTTACATCCACCAGGCTTGGACTTGGGTGCAAATCACATGGAGCTTTTGAGCTAGATTTTAAGGATACGGTGTCCACCCAACTTGTTGCTATCACTAATATGTTGAAGAATTTGTAAAGACCAAGCGAGGTGAGAGAAGTGAAGGCAGCTAATTTAGCATGTTTATTATGCCACGACAATCACCATGAGAGTGACTGCCTAACCAATCAAGAATCCATCAACTATGTGGGCAACTACAATCGAGGTAACAACAACTCCTATTCTAACACATATAATCCTGGATGGCGTCAACATCCAAATTTTCATGTGGAAATCAAGGAGCCAACAATGCTCATCAACCAGTTTGGCAACACAATTTCAATGACCCCCAAGGTTTTCAAACGAATATGCCATGGAATAATTCTCACAAAGGAGGGCGATCTTCATCTAACACCAGTTCTTTAGAGGCCATAATGTAAGAGTTCATAGCAACTACGAAGACCATGCTGCAAGACCATGTGACCTCCATAAAAAACCAAGGGGCTCTGCTTCAGAGACATAATTCATATTTGAGGGAATTGGAGGGTCAGGTTAGTAAAATTGCCGCGGCATTACAAGAACGACCACCAGGACATTTGTCGAGTGACACTGAAGCCACAAAACCTCTTGGCAAAGAACAATGTAGTATTCTAACTCTCAGAAATGGTACATAAATTAATTTGGAAGATAAGTTTGGGGGAATACCGAAGGATGATTCACCCCCAGAGACTGTGCAAGTTGATCAAGAAGTGCTAGAAGAAGCACCAGTGGAAGAGGATAAGGATTATTATTCATCGAGTAAATCAACTGAGGGGGCAAACAAAAATGCCAAGGTAAATTCTGTTTCCGCCCCATCAGTACAGGAAGTCAGACCCCCACCTCCTTTTCCGTAGAGACTAAAGAAGCATAACGAGGATATTCAATTTAAAAAATTTGTTGACATTCTGAGTTAACTTCAAATCAATGTTCCTTTACTGGAGGCTATGGAACAAATTCCTACATATGCTAAATTCCTCAAGGAGATTGTTACCAAGAAAAGAAAGGTTGAACAATACGAGACAATTGCCACGACAAAAGAATTTTGCTCATCCTTAAGCAAGCTACCACCAAAGAGACATGATCCGAGCAGTTTCAACATTCCATGTTCGATAGCAGATAAATATGTTGGAAAGGCACTATGTGACCCTGGTTTAAGTGTAAACTTGATGCCTAAGTCAATTTTTGTGAAGCTTGGAATAGTAAATACTAGACCCACATCCTTCATCTTACAATTAGCCGATCGTTCACATGTTTGTTCCGAAGGGAAAATAGAAGATGTTATCGTGCGGGTTGACAAATTTGTTTTTCCAGTTGATTTTCTAATTCTGGACTGTGAGGTCGATGCCACAGTGCCCATAATCTTGGGAAGACCATTCCTAGCTACTGGTCGCATTCTCATCGACTGGGAGAAGGGCGAGCTGACCATGAGAGTGGCTGACCAATGTGTCATTGTGAATGTCTTTCGACCTTTCAAATACGTGGATGACTATGAAGAATACAAGAGCATTTTCGAAGTGGATACCGTAATCAAAAGAGAAGCAAATCAATTTTACCATGATAATTTCATTCAGCTGGAAAGTGATGAGAGGTTACTTGAAGACTTCAAGGCCGAAAAGCCTAATGATTTTTTGTCCGAGGAGCAGCAGGCTAGCTTCCTAATAGCTAGCCCAGTTATGCTTTTTGAACCTCTTAATTTTGATGAGTTTGTTCCTCTTAAGCCCTAATTACAGCATGCACCTACCCTAGAGCTAAAGAATTTTCCACAGCATCTTAAATATGCTTATCTGGGTTGTAATGAAACTTTGTCTGTGATTATTTCCTCTGCCCTTACTCCTAACTAAGAATGTAGTCTGCTAAGTGTTTTGTCAAAGCATTAGAGAGTTTTAGGATGGACGATGGTAGATCTGAAGGGAATAAGTCCAACCATTTGCATGCACAAAATCTTGCTGGAAGAATGACATGGCAAATCCATAGAACCGCAGCGAAGATTAAACCAAATCATGAAGCAAGTTGTGATGAAAGAAATTCTCAAGTGGCTTGACGCTGTAGTGATTTACCCTATTTCTGATAGTTCTTCAGTAAGTTCCATCCAATGCGTTCCAAAGAAGGGAGGCACGACCGTGGTAACAAGTGAAGACAATGAGTTGCTAACTACATGCACAGTCACTGGGTGGCGAATCTGCATGGACTATCGCAAACTCAACAATGCCACCAAGAAGGGTCACTTCCCTTTGCCGTTCATCCATCAAATGTTGGATCAACTAGCTCGCAAGGCATTTTACTGTTTCTTGGACGGATACTCGGGGTATAATCAAATTTCTATCACACCAGAAGACCAAGAGAAGACAACATTCATGTGTCCCGATGGCACTTTTCAGCGCTGCATGCAAACCATATTTTCAGACATGGTTGAGTATTTTCTAGAAATTTTTATGGATGATTTCTTTGTTTCTGGAGATGACTTTAAAAAATGCCTCAGCAATTTGGTAAAGGTACTCAAGAAATGAGAGGAGGCCGATCTCGTGCTGAACTGGGAAAAATGCCACTTCATGGTGACCGAAGGCATTGTTCTAGGCCATAAAATTTCTGCAAAGGGCATTGAGGTGGACAGAGCCAAGATCGAGGTGACAGAGTAAAGTGCTTTGATCGAACTTATCAATTTCCTCCAATCCCTATGGAGATGATACTCACTTATTAATGTATTACTTGTTCGATTGTGTATACTTGCACATAATTCCGCATCCATATTCAGTACTCACAAAAAGCGAACACTATAGGATCAATTATTGAGTCTAATTCACATATTTTAGAGATAGAGGATGTTATAAAGTATGGTTCAGAAGAAGTAATTGTCCTTTGTCTTTTGATTATTCTAAGCTCTATTTCTGTACCTAGAGTATCTCTAGTAGGTATTTTAGAAGAAGTTGAGGCATGATTTTCTAAGAGGATTTCAACATTCAATCTAGGTTTCTTAACAGGAAAAATATTCTCAAAGAAAACAACGTTTTTGGATTCACAAATACAATAATCATGTAAAGACAAGAATCTGTATACAACACTGCTATTAGCATATCCAATAAACACATAGTAAAAAGTTTTATGACCAATAGTAGTTTTCTTAAAAGCATGTAAGCATACTTTTGCAAGATACCCCCATATTTTCAAATATTTAAGGTTGGGAGCATAACTTTTCCACAATTCATAAGGGGTACATTTTAATTTATTATGATGTACTTGGTTTAGAATATGATTAGCAGAAAGAATGGTTTCCCCCCGTATGTTATCAGACAATCCTGATCTTAATAACATAACATTCATCATATCTTTTAAAGATCTATTTTTTCTTTCAGCTTTTATATTTTGTTGTGGAAAATAAGGAGCAGAATATTCATGGATTGTGTCATTCTTTTCACATACATCATTAAGAAAGTTAGAACCATATTCTATTAGATCTAAAACGTTTTATTCTCCTATTAAGCTAATTTTCTAGTTCGATTTAATAGACTATAAAGTAATTTTCAGCTTCATTTTTTGATTTTATGATATAGAATCTTGTATATGTAGAGAAATCATATACAATGGTAATGTAATAATGTTTACCCCATTTACTCTCATAGTTTCTAAAGTCTGCCAGATTAGTGTGAACTATTTCTAAAAGTTCAGTTTTCATATTAGTCTCAGATTTAAAGGAATGTCCAACATGCTTGGCTTCTACACAAATTTTGAATTTATTAAATCTACTTTCATATAGATTAGAAATAACATTCTTTTTAATGAATCTTTTTAGTGAATTAATATTCATATGACATAATCTTGCATGCCACATATCAAGAGTGGAACATAAAGAACATTATTTAAAGCGAGAGTTTTACCAGAGATTAGTTTAAGAAAAACTTTCCCTTTTTCGAGTACTTCTAAGTTGCTTGAGTTACCAATGAAGACTTGTTTACCTTCGACCATGTTTTCAAACTCAGTGAACATTTTTTGGTTGACATAAAAGTGTTTAGAGGCACTAGTTTCCATGATATATTCAACAATGTTCTCCACCAGATTCACTTTAGAAATCATTGTGGTTATAACTTCTTCAACATTCTTAGTAATGTTAACTTGTGGTTTGTTCTCATTCTAGTGATCTGAGCAATGCTGACATTGGTACGCTTTGTGACCAGACTGTCTATATACATTGCAGTTGATAGTGCCTTTCGGCTTTCCTCGTGTCTTCTTCTTTTTGTGCCTCTTAAATCTTACCACCTTTTGTGTGTTAGACTTCATTTTTGGATGGGTTCAATTTTTTACCTTATTGTTCCTAAGACATGAGACGTTATTGATTTCATAAGATTAGCCTTAAAATAAAAGTGATTTGAATAGTTTAAAACCTTATCTTTTAGTCGAATGGTTTTCTTAATCTTTATATGCCCAATTAATTATTCTAAGGGGATAACTCTCTTCTTGTGTTTCATTTGATTATGATATTCGATCTAAGATTTTGGTAGCTTTTCAATGAGGAATTTGGATTCAAAGATCTCGCATATCTATATCCCTTGGGTAAAGATATCAACTACCAACTTCTCGTAGTCATATATTTGATCCATGTTGGGCTTGTCATCCTTCATCTGGAACTTAATAAATTCCCCAAAACATACTTCTTTGTGCCCGTATTGTTAGCCCCATACTTCTTTTCAAGGGTGTCCAAGATAGCTTTGGGAATTTTCTCAATGATAAATATGTCAAACAATTTATTAGACATGTGACTCATAAGAAGTTCTCTGAATGTATTACTTCATTGGAATGAATTATGACATTTCTTTTTTATTCTTTTTCCACTTTACATTATTCTTTTTTAGTGTTATGATTCTTAGGATGGCAAAAGATGAAATTTTTTTTGAAGCAATTCGAGATCTCATGAATGATATCAATCAATAAATGGACATGCTTAATGTTCTTCAACAACAAATGAAAGCATTTCAGACTCAAATGGTTGATCTCACAATTGGAAGACAACAACAAGAAAATTAGAATACCAATAATCAACCAAGAGAAGTTGTGGGTGTTGCTCCAAATAATCCAATGCATTGTTAGAGTATTCCCAAAGACCAATCATATGATTATTCTATTAACATATTTTCTCTACGGTATTTATTGAATAAAGGCATTACATTTATTTTCTTTTTTTTATATTTATAAGTATTAAATAAACTAAAAGATAATAATATCCATAAAATAATATGATTATTGTTTAAATATCCTTAGTCAAGTATTATTATGGGCATCGACAATAATAATATGCTTTAGACTAACATGTTATTGATTGATGACAATGAGTTGTCATTGTCATAGAGATGTCAAAATTGATGCATGAATATGTTGTTAGAGAACAATGTGTTGGATTGATCCGCTATGAACATATGTCTTGGATTATTATGTGCCAGTCACAATACTGCTCATGTTGACAACTAGATGTATGATCGTTAGACTTGAGATCATTACTATCTCAACATATATTGTTGTATGTTTTGATATAGTTAAACATACTCTGTAACTTATTATACTATAAATACTAACATTGAACATATCACGACATATGTAGTGGGGTATGAATAAACGAGATAGGATTTGTCCTTCCTACATAATAGGAAATATATCACATGCCACTTGATTGAGTGAGACTAGAAATGCATGGCCATGCTTGAATAAGTTGATATTAGATATCATAATTTATTTGTTTATTGTAGTCACTCTAGATATCAAGAAATATCAGATGGCCTATACAAGTGTGACAATTCCAAGACTTGTGCCTATTCTAGATATAAAGGACAAAAGGATTTAATACATTCATAGAGTAAGTTACAAACATGTTATGTCGAATCATGATTTCCTATAACTTACGTAACAGTGATATATTGCTAGATGTCACTCATTGTTTGTAATGTTAGAATGGTTCTAATTATTACTACTAACTTACATGAACCTACATGATCACACCCAATGGTTGAAAAGAGTAATTTATAAATGTTTTATTTATGCACAACTTTATTTTACATGAATAAAATGTGTCGTTAATACTAATATATATATGATATATATGTGCGTGTAATTTTAATTACACATTAAAATACCGAATTTAATTAAAAGAATATAATTAGGATAATTATATTCCATATTAAATTCGGATTAAAACACTATTAGCTATGGCGACACATATAAAAGGGAGATGTTGACCTAGCAATCGTTTTATCCCTTTTTCAGAAATTTTGAAATTGTTCTCAATGGTTTTTCATATAGGTGAACTGAGTTGAGGCCGAGACGATATTCGTGGAGGCTAGGATTCGAATCGTTTATGAGATCAAGAGTCGTTGATGTATTGTTGTTATTCAAGGAACCCAAGGTGAGAAATCATATCTCTTCCTCTCGAATATGAGTTTTTCGTACTTGGGGTGCGCCGACGGTCCCAACAACCCATACGTGAACAACCTAGATTTTTAATCTATAACTCTTTGCTAAATCGAAGTTTTCAATCCTATAATTCAAATGTAAATATGACCTAGACGGTTACATCGACTGAGAAAGTATGGTTGACCTTACATTTTTATACCATGATTATCCTCTAGAAGAATATGTACCACTCATAACCATGGAATTTTCAGATTATGAACTTACATGGTGGATGCAAACGAGAAAAGCTATTCATGACAGAAGAATCGCTGCAATTGATTCACGAGAAGCACCTAAATGAGTAATAAGGAGTCATTTTCTTTCAACACACTACGTCCATGAAGTTAAACAGATGCTTTGAAGACTACGATAGGGTCAAAAATCAGTTGAAGATTACTACAAGGACATGGCATCCTTAATGAATTGTGTAAACATAAACGAATAAGAAGAATACACAGTGAACATATTTGCAGTCAATCAAAGCAAAACATCACCGATTTACTCGATCTACATGGTTATGAAATCTTTGAATATACACTAAAAATGCAATCACAATTGTGTTGGGACTGTCGGTGCACCCCATGGCCTAGCGGAAACAAAATGTGATGGTTTCACCAGCGATCCAAGTACATTAAATATTAAACCATGAGGAAGGGATGTGATTATTTACATTGAGTTAGGACCCATGTAGTATATTCCCCAAACGTCAAAATCTCGCAAATGTTGATAGGATTGAGAGGCATTTCGTTTCTTCAACTTAAATTGCCCACACACTGACATCGTTCACAAGCTTTGCAAAAAGTGTAAATATCATGAAAAAGATGAGGCCAAAAAAATCAACACTTTAAAATTTTGTGACGCGTCCACAAGAATAGGAATGACACAAAGAAATAATCGAGTTTACCTCACTTCTAATGATGCATCGTCGAATTATTTGATCTAAGTAGTGCTTCAAGAGATACGAATCATCCCAAATATAAAATTGGGATTCCAATTTCATTCTTTTAATATAAGATTTTGGTAAATTACCCGTGGCAAAAAAATACCATATCGGCGAATCAAGGAAACGAATCTTGCACCAGCATTAAACTTTCATCCAGGAAATATTCTCTGATTGGTGATTCAGTCATTGAGATTGGCAATCTGTTTAGATAATCAATAACTAATTTTTTGGTCCCTATTTATCTTTAACTTCAAGATCAATTTCTTAGAGAAGGAGAATCTAATAAATCAATATTAGTTTTACTTCATTCTTGCTCATCAAATACTTCAGTACTGCATGATTAGAGAAAACAAATATTTTAGTTTCAAGTAAATATGATCAAAATTTCTCTAATGCAAAAACAATAACAAATAATTATTTTTTGCAGTTGAGTAGTTGCGTTGAGTCGAATCTAAGGTTCTTGATGCATAGCGATGACATGGGGTTATTTTCCTATTTTTTGCCTGAGAATAGCTCCAACAATAAAATCCAAGGCATCAGACATGATTTTGAAAGGTAAATTGTAGTTCGGTAGTTGAACAATTGGTGCGAATACGAGTTTTTCTTTCAGGATATCAAACGCATTCTTGATTAAAGTCGAAATCCATGTCTTTTTGCAGCAATCTACACAACGGTTATGCCACATTGGAGAAATCTTTGATAAATCTTCGGAAGCAACTTCCATGACCAAGAAACAAATGGATCTCCCTCACCGAAGTGGGATATGGAAGTGTGTTAATTACATCAGATTTTTCTTTGTGTATTGCACTTACCTTAGACGAAACAATATATTCAAGAATCAATCCTTAACTCATAATGAAATGACATTTTTTCATATTTAAGAACTAAATTAAATTCAATGCATTAGTTAAAAGAATTGACGTAAACAGTGAAATCATCAATAAATACTTCAATACCTTTCTCGATATGGTCAGAAAAATGCTTAACATGCACCTTTGAAATACCGTGAATGCATTGCGGAGTCTGAAAGGCATTATGTGGTAGGCGAATGTTCCAAACGAATAAGTAAACATTCTCTTTTCCTAGTCTTTGAGTGTCATCAAAATTTGGAAAAATTCTGAAAACCCGTCAAGGCAATAATAATGAGACTTCCTCGCTAATATTTCAACCATTTGATCAGTAAAGGGTAAAGGGAAGTGATCCTTTCGGGTTAAGGAATTTAGTTTCCTATAGTCTATAGAAACTCTCTATCTGTTCTGCACTCGTCTTGGAACCATCTCGCCTTCTAAATTTTCAACCATTGTAACTTTGGTTTCCTATGGAACAACGTCAACCGGACTAACCCAGTTACTGTAAGAAATTAGGTAAATTATGTCGACATCAAAGAGTTTTTGAATTTCATATTTTACCACTTTTATCATTGGTTGGTTCAAACGGTGTTGTCCCCCTCTCGTTGGTTTTGTGCCTTCTTCCATTTTCATTTTATGCATACACATGGATGGACTAAGCCCCTTAATATCAGCTATAGTTCATCAAATCACCTCCTTGTTTGCGTGTAAAACAATGACTAAATTATTATTCCTCTTTCAAAAATTTGCTCGATATGATGATTCGAAAGGTATCATTTTTACACATAATTGCATACTTAAGATGCATCGGCAATTGCTTCAATTCCAACTTAGGTGCCTAAAAATTTGACGAAAGAGTTTAAACTTAGAAGGAAATAAAAGAAAATTAGAAATAGTAGAAGAAATTTCTTCAAACTCCCTGTTCTTATCGTAAGAATCCTCATTTTCCAATTCTCTGCAAATATCAATAATCAAGTTAGTTTCTAAAAATTCATCAATTAATTAACCGAAAATATCAATAAAATTTAAACTCTCCACACTATCCGTATTTCATAGCCTTGTATAAATTAAATTTGACGATCTCGCTGTCAAATTCCATATTTAAACTCGCCACACTATCAATAAGCAAGGTTGCCCGAGAAGAATTTCAAATCCAGTATTGTTGTGATTATTTTCCATGTCAATTATATAAAAAATAGAAGAAAAAAATCATATACCTTCACCAAAACGTTTTCTAATACTTCTCAGGGTAAATAATTAATCTTTTGGTGAGTTGTATTGTGACCCTCGTTTCTTTCAACGGATTGGTGGAAATCTTTTTATAGACTGAAAGAGGCATCACATTGATGGAGGCACCTAAATCGCGCATGGTGCGCTTAATCCCAACTTTACCAATCTTACAACGTATTACGAACATACCTTGATCCTTGTATTTCGGTGGAAGCCATTGTTGGAAAACTGCCAATACGTTTTTACCTAGATTTACCTTCTTGTTTCCTATGAGTCATCTTTTATTGGTGTAGAGATCTTTAAGATATTTAGAATATATTGGAATCTTCTAGATCAACTTAAGGAGTGGAATATTTTTTCTACTTTTCGTAATACATCTAGGATCTCATTCTCTTTAGCTTGTTTATCACGCTTCATTAATCTAGAAGGAAAAGGAGGGAGAAATTTGTAAGCTGAAATTAAAGATGAAGATGAGTTATTACCTAAGTTAAGCGGAAGTAGTATCTTAGTTTCTTTCTTCTTCTTCGCTGGTATGTTATCCTTCTCTAGGATCTCAAGTGAAATGACGATACCACTTTGGAGAGTTATTGCACTGGTATTCTCTCTAGGATTGGTTTCTATTTGTGATGGTAATCGACCTTGAGATTCTAGGGGTCCTACTATTTGAGCCAATTGGCTTATTTTCTTATTGATTTCTTGGAGGTGAGCCTAGTTTTTGTTTTGGAATTTCTCTAGGGATAAGACTAATTTTTTTACAATTGATTCTAGGGATTACTTTTGTGGCGGTTGATTAGGAAACGAAGGGGGTCTTGGTTGATAAATTGGATTCATTCTCTTATTGTTTCCGTAACTTAGTTCGGATGATCCCTACATCTCGGATTAAAGGTATTGTTGTATGGGTTGTAAGGCATCTCGGAAGGTCTCAGAATGTTACCAATGGAATTTACTTCAGCGTTAGGCTTCTCTTGTAACATCAGTCAGTAGTCCTTCGGGTGATCTGTCATCATAAAAATCTTGCATACCTTCGTTGCTCTAATTTTTCCTAGAACGAGTGAATTAACTATGTCGATTAATTTATCTAATTTTCTTTCAATTGAAACAACACTTACTTTGTGAACCCATCAACTGGGTTCACTAGAGGAATCGGATTATTGTGAATTAGCCACTATTATGGAAATTAAATTCCTTGTTGCGTTTGGGGACATGTTGAGGATAGCACCTCTACTGGCGGCATCTACTATCTTATTTTCAACCAATAGCATTCTTTCATATAAGTATTGAAGAAGCATTTTTTCGGATAGGTCATGTTTTGGACAATTGGCACATAACTTCTTAAATCTCTCCCAATAATCGTAATGTGTCTCTCCTTCATTTAGTCAAATTTCAAAAATGCTTTTCCTCGGTTCCTTCATCGCTGGGAAAAATCTGTCAAGGAAAACACATGTTAAATCAGTCTAGGTAGTAACGGAATTCAGTGGTAAATAAATAAACATTCCTTAGCCTATTCAGCTAAGGAAAAATGGAAAGCTCTAAGCTTGATTTGATCCTCGGATACTACATGGGGTTTCATACTGGAGCAGATTATGTGAAATTTTGTAAGACGTTTATGTAGACTTTCATTAGGGAGATCGTGATAGGTAGGAAGAAGATGAATTAATCACGTCTTGAGTTGAAAATGGATCTCTCCATTAGGAAAAGTGATGTAGAGTGGCTGTTGTACGACGGGAGTTGTGGCTAGCTCTCCAATTGTCTGATTTACTATAGATTTTGCTTTTGTCATGGGATTTCCTATAGAAGTAGCTAGAGTGGTTTCATACACCGATTCTTCATATGATTGGGTTTGGGATGGTGTCTCATAAGTGGATTCTAGATTTAATTGTTACTTGCTTTGTTCTCCTTGTTGTTTCTTTTGTCAAAACGTTCGGTCATGGGTTCTATGAGTTCTTGCTTCGATTTTCAGGTCAATTTCTACTAAATCTCTCAGATTTTGCCTAGTTATAAAATTAAAAATAAAATAAATTAGTAACTTGTCGAAGTCCCCGACAACAACGCCAATTTGACAACCATCATTTTCCTCGTCAAATAAAATACTCTTCTCAAATAAATTAAAAAGAAATAAGTAGGATAGTGGAGCAAAGGGTCAATCCACGTGGACTTAGAAATTCTTGATGTAATTTTATGTCTATCTCAATTCAAGCAACTATAAGAAAAATAAATAAAGAAAAGGGGTGAGATATAAAGCAAATGAAAGTAGGAAATAAAGATTTAAAAATCAAGGTAAAATAAATGCAAATGTAAATAAAGATTAATTGAAAATAATAATGAGAAAATCGCCTCGAGCTAGCTTTGTTCAATTCTATTTAATCATCAAAAATGGATTTTACTCCAAGATTCATGCATGTTACAGTCTACAAGGCCCAACCCATTGTAACTTGCCTTTCTCTTTGGTAATCAATCTTCCCAAGTCACTCTTCAAAAGTCGATCCTTGAATGGACTAACCACAACTATTGTCATTAGAACAAACATATTACGTTCTGTAAAAGCCCGACTCAGATTATATTGTCTCATCAAGAATTGATTCTGATCTTAATTTTCTTTAGTGGATCACTGCTAAGTGTATTCACCGAATGTCGAATATGCCACAGGCTGATCCTCCCTCCCAACTATAAATAAAAACAACATCCAGACCAACGTCAACATTTTGAAATGAAAACATTTTAATTTTGAAAGTAAGGTCGATTGTCAAACTATTTAAATAGAAAATCGAGAATGTAGCCCAAAGGGTCTTAAGTGCTTTTCAATTTTCACGTATAGAATTAAGTCATTGCTATCTCTCGGCTAAAAACAAAATTAGCTATGTATGATATGAATCATACTTAGCATGTTTTAAAAATAGTAAAAAGTTTAAGTAAAGAAAATGGAAATGGAAATGAAAAGAAAAAGGAAATCTTTTATAAAAATGAAAACAAAGATAAAATACAATATGTCTAAGCCTTACCCTAAGGACGGTGTTTATAGGCTTCTAAATCCTAAAGATAACAAGGAATTCAAAATGAATATAATCCTAAATCTCAAAGATAATTCAAATAGTTTTAAATTCAAACTTAGAAACTAATTTCCTAAAATATCTCCTCAAATCGTGGTGACTGGACCTTCTAGAAATTGCCACTTTAGACCTATGTCGTGCCCATGTCTCCAGCTATAATTAGAAAATAAAAAAATACAAAATGTGCCATTTTATTGCCAATTTTGAAAAAACATATCACACAAGAAAACAAATGGAACACAACCCGAATTAGCAGTGATATATTCATAAAATGGGAGAAATAACAAGTAAAAGTATCAATTTAAAATGCTCATCACAAGATATGAAAATATTGATGGAAGAAACAAAAATTCAAAATAATGGGTATTAAATTTTAAGTTTTAAAAGTGAATTTGTTATCGTGATGATGATATGAATTGTTTGTGACATTTTTAGTAATAAGTTTTTTGAACATACATGATTCAACATTTATATCGTATTGCAGGTGCAAGCACACATACAAGGACAACGGATCAAGTGGTAAGTGGTTTGAATAATTATTTTTATTAATTTAAATAGTCTTCTATTTGATGGCTTGGTAATATAATTGACATATAGTTTGATTAGGTTTTGGATATATATGTTGTTATAGTTATTTCGTTTCATGTAACATGATCTCTACACACTCATTCTAGTTCAACACAATATCATGTTAATAAAATGACTCCAAAACATCATCGATACAATATTTCTCAAGTCAAGTCTTTTGATAAACTTAACTTTAGAAGCAAGGAAGAGAGAAAAAATTTCTAAGCATTTCGAAGGAAGAAAAATTTGTGTCGAACATGCGCATAATAATAGCCCAATTAATCTAGATTTGGAGGCCATATTATTTAACCTTATTGTCTCATAGTTTATTATGGAAACATCGTAAATTCAAAATGTTGATTATTGGTGGTTAGAGAAGTATAGATCAAAAACATGTCCAAACAATACAAAAATCATTTTTCTTACTCTTTTTAATTTAGTGAGTAAGGGTGGATGCATTATTACTTCACTACCCTATGCATGTGTCATTAGGAATCTTTTCATGAAGCTTGAACTGGATGTTGGAATATTGACATTCATTTTGCTAAAAACACATATACATATTTTTAGGAAACATCAGTTGAAGTAGGTGATAAGAAGGATATCATTGAAGTGACACAAGTCAATGATCAATTGGACACCATTGTCACGGGGCTAGACTACTGCTAGCAAGCTCATACGGCCTTAGACGTTTTCTTGGTCATAAACCGGCTAAGTGACTCGAACCTTCACTAAGAAAGAATGCTTAGAACGTTGCTAACCCAAAGGAAATGGGGAAAATAAAGAGATGGGCAAGCTAAAGGAAGAAGAGAGATTTGAGAGTGAATACTAGTTTGTATTTCTCAACTTGAGGTGTGTAAATGAATGGGGTGTGAGCCTCCTTTTATAGTTAGAGTCCCCTACAATGAACAGTTGGGATTAAAATACATCAATGGCCAAGATGAGAGCTCTACAATATTTACAACAAGTGGGCAATGAATTGGCATCATTATCTTCTAAGATAATGCTAAATAATTATCAAGTCTACAAGGTGGATTGGATCAGCTCACTTGGGTCTTCTAGAAGGCCCAAAACGTGGTAAAGATAGTCCTTAGTAGCCTTGATTGTATTGAGTTCAGTCATGGGCTGGCGGTCCGTGACATTCTCCCCCACTAGTTCTAGCGATGCCTTCGTCGTGCGGCTAGAGTGAAACTGGTCTATCTTATCTCCGAATTGCCATAAGTCTTCGGAAGGCTCCAACCTTCCTTCACTCTCTAGAAGTCCCTTCCACTGAACAAGGTATTCATGCCTTGGTCGATGTCCCACTCGATGAACGGCTCTCTCCGCATAGATGGCCTCTACTTCCTTCTCGTAAGAGACTTTTACCCCGACTGGCTCTCGGTGTGACTTGCCTCGATCTAGCTCTTCCTCATCCTGATGGTATGGCTTCAACAAACTCACATGGAACACGGGATGAGCTTTGATGGTTGGAGGCAACTCTAATCTATATGCCATGGTGTCTACTCGCTTTAGAACTTTGAACGACCCCTCGTATCTTCGCACAAGCCCTTTGTGATATGGGTTGCGTAAGATCCCACTTAATTTGGCAAGGACTAGGTTACCAACCTCAAAATTGACATCCCGACACTTTCAATCCACCCACTTCTTGGTTCGCTTCCCGACCTTGTGCAAACAAGCTCGGGCTAGTTCATGTTGTTCTTGCCACTCATTGGAAAATTGGTATGTTGTTGGATTCGGCCCCTTGTACCTGGTCGCAATTGCATTTGGTGTGAACGGTTGTTTCCCGGTTACAATCTCAAATGGACTTTGATTGGTCGCTTCACTCCTCTACAAATTGTAGGAAAATTGGGCTATGTCCAATAATTTCGGCCAGTCACGTTGCATGTCACTCAAATAGTGCCTTAAGTATGTCTCTACGAGTGCATTCACTCTCTCGGTCTGGTCATCCGTCTTTGTATGAACACTCGTTGAGAATTTCAAGCTTGATCCCACCAACTTGAACAACACTTTCCAGAACCTCCCAGTGAACCTTGTGTCCCGATCACTGATGATCGTCTTTGGAAGGCCCCAGTACTTCACCAAGTGCTTTAGAAAAAGACGAGCGGCTTCCTCGGCTGGGCATACTTTGGATGTTGGGATAAAGATACCATACTTGGAAAATGTATTGATCACTACCATGATGCTAGAAAATCCATCGGTAACCGGCAGACTGACAATAAAATCCATAGAAAGACTCTCCCATGGTCTTTCAGGGATTGGCAAAGGCTGCAACAATCCAGCTGGTTTCTTCTGCTATATCTTGTCTTGTTGGCACACAAGACATGTCTTCACATAGGCCTCAACATCATTACCCATGTGCGGCAAGTAATAGTGTTCGGCTATTAAGGCCAAAGTCCGGTGGATCCCCGGATGTCCCGCCCACTTGGAATCGTGACATTCCTTCATGAGCTCCTTTTGCAATCCTTCAAATTACGGAACATAGAGGCGGTGTCCTCGAGCATACAATAAGCCTCCCTCGAGCCAAAACTTTCGAGTCTTACCCTCAGTGGCAAGCTCAATCAACGAAGTGGCCATCGGATCATGTGACAACCCCTCCTTGATGCATTCTCGCATCTATCCCGTCGGCATACTGACAAACTCTATGTCATACCTTCAGATTAAGGCATCGGCTACGAAATTTACTTTCCCTGATTTGTTCTCCAAGGATAAATCAAACTCGGTAAGAACCTCTTGCCAACGAGCCTGCTTTATTGACAACTTCTTCTGAGTTAAGAAGTAGCTATTGGCAACATTGTCGGTAAACACTATGAACTTGGAACCAAGTAAATAATGTCTCCATGTGCGTAAACAGTGCACCACCGCAGTCATCTCCTTTTCATGGATCATGTATCGCCTTTCGATCTCGTTGAGCTTTCGACTTTTGTAAGAAACTGGATGTCCTTCTTGCATGAAGACCCCACCAATAGCAACGTCGAATGCATCGGTGAATACTTCAAAGGGCTTGGTTTGATCTGGCAACACCAAGACTGGCTCGCTCATCATAGCAAGCTTGAGTTCGTCAAAGGCACTTTGAAACTCTGGGATCCAATCCCACCCTTTTTCTTTCTTCAATAGCTCGATCAAGGGGGCGGTAATTTTTTAGTAACCTTTGACAAACCGTCGGTAATAGTTGGCCAACCCCAAGAACTACCTCAGCTCCGTCACCTTGGTTGGTACTTTCCATTCTTCAATGGCTCGAATCTTGTCCCGATCTATCCAGATCTTGCCACCTCCAACAATGTGGCCAAGGAAAGGGACCTCCGTTTGGGCAAATTAGTACTTCTCTTCTTTAACATAGAGCTCATTGTCTCGCAACACCAAGAACACTTACTTTAGGTGTTCGACATGCTCCTCCAATGTCTTGCTATAGATGACGATGTCGTTGAGGTAGACTACAATGAATCGATCCAAAAATGGTTGCAACACCTTGTTCATCAAGGTGCAGAAAGTGGCTGGAGTATTCGTGAGGCCAAAGGGCATCACAAGGTATTCATAGGAATCGTACCTGGTCACGCAGGCTGTCTTCGGTTCATCTCCCTCAGCTATCCTTACTTGGTAATAGCCCGATCGCAAGTCCAACTTGGTGAACCACCTTGCACCACCAATCTGATCGAACAAGTCCGCAATGAGAGGAATTGGATACTTGTTCTTCACCGTGAGCTTATTCAAAGCCCGGTAATCGATACACATCTGTAAGGAACCATCCTGCTTCTTTTGAAACAACACTGGGGAACTATATGGGGACTTTGATGGTCAGATGTAACCAGCATCGAGGAGATCCTTTAACTGTCTACGCATCTCCTCTAACTCAGGCGGAGCCATTCGGTAAGGGGCTCGAGCGGGTGGCTCCGTATTCGGTACAAGCTCAATCTTGTGATCTACCTCCTCTTTGGAGGCAACTTCTTGGGAAACTCGGCGGGCATCACGTCTTTGAATTCCTCCAAAACGTGGCTCACCACATCGGGAACATCCTTGGTTGTGGCTGGCTCATCACACACCAAGACAGCTAGGAAGGTCGGTTCCTCCTTGCGCACCGCCTTCGATAATTAAATCGCGGATAAAATTTTGGCCCCAACTCCTGACCCTCGGCTTACTAGAACTATGCATTGTTACTTTGGATCCAGGACACACAAGCAATCGGCAAAGGGTACCGGGAAAGCATTGATCCTGTCTAAGAAACTTAAGCCAAGAACAAAATCGAAATCAACAAGAGGAATTACCTTAGTGGTTTCTCTTCCAGACCAACCTCCGACAGTTAGCTCAATTCCTTTTTCGACCCTCGCAATTGGAACTTCTTCAGCATTCATGGTTTTGATGGAACCATTCGCCTTCTCCACATGAAGGCCAAGTCCCTTGGCCACTGGTTCGGATATGAACAATTCTGAGGCATCGGTGTCCACTAGTGCACTCAATTTTTTGCCAGCAATGTTGACGTCCACGAACATCAACCCTTTCTTCTTTTGACCCTTTTTGACCTCCATGGTGCTCAGAATGGAGCTAAGCTTAAGAGTCTCACTCTCTTCCCATCTTTCTCCTTGATGGTTAAGGGTTTGTTCCTCTGCAGACAGTCCCTCGCCAAGTGCCTTTGGCCCTTGCAGTTATAACATTGGATAATCGGCTTATCTTTCTTATCGAAGTCCTTACTATTCGATGACCTTCCACTGCCACTCGAATCTTTGTCGGATCTGGACGCCCTGCCCCTATCACCACTACTACCTCAAAACTTTGGCTTCGGTTTGGAGTCCACACTCTTGACGCCAAGCTCAATGATTGACTCGGCCGTCGTCAAGGCAGTCGAGAGATCCTTGACCCCTCGTCGCCTTAGCTCATTCTTCGCCCATGGTTTCAGCCTATCCATGAAGGTGAAGAACCCGTCCTCTTCACTTAAACTCGGGACTTGGAGACTTACTTCGACAAACTTTTGAACATTCTCCCTCAATGACCCTTTTTGCTTGAGACGCCTCAGCTTGGATCGTGCCTCATCTTCGGCATACTCCGGGTAGAATTGTTCCTTGAACTCCGCTTGGAACTATTCCCACGTTGTGATGGCAGCAGTACCACGCTTTACATCGTTTCATCTACGTCGCCACCATATGAGGGCAACCTCAGACAAGTAAACACTAGCGATTCTTACTTTCTTGGCATCCTCCGTGATGCCTGTGGAAGCAAAGTATTGGTCCAGCCCCCAAAGGAAATTCTCGACATCTTGGGCTGACCTAGACCCTTTGAACTTCTCTGGCTTAGCGATGTCGCCCAAGGCTTTGGGTGCAACCGTGGCTGCGCTATTTCTAAACGTAGCTTTGCACACCAACAACTCAATCTTGATCAACTTAACCTCCCTCTTTAGCTTTTCCACCTCAGAATCGGAACCCTCGCTCTTGAGTTCCTCAACTTCATTTCTTAAAGCCACGACCCTGGATTCTAAGGAATCACCACGATCGGTTGTCCTTACATCCAACTCGTTGAGTGAATCCTGAACCTCCTCCTTGATAGAATCTAAGGAATCTAGCTTATCGAGATCTATCAATCCCAATCTTTCAAGGTCTACGGACTCCAGTATTTCCAGCACTACCCTGGCTTCCGTCATGGAACCTTCAAGCCTGGTAACCTTCTCCTGGAGGGATGCGAGAACATCTCTTGATGGTGTTCTCTTCTTTGTAGCATTTCGGGACTCATTCCCCTCGGAACCTCCCACATCGCCATGTTGTGGTGCCATCTCGAACCAATGAAAATTGATAAAAATACACTCTGATACCACTTGTCATAGGGCTAGACTGCTGCTAGCAAGCTCGTGCGGCCTTAGACGTTTTCTTGGTCGAAAACCGGCTAAGTGACCCGAACCTTCACTAAGCAAGAATGCTTAGAACGTTGCTAACCCAAAGGAAATGGGGAAAATAAAGAGATGGGCGAGCTAAAGGAAGAAATAAGATTTGAGAGTGAATACTAGTTTGTATTTCTTAACTTGAGGTGTGTAAATGAAGGGGGTGACCGTCCTTTTATAGTTGGAGTCCCCTACAATGAATGGTTGGGATTAAAATACATCAATGGCCAAGATGAGAGCTCTACACTATTTACAACAAGTGGGTAATGAGTTGGCATCATTATCTTCTAAGATAATGATAAATAATTATCATGTCTCCAAGGTGGATTGGATCAGCTCACTTGGGTCTTCTAGAAGGCCCAAAACGTGGTAAAGATAGTCCTTGGCAGCCTTGATTGTATTGAGTTCGGTCATGGGTTGGAGGTCCGTGACACCATGGACAGGAATGAGCATCCACAAATGAAGGACCATGGGGCTGAACAAGACATTTTTTTGGTAACATTTTGATTCTCAACTGGGCCACTTGAATGGTGACATCAGGACAAAGCAAGCTGAAATGTTGTTAATATGTGACGAGATTCATTCATAAATGCCCAACATACATAACGAATTCAAACCACAAAATCTTAAGAGTTAATTATTTAATACTTGATGTTATAACTTTTAATATTTATATTTATTTGAATGTATTTGGTTTTCTTATATTAGAGATGAAGGTTGAATAAGAATAATTTACAAATGATGATGCTGAAGAACCAAATAAAATATTTATTGTCTATAACATCTTCCTCAAGAAAACTTCTCATTTTTTATGTCAATAGAATCATTGTCTATTTTCCAATTACGACAAAAAATATGAATTTTTTAAAATTTTTACAGGATTTAAACCCCTCAACGTACAATTTTAATTTACTTTTATTCATGTTGTAGATGTTATAACGAGACCAGTTGCATCATATTTTATTCAATTTTATTTGGATAACTTTTTTTGTTTCTATTTGGTCTTTAAGTTAATATAATCATCGTTAGGATATTGAATTACTATGGATAATCTACCATTTTATGTTCTCATGCTAATTGTTAATAATTCAGGCATAACATTGATTGTCCACTTGACCAACTACATAGTTTGTCTAAACAATTTCTATTCATTTGGGTAAGATGCATGTTTTTTTAAATTTCTTAATTTGATTATGATCTTACTAAAAGTTATTGTTCAATTCTTTATTTAACCAAGTCAACATAAGTGCAAAAAAAGACCAATTTAAATTTTGTAAAGATCTGCACGATATTTGGAATAATTATACTCAATTCAACGCGAGAAATACATTATTTTTGAATGATTCATCAGAAAAATGAGTTATAAATCAGTACGTTTTCAATTTTTTAAATCATTCTATTAAGTTATATAATCAATATTTTTTATTTTTAGATTTTATATTTCAGTAGCAATACAATTACATATGTCCACATCCCTTGGACTATTCATCTTCTAACAACAATGCATTAAGTACAACACACAATGTTTTCCACTACTTTATATGCGAACATGATTGTTTATCTTATTTGGTTTATTTATACATGCTCTAAAAAAAGGTGGAAATATTCGGGAGCGTTTGCATAAATTGGTGAAGGTGCAAAATGTTCAAGACTTTATAAAAAATAATCATTTTTCTTTGATTTAATTTCTTTGTGGACGAAAACTAACTAATGAATTTCAAGACTTTTGTTGCATTTTTATATTGAATAGATTATTGTTTTCTACTTTTTTATATATATTTTTATAATAATTCATATACAAGATTTAATTTCAATCATAATTATTGATTTGCATTTGACTTTGAATTTCTTCATATATTTTTTAGACTATTCGATATCGTGGAGCTCAACTATAAATAGGAGTTTTCCCTCCTCATTTATTAAATGCATTTGTGCTTTGTTGGCTCTAATGTTAAAGGGTTCAAAACACAATCATCTTTTATCCATGTTTACATTATACGGAGTAATCAACCAACACCAACTCGTTAAATCTCGATCAAATAAGTCTGAATTCATCAGTAAATCCCTTCAAAGTTACTTATATAATTATTTATGATAGACTCCGTTAGATTATATTTTATACTTGTTTATAAGTTAAATTGTTGTGATATATGCAGAGGTGTTGGTTGGACATACCTAGTTAATACATGTTCTGCATGTAACATCAAACATCATTTGTAAGCTTCTTTTCTTGTAAACATCCACTATTATTAGGTCAACCTAGTTAACTCAAATTTTGATTTTGTTCCTATATCTTATTCGATTTATTTTTTTCATTTTAAACGTATTATATGACCATCATTCTAAGGCACGAACTTGAAGATTAAGTATGTGAAGAATTTCATCCAAAGCATGATTTAAAAACGATAGCTCATGCTCAATAAAGAATGATTCACAAGATTGAAATTGTCTAAAACAAGCATGATCGGTCTGGCTCTCTTGAACGAAGACTATATTATGGAAATCTAACATACAATTGTAAGTTACGAGCACGTATATGTTTTATTAATAAGCAAGCAAACAATTAAATGTCAATCATATGTTTTAATATGTAATATAGAAAGCGATTTAAAGCTCATGTTATTCTGTAATTTTAAATTTCTGATGCAATTACAAAACAAATAAATGTCATACACAATGATGGATTGTCTTTAAACTCTTCATAATTAGTGGATTCGTTAGATGTTAAGTTCAGTTTTCCAATATGTCGTTCTTTCTCTTGCTTTCCAACATGTAGCTATTTTAACGTAATCAATAAATAATTCAACATGACTTATCGAATTTGATATATATGTCTCAATCATTTTACGAATTGATGTTTTTTTTCAAATAGCCCATTGTTGAATTTCGTTGAACCGAACCTCTTGGGAACCTATAGTTTAGTGACAATATTTTTGTCTTTCCGTCTACATTAAACTTGTTTGATACTTGTTTCATTAAATTGAACAATCCATTCTCTTCTTCATATGAAATTTCGACAGATTTGACCTCACAATACATAATTATAGAAATCTTGCCATTGTGAACAAGGAAATTTGGTAAATCAAAATTTCTCTTCCTCAAGAATGAACAATGAATATTTATTTAAACATGTAGAGGTTAATCATTGTAGTCAATAATATATACAGAAACATTTAATCCAAAGAATTTTTCCTTCTAAATAGTTACTTTCTCCTTGTCAATACACGTCACTTACACAATAAAGATTCCATTTCTATGTAATATTGAACTTAACCCTTATGTGACTTTCTCCATTTTTTTTCTCATGAATCAAGTTAGATTTTGATAGAGAAGCATCAGTAGAGGACGATCGTTGCTCTTCGTCGAGGAATCAAACCTAGAAAGCTCTAGACTCGATCGAAGAACGAGAGGATGAAGGGGGAATGTGGGCGGCATCAAGGTAATTGAATTAGGGCCTTTGGTTGCTGAATTTAAGACAATAAGAATAGATTAAGACAATATAGCAATGGTAATAGAATTCTAATGAAATAATGACAAAAGTAAAATAAGGTAATGAAAACAACCTAAATGAAAAGGCATGTAATGAAATGAATTAACTTGTCTTCCCTTATGATGGCAGCAAGGGCTGTTGTGGATGGATTTTGATGGATGGATACTTGTTGGAAAGATAGTAACATAAGGATTTGAACGAAGAAGATGGATTGAGATTCTGACGGTCGGATCTTCATGAAAAGTGAATTGAAAATTTACTCTAGGTAGGTATGAGGATAATGCAACCCTAGGGTTTTGATAATGGTGGTATCGTGATAATGGCAGAAGAAGATGATGATTTATGGAGATGGAAAATAGATGGATGTGTCCTATCAAACCCTCCTAGTCTTAATGAAAATGCAAACTCGATAATACAACTCTGACCAGCCCTCTTAATCATAATGAGAAGGCAAACCAGAGTGTGAAGATCTCTCTCTCAAGAACCTGGAAAAACTTAAAGGAAAATATGCTTCAGAGTCACAAGGAAATCAGCTCTTGTAGAAACATACTCATGTTGTATTATTAGTCAAAGAAAAGATGATGATTACAATGAAGGGAAGGAGCCTCCTTATATAGTTTTTGAGGATTTCTTGTTGTAACATGACTAACTAATAAAATACTAATAAACTAATGTTTTAACTTGATCTTAATTTATAAAATAATAAATCTAATCCTAAAAGGTAATGTATCATCCTATATTAAATTATATTACAAAAAATAAATTAAAATATTGAAAATTCACAATATTTACAAAAGTCTGTATTAATCCAATATAGGATTTTATGCATGTGATGTCTTCACTAAAATGAACATATCTTTAGTTCCCGATATTGGATTGAGGTGATTTTAGAACAGTTGGAAAGATAACAGACATATGGTCATAATTAAAGAGACATGTTGACCAAATAATATCAGTATCTCATTCAAAAATCACTCTCAAGTCTGTTGCTCTATTGTTCTTCTTTTCTAATGCTTTGTCATATAGATTTGCTCTATTATTCTTCTTTTCTAATGCTTTGTCATGTGGATCACCTAGAAGCATTAGTCCATCTTCCTTTGATGTGAGTCTTGTGGTGCATGTATCATCTTCCCTTTCTTCAAACGGATTCGACCTCAGGTCTGAAACATCAAGGAGAGAAACATTAGAACCTTTTATGAATTAACTCACATTATACTTACTGAGTAGATATGTTTTGAATCTTCGAGACTTTATTCTTCTAATAGGTTCGAGTAGAAACATTAGTCCAAATAAGCATGTGTTATTGTCATTATGGACTCTAGTGCATGTATCATTCCCCCTCTCCTCAAAAAGATTCATCTACGAATCTGAATATCCAAGAGAAAGAGAATTAGAAGTGTGGAAAGGAAAAATTGAAAAATACTTACCTGGATTAATGTGATGTGTATTTACACACTTTAGTACAGGTTTCTTCCTTGTTGGAATCAAATCATTATCATCTTGAAATCCTCTTTAAATCCAATGTTTCGAATGAATTGGAACATGGCAACGGCTACTATTTATTTTATTTGTGATTGCTTCATATGTCCTTTCCAAGGTTTTACTCTTGTATGGTGAGAAAGAACGTTTAAAAACCATGTTAAATGGTTCGTAAAAGTAATCCATGAAGTCTCCTAAGTGTAGTTCATGAGTTAAGATTCTCGTGAGGAGCTTTGTGGACTGTATATTATGTTCAGTTGAAACGAAACCTCATCTACAAAATAGAACTCATTAAAAGCACTTTTAAATGAATTGGTATATATATCAGAAATATTTGAGTCATCATGATATGCATCTTTGATATGTTCATGTAAGGGAAAGATTCAATGAATTTAACCCATCGAGTATGTCGTTTATGTAACTTACCTTGTCCCTTTAACCACTTCAAGGAGTCGTGGACTGTGTGTATGATAAACTCTTTAGGAATAATGTAGTATTGCCACACTTTGAGTTCTTGAACTAATGCAAGAAGTTCCTTGTCATAGGTGGAGTAATTCAGTTGTGCCACTTTTAACTTCTCAGTAAAGTAAGCAATAGGTTGTTTTTCCTGCTTAAAAACTTTACCTATTCCTATACCTTTAAAAAGTTCGAGTCTTTTTGTTGTTGTGGTCACTATTTGATTTCAATTGACTTTTTGGTGATTTTTGTCAAAGGTATGACAATGGTAGAGAAATAGTTGACAAAGAGGTGGTAGAAGCTTGTTAAGCCATGGAGAGATCTTACCTCAGGGTATGGAAGATAGCGTGTGCCATTCTTGAATTGCCTTTACCTTTTCAACATCGACATGGATTCTTTGTGCACTTATTATAAAGCCTAAAAAGATAAGCTTGCAAAATAAGTACTTGTCCGTGTTAGCATAAAAGTGTTCTCATCGGAGAAAATCAAGAACCAAGCGGAAGTTGGAGAGATGAAAGTCAAGAGAAGGTGAGTAGATAAAAATATCATCAAAGTAAACAACATACTTACATTTGGTGTGGTTTAACTCTTGTTTTGTCACTAAGATGGTACAATGACTAAGGCTTTCCTGGATGTAGCCTTTTGTAGAAAATCTAACTCTTTGGTTCCTCTGAGATTATTTGTTTGATGGGGTATGATAGAACCTTGAATTAGATCAGTATGGTGTTTTATCCCTCTTTTTGGTGGTAATCCTTCAGGTAGATCACCTAACACTTCTTGAAATCCTATAAGAGATAAATAAACACACTATAAAAATCCTTGTTAATGTTAGAAATCGAAACAATTAATTCCATAAAGTGAACAAGGATGCTAGGCTTTTTGTCAATAAGGTTCTCTCAAAATTATTTTATACTAACACATAGATTTTAAGTCACTTTTTTCTTCTCACAATTAGGTTCACTCACCTCCCATGGGTCATTTTCTTTTCTTTTATGGGTTATGACCCCTTTTGTTTTTACCTCTTTTTTAGTGTCTTTGTCTATTTGTGTTTTCCCACCCACCTCACAAAATTTCATCAAATGACTTTCAAGTACATCAATTGATTCCAATGATGTAAGGCTAAGTAACAGAAGATCGTATCTTTTATTACAATGCTGCTAGCATCATATTCATCTATGTCATTATCCGATCCAATGTCCTTGGTAGAAGGTGGAGTAGAAGAAGAAGTGGAAGTAGATGAATTACCTTGGGTATCTTCTATTACAATGTTGGTAGCATCATATTCATTGATGTCACTGTTAGATTTAGTATCTCTGGTAGAAGGTGAAGTAGAAGAAGAAGTGGAAGTACATGAATTACTTGGTAAGTAGATGAAGTACCTTGGTAAGTAGATGAAGTACCTTGGTAAATAGGTGAAGTACCTTGGTAAGTGTCTCAGAAACGATACTTCCTCTGAAGTTGTGAATCGATTGTCATTGATTTCTTTAGTGTATCTTCAAGGCTTTCATAACCATGTAAGTCAAGAAGATTAATGATGTTTGGGTGCAAGCCAATGACAAATCAATTCACCGTATATCCTTCTGCTTCATGTATGTCTGCATAATTCATTAAAGATGTCATCTCCTTATAATTGTCTTTTATTGATCTTCTATCTTGTCGAAATCAGTGAAGTCATTGTTTAACTTCACGAATGTACTCTGCTGGGATAAAGCGTTTTCTCATTACTCGTTTAAGATATATTCAAGACATGATGTCTGGTATTCGGAAACTTTGTATCACCTTTCGTGTTTGCTTCAACCAAGTGAGAACATAACCTTGGAATTTTGAGGTGATCAATGGTACTTGTTTTCCACTGGGATAATTGCAGTGAGAAAACATGTGGCCAACTTTGCTCTGCTAATCTATGTAGCTGTCTGGATCGTAATCTCCTTTGAGTTATGGAATTACAAACTTTGGTTTAGCAAAAAGGTTCGGCCTGTGAAACCTGTATTGATCATTGGCATTTTTTTTCTAATCTCATGGTGAAATTAGTCGGAAGTTCATCATATCATTGTTGAATTGCCTACAGTAAGGCGAATTGTAGCATCCATTCCCATATACGTCCCTGTACACGAGTCATAGATGTCACAATACTTTTAAAACATTATTGTACTTGAAAACCAATAAAATATTTTTTATAAAATGATTTAATATTATAATATTTAAAATGTCCATTCATTAACTGCTAATATTCAAATAGCATTTTCAAGCCCATCAAATAGTGCTTAAGTTCGAATATAATTGACTACTACAAACCAAATACCATATGTCCTATCAGAGCATCATATAATGTCTAAGTACATGCCGACTAGTAATACCAAAATAAAAATCTAGAGATGTCATATTGTTATTGATAAGGAAATCCTTGATAGATGATATCAACTACACTCATCACTCTGATCGTACGTTATTACCTACGCTTGAAAATTGTCACACGCTAAGTATTCACTTAGTGAGGTATATATAATAAATGAGGCATATTAAAACTTAAGTATTTAATAAAAGATCAAAATATGAGTTTAATCCTATAAAATATATTAACGCATAAAATTGACATGATATGCCAATTTTCCATCAAATAACCTGTGAAACATTATTTCGTATACCTAGCATACTTATCAATCAGTATTCCAAAAATACCCATTCACAGCCCAATGTATGACAAATGAGAATGCAAAGTACACAATAAGCACCTAAGTTATGCAATAACGTATAGGTATTGTGGTACACAACAACACTATACTAACCATTTCAAGAGTAGTAATCCCGTAAGACTACAATCCTTGCACACAAGGTGCCATAGTACACAAAGTACTACTCAAAGTACACAAAGTACTGGTGCGAAAATGCAATAATCATTAAACAAAATCTATATATATCCAACACACACCAAGTATGCCAATTACATACATAGTGCTACAGTACACAAAGTACTACTACAACACCACCTTGTTTATGGTATTACACTTGCACCAATGACTTTCCATGTACATACAATATGCTTTAAAATACAAATCGTTGGTTAAACATTTTTTCCAAACCATCGATAAATAATAATTTATGTGAAACACATACATTTTTTTAGGGCAGTTCATACCCTAAAATCATTGATAAAATCATTTTCATAAACTTTATGAAAATATTTCAAAATCCATTAAAACATTTTTAAATAAAAATAATCGAGGTTGAATCATCGCAAGTCGTCTTCATAGCATATAAGTACATAATAAATGCACTCACCTGGTATGCCTCACTATTATGCCTTACTATCAATATCCGATTACTCTTCGACTTTTTGATTGCCTTTCGCTTTGCTTGTATCACGGTTTTGATCACCATCTACACAAGCATTCATACAAGCACATACAAATATAAAAGACATGTTCGTACTCTTACTAACATTTTATACATGATAATAATACCCAAAAGTATTATTTTTTTTCAAAATCTTCTAAAAAACATCTTAAATTTTCCATTTTTCATATAATGGGCTCTTGCCATTATTTCCTTCAATTAAAAAAAAATTAAGCCCAATAAATTTCTAGCATTAAATTTCTAGCCCAATAACTCAATAATACCATAATTACCACTTAAGCCACTAACTTTCTATATATTTACCACTTGGTACATAAGTTTTACTAAATTTCCAAAATGACTAAATTTCACATTATAACGTCAATTTCAGCCCTCAAACAGTAATTTCCAACAATTTACATCAATTATTGAGTAATTACACATTAAGTCCATATCTTTTACAAAATTCCCAATAGGTCTCTCAACTTTTGAAAAATTACAAAATGACCTAAATATTTTCTTAGGCTTGTAGAACCGTCAAAATAACATTTCTAAGCCATGGGAATTTTATACAATTTCTTCCAACTTATTTCCTAAAGGTCGAAACATATATATGTTAGGGATTCAATGTTTTCACTTGATTCAAGCATGAAACCAACCTCGATTCAACATTATAAAATCTCTACAATCAAACCCCCTAACTTAATTTCATCAAATCACAATCTTTCCCCAAATCTAGGGTTATGTTGAAGTCAACATAAGCATGTATAGACATGTACAAGTTATTTTAATCGACAGTCAATATTGTAAACGATTCTACAACCTCTGTAGCATCTAAATCTTTCATCAGATCATGAAACCCTAATGAGAACATAAACCCTAGAATTTGGTATCTTTGAACACAAACCAAATTAGCATGCAATAATGGTACTAAATGACAGTATTTTTCGAATATAACAATTTTCTAGATCACAACTCGATCCAAAATCCAAAGGAAATTGCACAAAATTAAAAATATTTTAAAATTTATCTTACCTAGGTATGGGGGAGCACGAAATGGAGCTGAAAATAGCTTGCTTTCAAGATATTTCTCCTTAATTTCATGCTAATTTACCTTGTATTTAAGTTTAAATGAATATAATATTGAATTAATAAGAAATGTCCATTTTGCCCTTAATGAAACTTAATATTTACCTTAATACCAAGAAAAATAAACCTTATTATATTTATAAAGTCAAAGATGAACCAATTAATTCACTCTTTCCAACTTTACCCATGCAATCTTTCCAAAATTTAATCTTAGCATTTTTCATCCAACGGTCCAAAATAAACATAATAATTTCTCAAATCCAATGATCCTTATTATTTTCCATCATTTTAACATGTGGAAATACATTTTAAGCACGATTTAATAATTTTCAATTTTTCCCAAAATTTTTATTCGATCTGATTTACCGAATTTTTACACTTTATAGCTTTTATCATAAATTCCAGATCCAAAATCAGTTTCCCAAAAAACCCACTTAAGTGTGAGCAATTTATTTACGAGGTCATATTACCTAACTTTTTGAAAATTACCTTTTTGGTCCCTAAGTTTTTTTAACTTTGTACTATAGTCATCAAACTTTAAAAATTTATGTTTTGGTCACTAAACAAAATTTGGGGTATTATAATTCTCCACCTTAGGAAAAATTCAACCTCAAAAGTTAGTACATACCTTATATGAAGAGGTGTGAATATTGCCTTTTCATGTCCTCTTCTCTTTCCCAGGTTGCTTCCTCGAATTTGTGATTTCGCCAAAGGACTATGACAAACGAAAATGTCTTGTTCCGTAGTTCTTTGAATCCTCGAGCTAAAATCTCTACTTGTTCTTCTTAATAAGTCAAATCTGGTCGAATCTATATTTTCTCCGCGGTGATAACATAGGAAGGATCTGATCGATACTTCCTGAGCATCGACACAAGAAAAACACTATGGACCTTGTCCATTTTCGGAGGAAAAGCTAGCTGATATGCCACTGGTCCGACTCTTTTAAGAATCTCATATGATCTAGTAAATCTCAGACTCAATTTTCTTTACATCAATTCGTAATAATTTCTTCCAAGGTGATACCTTAAGATATACCTTATCGTATTCCTGATATTCAATCTTATTTTCTAGTCTGCATAAGAATTATGCCGATCAGAAGCTATCTTAAGATTATCTTGAATAGTCCTCACTTTATCTTCCATTTATTTCATCAAGTTAGGGCCAACTAGATCTAGATCTTTTAGCTCGACTAAATTTAATGGTGTTTGACACCTTCTACCATAAAAGGCTTTATAAGGGGCCATCTTGATGCTCGACTGATAACTGTTAATATAAGTAAATTCTGCTAAAGGAAAATACTTTTTCCATGATCCCTTGAACTTAATCACACATGCCCTTAGCATATCTTCCAATATTTGAATGGTCCGCTTCGACTGATCATTCATCTGTGGATGAAAAGCCGTACTAAAATTCAATTGAGTGTCCAAGGCCTCATGCAAGGAATTCCAGAATCTCGAAGCAAACCTTGGATCTCTTTCAGAAACCATCGACACTGACACTCAATGTAGATGGACTATCTCTTTTATATACAACTCATCATATTTATCCATCGAGTAATCTGTCCGAACTGTACTAAAGTGAGTTGTCTTGGTCAATCTATCAATAATACCCATATTGAATCTTTCTTGTTGGGTGTTAAAGGTAGCCTTGTAACAAATTCCATAGTGACTCATTCCCATTTCCATTCAGTAATCGAGATATGTTGCAACATTCCGGAAGGCAATTGATGTTCAGCTTTCACCTGTTGGCATGTCAGACACTTTGCCACAAATTATGTGATGGCTTTTCTCATACCAGGCCACCAAACTGACTCTTTAAATCTTGGTACATCTTGTTTCCACCTAGATGCATAGTCAACAAACTATAGTGCCTCAACAAGAATATCTTTCTTTAATTCTTCATCGTCGGGATACAAAATTTTGTTGGACTTGACCTCAAAGTCCTTAATCTCACTATTTTTTACTTGCGTAATTCTTACCAAGCACTTTTCATCTTTCCTTTGTAATTATCTTATCCGATCTAAAAGAATCAACTTTAACTTTAACATGGCAATCAAGGTGTCGTCTTTCTTTAAAGACAAACCTGCATCAAAGCTCTCAAGGCTGTAAAAGTCTTTTGGTTAACTGCATCAGCTACCACATTAACTTTCCCAGGATGGCAATCAATGATCACATCACTATCCTTTAAAAGTTCTATCCATCTTCCATGTCTCAAGTTTAACTCCTTTTAAGTTAACAAGTACTTTAGACTTTTGTGATTGGTATAAATGTAACATCGCTCATCATATAATTAATGACGCTAAATCTTTAGAGCAAACACAACGACTACCGACTCGAGATCATGCATCAGATAATTTCTCTCATGAGTCTTAAACTGTCTCAAAGCATAGGTCAACACCTTACCATCTTGCATAAGAACGCATCCCATACCATTATGAGATGCATTACTATAAATCATATGATCTTTCCCATATTATGATTACATTAACATTGGAGCTTATATCAGTTTTCTTTTAATATCTCAAAGTTTTATTTTTACTTATCAATCTAAGTGAATAACATGTATTTTCTCAGTAGCTTGATCAGAGGGAAGACTATCATTGAAAGTTCTTCACGAACCTTCGTTAATAACCAACAAGTTTCAAGAAACTTTGAAATTCAAAAACATTCCTTGGACTTTATCATTTGACTATATCTCATGCTTCCTAGATATATATTATTATCCCTTAATTGAGTCCACATGGAGAAGAAATACAACCTTAGACAACCAACATTTACACTTGGTCAACTTGGCACGAAATTTTTCTCCCGAATAGTTGGAAGAGCTATACAAAGACATGCATCGTGTTATTCCCTGGTCTTACAACATATCACAATAACATCAATGATATCACCAATTAATCTAAGTATAACTAAAATACTCAATTTATCCAATTAAGTGTTGCATGAACATTCATTAAACCAAACAACATTATCATAAACTCGTAGTGTTCATATCAAATTCTAAAAACTGTCTTAGGAAGACCTTCTTCCTTATCTTTAGCTAATAATATCCAGATAGAAGATCCTTTTAACTAATGCATCCTTTTAACTAATCAAAAGATTATCAATCCTCAGAAGAGGATACTTGTTCTTCTTTGTTACCTTATTTAAAGGATGACAATCCATGCATAATTGCATATACTCATGTTTCTTTTTCACAATAACATTGGTGCATCCCATATGACACTCTTAGTATTGTAAATCCCTGGTCTTAACAATTCTACTAACTATGCCTTCAATTCTCTGAGCTCAGTTGGATCCATTTGTTATGGCTATATAAATAAACGAAATACTTGGTAACATCTCTATTTTAATTTCTTCATCTCAATATAGAAATAGTGCAGGTAACTTTTTCGAGTACATATTTGGATACTCTCAAACTGTTGGGATATCTTCTAGTTTAACCTTGAAAGCTTGAGTATCCACCTCTTTTAGTAGGGAGGCTTGACAAACCTAGTAGCAATAACTTTATAGCAGTTGACGCTAAAATCACATTAGAAAACAAATTTACTCCTTTTCCCTGCCATAAATATCTCGAAATATTTCTTTAAAATTTAATTGCTTTAAGCGGTAATTCATTACAAGATGGTAGGGGGTAATCAACCCGTTCCAAAAATTTACCTTTACAAGGTAATTCTATCAAGTCCATAAAGCTCAACATATACTTTCATTCAAACTCACTTTAAATTCTTTCAATTGGAAACATAAGTATTATCTGATTCACTAAGAACTTAACTTTCTTGAAACTTTTAACGAAAAATTTACTTATCGTTCACACATTTTCTCTAACTCAAAATCAAACATTTCTTTAAGCAACTTGATGCTTAGCTTTTATTTTCCTCAAATATTTAAGCTTACCTGTAGAAATGTTAGAGTCATCAGTAAATTCAATAATCTCTGGATCCTCATCCGATTCAATTTCTTTTGTGATCCATTTAAACTTTTTAATGGATTCTTTTAATGCAATAACTTTATTAAACGCTGGGGCATTTCTTCCAAAAAAATGGAGGAAAATCCCTTACAGTTCTAATTCTTCTAATGCGAGATACTGAAGTCTTATCATATCTATTTAGATCGATTTCAATCTCGATCTTCTTCTCAACATTATTAACTTTCTTACATTTATCCTTAGTTTTCAACATCTAACACAACACACATAATAACAACTTAAGTTAGAGATGAGTGACATCAATCATATCATATCAACACCATATCAATAACTTTGACATCCTAGCGATATGTACACACTTTTCACAAAAAATACGATTTTTTCAGCTGAGAATCGGCTAAACCTAAAGCTCTGACACCAATAAATGTAACATTCATTCCCATATATATCCCCGTACATGAGTCATATATGTCACATGACTTTTAAAACATTATTGTACTTAAAAACCAATAAAATATTTTTATAAAATGATTTAATATTATAATATTTAAAATGTCTGTTCATTAACTACTAATATATAAATAGCATTTTGAAATCCATCACATAGTAGCTTAAGTTCGAATATAATTGAGTACTACAAACAAAATACCATGTCCTATTAGAGCATCATGTAATGTATAAGTACATTCCGACTAGTAATAACAAAAAAGACATCTAGAGATGTCACACTGTTACTGATGAAGCAATCCTTGACAGATGATATCAACTATACTCCTTACTCCGATCGTACGCTATTACCAATGAGTGAAAATCATCACACGCTAAGTATTCACTTAGTGAAGCATAATATAATAAATGAGGCATATTAAAACATAAGTATTTCATAAAATATTAAAATACGAGTTTAATCATATAGAATATATTAACGCATAAAACTGACTTGATATGCCAATTTTCCATCACATAACCTGCGGCAGCATTCTTATCAATTAGTATATTCCAAAATATCCATTCACAACCTAATGTATGACAAATCAGAATGCAAGGTACATAATAAGCACCTAAGTGCCACAAAAACGTATAGGTACTGTGGTACACAACAACACTATACTAACCATTTCAAGAGTAGTAATCCCATACCACTATCATCCTTGCACACAAGGTGCCATAGTACACAAACTACTACTCCAAATACACAAAGCACTGGTACAGAAATGGAATACTACATTAAACAAAATCTATAAATATCCATCACACACCAAGTACACCAATTACATACATAGTGCGAAAGTACACAAAGTACTACTACCATACCACCTTATTTATGGTATTATTATTGTACCTATGACTCTCCATGTACATACAATATGCTTTAAAATCTAAATCGCAGGTTAAACATTTATTCCAAACCATCAACAAATAATAATTTGTGTGAAACACATTCATTCGTTTTAGGGCATATCATACTCTAAAATCATTCGTAAAATCATATTTGTTGAACTATATTTTGATATAAAAATTAAGGCAAAATGTTTTTGGACTTGAATTGAATTTATTCAAAGTTTTCCAAAGTTTTCAAAAATAATTCAAAGTTTATTTAACTTGGAATTGAGCACAAAACAATTTTCTAGACAATCAGTACCGATACTGTTATCGATACCTCATGAACAGTACCGATATTGTTCATATGGTACCGATACGAATGTATGGAAAGTATTGATACTCACTAGGTAGTATCGATACTACCAACAATGCTCAAATTCCATAATACAAAAATTGTACTGATACCCAAAGGGGTACCAATATTACTTTGTATAGTAGTATCGATACCATAGGTATAGTATCGATTCCATCAGGCCCAACAACTAGTAACAACCAGTTGATTTAAAAATAAACAAAGGTAGTACTGATACTTCCTTTAGGAGTATCGATACCCTGTATACTGGGTAGTTTTATTTTCCAAATATTTCATCCCTAAATGGCTAAAAATCATCCTCAACAGCTAGAAACGGCCACAACTTCATTCCAACAAATAAATACAAGTTCAAGACACTTGAAGAAGGGTTAGAACACATATCCAAGCAATCAAACACAAGATAAGAGATTTTCACTCTTTATTCCAATTTTCTTATAAATATTTTGTTCTTGTGAGCTAAATTTTGTAAACACCTACCTTAGAGAGGTTTCTTTGTTTACTTCTTTTATCCTTTTATAAAAGGGTTTTTGGTTCTATCTGAGCCAATTGAAAAGATAGGGCATTTGTAAAGGTTACTCTTGATCCTTTAAAAAAAGAACAAATTAGTGAATTTCTTAGAAAATCCTAAGTGAAGAGCTTAAGTAGTGGAGGTAGACTTTGTTGATAAGTCGAACCACTATAAATCCTTGTGCCAATTTTTCTCTATCTTTTACTCTCCTTATACCATAAAAATTTTATTGCCAATTCACCCCCTTATAACTTTTTCGGTTGTCGATTTAAGCTTTCGTAAAATCCCAACAATTGGTATAGAGCTTGACTCATTAGAAAGCTTCACATCCTTGAGACTATCCTTGAAGAAGCTCTACCGATTCCCGATGCAACCTACAAAGAAATGGCTTCAACCTCTTATGTCTATTTCATTGATGAGTCATAACCGGTCAACAAGGCACCCTACTTCAATGGATAAAATTATGTTTATTGGAGGAATAGGATGATGCTCTTCATTCAAGCCAACGATCTAGGAGCTTGGAACTCAATCATTAAAGGATATTATATTCTAACCGTCGACATGGACGATTGGAGTGAGGGAGAGAATAAGAAGTTCCAACTCAATGCTAAGACTATGCACATCCACTTTTGTGCACTAGGCCCAGATGAATATGGAAGAGTCTCATCTTATTTCAATGCTAAGGAGATATGGGATAAGCTCAAAGTCACTCATGAAGGAACCGATGAAGTGAGGGAGACCAAGATAAGTGTTCACAACCATAGCTATGAGAACTTCAAGATGAAGCCCGATGAAGACATTAAAGCTATGAAAAATATATTTTTTGTGATTGTCAACGGTCTCAAGGGATTTGGAGGAGTAATCCCTAATGAGAAGCTTGTGAGGAAGATGATCAACTATCTTCCAAAGTCTTAGCAATCAAAAAATATAGCGATTATCGAAGCTAAAGACCTAAAGTCTCTCACTCTCGACGAGCTAATTGGTTTTCTTCTCACTCATGAGTTGATGGTGAAGGAAGATGAAGATGAAGAAAAAAAGGATAAGAAGAAGGAAGAAAAGAAAAAAGAGGTAGGCGTTGCCTTCAAGTCCACCAACAAGAGCTATCAAGATTCAAACGAAGAGGTGGATGAAGACAATGAAGAAGAAGAAAAAGAAGAGATGGTCAAGCTCTTCAAAAAGGTCAAGAGATTTATGTCTTCAAAGGAAGTGAAGCATGAATCGACTAAGAAGAAGAGTTCCATGGTGTGCTTCAATTGTCAAAGAACAAGGCATGTCAAGTATGAATGTCCCCTTCTAAAGGAGAAGGGGTCATCCAAGAAAAAGGCATTTGTGGTAGCTTGGAGTGATGAAGATGACTCCAATGATGAAGATGAAGTAGCCAACTTATGCCTCATGGCCATCCAAGAAGATTCAATGGTGTCTTCTAAATCAAATGAATTAAATTCACATTATTTTGACGAGTTACATGATGCTTATAATGAGTTGTATTTGGAATTTGAGAACATGAATTCCAAATATAAGAAATTGATTTCAAAACTTAAAGATGAAAATGATTTGGTTTTGAAAGCAAAATTCCATTTTGAGAATCAAAATGAAATTTTGAAAAATGATTTAGAGCTTTCAAAAGTCAAAACCAACGATTTAGAAAAAAATGTTGATTTGAAAGTTAAGCTTGAGAGCTTAACAAATGAAAAAGAATCAATTTCTAAAAACAACTCATTATGTTTAAAAATGGAAAAATGCTTGCATTACCATTTTTATGGTCATTTGGAACATTCTTGTCCCATAAAGAAAAGAAAATCTTTTAAAATTAGATAAGCATGGGTTCCTAAGGGAACAAGGGGCATTGAAACTAACGTCCAAGGATTCAATGCAATTTGGATGCCAAAATCCAAATAAATGTCTCTTGTAGGTGTGTAATTTCCATTTTAATTTTTTTGACCTAAATTTAAAAGTTTATGCATGTAATTTAAAAATGTAAATAATATCTCTGTAACAATTGATATCAAAATTTTCAAATGCATAACATTTTTTGAAAGCTTTATGCATATGCACTTAATTTCAATTATAGGTATTGCATAAAGTATTTTAGACTTGGATATATTGAATTTCATGTGCTTCTAACATGTTTGTCATTCTTTGATGAAATTCAACTTTGATTAAGTGGCAAGATTTTAAAGCTATTTTTTTTTTGTTTGGAATGCACTTTTTGAGGGAGAGCTTTGATTTTTCAAATGTTTTTAATGTCAAATTTTACTACTTACTCTCCAAAGTTATTTGTGAACTTTAAAGTTGAATTATTTTTTATATAACAAAAAAGGGGAGAAGTATGGGTTTGAAAAATTCATTTTCTTAATGAAAAAGGGGGAGCTGAACATTTTCATATGTTTTCCAACAATTGGTATCTTTTTGGTATCTTTTTTCATTAAATATTTGATTAAGGGGGAGTTTTGTGAAAATTGACTTTTCAACTGTTTTTTTTATATCAAAAAGGGGGAGATTGTTGAACTATATTTTGATATAACAATTAAGGAAAATGTTTTTGGACTTGAATTGAATTTATTCAAAGTTTTTCAAAGTTTTCAAAAATAATTCAAAGTCCATTTAACTTGGAATTGAGCACAAAACAATTTTCTGGACAAGCAGTACCAATATTGTTCTAACAGTATCGATACCTCATGAATAGTACAGATATTGTTCATATGGTACCAATACCAAGGTAAAGAAAGTATCGATACTCACTAGGTAGTATTGATACTACCAACAATGTTCAAATTCCATAATGCAAAAATGGTATCGATACCCAAAGAGGTACTGATACTACTTTGTATAGTAGTATCGATACCATAGGTATATTATCGATACCATCAGGCCCCAATGGATAGTAACAGTTAGTTGATTTAAAAATAAACAAAAGTAGTACCGATACTCCCTTTAGGAGTACCGATACTCCCTTTAGGAGTATCGGTACCCTCTGTACTGGGCAATTTTATTTTGCAGAGATTTCATCCGAAACGGCTAGAAATGGCCACAACTATTCCAACATATAAATACAAGTTCAAGACACTTGAATAAGGGTTAGAACACCTATTCATGCAATCAAACACAAGAGAAGAGCTTTTCACTCTTTATTCCAATTCTCTTGTAAATTTTTTGTTCTTGTGAGCTAAATTTTGTAAACACCTACCTTAGAGAGGTTTCTTTGTTTACTTATTTTATACTTTTCTAAAGGGGTTTTTGGTTATATCTTAGCCAATTGAAAAGATAGGGAGTTTGTAAAGGTTACTATTGATCCTTTAAAAAGAAAGAACAAATTAGTGAAGTTGTTAGAAAATCCTAAGAGGGGAGCTTAGGTAGTGGAGGTAGCTTGCTTGATAAGTCGAACCACTATAAATCCTTGTGCTAATTTTTCTTTATCTTTTACTCTCTTTACTCTCTAAACATTTCATTTCTAATTCACCCCCTTGAAACTCGTTCGGTTGTTGATTCAAGCTTCTGCAAATCCCAACAATTTTCATAAACTTTATGAAAATATTTGAAAATGTGTTAAAACATATTTAAATAAAAATGCTCGAGGTTAACTCATCACAAGTCGCCCTCATATCATATAAGTACATAATAAATTCACACATCTGGTATGTCTCACTATTATGCCTTACTGTTAGTATCCGATTACTCTTGGACTTTTTCCTTGCCTTTCACTTTGCTTATATCACGGTTTTGATCACGATCTACACAAGCATCCATAAAAGCACATCAAATATAAAAGACATGTTAGTAATCTTACTAACATTTTATAGATGATAATAATACCCAAAAGTATTATTATTTTTCAAATTCTTCTAAAATTCATCTTAAATTTTCCTTTTTACTCATAATGGGCCCTTGCCATTATTTCCTTCAATTCAAGGCCCAACTAAGGCCGATAAATTTCTAGCATTAAATTTCCATCCCAATATCTCAACAATACCATAATTATCACTTAAGCCAAAAATTTTCTCAATATTTACCACTTAGTACTTAAACTTTGCCAAATTTCCAAAATGGCTAAACTTCACATTCTAACTTCAATTTCATCCCTCAAACAGTAACTTCCAGAAATGTACATAAATTATTGAGTAATTACACATCCAGCCCATAACTTTTCAAAATTTCCAAATAGGTCTCTCAACTTTTGAAAAATTACAAAATGACCCAAAAAAATTTCTAAGGCTTGTAATACCTTCCAAATATCAGTTCTAAGCCATGGGAATTTTTCTACAATTTTTCCCATCTTATTTCCTAAAGGTCGAAACATCTATGTGTTAGGGATTCAATGTTTTCACTTGATTCAAGCATGAAACCAACATCTATTCAACATTATAAAATCTCTACAATCAAACCCCTTAACTTAATTTCATCAAATCACAATATTTCCTTAAATATAGGGCTAGGTCAAAATCAACATAAGCATGTATAGACATGTATAAGTGATTTTAATCAACAATCAAGCCTGTAAATTGATTCTACAACCTTAATAACATCTAAACCTTTCATCAAATCATGAAATCCTAATGTGAAAATAAACCCAAGAATTTGGGATCTTTGAACACATATGATTGTTCTAAATTAATTTATTGTTGTTGATTTTAGTTGTGTTATGCTTATTTTCGTGTAGGATCTTACTTTTTAGAATTAGTAGTAAAGAGGGCACATTCTACTTTTTTATTATTATTTGATCATGGTTGGAGACATTGGCACAACTCTGGGTATGACACGGTATGACGTGGCAGTTTCTAAAAGGTCCAGTCAACAGCAGCTTTCTAGAAGATCTAGTCAGCGCTTTCTGGAAGGTTGACGTGCATAGATATCTTAGAAGATTTATTTTTAATTTTATTGTTTAAATTTAGTAAACATTTGGAATTATCTTTAAAATTATTTTACTTTTAATTTATATGTTTATCTCTAGGATTTTAGAGACTGTAAATACCCTCTTGGGGTAAGCCCAAACTCACAACTCAGATTTCATTATTCTTCTTATTTCTAGTTTTATAAAGTTTTTTCTTTTCTTTTCTTTTCTTTTCAAGTTTTTATTTTTATTTTATTTTAAGTGTTATTTTCAAACATGCTAAGTATGACTTTTGTCATGCTTAACTAATTTTCTCATAAGCTGAGAGCTTAAGCGATGACTCAATTCCAACGTGAGAATTGAAAAGCACTTGAATAACTTTGGAATATCTCTCTCAATCAGAGAGGTAGTCGCAACTCCTATTGAACAAGAGCCTTTGTGCATTGATTTTCCCCAAGGCAAAACTCCATACTAGTTAAAAAATTGGCATTATTATTCTCCACCCTACCTTTCGTGGATTACCAAACTAGAATCCAAATAAACATCTCACAGAATTTCACATGGTCTGCTCCAGCATGAGACCACAGGGAGTAACTGAGGACCAAATCAAATATAGAGCTTTTCCTTTTTCCTTAGTAGATTCGACTAAGTAACGGTTATTTTATTTACCCCCAAATTCTATTACTATATGGGCTCAAATGACTTGCCTTTTTCTTGAAAGATTTTCCCTACGGCAAAATCAAGTGAGTTACGAAGAAGAATACTTGGAATCAAACAACTAGATGGAGAGTCACTCTATGACAACTAAGAGAGATTTAAAAATTATGTGTTAGTTGCCCACAACATGGGTTAACCGATCAAACACTCTTTCAATATTTATATAAAGGATTTACTCCCCTGAAAATAAAGATGATCGATGCTGCCAGCAGAGGATCTTTAGTGAACATGACTCATACTGAGGCTAAGGATTTAATTTCCACAATGGTCGTAAATTCTCAACAGTTCCACCCAACAAATGAACTTCCTCGAAGGGTTCATGAGATATGTTCATCTTCCTTAGAAAGTAAGATAGATAAATTAACTGAAGTAGATAACTCTTTTGTTGTAGGAAAAATAAGACCCAACAGATTGTGTGGAATATGTTCATTACTTGATCATTCAGAAGACGACTTTCCACTTATTCAAGATGACACAACAACTCAAGTTAATGCAGTATAGAACTTTCCAAGACCTCCCAGAGGGATTATAATCCCTACAGTAATACTTATAATCCATTATGGATGGATCATCTAAATTTCAGTTACACTTAATACTCAAGGTCAAATCAAGCTTATCAACCAAGGCCACCTCCACCACATCAACACCTGCAGAAGTCATCGTTAGAATCAATCGTTGAAAGATTAGCTCTTTCTAATGAAAATTTCCAGATTCATACTGAACCCCACTTCCAAGAGATGTATAAGTAGATAAGTCAACTGGCTCAATCTGTAGGACGCTTGAAATCACAAGGTAAACTTCCATCTCATACCGAGGTAAATCCAAGGGAGAATGTCAACGCCATCACTCTTCGGAGTGGTACAGTGGTCGCATCACCTGTTCCAGAAGTTGAAGCAATACAAAAAGGAAAGAAGATGGGTGACTCATGATCCTAGAAAAAGAGCGATGAAGTACAAACGGATTCAATCGAGATTAAATGAGGAAAATTTGCAGAATTTATATTCAAACATTGACAAATTCAGTCCCTAGAACATCACTTATTACACAACAAAATGGAAAAATCTATCCCACTGTTGTGTGCACTGTTCCATTAAAAATAGTGCACATTAGCATTTCACTTTTGGCAGAACGACACATTTTAGCCAAACCATTAAAAAATTATTTCACCTTTTATGCAACATATATGTCGCCACCCTTACACACCTCTCATTTTCTTTCTTCCTTTGACCATTGGCCCCACCTCTATCCTTATCACTCCCCTTTTAAATTTTAAACACTAATTTCACCCAAATTAAAATACCCTCAAGTGCCCTATTCAACAAAAAAAATCCAAACTCCTAACTCATTCATCTTCCCCAAACCATACCCTTATCCATTCTTCTACCAATCGGCGGCCTTACCGTCACTTCCCATCACGCCGTCTGAGTACTCCACCGCGCTCTTACCCGACTGCTCCTCTTTACAATGGTCCGCACACGACACTAGTAGAATAATGAAGCGGCATCGCCACCAACCATTATCGATGGGCATCACCAGCTCAATGCATCGACCTTTGTTGAGGTTCCCAGTGATTCTGAGCCGCAACCACCGCAACATGCTCCTCGCCCGGTGCGAGACCAAGGCCACTCACCCAACTCTCTGCCCAAGCCATATCATTCAGCCTTTGCACCCACCGCCTCTCTCTGCCCCGGACCGAGCGCTATTCGTCATCCATCTCTGCCACGCTCTCCATCACCATCCTTTTAATTCATGCTAATTGTGACCACTTTCTCCTCTTGTCTATGACCTTCGGCCCTCCCATCATGTTTCATACATTCGGTAGCATCCGAAAATACTACCGAGTTAAACTCTAATCCTATTTTTGTTTAACCATTACTAATGTACCATCCAATTTATGGTTTTTCAGAAGATTTTCATACCGACTTTCCACCGACAACACCACCTGATAATGCTTCTAGTTCACGACATCAAACTGAGCAGCCCATTTCTTTATCAGCACCTCCCACCGTAGCCGTGGTCGACAATAAATCCGGGGAGTTCTCTATTTCTTCTCTCGTACTTTAATTTTATGTTTTGGGACAAAACGCTTTAAGTGAGGGGGAGTAGAGTCTAGGTTGAATTTTCCTTTGCTTATCTCTATGTTTTGATGCTAGTATCTATTGATTAGATTTGAGAAAAGTCCTTTTTAATTTCTTTGTCATGTTGAATGTTTTTGGAATGACATGATTGTTTAGGAATACATAATTGTTTAGATTAAGATATTATTGATAGTGGATAGTATGAATTGAGATCAAGTTGAATTTCTTGTGATATTCCATGATTTTATTGGTTGAAATGCGCTTAGCTCAATGCATGAAAACAATTTGGTGATATATGAGCCTTTATGAGCATATAATTTTGCTCTCATTTTGTTGGACTGAGTGTGTCAAATTTGATATTGGTATTCTAGAACCTGCATTTTAAGTACTGCTGAGATTATACACGAACATGATGCTTAAAAATGATTTGGGCACCTTAGGATTAACTATTCCGTTTCCCCACTAAAATTGCGTACCCATGCATTTTTCCCTAATTAAACACTCTTGAGCCTATTTGTATTCTTTCTTTTCACAATATTCATGAACTCGAGCTTTTTTATTTTATCCCTCTTTTCTACCCTTTTCAAGACAAGTGAACAATTTATCCGGTATATGCTCCATGAACAGAATAAGTTTTTGTATGCTGTGATGTGAAAAAGAGAGAAAATAATGTTATTCTCTCATTTTCCCAAAAAAAAAGAAAAAAAGGACAAAAACAACAGTTTGAAAAGAAAATAAAATAGAAGGAGACATGATAAAAAAAATGGAAAAACAAAGCAACAACACAAGCGCAGAAAAATCAAATTCAATTCGAAAGGAAATGTGTTGTTTGATGGTATTTTGTCTTTTATCTTGTTGTACTTAGTCTATTGATGGAGTATTACTTATTATTTGTAATTCCTTGTCTTGAATTTTTAGCCATATATTTAGCCTTATTCCCACCTTTACCTAAGCCCCGTTACAACCAATAAAAGAAACTTTGATTTATGCATCTTGTTCTTACTAGTAGTGGAGATTTGATTTACTTGCAGGCTTATGGTAATGCCTTGTCAGTTCTGACATTGAGCATTTCCATACCCCCAAAAACATTGAGTGATTTGAGTGAATCCTGATAAAGTGTTAAGTTATGGACATTGAGATCAATGAATGAATGGATGTTACAATTATATTTAACTTGTTCCAATTAATGATGTTCAATTGATTGGTGTCTTGACTTAGATATTTATTATGGTCTCTACCTTGCTTCCTCGAATGTGAGAGTTAACAAAGAAAAGGAAATGTATTTTTTTGGCTGATTTGATTATATCATACTTGAGGATAAGCATGAGATAAGTGAGGGGGATTTGATGAGTGTACTAAATCGATAATAATTGCTTGTTAAATCTTGGGTCTTATGGATTTATTGTTATTGATTTGGTTGTGTTATGCTTATTTTCATGCAGGATCTTACTTTCCAGAATTAGAAGTAAAGAGGGCACATTCTAAATTTTTTTATTATTATTTGATCATGGCTGGACACATGGGCACGACTCTGGGCATGACACTGTATGAAGTTGAAGTTTCTAGAAGGGCCAGTAAGCAACAGTTTTTAGAAGATCTAGTCAGCGCCTTCTGAAAGGTAGACGGGCAAAGACATCTTAGGAGATTTATTCACTACTAGAAAAAAACCCCTTTAATGACGCGCAATGCGCATCATCTATGGGTGCAGATGACACACAAATTCGTGTCATTGAAGCCACCGACATAAATATCAGATGACGCACAATTGTGCGTCATAAATCTATGATGCGCATTTATGACACACATTTATGACGCGTATTTATGACGCTCATTGCGTGTCATTGAAGCCCCTGTCATAAATGAAGATGACACACATTCATGTATCGTGATTGTATTTCGTAAATTATATATATATATATATATATATATATATATATTGTAGATTAACAAATAATCAAACTAAATCACATTTAATGCCTCATAATACTAAATATATATATCATATATTATATATAAGCAATCCATTAGCATACAATATATTCACACTAAGTTATCAAAAATATTGTAATCATATATCGATACAAAATATCACGGCATAATAAAGTTTGCCACATAAGATACCCATTCTTTGCGAATATCATCAATGTCATCATACGTGTATTCTTTGTAGTGTCCCTTCTCCTGTTGATATAAGTGGCTTTCTTGTAATAGCATCCAGGTAGAGTAAACATCTTTCATTTTCTTCATGTAACCTCATTCAACATCAATACACACAAACAATTACTTAAACTTACACAAAAATTATAGAGGGATAAACATTCAAATTCCATATATATGGAATAATGTGACAAATTTAACATTCTTTTTAGAAGGATAAACCATGCACAATTCAAAATACAGAGTAACAATCACTGCTAACTGAGAAAGTGAAATATAAAGAGGCACCTCTACATGCTTCAAGTAATCTGGAACATCCGATTGCTACATGTATTTCATTCCTTCAGCTGCATAAAACTCAGATATGCACTCCAGGAAAGGCTTTTCAAAATTTTTTGAGTAAATGCCCAAAGCAGTAAACATATTCAAAAGATGGTTTAGTAGTGTCCTGTCAACTGCTTCACCTAACCTGCATCATTAAAACAAACGCAATGGATTACAAGATACAAATTTAATTAACACCTGAAAGATAAGAATTAATTACTAACATCATCCAAGAAACTAAGGGGCAAAATTTATATGGAAGAAAACTAAATGCATGAGAATTACAAGAAAGAAAGTAACAAAATAGTAAGTTCCTCAACAATTTTTAGGTTTTTCCTTGAGAATGATGGAAGAACAGATAATTAAAATGAGCTAGAACGAAGCAGGTTATAGTTAAATTGATTAGGCATACTAATTGACCTTTCTAGGAACTTCTTTCCGCAAATGAAGATATGTAACAACCTTCTACCACTAAAATCATAGAAAACGAAGTAAAACAAGCAAAGGAATAGTAACATTGAAACAACATTGCATTTTTTGCATTTGTTGTTACTTTGAAACACACAAAAAATAGAATAGGAAATTTTTTTGCACATTTCAACTTGAATTTTGTTAGAGTTACCTCTCAATCTCAATCATTCTTAAAAGACCGGTGACAGTTTTGTGCTCAACTTTCAGAGCCAGAGAAAGATGTTTACAGAAGAGTTGCAACCCATGTCCCACAAAGAACGTACATTTTGGTTTTGTTTAACATATGTTCTGTCCAAGTACAAGGCTATACCACGAATCATCAACGTTTGATCACAAAAATCTTGCCAACATTTCTCAACAAGCGATAAGAAAACCACCAGGTCAGGGCTTTGCCCAACCAAAGATCCTGTTACAAATAGGATGATGAAAAACTAAGGCACAAAATACTTGATTTCTATTAAATTCATGGAAAAAAATACTCAAATAGAAGTGGAGACTTACCTCTGCAAATAGGAGCTTCTTGCTTAGAAGCTGAATAATAGTAGTTGGGCCCACAAGTTGAAGAACAATTTCTACCTAAAGATGATGGGAGAAAACCACTATTTGAGTTGTTTTGATGAAAAATACCCAAGTACTATAGAAGGGACTTAAAAACTATAATGCTCAGACTCTTCCTTTCTCTTAAAGTACTCATGGCCTACACATTTTTCGAACATGTAAGGACACATTCCTCCAAGAACCATCCAAATGCATAACTTGGAAAAAAGTTGAGCCTACCGGTCTTCGACACATATCCCTATCCGACAATCACAACCAAGTAACATTGCTCAAAAACCATACCTCTAAAAAAGCCAATAAGCCTAATCTAGTAGCAGCAGCAATCCCCAGTGTAACATACAAGCCATCTGATCCGACCTGCATATTATCACAAAAATATAGAAGAAAACGAAAGAAAAGGTAGGCAAGTAAAACTTTCCAACAAAGAACATTGAAATAGAACTACAAATTTTATTTTTTATACTTTCTGTGTCTTGTTAGTTTGTTGTTGCCGAAACAGATGTAAAAATTTCCCAGTGCAACCAAGATCTAGGAATTGCATGAGGAAAAAATGAAATGAAGATATATACCCCTAATTGAGTGCGTGAAGAACACACATAAGGAGAAGGAAGAGAAGAGGAGCTAATGATCGGAGTGTCTCCAATGTGATTTGCCTTGTGTTCAATGACATCTTCACTTGTAATACTATCCAAATGTTAGAGAAAAAAAGGCAACCAATTCATCCAGTTAAACTGATTCTTGATGATTATCTGGTATGATCTTTCGCTATCAAGTCCATCTCTTGCATTTAATGTTCGATAGAAACCAAACCGGTCTGTTCAAGGAACCTACATAAGTAATCCAATCAGCAAAATTCAAGGTGTATGCAGAGTAACAGATTCCAACTAGAAAAAAAAAGATTAGAGATTCAATTTCGCTGCTCCGAATCATCATCCCCATGCATATGTAATTACACACTTGTATAAAGATCATCATAAGAAAAAAAACACTCATTTTAGGCTGCATCCCTCCACTTCATTGTTCTAAAACTGAGAAAAGAACTAAGCAAGCATGCAAGAATCGACATCTTCAAAACTAAATTCCGAGCCCCCTACTTAAACTTGTTATCTAAACCATGTCATGTTAGGTTCAACCCTAACTGAAATCGAATATAACAGATTACATGACATAGAGGTAGAGAACATTGTAAAAGTTGTAAGCTACAATATTCATCATGTTTAATACGGAACACTCAAAACTCCTCTAAGTTGACATAGTTAATATAGCAAAATATACCCTGTTTCTCCAAGTATGACTCAGATCTAACATAGAAAGTTTGTCTAATGACCCATACATAGTTCCCTGGTTTTGTTTCGAGCTACGTTGTTCATCATCTATGTCCGACACATGAATATGAGACACCATTACTAAAGATAGTTCAAATACATGAAAAATCTTTAAACAAATTTAACCATACACATGAATCTGACACTCCCATTACAATCAGCACTAGAATCTGAAAAATCTTAAAAAAACTTAACCATACTCATGAATCTACTAACACTTTCACACGAATCTGAATCTGAGTAAAATAACATTCATGTAATGATCAAAGCATGAATAACACATGATGCAACTCCAAAATTAATGAAAAGCTAGAAAATTCAATATTGACTTGACTGGGTAAAAATCTAGCAAAGAATTAAGAAACAGTGCCAGTTAAGAAGCAAGAAGAGGGCAACGGCAATTACAACGAGGAAAGAAACATGAAGAACCAAAGAAGAGTTACTAGAGGAGAAATCTAAACCCAGCATAACAACAAGGCAAATACCAACATCATAAACATCAATTTTAGTGTATTCCATGTTAGAGCGTGAAACCCAAACAACAAAAAGATTCAAACTAGATACAAATGGCTGCAAATATCATGTATAATAGATCATCGAGAAGGGAATTGAACCAACTTTGACACCAGGAGTTAAAGCTCCGAGTATAACTGCTTGGGCTGAAGATATATCGCCTCCCACTTAAAGAGAAAAATGGATTGATGAAAAGAGAAAAAGGAAAAAAAGAGAAAAATAGGGGAAACAAGAGGCGTGAACTTTGTTATCGAGGGAGAAGAAGCGAGAAAGGATGAAAATAATGGGGGAATTAAAATACGACTTTTACAGATGACAATTAAAATTGTACTCCGTGCTTTTGCAAAATTTTTAGATTATAACTATTAAATATGACACACATTATTGTGAGTCATAAATCGTTCAGATTTTAAAAAAACATGACAATTTTTATGACACACATTTTTTGCAAGTCACAAATTAGCGTGTGTCATCATTCGTTTGTCATTAAAGGTATATTTTCTTGTAGTGATTTTTAATTTTAAAGTTTAAATTTAGAAAACATTTGAAATTATTTTTAGGATTATTTTTCTTTTAATTTATATGCTTGTCTTTAGAATTTTAGAGGTTATAAGTACCCTCTTGGGGTAAGCCTAAACTCACAACTCATATTTCATTCTTCTTCTTCTTTCTAGTTTTATAAAGTTTTTTCTTTTTTCTTTTCAAAATTTTATTTTTATTTTATTTTAAGTTTTATTTTCAAACTTGCTAAGTAAGAATTTTTTCATGCTTAGCTAATTTTTTTCATAAGTCGAGAGCTTCCAAAGTGAGAATTGAAAAGCACTTGAATAACTTCGGAATATCTCACTCTATCTTTGCGCTTATTTTCAAAATCAAAATAGTTTTCAGAATCGGAGATTGACTTTGGTCAGGAATTTTTTTCACTCTTATCATTTTTATAAAGTCAAATATGGACCAACTAATTCACCCTTTCCAACTTTACCCATGCAATCTTTCCAATATTTCAATCTTTCCATTTTTCATCCAATAGTCCAAAATAAACATGGTAATAATTTCTCAAATCCAATTATCCTTATTATTTTCCATCATTTAACATGTGGAAATACCATTTTTAACCTTCAAAATTTCCCAAAATTTTTATTTGATTCGATTTACTGAATTTTTACCGAACTTTAACATTTTATAACTTTTAACATAAATTCCGGATCCAAAATTTGTTTCCCGAAAAACCCCACACGTAAGGTTGAAATATTTATTTACGAGGTCAGCTTACCTAACGTTTTGAAAATTACCTCTGTGGTCCCTAAACTTTTCCAACTTTATACTTTGGTTACCAAACTTTAAAATTTTATGTTTTGGTCACTAACTAAAATTTGGGGTATTACACAGACTGTTGATTTGAAACAATTATTATTTTTGCTAAGGTATTATTAAAAGTAGCTTCTTCTCCCATCATGAAATCACAACACTCAAAGAAAAAAATTAAAGTGAAAAGAAAACGAAAACAAGAAACCTCACAAGTCACTCCAAGGAAATAACATAATGAGAGGCAAGAAAGTTGATCTTATACTTTTTAAAACTTTCTTCTCTTAAAAGCTTTCCAATGTTGGTATCGGAGTTCAATCACTAGCAAAGGAAGAAAATTTTCCTTAAGGGTTTTGAGAGGCCAAAGAAAGTTAAAACTCCATGAGAACGAGAATGCAAAGAAAAAGAAGTACGTAAACTCTTTAATCCTATGAGCACAAGGAAGAGAATGGGTTAGATGATGTAGAGGAACAATAAAAGTTAAAAAAAACCTAACGCAATAAGAATCAAAGGAAAAGTTGAAAAAAACTAAACCCAGAAAAACTCTAATTGGTTAGATCGCCTTGAGCAACGTCTTTGAGGGGGTTGAAGATCTCCACAAAAATATAACTTTCTTTATATGTCTTCCAATGAATTTAGTTGAAATATGAAAATTTTCAAAACCAAACACTTTCTATAAAATTCTAAAAAAAATTATCAATGATAAGTCTCCAAATCTGTCGATCAAGCACATGATAAACTTGAGCAATGCTTATGAAGGGGTTTTCGATCTCCAAAAATTATGATATTTTTTTGAGAGTCCTCCAATGAATATAATTGTAGAATGGAAAATTTTAGTACCAAATTCTTTCTTGAAAAGTCTACAAAAAATCGACAAGGACCAGTGATCAAATATGTCCAACAATCTTGAACGATGGATCAGAGGGGTCTAATGATATATGATTGACTTGGATTTTGGAATGTAGATTTCTATTAAGACGAGTCAAGTTCCTGTAAAAAATCAATATCAAATTCCTTTGTTTTCATTTTCTAGATTTTTTTTATTTTTTGGTTTTTCCTTTTTTTGTGCCTTTTTTCTTTATCTTTTTTTATTTTCTTTTTGATGAAAAACAACAAACTAACAATAAGTAACTGAACCTGAAATTGATGAACTTGTCTGAAGTAGCTCCGTTAGGGTACCTTGATGAAGTATGCTTGCAAGAACTGTCAAGAACATTTGAATCTCTCCAATAATCATCCCAAATCTGATAGAAATTGATAGTGAAGCGGTAACGGAGTATGATCATTGCTCTTCAATTAGAAATCAAACCTAGAAAGCTCTAGACTATAAAATAAATTGAGAGGGTGAAGGGGGAATGTGGGCGACAACAAGGTAATTGAATTAGGGCATTTGGTTGCTGAATTTAAGACAAGAAGAATATATTAAGACACTAAAAGAAAGGGTAACAAAATTCTAATGAACTAGGGACAAAAGTAAAACAAGGTAATGAAAACAAACTAAAAGACAAAGCATGTAATGAAAGTAATTAACTTATCTTCCCATATGATGGGCAACAAGAGTTGTTGTGGATGGATTTTAATGGATGGATACTCATTGGAAAGATAATGAGATAAGGATTTCAATGAAGAAGACATATTGGGATTTGACGGTTGGATCTTCGTAAACGATAACATTCAACAAACTTTTAACATATCCAATCACAACCTAATTTCTTAGCAAACGATAACATTCTTGGCACAACCTGATTTGTTAAAGCGATTCTTAACATTTTTGTCTTTCAACTTCTTTTGTTATTGTTCCTAAACCCTTGTCTTATTGGCAAAACTCCGTTAACAATTTTGATCAAATACAGATTTATTATAGAAAAGTTTATTATTTCTGATCGTAACCTTATTTGTCAACGATCGATAACAATTTTGGGTGTAACCTCATTTATTACAGAGAAGTTTAACATTCAGAATAACAACCTACCTCTTAGTAAACAGTAACATTCTTAGGCCCAACTGAACTTGTTGAAACGATTCATAACATTTTTGTCTTTCAACTTCTTTTGTTACCCCTAAATCCTTGGCTCATTTGCAAATTTCCATTAACAATTTTGGTCAAAATCATATTACTTATAGAAAAATGTAACATTTCTAATTGCAACCTAATTTTTTAGAGGCCAATAAAATTCTTGGGCGCAACTAGATTTATTGTAGAGAAGTTTAACATTCTATATCACAGCCTACTTTCTTAACGATCGATAATATTCTTGGGCGCAAGTGAATTTGTTATAGATATTAATAACATTTTAAGCTTTTAACTTATTTTGTTACCTTAGCTAAAACCTTGCTCTATTTACTATACTCTGGTAACATTTTAAACGCAATCAAATATGTTAATAAGATTCACAACATTTACCATTTTTAACTTTTTTTTGTTATTGTTTATAACATTTTAGATGCAACCTAATATGTTACTATAATTGATAACTTTTACAACTATGAATCTAATTTCTTAAAGTCAATATTTTATTTGCCTCATTTTACATACAAGGCGATCACATTTTCATTTGTAACCATTATTGTTATTGATTTGACTAACTTTTTCGATTTTTTATTATAATATTTTATATTCTACTTTTAATCTATCACCATTTTAGCCAATGATGTCGTTTATTAGCTTTATTTTAATCGCCTTACTGCTTAAATTCCTTGAATTTTGATATATACTAGGGGTGAGCAAAACTCAACTCAACTTAACTTAAAAATTGATTTTTACGAATTGACTCGATTGAAAAAACTTAACTTGAATTGACTTCGAGTTGTAATTTCATAAACTCGACTCGACTCGAAATTTTTTTAAGTTCAAATCAAGTTGTAAAATACAACTTGAATAACTCAAATTTGTTTTCATAATTCGTGTATTGGTTTTCAAGTTTGAGTTGAGTCTCTCGACTTTGTATGATATAGGTATATCACATATGAAAAAAATGAATATATATATATATATTGTATATTGTATATAGTTATAAAAATCATTTAAATTAAAATAAAATAATATCATAATATTATAAATATTTACAATTAAATTTAAGCAAAAAATCGAATATTCGACTTGACTCGACTTGAAAAAATTTCAAATCGACTAAGAGTTATAAAATATGATTCATCAATTCGAATAATTGAAATTTTTTTAACTCAGCTCACCCTTTAACCTTTCATGAATATAGAGACGGAAGAAGATCATAAACAGTGCCAATTTGAGTCGTGGAGATCGAAATCATCGGATGCATGGCTTGCCGTATTAATGTTAGTCTCCGGTGTTCTGCCTTCGATACGGAGCGTTTCGTGCCCCCATCTCACTCCTTCAAAAACCCTACTCTCTTTCCTCCTTTTAAACTCCACCCCAACGCCACTAATCCCACTAAGGTGCTTTCCTAATTTTATTCCATCTTAGATTCCAATCCCCGCCCTCTATTTCTAATCTTGTTCTTGGTAACTTGACGAGAAAAAAAAGGCATTACTCATCAAAATCTCCACTGATCTTTCCTTTTTTTCTTCTTTAAAAGCTGTCTTTATTGACTTATTGGTGGCGGCGGAGGCGACGGATGGGTTTGATGACAGTGAATTATCACATGGCCACCGGAGAGAAGTTTATTTCTGAGGATAGGATGCTTGTCGGTTTTCTTCTTATGTTTTGTTTCTTGTTCTGTAGAAACGACGAAGTTTCCTGTTTTTGAGTTTGGTTTATTTTGTTTCTTATAGGTGTTTGTGCCTCCACATCCGTTGATTAAGCACTGGATATCTGAGAAATGAGCAAACTCCTTGCCCCGTTTTTAGTGAGTTCTCTTCGAATTTACTTTGAATTTTGATTCCTCTTAGCTTCGTCTGGGTCAGTTGCAAAATCTTTTCTTATTAAGTATATATATGATAGGACAAAATCTTGATATCAGTCTTTGTTCTTATCAGGAAATGCTATGGCTGAGTTGGGGAGGCTACTTATGTATGAAGCTTCAATGGATTGTTTGGTAAGTTATTATAGCGTGAATGCCATTGCTTTCTGTTTCGGGAAAAAAATCTTTGTTTTTTATTTTCATTCTACATCTTATTGGCATTTTGAATGTGTTTATCATTTGGAACTCATATATCTTTGGGTTTACTGCTGCCAGCCTACTGTAACAGGGGAGATTCAATCACCAATGGCTGCTGCTTCTGTTGAATTTATAGATCCAAGGAAACCTGTGGCGGTTTGTTTTCTCTCCAGCCTTTTTATTCTTGATGTCTATGAATTTCATTGAGAAGAAATTTGTGTTAATCGGTATCTAATACCTTTTTCTTTTTTGTTTCTCAGATTTTTCCAATCTTGAGAGCTGGTCTTGCTCTGGCTGAACACGCATCATCCATTTTGCCAGCTACAAGAACGTTCCATTTAGGTTAAGATGCTGCAAAATCGTTGTTCAAGACTGTAAATTTTATCCGTTTGATTCTTTACGTGCTCAGCCAGCCTAATTGTTTATGTTTTGTTGCGGTTTTATGAATGTAGGGGTAAGCAGAAACGAAGAGACACTTTTGCCAACTGTTTATCTAAACAAGTAAGAACTCCACTTCTCTATGTGGATCTAACCCCTAGTGTTTTTGAAGCATGATCTATTGGAACTATGCCTTCTAGTTGAAGTATACTGTAGCATTTTAGTATGATCAGTTTTGTTCTATCCTTCTACTTTGCCGCTGACTTAATTTATTGTTGGGTGCTAAATTTTGTTTTGGGGTGTGCATGTAAGTTATGTTAACATTCTTTGTAGGTTGCCTGACAAATTTCCTGAAGGATCTCGAGTGTTTGTAGTAGATCCTATGTTGGCAACAGGTTCCAAATTTCATCTCACTGTTGGAAATCTTTTGTCATGTCTATCTTGTATAATTATAAATCTATTTTGTCACTTCCCACTTATTTCAAGAAAACAAAATATATATATATATATATCATTGATTTATTGCATTCGAAGTTGGGATGATATAACCATTATCGTTGTTAGCAGTACATAGCAAATTATCACAAATGTCCCCATTGTGTTTTAAGTGATTGCTTTACTTTTGGCAATTTTATTGTTAAAAATTGTAGGTGGCACAATTGTGGCTGCACTTAACCTCTTAAAGGAACGTGGAATTCAAAACAAGCAAATGAAAGTGGTAAATAAATTGGAAGAATCCTTTCTGTTTCCAGCTGATTTTACAGTTTTGTAGTTCTTTGGAATACTCGACTCTTGAATATTTCAGTTAATCCGCTTTGTGAAGCATTCCCTTACATTGTAATTATGCATTTAGTTTATGATATCAATTTCTTGCTGATTCATGCTGAAACGCTGAAACGCCTATATTAGTTTCTTCTGTTGTTCTTCTGATTCATAAAAGACAATGGAAGATCATGACCCTTGGACTAGTGAAAACCCTTAGACTATTCTTTTAGGTTGAGCCCCTATTAGCATTTGAGCCTATGTTATTAAATTGCCCACATTGCAAGCTTATACAAATCTACGAAAACTCTCTATCATATGTGATTAATTTGTTTATATTTTTCTATTTTCAATAGTTGTTTTCTATATACATTCATTTATGCCACTTTTCTAATGAATTGAGTTATTGTGTTATAGATATCTGCTTTGGCCGCTCCTCCAAGCCCTTCAAAAGTTGAGCGATAAATTCCCCGGGTAATTAAGTCTGAATGAAAAAAATCCATTTATAGAAAACTTTGGCACACTTTATGTATTTTATTCACCAACATTATGGATATATACACACAAGTATAAGGCCCTATAGTATGTAAAGTAATATTATACATTAAATAAAATATATTTTAACCCTAATATTTATCCTATATATCTGTAACACATAGCTTTTAAAATTTTTTCACTGGATTTTGTGATTTTCAGGCTAAATGTGTATACTGGAATTATTGATCCTACGGTCAATGAGAAGGGTTAAGGTCTGCCTTTCCACTGGCGTTGGCTTTACGGTTGTCATGAGCAGATTGTTTATTTGATGGCTGCGGGTTCTGTGCTTTCAGGTTTATAATTCCCGGACTTGGAGATGCAGTAGATCGGAGCTACGGTACATAACTGAAAATATAGAGAAAGAGGTGCAAACTATATCTATATGCAATTTTGATTACAATTTGTTGAGCCTATCACCAAGTGTAAAGGGCTTGTCGTGTTAAGTAAACTTTGGTAAACAAGCATTGCCTTGTACATTCATATATGCGGAAGCATTGTTTGGTGATTATACTATTAAATGATTCAAGTAGTTGGGACATTTTGCATTAATATAATGAAGATATAATTGCATTTGAATATAGTATATATTGTTAGATTACTTGAAAGTGGATAATATGTATAATATTTAAAAACTAAAGATAAAAATGCTTAAAACAGAAAACAAAAAGAATGGATACTATCGTCTTTAAATAAATTTAAAAATAAAGTTAAAACATGCTTAAAGCAGGAAAAGAAAAGGTTAGCTCCAAGGAGTATAATCTATACCAGTGTATGTAAAAGATAACTAACTAGAGCTATTTTTGTTTCACGAAAAAATGATTTCGGAAATTGAATTCCGTAAATACGGAAAATATATTTTGGAAATTGCATTCTATAAAATGAATTTCATTTCTAGGAAAATAGTTTCTGTAAAACTATTTACATTGTTACATCAAATAGAATAAATAATATTATTCATTAACAAAATAATAATATTATTTTAAAATATTAGAATAACTTATTTAATATTATTTATATCAATATTATTATTAAAATACTATATCTATAATTTTAAAAATAAAAATATTAAGATTATTATTTTCATTAAAAATAAAATTATTATCAATTATATTTATTAAAATATGAATAATATATCATTAAAAAATTTAAAATTATAATATGTTAATAAAAAAAGATATATTATATTTTAAATATTCAATTTTGTAGTATTATTTTTATGAAATTAATAAATAATTTTATTTTATTAATAATTTATTATATATTATTAAAATAAAAGTGCTACGGGTCTATAGTCCTTTTAATAATAGGAAGGAGAAGAATAAGGAGTCAACCTTTTTTTTGTCACGATTGAAGATCGAAAGGTTTTGGAAAGTTCAGTGAAGAAATTCGATAGAATCAAAAGATATGGTAAAACAATTAGGGTTTCATAAGCTAAATATCCTAAACCGAGGTTGGAATCCGTCATTATATGCCAGAAAGGAAAACAATCGATCTCTCATGTACCCAGGGTGGAAAGGATTGCAACTGATCAAGGATCGAAGCTGTTATTTGGAGAAAAATCGTATAGAGATGTTTTGATAGGCAATAGCAATGGAAAGGTAGACAGATGGGATGTACTTAATCATCCAGTGGTTATTGAGCATGGAGGTAGTATCGATGAAAACTTGGTTGATACAAGCTTAGAGGCTGTTAATAATGAATGGATGAAGTGTCGCTTGGTTGGTATCCTAAAATACTATTTTGAGAGGGAAATTGTGCAACATGCTCTCTAGCATGAAGGTACTTCAGTAAGGATAGTCAAATGGGGTGAATCCCCTGGGTCTCATATTTTATGGTTTGCTACCAAATCAGAAATGGTGAAATATTTGGATAAGAAGAAGGGATATTTTCATAATTGGTTTGAGCATCTGGCTCCTTTATTAGTAAACGGGATCCCGCAAAAATTGTGTTATATCCAATTATCAAGGGTTCCTCTCACTCGCTGGCATAAAGGTTTTTTCACTAAACTGGGTAATCGATGGGGAGTTTTTGTTAAAACGGACGATGGCACATTAGAGAAGAGGAGGCTCGATACTGCATGTTTGGTTATTAGCGTGGCTAATCTCCTAGAAGTTTCGAGTTTCATTACGGTGAAAATGATGGGGTCCTTATATCGAGTGGAGATCAAAATTGGAAGTAAGAGTAGTTAGTATCAGTTGTCAGTTGTGGACGAAAAGGAAAGTAACTTTGTTGATATATTGTAACATCACAAAAACTGGGTTAGTAACCAAATTGTAAGATTTTAAAATTTCATGATCAAATAATATAAATTGAAAAGTTTAGGGATTTACTTGGAATTTTTTTTGTGTGTAGGATTGATTAGTAAGAATTGAAAGATGGAAGGGAAAATATGTCAATAGACGAGAAAGTAATTAAAAATTCTTAGTGGTGTAATATATATACACGTGGAGATGAAGAGAAGAGATATCTATAATTCCCTTCATCCTTTCTTCCTCTTCTCCACCAAGACTCCATAACTAAGGTAAGAAATTTTTAGTTAGTTATTTCTTGAAATTTTGATTTGGTTTTGGTTATTAGGGTATCAAGGAAGCTTGAAAAATCTTAAGGAGTTATAGAAATTAAAAGATTAATAAGTTATGAGAGATTTGGTAAAAAGAGTTTTTGAGTGAATTGGTGAGAAAGAATTAGTAAATGGATTTTTAAGTGAAATTTGATTTGTCATAAGTTGGAATAAGAAATCTAAAGTGTTGGAATATGATTTGGAACATGTGGAATATTTAGTAAGATTTTTTAGTTTCATGTAATATTATGAGATTTTGGATGTTTAAGTGTGTTAAAGTGATATAAATTAGTTCTAACAAGTGTAGTTAAGTTTAAAGGGTTGAAAGGAGGTTAAAGTCAAAGATTTAAGTGAGTTTAGTAAATTTTCGTGTTAAAATAAGTAAATTTTGGGCAAGGGGTATCGGTACAAGATGAACAGTACCGATACTTCAAAGCAAAATAAGTAATACATGGGTTTAGGTATCGATACTGTAAGAACAATATAGATTCCATAACACAAAAATGTGCCAATCCTTTAATGAGTATTGATACAAAAGGAGTAGTGTCGATACTAAGGGTATCGATACCAATGTACACGTATCGGTACCATTTTTAGAAATGAATTCCAAAATGTAGAATGAGTATCGATACTGAAGTATAGTGTCGATACCATAGAAAAGGAAGTATCGATGCTAGACCTGTGGTACCGATAGTGTTCAGATGGAACTTTTGAATTAAGTGCTTCTTTTAGACTAAGTTAATGATAAGTGGTTCTTAGTGATTCAAACTCCGACATTCATACCAATCGTATATTTGTGTAGATATCGAATGAAATAAAGTACCAAAAGAGTCAAACTTATAAGATCCGCCAAGAGCGATAAAGATTTTGCTTTGACTAAGTGAAGCTAAGGTGAGTGCATACTACTATTAAATATGATTATATGGAAATAAGACTTGCGATGAGTCTATTTCCAATGTTTGATTGCATGATTTCATGAATACAAATATATTATTGATATGGTTTCTGTGTGTACATGAGTACAAGCATATGTCTATATGTTACATGCATTTACATACATGAGCTATGTGTTACATGCTAGACTATGTGTTACATGATCTATGTGGATATATGATAAAATGAAATAAACTATGCGATCATGAGCTAAGTGAATACATGTCTATGTGATAATTGATGTGAACCGACATAATTGATAAAGCCCAAAAGTATATGATATGAGAGCTAGAGGTATAATTGGCATGCCAAGATTCAAGGGTTCTACGCGGTTCTTTGGGACAATTTTTCGTGGTCCTTTGGGACATTTCTACGCGATCTGTAACACTCTCAACCCATACCCGACCCGGATACGAGTCCAGGATGTCACATTGACTATCCAAAACAATATATAAAAAAAGATAAAACATTTGGACTTATATTATTAAAATACAATAATATACATATGTTAATACAAGTTTATAAAAATATTTAGAGCATACACAACTTGACCCTTTGATTACATGCCAACATTCATTTACATAACAAAATGACCTACTGATTAAGTTGCCTCTGATCTGATAGTTGCAGGAGTAATTTGTCCAGCTGCTTAATTTGTCTCGTCTACTTTCTCGGATCCTACGTGTGAAACACTCACACGCTTAGTCATCGACTTAGTGAGGTAATATAATAATAATAAAAAGAAGAAAATGTAATGAAAATATTATGATTAGATGAAATGAGATAAATCGTATACTTAATCATTGCAATTTATATCACCATGTTCCTTACCTATAAGCATATTACATTAACGTTCATGAATTCATATTAATAAGTTAATTGGCCCATGATACCATATTGAGAACCTAAGGTATGTGAGTACTGTGAGATTGTGCACTATGTTGTCACCACAGCTCATATAAATGCACTGAAGTGCCACGTAGAATTGCACCGAAGTGCCGCGTAGAATTGCACCGTAGTGCCATATAAGATGTCCCTAAGGACCACGTAGAAAATTCCTTAAGAATCATATACATATGTCAAGGACCAAATATGTGTCTCAAAAGACCTCATACATGTTCCAAAGAATACATATATGTCCCGAAGGACCGTGTAGACCCTCTACTCTTGGCATGCCAACTATACCTATAGTTTTCAACTACATAACATGTGCTTTTCCCAATTTGCATAGTACATCACATAGACATATCATTTCCTTACCTTCATCACATGGCTCATATAAATTTGCATACATATTCATTTAAAACATGTCACACAATGCACATAGTATGAATTCATATCATGTTTCACAATATGAAATGAATAATGCAGTAATGTATTGAATCTAAACTCCTCACAAGTCTAGAACTGAATATACCACTATAATCATGTTATGCATATGCACTCACCTATATTTTTTTGCCTTTCCCTCGATCAATCTTATTGGGCAATTGTTCTGGAACTTGTTTAGTCTCTGTATCTACATAGTAATTCATTGATACTTATCAGTATATTAATTAATATATTCTAAACTATCATTTCTTAGGCTAAAAGAAAAGTTATTTTCATCTTTTAATGAAGGTATGCTTCGATGCACTACACCATGTATCGATGCATCCCTTGACGGGTGCATCGATGCACTATCTATGAATCGGTACATAAATCCCATTCGATGTTTGTATTTTAAGGGGTTGCATCGATGCACTACTTGTGCATCGATGCACTGATGGCATTCGATGTTTTTTATTTTAAAGGAGTGCATCGATACACTTCATGTGCATCGATACATCTTGAACAATTTCTGCGATTTACCCTTGATGCATCGGTACACATTGAATGTGCATCGATGCACATAGCCCAGAAATGTTATTTTGAGCACGAAAATTTCTTTATAATCCTCTCAACACTTCATAATTCATCTCCTTTTATATCCCTAACTTACATACACTTACTTAAACTAATTATTATGCATTCAATACCTCTAAAACTTAGAAATCCAATCCTCCATATAGAATTTAAGACTCTCATTCAAATTCCAACATGTTCTAAATCTAATTCTGACACCTCATACTTCTTAATTAGCTTGATGACAAGGAAACTCACCTTTTGCTTGGCTTCACGGTGGAGAAGAAGAATGAAGAAGAAGAGAATTCTGGAAACTCTGGTCTTCCCCACTAACTTCCACGTGGGTATAAAATATCATCAACTAATATTTAATTGTTTCCCTTGTTAAAAGATTTATTTACCCCTTTAGTTCCTCATTCTTTGCTAATTGACCCTACACCAAACATTTCAATCAATTCTTTGAACTTTTCAATTTATCCAATTAGGTCACTGAATTTTTAAATCTCATAATTTAATCACTAACCCGGTATGGAGGATGTTACAAATCTCCCTCCCTCAAGAAAATTCTTCCTCGAATTTTCATTGCACGAACAGATGGGGGTATTGAAATCGCATATCCTCTTCACATTCCCACGTTGCTTCCTCTACTTTGTGATTCCTCCAAAGAACTTTGACCAACAAAACCGTTTTATTTCTCAATTGTTTGACTTCGTGAGCCAATATTTGTATTGGTTCCTCTTCATAGGTCAAATCAGGTTGAACTTCTACTTGTTCTGGTGCAACGATGTGAGAGGGATTGGACCTATATCTTCGTAACATGGACACATGGAAAACATTATGGATTTTCTCCATTTCTAGTGGCAAAGATAACTGATATGCCACTGGTCCTATTCTTTTAACAACTTCATATGGCCCGATGAATCTAGGACTTAGCTTTCATTTCCGACCAAATCGTAATACTTTTTTCCATGGTGATACCTTCAGAAACACTTTATCCCCATCTTAAAATTCAATCTCCTTTCTTTTAAGGTCAGAATAGGACTTTTTTCGATCAAATGCCACTTTTAGGTTATGTTGAATTTCCTGAATTTTCTCTTCCATATCTTGAATCAAATCTGGATCAAGTACACTTCGATATTTGAGCTCATACTAGTTTAATGGCGTACAACATTTCCTCCCATATAACGCCTCATAGGGTGCCACTTAAATACTGGACTGATAACTATTGTTGTAAGCGAACTCCGCCAGTGTTAAATATTTCTCCCACGACCCTTTAAACTCAATGACACATGCTCGTAACATATCTTCCAATATTTGAATAGTTCTTTTTGATTGTCCATTTGTCTGGGGGTGAAAAGCAGATCTAAAGTTTAAGCGAGTTCCCAACACTCCATGCAAGGATTTCCAGAATCTCGAGGTGAATCGAGGGTCTCGATAAGAAACTATAGAAACAGGCACTCCATGCAATCTAATAATTTCTCTAATATACAATTCCAAATACTTTTCCATAGAGAAATCTGTTCTAACAGGAAGGAAATGTGCTGACTTGGTCAATCGATCAATAATTACCCAAATTGAATCTCTTTTTTGGAGTCAGGGGTAACCCCGAAACAAAATCCATTATTACATTTTCCACTTCCATTATGGAATGAAAAATGTTTGTAATAATCCAGATGGAACTTGATGTTCGGCTTTAACTTCATGACATGCTAAGCACTTGGACACAAATTCAGTAATGCTTCGTTTCATCCCTGGCCACCAATGCCGATCTTTTAAATCCATATACATCTTGGTTCCACCCGGGTGCATCGTCAATGGACTGTAATGAGCCTCTGTCAATAAATCTTTCTTCAACTCTTCATCGTCTGGTATCACAATTCTTTCTTTATAATACAAATTCCCATCAGACTTGACCTCAAAATCCTTAATTTCTTTATTCTTTACTTGCTCTATTCTTTTCAAACATATTTCATCTTGGCTTTGCAATTCTCCTATTCGGTCTAACCATGCTGTTTTAAGCTTTAACTCTACACATAGACCCCCGTCTCCAATCAAAGAATATGAAAAAATGAAATATGTGTGGGGTCTATATGAACTCTATTCCAAGATTTCATTCAATGACTTTTAACCTTTAATCTCCCCTAACTTCATCGTCCTTTGATTTTAGGATAACCTAAGCTTTCCTTAAGCTTAGTTATCATCTAATGATCCATAAGCAACCTTAAATTCATCCAGAATTTGATCAACAAGGAAACTCACCTTTAGCTTGGCTTCACAATGGAGAAGAAGAACGAAGAAGAAGAGAAATCTGGAAACTCTGGTCTCCCCACTAACTTCCACGTGGGTATAAAATATCATCAACTAATATTTAATTGTTTCCCTTGTTAAAACACTTATTTACCCCTTTAGTTCCACCTTCTTTGCTAATTGAACCTACACCAAACATTTCAATCAATTCTTTGAACTTTTCAATTTATCTAATTAGGTCATTGAATTTTTAAATCTCACAATTTAATCACTAACCCGGTATGGAGGATGTTACACAATCCATCGGGATAATACTATGTGGTCATTCGGGACATTTCTATGTGGTACTTTGGAACAAATTTCTACGCGGTACTTCGGTGCAATTTATACGAGCTGTGGTGACAACATTTGTGCACAACCTCAATGAACTCACATACCTTAAGTTCTCAATGATGTACCATGGGATATAAAAAGAAATAACATGAAAAAATATTGCATGATATTATATATGTCTTGTTTAATGAAGTTCATAATGGTTTATGTACACTATGTTGTTTATAGAAACTAAGTATTTGATTGCATGTTTAAAGGTTTCCTTTATGCATATATGCCCATTAAGTCAATGACTTAAGGTGTGAGTGTTTCAAACGTACGTACCTAGAAGCAGGAAGAGCAAAGCTAGGATCCTACAAGACAACATATTTATTCCAGAGGATCAAGTCAGAAGTTATTTACACCGTATGTCATTTTGTTGTATTAAATATGTTGGCATGTAATTTAAAGATTTAAATCGCATATGGTCTGGCTGATTTTGTGACAAACTCTTCTTTAACTATGTAAACTATTAACTTTTATTTTCAATATATGTTTAAATCTTCTTATTTAGTTTCTTAAGGGTTCCATCATTTTTATAACAATAAAATTTTAGACTTTTCAATTATATTTTAAATGTAAATGATTTGAAAAGTTAATGTGACACATCGGATTCGTATTTGGGTCCGATATATTACATTTAATGGTATCAGAGCTATGGTTTAGCTGATTTTAGGCATAAACCGAAGTGAAAAGTGTTTTAAAAAAGATATATGCCAACAAAATAGTGAAAATTTCTGATATGATAGAGTAATGAGTATGTTTTCTTGCTAATATAATTAATTGGTTATATCTTATTAGATGTATGACCTTGAGAGCTCTCGAAGTGAATCAGGAGATGATAAACATGAGGGTAGTAGCAATTCAGCTGCCTTGGCCAAGCAAGGTGAAGAACATGCACCTCAGGTAGTGCTTGTACAAGATCAAGAGGTGTTTTTTAGGATGTTGGATGCTATTCTGACATGTTTCCAAGCTCCTAGTTGCTCAACGCCTAGAATGATTATAGCTAAAGAGTTGGAATGATTAGGAGCTTCTGAATTCAAAGGTGAAACTGAGGAAAGTCTCGTTGATGCGGACCTTTGGTTAAATGATGTTAAGATCATGTTGGAAGGTCTCCACTATTCTGAAGTGGAAAAATTAGATGAAGTGGTCTCTTTACTGCTAGGGCAAGCTCGAGTATGGTGGACTAATGCCATCATGAGAATGATAAGTGACCAAGTGACATGGTATTTGTTCTTAGAAGAGTTTAAACACAATTACATTGTAGATCAATTTATAAGGAAAATGAAGCAAGAGTTTATGAGTTTGAAGTAAGGAAATCGTATCGTGTATGAATACGAGTGCGAGTTCAATAAGTTGAGTCAATTTGTTGCTGAGCTAGTTTCAACTGAGAATGATGCTTGCAATTGGTTTGTTGAAGGCTTGCGTCCTAAATTGAAAGAGATGTTAATAGTCTTGAACCTGTCCTCTTTCTAAGAAGTGGTTAATCGTGCTAAAGCTTTGGAGAGAGCTCAGAATGAGTGGTTTGGAGAAAAAAACTCAAATGTCCAAGAGAGCTGGTTTTTCATCGAGCTCAACACCATCAAAAAGGGGTAAAGATTTTCCGATCCCAGACTATGTCTAAGTCAGGTGCATCCTCTGCTAGAGGATGAAATCTGATGAGAGCCCGACAGATGCAATCAGTAGGGTATGGTGATGGGAGATCTAATCAAACTCAATCAAGACAGTGTCAGCATTGTGGGAAAAATCATACCGGAATATGTCGAGTGGTCTCCAGAGCCTCTTTTCGATGTGGGGACACCGAACATTAAGACAAATGAGGATCGCAATGATCGAAGATCATTGCAAGTACTTTCCAGTTATTTGATCAATTTGTTTTGGTATTGATTGATTTGGGTTCCACTTATTCATATATTAGTAGAAAGTTAGTGAGAGAGTTGATAATCCAACTATAAGCAACAAGTAACGATGTGATAGTTACTAACCCTGTAATATCCCAAACATCGGGTTAGTAACCAAATTGAAAAATTTTAGAATTCAGTGACTAAAGTAGATAAATTGAAAAAGTTCATAGACTTAATTGGAATATTTTATGTAGGACTGATTAGCAAAGAATGAGGAGTTAGAAGTTAGTAACCAAATAAGAAAGCTTATGATTTCTTAAAACTAAAAGATGAAGGAGTTAGAAATGATTTAATATAAGAGGTGATTAAGTGAAATTATAAAAAGAAGTTAGTAAGGGAAGTTTGAGATTAAATTTGACTTGTCATCAGTTAAATTAAGAAGTTTGAAATGTTGGAAATGAAATTAGAATATGTTGGAAATTTAGCAAGATTCTTGGTTTCAAGAATTTGAATGAGATACTGAAGAAAATGATGTTTTATATGTATAGAAAATGATTTTAGTAAGTGTAGTTAAGTTTAGTGACAAGAAGGGAGTTTAAAATAGAAGGTTTAGGTGAGGTGTTGATAATTTTTGGGGGAAAGAACTATGTTCTGGGTGGATGGTATTGGTATTGGATGAGTAAGTATCGATACTACACAGCTATTGTAGCTGATAATATTGTGTAGGTATCAATAGTGTATGAACAATATTGATACCATAAGGCCAATATTGACAAATGCTTCATGAGGTATCGATACCGAAAGGGTAGTATCGATACCAGAATGCAAGTATCGATACAATTTTGGAAATAGAATTCCAGAATTGGGAAAGAGTATCGATACTCAAGTATAGTATCGATACCATCGTAAAGGAAGTATCCATACTGTACCATGGGTACCGATACTACTTAAAAGGAAAATATGAATTATGTCCTTCAAATAGCTTAGGTCATTGAAAATAGATTCATAATGTTTAGGTTTCTGATAATTGTCTTGACACTTACATCCATGTAGATATCAAGCATAAACAAGTTTCGAAACATTTGACGAGCAAGATCGATCGAGGGAAAGACAAAGAGATATAGGTGTGTTGATTGGACTAGTGAGGTTAAGGTGAGTGCATACTTGTAGGATAGATATAGTGCAATACGGAAATTAGACTTGTGACAAGTCTATTTTCGACATATTTAATACATGATTGCGTAAGTAGAAGCATAATTATGATTGGTATGGTGTAAACATATTTTGAATGCATTATATGATATGATATATGACATGAACTATGTGATATGTCTTATAAGACAATGATTTAAGTGAACATATGGGAATATTACATGAACTATGTGATAAAAGCTACGAGCATATTTGTCTATGTTACATGTATTATGTGAATTGTGATAAAGCCCATGTTATCTAGATGAGAGCTATGGGTATAATTGGCATGCCAAGAGTCGAAGGTTCTACGTGGTCCTTTGGGACATATATGTGATCCTTTGGAACATATATGAGGTCCTTCTTGGACATATATTTGGTCCTTTGGACCATATATGTGGTTATACGGGATAATTCTATGTGATCCTATGGGACATATATGTGGTCCTTCGGGACATTTTATATGGTACTTCGGTGTATTTATGCGCAGTACTTCGGTGCATTTTATACGAGCTGTGGTGACAGCATTTGTGCACAACCTTAATGCACTCACATACCTTAAGTTCTCGGTATTGTACCATGGGCTAACAAAAGATATAATATGGAATAACATTGAATACTGTGATATGTTATTATATATTAAATGTATGATCATGTATGTGGTATTGAATAAATATATGATTGTATGTTACAACATTTCATTATATATCATTATTATATATTATTCCTCACTAAGTCGATGACTTAACGTGTGAGTGTTTCACACATAGGATTAAGGAAGTCAGAAGAGCGAGGATAGGCAGTTGGGATAGCATCACTCCTTCAGATATCAGATCATAAGCAACTTAACCACTAGGTTCTTTAGTTATAGTAATCAGTGTTGGCGTGTAATTAAAGGTTTAAGTTGTATATGCTCTGATTAGTTTGTGAACATTTTGTACTGAACTTATGTAAATTATTCAGTTTATTTAATATATGTTTAAATTTCCCCTATTTTGTATAAGTGCATAGATTTGAAAAGTTAATGTGACACCTCAAACTTATATCTGGGTCGGGAACAGGCTGGGGTGTTACATTTAATGGTACCAGAGCTAGGTTTAGCCGATTTTAGGTATAAATCGAGGTAAAAAGTGTTTTAAAAAACTTACATGCCAATAGAATAATGAATACTTCTGATCTGATATAGTAATGAGTATGCTGCCTTGCTAATAGAATTATATGATTATGTTGTATTAGATATCTGATCGAGAGAGCTCCCGAAGTGAAGCGGGAGATGATAGGCAAGAAGGAAGTAGTGATTCACCTACCCTGGCTAGGCAAGGTGAAGAGCATGCACCTTAAGGAGTGCTTGTGCAAGATCAAGATATGTTCTTCAAGACATTAGACACTATTCTAACGTGTTTTCGACCTCCTGTTCCATCTATTCATAAACTAAATGTGGCAAAGGAGATGAAAGGATTGGGAGCTCCTGAATTTAAAGGCAAAGCCGAGGAAATTTCGATTGCATAGGACCTCTGGCTTAATTATTTAAAGATTATGTTAGATAGTCTCCACTGCTCAGAAGTGGAGAAGTTAGATGGATCGGTTTCCTTACTAAGGGGACAAGCTAGAATATGGTGGACGATTATCACCATGAGGTTGACAAGTGATCAAGTTACTTGGTCTTTGCTCTTGAAAGAGTTCAAGAACAAGTATATTGTACAATAATTTATCAGGAAAATGAAGCAAGAGATGATGAGTTTGAAGCAATTGAATCGCACCGTATATAAATATGAGTGCGAGTTTAATAACTTGAGTTGATTTGATGCTGAGCTTATTCCAACAGAAAAAGAAGCTTGTTAATGGTTTGTGGGGGGCTTGCACCCTAGATTGAAGGAAATGTTGATTGTATTGAACATGTCCTCATTCCAGGAGGTGGTTAATCATGCTAAAGCTCTAGAGAGAGCTCAGAATGAAAGATTTGGAGAACAAAGAGTTCAGACATCTAAGAGAGTTGGTGCTTCTTCAAGCTCAACACCATCAAAAAGAGGTAGAGATTTTGGATTTCGATCTCAGGCTAGGTATGTGTCAGTTGCATCCTCTAGAGGATCAAGTCAGATGAGAACTAGACACACGCAATCAGTGGGATCTGGCGCTGGGATATCAAATCAGGGCCAATCAAGACAGTGTCAGCATTGTGGAAAGAATCATTCTGGAGTGTGTTGAATAGTCTCCGGAGCCTGTTTCCAATGTAGGGACACCGAACATTTTATCCGGGATTGTCCATTAATGGTTGGCGAATCTACATAATCCTAGAGAATTGCTTTTGCATCTCAAAGAGGAAGAGGAAGAGGTAGAGGGAGAAACCAGTCTGAATCTTCTACACAACATGAAGTGTGTTCAACTGCACGAGTGTAAATATAAAGAAAAATGAAGATCGTGATGATCCATAGATTATAGCAGGTACTATTCATATATTAATAGTAAGTTAGTAAATGAGTTGAGAATTCCATTAGAAGCTACAAGTAGTGAGGTGATAGTGACTAATCCCTTAGGGCATAGTACTCAGGTAAATAAAGTATGTCAAGGGTGTCCCATAAGGATTCAGGGAATTGAATTCCCTGTTAATCTAACAGAACTACCCTTTGATGAGTTTGAAGTAATTTTGGGGATGAACTGGTTATACCATTATCATGGAAATATCGATTGTAGACTGAAAAGAGTAACCCTGATTAGTTCATAGATAATAGAAGTGAATATGATCAGTGAAAGAATGAATATGTTAGCAAATGTAATATCAGTGATGTAGGCAAAAAAGTTATTGCTATAAGGAAGTCAGGGTTTCATTGCTAATGTGATAGTACCAGAGTCAAGGAGAAATGTTTAGAAGAGATTCCCATAGTTAGAGAGTTTCCTGATGTTTTTCCTGAAGAGTTGTCAGGATTACCTACAGATAGAGAGGTAGAATTTTAAATTGAAGTGATGCCTGGAACAAAGCCTATTGCAGTGACACCTTATCGAATGGCTCCGAAAGAATTGCATGAGTTAAAGATTCAGTTGCAAGAATTGTTAGACAAGGGATTTATAAGACAAAGTATGTCACCTTGGGGAGCTCCAGTGTTGTTTGTTAAGAAGAATGATGGTTTAATGTGTCTTTACATAGACTATAGACAGCTCAACAAGGTGACCATAAAGAATAAATATCCCCTCTCTCAAATCGATGACTTATTTAATTAGTTAAAGAGAGCTTTGGTATTCTCAAATATTGATTTGTATTTTGGTTATCATTAATTGAAGATTTAGGAGAAAAATATTCTGAATTTGTATCTAAATGTTTAACATGTCAACAAGTCAAAGGTGAACATCAAGTTCCTTCAGGATTATTGCAACCACTTTCCATTCCTCAGTGGAAGTGGGAGAATGTGATGATGGAAAATAGTTGACCGTTTGACCAAGTCAGCACAGTTCCTTCATGTCAAAACTGATTTATCTATGGAAAAGTATGTTGAACTGTACATTAGAGAAATTATTAGATTGCATGGAGTGCATGTTTCAATAGTTTCAGACTGAGATCCTCGATTCACATCGAGATTTTGGAAATATTACATGGAGCTTTGGGAACTCGACTGAATTTCAGTACAACTTTTCACCCTCAGACGGACAGACAATCTGAATAGACTATTCAAATATTGGAAGATATGTTAAGAGCATGTATAATCAAGTTCGAAGGATCATGGGAAAAATATTTTCCACTTGCTGAATTTGCTTACAACAATAGTTATCAGTCAAGTATTAAGTTGGCACCCTACGAAGTTCTTTATGGGAGGAAATGTCATACCCCACTAAACTGGTATGAGCTTAAAGATCGAAGTGTTCTTGTCCCGATTTGATTCAAGATGTGGAAGAGAAAGTTTGGGAAATTCAGCATAATCTCAAAGTGGCATTAGACCAACATAAGTCATATTCTGATCTTAAGAGGAAAGAAATTGAATTCGAAGTTGGAGATAAAGTTTTCCTGAAGGTATCTCCCTGTAAGAAAGTATTAAGGTTTGGACGGAAAGGGAAATTGAGTCCTAGATTCATTGGGCCATACGAGATTGTTAAGAGAATATGAATTGTCAGTTAGCTTTGCCACCAGAAATGGAGATAATTCATAACGTTTTCCATGTTTCCATGCTTTGGAGATGTAGATCCGACCCCTCCGACATCGTTACACTGGAACAAATAGAAGTCCAACCCGATTTGACCTATGAGGATGAACCAGTGCAAATATTGGCATATGAAGTCAAGCAGTTAAGAAATAAAACAGTTCCATTGATCAAAGTTTAATGGAGGAATCACAAAGTAGAGGAAGCAACGTGGGAACGCGAAGAAGATATGCGTAACCAATACCTCATCTCTTCGTGCAATGAAAATTCGAGGACGTATTTTCTTAAGGGGGAGATTTGTAACATCCCAAACATCGGGTTAGTGACCAAATTGAAAATTTTACAATTCAGTGACTAAAATAGATAAATGAAAAAGTTTAGGGACTTAATTAGAATATTTTATGTAGGACTGATTAGCAAAGAAGGATGAATAAAATGGTAAAATGGTCATTTGACAAGAAAAATAATTAAAATTTAGTTATGGTTATTTTACAACCACGTGGAGCTCATAAGTGGGAAAAATAAAGGATTCTAAACATCTCTTCATCTTTCTTTCTCCTTCAGCCATGAAACCCCATTTGATAAGGCGAGTTCCATGTTTATTGATTATTTCTTAATTTTAAACTTGGTTTATGTTCTTTAGATAATACTTAAGCTTAAAGAAAGCTTAACATTTCTTAAACCCAAAAGATGATGGAGTTAAGAAGGATTTAATATAAGAGGTGATTAAGTGAAATTGTAAAAAAAGTTAGTAAGGGAAGTTTGAGATTAAATTTGACTTGTCATCAGTTAAATTAAGAAGTATGAAGTGTTAGAAATGAAATTAGAATATGTTTGAAATTTAGTAAGATTCTTGGTTTCAAGAATTTGAATGAGATATTGAAGAAAATGATGTTTTATATGGATAGAAAATGACTTGAGTAAGTGTAGTTAAGTTTAGTGTCAAGAAGAGAGTTCAAAATAGAAGGTTTAGGTCAGGTGTTGATAATTTTTGGGGGAAAGAAGTATGTTCTAGGTGGATGGTATCGGTACTGGATGAGTAAGTACCGATACTACACAGCTATTGTAGGTGATAATATTGTTCAGGTATCGATATTGCATGAAGAATATCAATACCATAAGGCCAATATTGACAAATTCTTCATGAGGTATCGATACCGAAAGGGTAGTATCGATACCAAGGGTACCGATACCAAGATGCAACTATCGATACCATTTTGGAAATAGAATTCTAGAATTGGGAAAGGATATCGATACTCAAACACAGTATCGATACCATCGTAAAGGAAGTATCGGTACTGTACCACGGGTACCGATACTACTTAAAAGGAAAATGTGAATTATGTCCTTCAAATAGCTTAGGTTATTGAAAACTGATTCGTCATTTTTAGGATTATGATAATTGTCTTGAAATTACATTCATGTAGATACCGAGCATAAACAAGTTCCAGAACATTTGACGAGTAAGATTGATCGAGGGAAAGACAAAGAGATATAAGTGTGTTGATTGGACTAGTGAAGCTAAGGTGAGTGCATACTTGTAGGATAGATATAGTGCAATATGAAAATTAGACTTGTGACAAGTGTATTTCTGACATATTTAATACATTATTGCATACGTAGAAGCATAATTATGATTGGTATGGTGTAAACATATTTTGACTGCATTATATGATATGATATGTGACATGAACTATGTGATATGCTTATAAGACAATGATTTAAGTGAACACACGGGAATGTTACATGAACTATGTGATAAAAGCTACGAGCTTATTTGTCTATGTTACATGAATTATGTGAATTGTGATAAAACCCATGTTATGTAGATGAGAGCTATGGGTATAATTGGCATGCCAAGAGTTGAGGGTTATACGTGGTCCTTCGGGACATATATGTGATCCTTTGGAATATATATAAGGTCCTTCTTGGACATATATTTAGTCCTTTGGAATATATATGTGGTCATACGGGACAATTCTATGTGGTCATACGGGACATATATGTGGTCTTTCAGGACATTTTATATGGTACTTCGGTACATTTTATACGAGCTGTGGTGATAGCATTTGTGCACAACCTAAGTGCACTTACATACCTTAAGTTCTCGGTACTGTACCATGGGCTAACAAAAGATATAATATGGAATAACATTGAATATCGTGATAGGTAACTATATGTTAGATGCATGATCATGTATATGGTATTGAATAAATATATGATTGTATGTTACAACATTGCTTTTTATAACGTTATTATATATTATGCGTCACTAAGTCGATGACTTAGCGTGTGAGTGTTTCATATGTAGGATCAAGGAAGTCAGAAAAGCGATGATAGGCAACTGGGATAACATCACTCCTTCAGATATCATATCAGAAGCAAATTAACCAGAAGGTTCTTTTGTTATAATAATCAGTGTTGGCTTGTAATTAAAGGTTTAAGTTGTATATGCTATGATTAGTTTGTGAACTTTTTGTACTTAACTTATGTAAATTATTCAGTTTATTTAATGTATGTTTAAATTTTCCCCTATTTTGTATAAGTGTATGGATTTGAAAAGTCAATGTGACACCTCGGACTTGTATCTGGGTCAGGTATGGTTTGGGGTGTCACAAACCCCTTAGGGCATAATGCTCGGGTAAATTGAGTGTTACGAGGGTGCCCTATAAAGATTAAGGGAATTGAATTCCCTTCTAATCTGATGGAATTACCCTTTGACGAATTTGAAGTAATTTTGTGAATGGGACTGGTTATATCACATTCATGCCAATGTCGATTATAGAATGAAGAGAATAACTCTGATAAGTCCCGAGGGATTGGAAGTGATTGTGATTAGTGAAAGATATAATCCATTAGCAAATGTAATATTAGTGATGTTGGCAAAGAAGTTATTGTTACAAGGATGTGAAGAATTTATTACTAATGTGATTGATACTTGAGTCAAGGAAAGAGGAATAGCGAAAATTATGACTATCAGAGAGTTTCCAGACATCTTTCCTGCTGAGTTGTCGGGATTACCTCCAGACAGGGAAGTTGAGTTTCAAATCGAGGTAATGCATGGAACAACGTCAATTGCAATGGCACCTTATCGAACGGCTCCAAAAGATTTGAACGAGTTAAATATTCAATTGGAAGAATTGTTGGATAAGGGATTCATCAGACCTAGTGTTGTAAAGAAGAAACATGGGTTTATGCATCTCTGTATTGATTGCCGACAACTCAACAAGGTGACCACAAAGAATAAGTATCCTATCCCTAGAATTGATGATTTGTTTGATCAGTTAAAAGGAGCTTTAGTTTTCTCCAAAATTGATTTGCGTTACGGATATCATCAGTTGAAGATTCAAGAGAGATACATTCCAAAGACGACTTTTAGGACAAGATATGGTAATGATGAATTCATTCTGATGTCGTTTGGGTTGTCTAATGCACCTGTTGCGTTTATGGATCTAATGAATAGAATATTTCAACCATATCTTGATAATTTTGTGGTTATCCTCATTGAGGATATTCTGGTGTATTCACAGTCTATCAAATAGCATGACACACATATTAGAGTAGTGATACAAACTCTACGAGATAAGAAGATATATGCCAAACTATCTAAGTGTGAGTTTCAGTTAAATGAAGTGGTATTCCTTGGGCATGTGATCTCTACAGAGGGGATTCATGTAGATCCTCATAAGATAAAAGTCATATTAGATTGGAAAATTCCAAAGAATGTGTCTGAAGTTCGGAGTTTCCTAGGTCTTGCAGGTTATTATCGAAGGTTCGTTAAGAACTTTTCGATGATAGTTTTGGATTTGACCAAATTACTGAGGAAATATGTGCTTTTTCTTGGACTACTGAATATCAAGAAAGCTTTGAAACGTTAAAGAGAATTTTAACAAAAGCTCTAGTTTTGGTCCAACCTGAATTTGGCAATAACTATATAGTTTATAGTGATGAATCCTATAAGGGTTTGGGATATGTACTGATACAAGAAGGTAAAGTCATGGCATATTCATCAAGACAATTGAAACCGTGTGAGGAAAACTATCCAATGCATGATTTAGAATTTGTTGCAGTAGTGTTCGCTTTAAAGATATGGCGTCACTACTTATATGGTGAACGTTACTACCTTTATACAGATCATTAGAGCCTGAAGTCTGATGACTCAAAGAGAGTTAAATCTGAGACAACAAAGGTGGATCGAGCTTCTTAAAGATTACGATGTAGTTATTGATTTCCATCTTAGGAAAACCAATGTGGTAGCAGATGCGTTAAGTCGAAAAACATTCGCAGCTTTGCGAGCTCTAGATGCGAGATTGGCATTAAATGGTGATGGTGCATTACTAACGAAATTTAAACTTAAACCAACATTAATGGATAGAATTAAAGACTTGCAAATTAAATATGAAACGTGTTTGAAAAGGATGAAGCAAGTGGAGAATGATAAAAATAAGGATTTCAAAGTTAAGTTAGATGGCCATCTATATTATCGTGGGAGACTGGTTGTTCCAGATAATGAGGAATTAAAGAATGATTTGTTGACAGAAGCTCATTGTAGTCCGTTAACTATGCACCCGGGTGGAAACAAGATGTATATGGATCTTAAGATTCGGTATTGGCGGCCAGGAATGAAAAGAAGTATAATGGAATTTGTGTCCTAATGTTTGATTTGTCAGCAAGTAAAAGCTGAGTATCAAGTTCCTTCAGAATTGTTACAACCAATCTCCATTCCTCAGTGGAAATTGGAGAATGTGACGATAGACTTTATGACCGGATACCTTGACTCTGAATAAAAGATATTCCATATGGGTAATAGTTGACCGATTGACCAAGTCAACACATTTCATTCCCGTTAGAGTTTATTTTTCTATGGACAAGTATGCAGACATATATATCAAAGAAATTGTTTGAGTGCATGGTGTACCTATTTCAATAGTTTCTAACTGTGATCCATGATTCACATCGGGGTTTTGGAATACCTTACATTAATGTGATCATAACCACACCAATCCTGAAGTCATGCCTAAAGGTCTTATCACTCGTGCAAGGGAAAAATAATTTAGGGAAGTACTTTCTAATAAGTACATTCATGCTTTTAAATCCTTTAATGAGAAAGAACCTTTAGATAATAGGTTGTTTAATATATTGCAAGTTGATTATTAAAATAACCTATAGTTCATATCTTTATCATATACACAACCTCATTACTTTATAATAGTTCATAAACTTAACCTAGTTTCTATGTTTTGAATGTAGGTACATTCAACCACATCTATGGGAGCTATTTTGAGCTAAATGGTGAAAGTAACAACAAAGAAACTTATACGGGGACGCTTAGGAGAGCATAAAGAACATTTGGTGAAAAGTTGTTTGGAGACCAGTGAGCTCATAGGTGGGTTGAGCTGAAGATTCTAGATAGAAGATGACTTTAATTCAGCTGGGGAGCTGCACCATCATAATCACTACTCAGGACAATTCAAATAAGGCCTAAGTCAAATTTTGTGAAATCGTACCTTTTCACAAATAGTTACCATTCCAAGAGGTGCCTTTCTACGAGGAGCTGTCATAATGTTTATCATGTTGCAACTCACCTATAGCCAGCTCACCTCCAGCTAATTCACCTTAGAACTAACTCTAACATGAAAGGTTGCCTTGGAACAATTGTGACCTTTCATGAATGATGTTGTCCATGAAGATGCCCTTTCATCAAGGTGTACGTTGGTGAAGAGATATCATCAAATGGAGGCTTAAAACATTAAGAGGCATGAGGCAAGCATCATGCCTATTCGGCAACACCACACATACCTTGCACATTAAGACTTTGGTGCCATGATGAACCAACACATCATCATTCAGTCAATGGAGATAACTTTGGTGCCAAGATGAACAAGCATATCACCATTCAACCAAAGGAGATGTATCTTCATAGCTGAACCATCATGACTCCTTTGAAGAGATAACCGAACCATCACCATGCCAAGGGACTCATCCTTTCAATTAAAACATTATGTACTTCCATTAAAGTATGTAATTTTCGAATCACTAGGTGTCTATTCGGCCAAGCCCTCTCATTTTCTATAAACTGAGAGGTTGCTTTCATTTGTAATCATCGCATTCATATTATAAAAACAACTTCTTGTGAGTTAATATCTCTTCAAAGTTCTTTGAGAACTTTATTGATTAAGCAACTATATTTCTATACTTGTGGCGTCAAACCTCTCGCCTTGATTATTGTAATTCCTAGATTTCATATCTAGTGGGTTGAAGACATCGTTACCATCCCTCAAGAAAGTTTGTGAAGCCCGAGGTTTTGCTCTCTAGCATAGCTTCTTCTTTGGCATTTTGAGATACACTTTCATAACCATAAACCATTCAACATCAACACCATCAACCATCTTCCATTGAAGAACATCATCATCATAATATTTAATTCCCCAACCAACTCTTTCTTATATTTTAATCTTTTATTTTACTTATCCATTCCCTTATATCATTACTAATACCATCTATTAATCTTCTTTGTTGTAGCCATACTTATAATTCAAGGGCATTACTTTTTGTCATTATTAGATCGGGACAACAATAAAGCTATCTATTAATCTTCTTTGTTGTAGCCATACTTATAATTCAGAGCATAGTTGGATTGACACAAAAGTATTTTTAGCTTGCAACAAGAAAAAAAGAAAGAAAAAGAAGTTCAAAAGGAAATAAAAAACTCCTACATCAAACAAAGGACTACAAAACAAAAAGAAAAAAATAAAAGGAAGAAAAGAATTTCCAACAAAAAGAAATTCAAAGACAAGGAAAGTGCATTACCATTTCAAGTCAATCAAGGAGGCATATCTACAACGAGGAAGATAACCTTATTGTGTCCCGTGAAAGGGTGCGGTAAGTGTTGTTTTTGGGTTATAAGTCACCTATTCCTTCTTTGTTTTCATTTCTTTGTTCTTAAATCATTTCCTTCTTTTCATTTCCTTAAATCATTTCTTATATATTTCCATTTCTTCTTTTTCTTTCTACCCTAACCTATATTGCAGCCGACTAACACAAGAGAGAAATAACTTGTTCTAATCTTGAGTTAGTTCTTAAAAGCACCTAACAAGAGAGATCGAGTGCAAAAATGCTTACTGAGTGAGATCAGAAGGGGAATCGTTAAAAGCCAAATTATATTCCCGAGTGCCAACGTGAGCGTTGAGTGGAGTGATCTCTTATCTTTTCTTTGGAGTGAAGATTGTGAGGCCTTGTGAGTGTGCTAGTAAGGTTTAGTTTATTTTACTTGTTTACTAACCATGTCTCACGTTTCAAGACAAGTTTTGGTAGTGAAAAGAGCTTTAAATATTCAATCCATAGAGGATAATAAAAGAGATAATATTTTTCACACTCGTTGCCGTGCAAGCAACAAAGTTTATTTCATGATTATTGATGGAGGGAGTTATAAAAATGTTGCAAGCACTTTAATGGTGGCCAAAATTGGACTCGAGACGATTAAACATCCAACACCATACAAGTTACAATAGCTAAATGGTGGGGAGAATTCAAGGTCACCAAGCAAGTCACCATTCCATTTTCAATTGGAAAATACCAAGACAAAGTACTTTGTGATGTTGTACCAATGAATGTGTGCCATATACTCCTAGGGAGGCCTTGGCAATTTGATAAGAAGGTTGTCCATGATGGATTCAAAAATCGGTACTATTTTTTTCACAATGAAAGTTAAGTCATTTTGACTCCACTTTCACCAAATCGAGTATCTGAAGATCAAGATACTTTGAAAAAAGAGCATTGGAGCTTCCAAATCCATTAAGGAGGAGAACCAAACGAATATGAACATCTATGATGGAGGGAAAGACATTAGGAAACATTTGTTATCCTACAAGGCTCTAATTGTTAGGTACAAGGAAACTTTCTTTTGACTAACATTTCTAAGTCTTGCCTTCTTCCATTTCATCTTTATTCCAGGAATTCAAAGAACTATTCCGAGAAGACATCCCTAGTGGATTACCACCTATAAGAGGAATTGAGCATCAAATTGATTTCATACCCGGTGCATCCATTCCAAATCGACCTACATATAGAACCAATCCAGAAGAGACCAAAGAACTTAAAATACAAGTTGAAGAATTGATGAACAAGGGATACATACGAGAAAGCTTAAGTCTTTGTACTATTTTGGTGTTACTTGTACCCAAAAAGGACAGTTCATGGAGAATATGTGTAGATTGTCGTGCCATTAATCAAATTACCATCAAGTATCGATACCCTATACCAAGACTTGATGATATGTTAGATGAATTGAGTGGAGCCACTATGTTCTCCAAGATTGATCTAAAGAGTGGATATCATCAAATCAGAATGCGAGAAGGAGATGAAAGGAATATCACATTTAAGACAAAGTAAGGCTTGTACGAATTGATGGTGATGCCTTTCAGTTTAACCAATGCTCCTAGCACTTTCATGAGGTTAATGAATCATGTACTCCGGCCATTCATAGGTAAGTTTAGTGTGGTTTACTTTGATGGTATTCTGATTTATTGTTATAACTTGGAAACACATGTGCAACATTTAAGGTATGTTCTTGAAACTCTTAAAAAGGAAAAACTCTATGCTAATATGAAGAAATGTGTCTTTTGCACTAACAATTTATCCTTCTTAGGATTTATTGTAAGTTCATAGGGACTTGAAGTTGATCTTGAAAAGATTAAAGCCATCCAAGAGTGGCCAACACCCACTTCAATCAGTCAAGTCAGAAGTTTTCATGGTCTTGTAAGTTTCTATCGGAGGTTTGTGCCTAATTTTAGTTCTATTGCCGCCCCCTTAACAGGGATCATTAAAAAGAATTTTATCTTTTCATTGGGAAAAGAATAAGAAGATGCCTTCAATGAATTGAAGGGATGTTTAACAAATATACCTTTACTTGCACTACCTAAATTTGATAAGACTTTTGAAATGGAATATGATGCTTCTGGAATTGGAGTTGGGGCTGTTTTGACTCAAGAAAGATGACCCATTGCATACTTTAGTGAAAAATTAATAGTGCTTTGCTAAACTATCCAACTTATGACAAAGAGATGTATTCTCTCATAAGGGCACTTGAAGTTTGGCAACATTATCTTTTTCCAAAGGAGTTCGTCATTCATATCGATCATGAAACCTTAAAGCATATCAAAGGCCAACATAAGTTGAATAAACATCATGCCATGTAGGTAGAATTTTTGGAATCATTTCCATACGTTATTCATTACAAGAAAGGTAAAGATAACATTATAGTCGATGTCCTCTCCAGAAGGTATGTACTGCTTAGCACTCTTGATTCAAAATTAATTGGTTTTTCATATATCAAAGATTATTATGTTAATGACCATGACTTTGAAGAAAAGTATAAGGCTTGTGAAAAAGGTGCAAATGATAAGTTCTATAGGCACGAAGGGTATCTACTCAAAGAAGGGCGTCTATGCATTTCTCAAGGGTCCCATCGAGAAGTACTTGTTTGAGAAGCACATGAAGGAGGTCTCATGGGTCACTTTGGGGTAAGTTAACCCTTGGAAATTTTGAAACAACACCCCTATTGGCCTAAGATAAAGAGGGAGTTGAAAGAGTGTGTGAAAGATGTGTTACTTGCAAAAGGGCTAAATCAAAATTTATGCCTCATGGTCTTTACATGCCTTTACCTATCCCAAAAGAACAATGGTTTGATATATCAATGGACTTTGTGATAAGGTTTCCAAGGAAAAAGAATAGACATGATTCAATATTTGTAGTAGTGGACCATTTTTCCAAAATGTCACACTTCATACCATGTCACAAGACTAAAGATGCAACACATGTGGCCAATTTGTTCTTCAAATAAGATAGTGAGATTACATCGTGTTCCAAGAACCATAGCCTCCTATAGAGATGTCAAATTTCTTAGCCATTTATGGAAGACATTATAGAGTAAGATTAGAACAAAATTACTAATCTCCATGACATATCATCCACAAACAGATGGACAAACCAAAGTGGTGAATCGAGTGTAACACCCGTAACCCGTATATTTATACCTATACAGATTACGGATGTCACCCGTATTTTCTAAAACTATTTCAAAATTCAAAAGTGATTTAAAATTTATTTTCTTAAAATAGTAAATGATATTATAAAATTATCATATCATAAAAATTACGTTTCGTTGTAACCAATTTAATTCAAAATATTTTTAATTATGAATAGTGAATAGTACCCGTGAACAGTAACAGTGAATTGTGGGGGAAACGATTCCCTGTAGTAGGGGAATCAGTACCCCTTTAACAATCTGGAAATTTTTTCATAATTCATGGTTAATGTTCATGCTACAGTAACTCTAAAAAATTTACATATAAAACTCATAAAAATTAACCTTTCATCACTATAAAAATTCCCAAAAATTTACTCAATAATTAAATTAAACAATTCCAAATTACATGTCACTATCTAAAATCAAATTTCACAATAGGATGTCTTACTGATATTTAAATATACCTCTCGACGCTTGCTGTCGTTCTGAACTGTTTATTCCATTACAGGCTTTTTACCTACGCGTGAAAATCATCACACGCTAAGTATAAACGTAGTGAGGCAATTTAAAACATTTAACAATGCAATACAATTCATGCATGATTTTCAATATCAAATATCAAATTTCCATAAAATCATTTTACTGACATATTCAATATTTTACCATGATCAAAATAATATAAAATCTCTTACCATTTATCCCATAAGCTCGTAAGCTTATTTTCCCAAAATACTTACCATTTAAATTCCATAAGCTCGTAAGCTTATTTTTCTTATATACTTGCCATTATTCCGTAAGCTCATAAGCTTATTTGCATGGTTACCATTTATTAACCAATAAAACATAATCCATAGCCAATAGCCCATACTAAACCTTGAGGACCCTGGGTATACGAGTAAAATACCTACACCGTAGTGCTAAACCTGCACTAAGCTTACGCCATAGTGCTAATCCGGACAATACACATAAGGTCGTGCCCACCACCTACACTAAGCTTACGCTATAGTGCTAATCCGGACATAAACCTGCACTTAGTGTCCTTACACACTATAGTGCTAATATAAACCTGCAACTGCTATACTTTATGGCATGCCAACTATACCCTGTCCCTCAATGACTTACTTGGGCATATAGTCTATTTTATTCGATCCATCCATGGCAAAGTATATTATCAAATTTAACATTGGGAAGTTCATACCCGAAAACATTCATGGTAAAATATCACATTTTGTTTTCATGATCAATGCATTTTAATTTCATACTCTGACATCTCAATGTCAATTTATAAAAAATGATATAAAATCATGTCGATATAAACAAGGTCGACTTATCGCAAGTCTTCCTTATGATGTATAAAACATCCATGTATAATTTCATGCATGTATTGCACTCACCTTGACACTTTATGTCTTTCAAAATATATATGCCTTACTATTGTCCACCATAAGCCCTTTTATATTTGATTTGCTTCGATTACAAATCAATCACAATCTGTATAAATCATCAATTCATAATAATCCATATGTTAGTAATTTACTAACATAAATACATTCCACCATATCTCCATACTATATTTGACATTCATCATCTATCAAAATATTTAACTCTTAATAATTCCTTATAACATTGGAACCAACTTTTCCTATTTACTCAAAATGGTCTTCTCCATTTTACCACTTAAATTCTTAATACCAATAATTCCAACATTGTAATTATTTCCATTCAAATGCTTTTACAAAAGCATAAATACATTTACGTATCCCAACTATGCAATTGTTGTACTTAAATCACCAATCATTTCAATCTTCCCAAAATAATCAATTTCACATTTAACACTCATTTCAATTCTCAAACAACAATTCCCAGCATAGTACATCAATTATACAACTCTTACACAACAACCCATAAATTTCCAGAATTCAGACAACTCGCACTACCCTTAAAGAATCATTATTCTGTATTGATATAGACACTGGAATTCAATTCCGTTTCTTCCGTTAAAAACTAGACTCAAATACGAATCTATCCATATAAACAAATCCTTCTAATTCATTCTGTACAATTTATGGTGAATTTTCAAAGTTCACTAACAGAATCTGTTTTGTACAGAATTCTGCTGTCCGACTTTTCTGACCTTTCCTCAGTTAAAAATTCATATATATTTTTATACAACTTGAAATTGATCTCCGTTTGTTTTAAACAAAACTAGATCCATATATGAACACAATATATAAAAATAACCTCCAAATTATTTTTATATATTTTCTGGTGAATTTTCGAACCCACTATAATTCCCAAAATCTAAACTGTTTTTCTTTAATCTCATCCTTATGTTCTTCATCAATTCATACAACCTCAAAATCATCAATAATCATCATCAATTTCAAAAACCATTGTATAAATCCAAATTTCCAGATTTGGGGATATTTGAATCAAGCAAGATTATCATGCAATATTGGTACCAAATGATAGCGTTTTTCGCAAATAACCATTTTCTATTTTCATCATACTCATAATCCTAAAGAAATTACTTGAAATTTGAGTTGAAACTTTGCTCTTACCTTTGAAGAAGCCCACGTTGGTTGGAGAAGAAGATAGCAAATTTAGATGACATTTTGAGTGCATTTCATCTTTGTTTGAATTATATTCCACTATAAATGAATATAATATTCATTTATTTGGAAAAAGACCAAAACACCCTTAATGAATATTTTTATTCACCATCAAACCTAGCAATCTGATCAATACCATATTTCAAAGTCAAACATAATTTATTTTGTCTTTGACTTCCGAAATTCACCTTGAATTTTCAAATCTTGCGTTTTAGTAACTAAATTGCACTGTTTCGGTTAAATCTGAAAATTTCCACATTTCCAGACCAAATTTCTCTGATCCAAAATATCAAAATAATATTTAACATCCTTCAAATTTTTTAAAAATTCCAATTCAATCGGAATTTACTGAATCCTTACCGGCTTTAACCCTTTCTAATTTTTCTTTACTAAAATTCCAAATTCCAAAAATATGATTTCTATAAAACTCCACTCTCAAGAGTAAACCATCATTTATGGAATAAAAATATTTTTAGGAAATTTATCACTTAATTCCCTAAACTTTTCCCAAGTTTTATACTTTGACCATCAAACTTTGAAAATTTTAATTTTGGTCATTGTCTAAATTTTGGGGTATTACAATTCTCCCATCCTTAAGAAAATTCGTCCTCGAATTTTAAAACTTTCTATGAAAACACTAACTCCTCTTTTTCCCTTGAAAATTCATAACTCCCTTTTGGTCTTGCCAACTTCTTAAATTCTGATTTTTCCTCCTTAATTTGATAATTTTGAGAAGATCATGCTAATCATTAGATTTTGAACCTGTTCAATTCATTTCTTCAACCTATTATGAAAATATCTACACATTTTCATATCATCCTCTCTTTCCCATGTAACGTCTTTGACATTATGATTTTGCTAAATCACTTTGACTAGAAGAATCATCTTATTACGCATTTCTTTGATTTCTCGAGCTAATATCCGAACTGGTTTTTCTTTATAATCAAATCCGTTTGTATCTTAATTTCCTCTGATGAAATGACATATGAAATATCCAATCGATACTTTCTAAGCATCAACACATGAAAAATATTGTATACTTTGTCCAACTCTGGTTCCCAAATACCTCCAGAGTTCATGTTAACTGATAATCCATCAGTCCAACTCTTTTTAATATCTCATAAATTCCAATGAATCTTATATTTAGTTTTTCTTTGCATTTTAGGCGCAACATCTTTTTCCAATGTGATACTTTAAGAAAAACTTTATCACCTTCATGAAAATTCAATCTTTTTTTTTTTCAATTCAAGTCTACATAAGACTTTTGTCGATCCAATATCATCTTGAGATTATCTTTACTTTATCTTCAACTTAATTCAATAAATCTGAGCGAACAAGATTATGATCTTTTAACTCGAACCCATTCATTGGTGTTCGGTATTTTCTCCCATATAAAGTTTCATACGGAGCCATCCTGTTATTCAATTGATAACTGTCATTGTAGAAAATTTCTACTAAAATTAAATACTTTTCCTTTCCCATGATTCCTTGGAATCAATCACACATGCACTCAGCATATCTTTTAATATCTTAATAGAACTTTTTTTTTAATTTACCATCCATCTGTGGATTTAAGATCGTACTGAAATTCAATCAAGTACCCAAACTTTATGCAAATATTTCCAAAATCTTAAAGTGAACTTTGGATCTTTGTTGGATATAATGGATACTAGTATTCCCTGTAATCAATCTATCTCCTTGATATACAACTCTGTATATTTATCCAATGCATAGTCCATTCATATCGGAATAAAATGTGCTGATTTAATTAACCGGACACTATCACCCAAATAGAATCCTTTTTATTTGATGTCAAAGGTTGTCCAATAACAAAATCCATAGTGACTCTTTAGTATTTCCACTTTGGAATAGAAATCAGTTGCAACAATTACGAAAGCACTTTATGCCAAGCTTTTATTTGTTGACATGTCAAATATGTAGCAACAAACTCAGTAATGTTTCTTTTCAAACCTGGCCACCAAAATGACTCTTTACATCATGATATATTTTGTTCCCACTTGTATGCATAGTCAGTGAACAATAATATACATGAGAAAGAATATCTTTCTTCAATTCATCATTATGAGGGAAACAAATTCTTCCTCGATAAAATAGACACCCATCAGAGTTTACTTCAAGGTCTTTAGTCTCATTTTTTTTCATCTTTCATTTTGTTTTCTCTATTATCCGATATAAAAACATCGGTTTTATTTTCAATTCATCCAATAATGCACCATTTTCTTTCGACAATAATCTCACATCCATAGCTCGCAAAGTTGTAAAAGTTTTCCGACTAAGTACATTTGCTACAACATTTGTCTTACCTGAATGATAATCAATGATCAAATCATAGTCCTTTAAAAATTATATCCAGATTCATTGTCTCAAATCGAGCTCTTTTTGAGTCAACCAATATTTCAAACTCTTATGGTCCATGTAGATGTGGCATCTATCACCATACAAATAATGACGCCAAATCTTTAGAGCAAAAACAACCAATGCTAACTCAAGATCATGAGTAGGATAATTGCTCTCATGTGCCTTTAATTATTAAGAAGCATAGGTTATCACCGTACCTTCTTGCATAAGTACACAACCTAAACCATTATGAGATGCATCACTATACACCACATACTCTTTGTCCGATTCCGTTTGTACCAGCACTGGTGCTTCCGATAAAATATTCTTTAAAGCTTTAAAACTCTATTGACATTTCTTAGTCCAAGCAAATGAAACATCCTTTCTCCAAAGCTTGATCAAAGGAGAAGCAACCATCGAAAAGATTTCATAAACCTTCGATAAAAACCAACAAATCCCAAAAACTTCGGACCTTTGAACCTTCTTTAGAGGTTTCCTTTTAAGCTGATAAAACAAGTCATCAATCATCAAAATAGGATATTTGTTCCTGATAGTTACTTTGTTTAACTATCAATAATTTTTTTCTCAATAATCTATGCATAATTGCATATATCCATTTTTCTTTTATAACCAATACTGGTTTACCCAAGGTATAAAATATTCAGTCTAATGCATCATCCATTTATCAGCTCTTGCATTTGTTTATTTATTCTTTTAGCTCAATTGCAATCATTCGATATGAATCCATAGATACAAGATCAATGCCATAATAACACTTAATATTGAATTCCACCTCTCAATCTGGAGGTAACCCATAATAATAAATCTAAAAAGACTTATGGAAATTCCCAAGTTATGAAAATATCTTTTGATCTTACTTTAGATACTTGAGTATCTATTACCTTAGCTAGAAAAGCTAAGCATCCTTTTTACATCATCTTAATCGTAACCATTGCTGATATCACTTATTGATGATTTCACTTTTTCATCAATCATTAAAATTTTTAATTTCTCTGTATTTTTTTTCACTTCTTGCGACCATTAACCCAACCTTATTACAGAGACCACCAACTTATGATCAAAATGGTCTAAAACTCGTTAATGATAATCCCATCAGATTCATCAATAACATAAGCTTCTGAATCTTTATCAGACATTTACTATTTGTTCTTCTAACCCTTGTGTCATGACCGTGACCATGATCATGACCCATAGATCTTCCACAATAATATCACTCGATAACAAGTAGAATTGAATATCTCTACTTTGGAATTCCTTATTTCTTCGTAAGGAAACTTGTATAACCTATCCAGATCCATAGAAATTATTCTCGAACAGTTGAAACATTTTCAATTTCTTGAGAATGAATCTCGATCCATACAATAATTCATTGCAGCATGGAATGTTAGACAATCCGTTTTCGTATATTTACCTTCAGAAGGTAACTCTATCCAGTTTTAATGGACTTGATATATATTCTCAATCCAACTCATAATCATTTGATTCATCAATAGCTCAGCTTTCTTTAAACTTTTAGCAGACAACGTATTACCGCTTATTCATTTCTTCTTACTCAAATTATCAATGATTTAAACAATTTAATGCTTAGCTTAAATATTTCTCACTTATTTAAGCTTACCAGGAGAACCTCAAAATCATTCACTAGATTCAGATATCTCCTCTGGATCCTCATCCGATTCGACTTTTCTTGTAAGTCATTCAAACTTTTTAATCAATTCTTCCAATTCATAAACTTTGTTAAACAATGTGACAATTCTTCCACAGAATGAAGAAAAATCCCTTATAACATCCACCCTTCTAAGGTGTTTTACATAAGTCATGTCGGGTCCCTTTTTGATCGATTTCAATCTCGACTTTCTTTTCAACATTTTCAACTTTCTAACCTTTGTCTTTAATTCCAACATCTGAACATAGTCAGAATTATCATACATTATTAAAAGTAACTTTACTCCCAATAAACATCATCACAGTATATATACAAATATCAGTAACTTTTGACATCCTAGTGGCATGTATACACTTTTTAACTCAAAAACAACCTCGGTTTAGTCCTAGAATCGACTAAACCTGTAGCTCTGATGCCAATAAATGTAACACCTGTAACCCGTATATTTATACCTATACAGATTACGGATGTCACCCGTATTTTCTAAAACTATTTCAAAATTCAAAAGCGATTTAAAATTTATTTTCTTAAAATAGTAAATGATATTATAAAATTATCATATCATAAAAATTACGTTTCGTTGTAACCAATTTAATTCAAAATATTTTTAATTATGAATAGTGAATAGTACCCTTGAACAGTAACAATGAATAGTGGGGGAATTGATTCCCTGTAGCAGGGGAATCGGTACCCCTTTAACAATCTGGAAAATTTTTCATAATTCGTGGTTAATGTTCATGCTATAGTAACTTTCAAAAATTTACATATAAAACTCATAAAAATTAACCTTTCATCACTATAAAAATTCCCAAAAATTTACTCAATAATTAAATTAAACATTTCCAAATTACATGCCACTATCTAAAATCAAATTTCACAATAGGATGTCTTACTGATATTTAAATATACCTCTCGATGATTGCTGTCGTTCTGAACTGTTTATTCCATTACAGGCTTTTTACCTACGCGTGAAAATCATCACACGCTAAGTATAAACGTAGTGAGGCAATTTAAAACATTTAAATGTGCAATACAATTCATGCATGATTTTCAATATCAAATATCAAATTTCCATAAAATCATTTTACTAACATATTCAATATTTTACCATGATCAAAATAATATAAAATCTCTTACCATTTATCCCATAAGCTCGTAAGCTTATTTTACCAAAATACTTAGCATTTAAATTCCATAAGCTCGTAAGCTTATTTTTCCTATATACTTGCCATTATTCCGTAAGCTCATAAGCTTATTTGCATGGTTACCGTTTATTAACCAATAAAACATAATTCATAGCCAATAGCCCATATTAAACCTTGAGGACCCTGGGTATACGAGTAAAATACCTGCATCGTAGTGCTAAACCTGCACTAAGCTTACGCCATAGTGCTAATCCGGACAATACACATAAGGTCGTGCCCACCACCTACACAAAGCTTACGCTATAGTGCTAATCCGGACATAAACCTGCACTTAGTGTCCTTACACACTATAGTGCTAATATAAACCAGCAACTGCTATACTTTATGGCATGCCAGCTATACCCTGTCCCTCAATGACTTACTTGGGCATATAGTCTATTTTATTTGATCCATCCATGGCAAAGTATATTATCAAATTTAACATTGGGCAGTTCATACCCGAAAACATTCATGGTAAAATATCACATTTGTTTTCATGATCAATGCATTTTAATTTCATACTCTGACATCTCAATGTCAATTTATAAAAAATGATATAAAATCATGTCGATATAAACAAGGTCGACTTATCGCAAGTCTTCCTTATGATGTATAAAACATCCATGTATAATTTCATGCATGTATTGCACTCACCTTGACACTTTATGTCTTTCAAAATATATAAGCCTCACTATTATCCACCATAAGCCCTTTTATATTTGATTTGCTTCGATTACAAATAAATCACAATCTGTATAAATCATCAATTCATAATAATCCATATGTTAGTATTTTACTAACATAAATACATTCCACCATATCTCCATACTATATTTGAAATTCATCATCTATCAAAATATTTAACTCTTAATAATTCCTTATAACATTGGAACCAACTTTTCCCATTTACTCAAAATGGTCTTCTCCATTTTACCACTTAAATTCTTAATACCAATAATTCCAACATTGAAATTATTTCCATTCAAATGCTTTTACAAAAGCATAAATACATTTACGTATCCCAACTATGCAATTGTTGTACTTAAATCACCAATCATTTCAATCTTCCCAAAATAATCAATTTCAAATTTAACACTCATTTCAATTCTCAAACAACAATTCCCAGCATAGTACATCAATTATACAACTCTTACACAACAACCCATAAATTTCCAGAATTCAGACAACTCGCACTACCCTTAAAGAATCAATATTCTGTATTGATATAGACACTGGAATTCAATTCCGTTTATTCCGTTAAAAACTAGACTCGAATACGAATATATCCATATAAATAACTCCTTCTAATTCATTCTGTACAATTTATGGTGAATTTTCAAAGTTCACCAACAGAATCTGTTTTGTACAGAATTCTGCTGTCTGACTTTTCTGACCTTTCCTCAGTTAAAAATTCATATATATTTGTATACAACTTGAAATTGATCTCCGTTTGTTTTAAACAAAACTAGATCCATATATGATATGAACACAATATATAAAAATAACCTCCAAATTATTTTTATATATTTTTTGGTGAATTTTCGAACCCACTGTAATTCCCAAAATCTAAACTGTTTTTCTTTAATCTCATCCTTATGTTCTTCATCAATTCATACAATCTCAAAATCATCAATAATCATCATCAATTTCAAAAACCATTGTATAAATCCAAATTTCCAGATTTGAGGATATTTGAATCAAGCAAGATTATCATGCAATATTGGTACCAAATGATAGCGTTTTTCGCAAATAACCATTTTCTATTTTCATCATACTCATAATCCTAAAGAAATGACTTGAAATTTGAGTTGAAGCTATGCTCTTACCTTTGAAGAAGCCCACGTTGGTTGGAGAAGAAGATAGCAAATTTAGATGACATTTTGAGTGCATTTCATCTTTGTTTGAATTATATTCCACTATAAATGAATTTAATATTCATTTATTTGGAAAAAGACCAAAACACCCTTAATGAATATTTTTATTCACCATCAAACCTAGCAATCTGATCAATACCATATTTCAAAGTCAAACATAATTTATTTTGTCTTTTACTTCCGAAATTCACCTTGAATTTTCAAATCTTGCGTTTTAGTAACTAAATTGCACTGTTTCGGTTAAATCTGAAAATTTGTACATTTCCAGATCAAATTTCTCTGATCCAAAATATTAAAATAATATTTAACATCCTTCAAATTTTTGTAAAATTCCAATTCGATCGGAATTTACCGATTCCTTACCGGCTTTAACCCTTTCTAATTTTTCTTTACTAAAATTCCAAATTCCAAAAATATGATTTCTATAAAACTCCACTCTCAAGAGTAAACCATCATTTATGGAATAAAAATCTTTTTAGGAAATTTATCACTTAATTCCCTAAACTTTTCCCAAGTTTTATACTTTGACGATCAAACTTTCAAAATTTTCATTTTGGTCATTGTCTAAATTTATGGGGTATTACACCGAGTGCTATCAACCTTGTTGAGACCTGTCATCAATAAGAATATCAAGGCGTGGGAGGAGTGCTTACCACACGTTGAGTTTTCATACAATCGAACTATCCATTCAACAACCAAGATGCCACCATTCGAGGTAGTGTATGGGTTTAATCCTTTAACATCTTTAGATCTTCTTCATTTGCCGCATGAACATATAGTCAACAAAGATGGGAAGAATAAGGTCGAGTTCATTAAGAAGCTTCACCAACAAGATCGAGACAACATAGAGAATCACATAATGCAATATGAACAACAAGCCAATAAGGGACGCAGTCTTCTAAAGTTAGAGGAAGGTGATTGAGTTTGGGTGCATTTAAGAAAGGAACGATTTCCTTCACAAAGAAAATCCAAGTTGTTACCAAGAGGGGATGAACCATTCCAAATCATCCAAAAGATCAATGATAATGCATACAAATTGGATCTACCTTGTGAATATAATGTAAGTGCAACTTTCAATGTTTCAGACCTCTCCCTATTTGAAGACAACAACGATTTGAGGACAAATCGCTTAAAAGAAGGGGAGGATGATGTGATCATAACCACACTAATAGATCCTGAAGTTATGCCTAAAGGACCTATCACTTGTGCAAGGGCAAAACAATTCAGGGAAGTACTTTCTCATAAGTGCATTCATGCTTTTAAATCCTTTAATGAGAAAGAACCTTTAGATAATAGGTTGTTTAATATATTGCAAGTTGATTATTAAAATAACCTATAGTTCACATCTTTATCATATACACAACCACAATACTTTATAATAGTTCATATACTGTACCTAGTTTCTATGTTTTGAATGTAGGTATATTTGACCACATCTGTGGGAGCTATTTTGAGCTAAATCGTGAAAGCAACAACCAAGAAACTTATATGGGGATGCTTAGGAGAGTATAAGGAACATTTGGTGAAAAGTTATCCGGAGACCTGTGAGCTCATAGCTGGGTTGAGCTGTAGATTCGAGCTAGAAGATGACTTTAATTCAACTGGGGAGCTACACCATCATCATTACCACTCAGGACACTTCAAATAAGGCCTAAATCAAATTTTGTGAAATAATACCTTTTCACAAATAGTTTCCATTCTAAGAGGTGCCTTTCCACAAGGAGCTATCATAACATTCATCATTTTGCAACTCACCTATGGCTAGCTCACCTCCAGCTTGTTCATCTTAGAATTAGCTCAAACATGAAAGGTTACCCTCAAACAATTATGACCTTTCATGAATGATGTTTTCCATGAAGATGCCCTTTCATCAAGGTGCACTTTGGTGAAGAGATATAATCAAATGGAGGCTTAAAACATGAAGAGACATGAGGCAAGCATCATGCCTATTTGGCAACACCACACATGCCTTGTACATGAAGAAATTGGCTCCAAGTTGAACCAACACATCATCATTCAGCCAAGGGAGATAACTTTGGCGCCAAGTTGAACAAGCATATCACCATTCAACCAAGGGATATGTTTTTTCATCCTAGCCGAACCATCATGACTCCTTTGAGGAAATTGTCGAACCATCACCATGACAATGGACTCATCCTTTCAATTAAAATATTATGTACTTTCATTAATGTTATGTACTTAACCATATCACTAGGTGTCTATTCGGCCAAGCCCTCTCATTTCCTATAAATTGAGAGGTTACTTTCATTTGTAATCATCTCATTCATATTATAAAAACAACTTCTTGTGAGTTAATCTCTCTTCAAAGTTCTTTGAGAACTTTATCGATTAAGCAAGTACATTTATATACATGTGGTGTCAAACCTTTCACCTTGATTCTTGTAATTCCTATATTTCATATCTAGTGGGTTGAAGACACCATTACCATCCCTCAAGCAAGTTTGTGAAGATCGAGGTTGTACTCTCTAGCATAGCTTCTTCTTTGGCGTGTTTGAGATACACTTTCATAACCATCAACCATTCAACATCAACACCAATAACAATCTTCCATTGAAGAACATCATCATCATCGTATTCAATTTCGCAGCCAACTCTTTCTTATATCTTTTAATCTTTTATTTTACTTATCCATTCCCTTATATCATTACTAATACTATCTATTTATCTTCTTTGTTGCAGCCATACATATAATTCAAGGGCATTACTTTTTGTCATTCCTATATCGGGACAACAATAAGTCTATTTATTAACTTCCCTTGAAGAGTGTATATTCGTCTTATATCATACATGGAGCATTAGAAACTCGATTGAATTTTAGTACAACCTTTCATCCTCAAACAGATGGTCAGTCTGAAAGAACCATTAAAATTTTGAAGGATATGTTAAGAGCATGTGTTATTGAATTCAAAGGATCTTGGGAAAAGTATTTTCCACTGGAAGAATTTGCTTATAACAACAACTATCAGTCAGGCATCAAAATGGCTCCCTACGAAGCTTTGTATGGGAAGAAGTGTCGTACACCATTGAACTGATATGAGCTGAAAGACCGGGAAGTTTTGGGTCCTGAATTAATTAAGGAAGTCGAAGAAAAAGTTCAAGTAATTCAGCACAATCTCAAAGTGGCATCCAATAGGCAGAAGTCATATGATGATTTAAAGAAGAAATATATTGAGTTCAAAGTGGGAGATAAAGTGTTTTTGAAAGTATCTCATTGGAAAAAAGTGTTACATTTTGGCCGAAAAGGAAAACTCAGTCCAAGATTTATCAGCCCATATGAGGTTGCTAAAAGAGTGGGACCAGTGGCATATCAATTAGATTTGCCATTGGAAATGGAGAAGATTCATAATGTTTTCCACGTTTACATGCTTTAAAAGTATCGATCTGATCCTTCTCATATCATTGCATCGGAAGAGAGAGAAGTTTAACCTAATCTGACTTATGAGGAAGAACCGGTATAGATTTTGGCATATGAGGTTAAACAACTAAGGAATAAAATGATTCCATTAGTCAAAGTTTTGTGGAGGAATCACAAAGTAGATGAAGCAACATGGGAACGTAAAGTGGATATGCGTAGATAATTTCCACATTTTTTGTGCTGTGATTTCTTAAGGGGGATATTTGTAACATCCAAAAATTTGGGTTAGTGACCAATTTGTAAAAAAATTCATGATCAAATAAGATAAATTGAAAAGTTCAGGGATTTGCCTAGAAATATTTTTGTGTATGATTGATTAGCAAGAATTGAAAAAAGGAAGGGAAAAAGGGTCAATAGACAATAAAGAAATTAAAAATTTCTTAGTGGTGTAATATATATACACGTGGAGATGAAGAGAAGAGATATCTAGAATTCTCTTCATCCTTTCTTCCTCCTTTCCACTGAGACTCCATAGTTAAGGTAAGAAATTTTTAATTAGTTATTTCTTGAAAATTTGATTTGGTTTTGGTTATTAGGGTATTAAGGAAGCTTGAGAAAGCTTAAGGAGTTATAGAAATTAAAAGATCGATAAGTTATGGGAGATTTGGTAAAAAGGGTTTTTGAGTGAATTGGTGAGAAAGAGCTAGTAAATGGAATTTTAAGTGAATTTTGATTTGTCATAAGTTGGAATAAGAAATCTAAAGTGTTGGAATAGGATTTGGAACATGTGAAATATTTAGTAAGATTTTTAGTTTCAAGTAATATTATGGGATTTTGGATGTTTAAGTGTGTTAAAGTGATATAAGTTAGTTCTAGTAAGTGTAGTTAAGTTTAAAGGGTTGAAAGGAGGTTAAAGTCGAAGATTTAAGTAAGTTTGGTAAATTTTCGGGTTAAAATAAGTAAGTTTTGAGAAAGGGGTATCGATATTGGATGAACCGTACCGATAATTCAAAGCAAAATAAGTTATATTTGGGTTTGGGTGTCAATACTATAAGAACAATATCGATATCATAAGGTAAAACTGTATGAATCATTTAATGAGTATCGATACCAAAAGAGTAGTATCGATACTAAGGGTTTCAATACCAATGTACACGTATCAGTACCATTTTTAGAAATGAATTCTATAATAGAATGGGTATCGATAATGAAGTATAGTATCGATACCATGGTAAAGGAAGATTGATGCTGGACCTGAGGTACCGATACTGTTCAGATGGAAATTTTGAATTAAGTGCTTCTTTTAGACTAAGTTAATGATAAGCGATTCTTAGTGATTCGAACTCCGACATTCATACCAATCGTATATTTGTGTAGAGATTGAACAAAATCAAGTACTGGAAGATTCAAACTTATAAGATCCGCCAAGAACGATAAAGATTTTTCTTTGATTAAGTGAGGCTAAGGTGAGAGCATACTACTATGAAATATGATTATATGGAAATAAGACTTGCGATGAGTCTATTTCCAATGTTTGATTGCATGATTTCATGAATACAAGTATAGTATTGATATGGTTTCTATGTGTACATGAGTACAAGTATATGTGTATATGTTACATGCATTGACATACATGAGCTATGTGTTACATGCTAGCCTATGTGTTACATGATCTATATGGATATATGAGAAAATGAAATAAGCTCTATGTGATCATGAGCTAAGTGAATACATGTCTATGTGATAACTTATGTAAACCGATATAATTGATAAAGCCCAAAAGTATATGATATGAGAGCTAGATGTATAACTGGCATGCCAAGAGTCAAGGGTTCTACGCGGTCCTTCGGGACAATTCTACGTGGTCCTTTGGGACATTTCTATGCGGTCCTTCAGGAAAATACTATGTGGCCCTTCGGGACATTTCTACGCGGTCCTTCAGGACAATACTATGTGGTCCTTCGGGACATTTTTATGTGGCACTTTGGTGTAAATTTTTACGCGGCATTTCGGTGTAATTTATACGAGTTGTGGTGACAACATTTGTGCACAACCTCGTTGAACTCACATACTTTAAGTTCTCAATGATGTACCATGGGCTATAAAAAAAAGTCAAGGATGATAATGTTGTTCAAAGCTAGTGCACGGGGAGTGTTGAGAAGTCAAATCAAGTTGTCCTTAAGAAGGGAGAGAGTCTCTCGCGATTAAGGATGATAATGTTGGAAGACAAGGAGAAATTGGCCAAAAAGAACATGCGAAAGTAGAGGCTATTTGGGAGGTATGTAACTTACTCGGGTTCTCTTTTAAAGGGGGCAAGGATATGGTCATCCAAAGAGTTAGGGAGTTGGAATTGGAACTCAGCAAAAATTGATGATCTTCCCTATCATGTGGGTTTATTTCTCTCTTTCCTTTTGTTATGAATCTATCCATATTATCTTGGAATACCAGGGGTTTAAGGAACTCATTAAGATTAAGGGCGATTAGATGTTTGATTAAGAAGTACAAAGTTAAGATTGTTTTCATTCAAGAGACTAAAATAAGAGATTTTAACCCAACGTTAATTAAGAAGATGTGGCCATTGGATGGTGTTGATTATGTTTTTTTCTTTTGCTATGGGTATGTCTGGAGGACTTTTATGCATGTGGGAGTCTACTTTTTTCAAAATTCATGAGCAATATGTGTTGCATCGTTTTATAGTGTTGATTGGGGATTTTCAGGTGAATAATTTTAGGTTTGGTCTCATTAATATCTATGGTCCTGTTAATGAAGAGGATAAGAGCTCTTTTGTTGTGGAATTATTAAAGGTAATAAAAGCTATGCACATTCCCTGGTGCTTGGGAGAAGATTTTAGCATGTTATTTGATGTGGAAGAAAAGATTGTCTTCTCAATAAATCTGGGTACTATTGAGCTATTTAGGAGCTTTGTGTTTGAAGCAGGGTTGTTGGATCTCCATTTAGTGGGTGGTAGATTTACACGGTGTAATAATCGGGATTCTCCAACGTTTTTCCGTTTGGATTGTTTCTTAATGATAGTAGATTTCGAAGTTGCTTTCGCTGATTTATCATAGAAGTTGATTCATATATCATTGTCAGATCGTAATGATATTTTACTTTCCAGCACAGTGGTCGATTGGGATCCTAAACATTTTTTAATATTGAATTATTGGCTTGAAAAGGACATGTTTACAGAGATGATGCTATATTCCTTTTCAAGTGTGAAGATTTTAAAACCAAGGATTAAAATTGGTGATCTTCTCAAAGAATCTAAGGCGGCAATAAAAAAGTAGGTATACCGTCAAAATGAAAAAGGTAGAAAATCTTGTGTTTTAATGGAAAAAGAAATTTCCTCTCTGGAAGAAGAGATTCAAAGTGGCAGTGTTCAGTCAAATGTTCTTCTTAAATGGAAGGAACTGAAGTCCCAACTTTGGACCGAATACCGAAAAGAGGAATTAGCTTGGATGCAAAAATCTAGACTTAGATGGTTCGCTGAGGGAGATAGAAATACTATATTTTTTCAATCGACAAATTTAGCAAGAAGAAGAATAAATTCTATCAGCATGTTGAAATTGGGGGAGGAATGCATTACAGATCCTGCAGCAATCAAGAAACATGTTTTTGATCAATTTTCAAGGGTGTATAATGACAATCAGAATCTGGAGTTACTTGATTTGGAGCATGATTTCAGAAAAATAATGGTTACTGATTCTTCTTCGTTGGAGAAGCCATTCTCGGAACAGGTAGTTTGGGAATCTCTATTCTCATCGGACAACAATCGAACTCCTGGTTTTGATGGTTTAAAGCTGGGTTTCCTTAAAAAAAATTTGGCCACAATAAAAGCATATATTATGTGATTCTTTCGAGATTTTTTGAAGGTCATGATTGGGAAGCGGGGATCAAGCACTCCTTCATTACTTTGATTCCTAAGGTGACTAGCCCAGAGTATCTTGGTGATTTTTCCCGATCAGCTTAGTAGGTAGTATGTACAAGTTACTTTCCAAGGTTCTCACTAAAAGATTGAAGGGCTACATTGGTCAGATTATCGGGGAATCGCAATTCGCCTTTATAGATGGTGGATAGATTCTTGATTGTTATCTAATAGCTAATGAAATAATTGATTTTGTCTCTAAATCCGGGCGCAGGGGTGTGGCCTTCAAAGTTGATTTTCATAAGGCGTATGACACGATTAGTTGGGAATTTTTAATGAAAATTTTGAATAAATTCAGTTTTGGGGAGAGATTCTGCAAATGGATTTACAAGTGTATTTCTTCGGCTAGGATTTCAATCTTGGTAAATGAAGCTCATACAGAGGCATTCTCTATATCGAGGGGACTATGGAAATAAACCATCTCCAGTTCGCTGATGATCTCCTCATATTTTGGGGTGACTCAGAAATGCAAGTTAGGAATGCTAAAAGAGTGCTGTGAATCTTCGAGTTGGCTTCGGGGCTAAATTTGAATTTGAAGAAAAGCAAAATTCTAGGTGTTAATATGGATCCATCTCTTTTACATCCGTGGGCTCATGGGATCGGATGTTTAGTGGAAATGATTTTCCTACGAAATATTTGGGCTTGCCATTGGAGGCTAGTAGGAAATCGCTTTTAATTTGGGAACCGATTGTGAAAAATTTTCACAAGTAAATTAGAAGGTGGAAGATGAGATTCCTGTCATATGGTGGGAGGTTAACCCTGATAAAATCAATTCTCACAAGTCTCCCGATGTATTATTTATCCTTGTTTAGGATGTCGATCTCTGTATTAAAGCAACTAAACAGTCTTATGTCCAATTTTCTGTGGGGAGGTAATCTTGAGAAACATAAAATTCATTGGGTATGTTGGGACTCATGTTGCAAATCCCTCGAAGTAGGTGGTATTGGCATTGTTAATTTGTCAAGTATGAACAGGACTCTCCTTGGTGGAGATACGAAAATGATCGAGATTGTTTGTGGAGACAGGTGATCCAATGTAATATTCGAAAATTGTATCTGGATTGTTTTGCCCCCATCTAAAGTTGAGTTGCTTGTCTGGTTGGCGATGAGAACACATGTTCTGGTTAAAATTGAACTTATTAAGAGGGGTGTTAGTTCTATCTCTAATAATATGTGCCCATTCCGCTCTAACTTTCCAGAGAGTACTGAGCATATTTTCTTTGATTTTTGGTTTTCATGGTTGATTTGGAAGTGGTTTTGCAAAGAATTAAGAATATATACTATTTGGCATAATGATCCCATGTTGTTTTTGGAGTCATGGGGAGAAATGGGTCGTCCTTCGGTGAGTCAGGTATGGAGCTTTATCCATTTCGTAATAATTTGGACTATATGCTATCTAGGAATGATATTATTTTTAATTAAAAATCTTGTGATTGGATGCAAATCATTTTCTTGGCTAAATTTCACCTTGCTTCTTGGATTAAAGCTAAATATCTTGACTGCCACACTCATTTGGATGATATTATTGCTGATTCTTTTCTGGTCTCCAATAAAATTATTAATCCAAGTGTGATGCCCTGATAAAGGGGTCTCCTCCTCCGATTGGTTTTGTGAAATTCAATGTTGACGGAGTAGTTGCACAAGGTGGTCTTAGTGCTGGTATAGGGGGTTCTAACTAACTCAGATGGAGAGATTTTGCTTCAATTTTCTGAACCGTGTAATGATTGCCCTACTGCCTTGATAGAATTGAATGTTGTGAAGGAGGGGCTTGGTTTATTCCTTGCTTCTCCCTGATGTAAAAGGTTCAGGTTAGTTTTGGAACCTGATTGCAAATTGGCTGTTGATTGGATCTCACTTAAAGTTGTTCCTCATTCGCATTCCATTTGGTTTCGAAAATTTCAGATGTTGTCAAGGAGCTAGGCATAATCATTAAATGCTTTCCTCGAAACTGCAATACAGTTGTTGATTCTCTCGTCAAAGCTGGGATTGGATAGTAGTTATCTATGCAGTTTGGTATTCGGGGAAATTGTCCGCTCCATGTGCTTTTCCATGTTGCTAGTTTCGGTTTTCCCCAGTGTTGAAATACTACTCAAGATTGTAAACTGCTAGTAAAGAATACTTGAATGAAATTGACAATCTAAATTTACAAGGTGTTGCTTTATATACATCACACTCACGCTAAAGCCAACTAACTGCCTATCGTTCTAGCTGTTGTTACAACCAACTATAACAACTTGCTAACCAACCTGAGTGCTAATTATCCTCTGCTGCACCCTTCTTGACACACGCAACACTGCCAACATCTTCTATGTTCAATATTCCCCCTGCTTTTTCCCTTGTTTTTTTTCTCTGTTAAACACACCATAATCTGATCACAAAAAAGTTCAAAGGCACCTTTAGCTAATGGTTTGGTAAAGCCATCAACAATCTGATGCAAGGCTGGGACATATTGGACTCGTAGATGCTTGGCTGCCACCTTTTCTCGAACAAAATGAACATCGAGGTCAACATGCTTGGATTGAGCATGGTAAATCGGATTAGCACTCATTGCAACAGCTCCTGAGTTATCACACCAGATTGTTGGTGTTGTGTTCAAGTCTTCACCTAAGTCAGCGAGAACAGTATTCACCCAGGTGACTTCTGCAGCAACATCAGCAAGGCTTTTATACTCGGCTTCCATGGTTGACTGTGAAACAGTCTTTTGCTTCCTTGATAGCCAGGACACCAAACATTTGCCAAGGAATACACAATGACCAGACATTGACCGTCTGTCATAGACATCACCTCCCCAGTCTGTATCCGCAAATGCAGTAATAGACAAATTAGAGCCAGCAGTCGAGAACAACAATCCATAGTCCACTGTGCCTGCCAAGTATCGAAGAATCCTTTTAACTGCCATAAGGTGGGATTCGCGAGGGGCTTGCATGTACTGAGCAACCTTGCTCACACTAAGAGCCACATCAGGTCGAGTATGACATATGTACAGCAAAGATCCAACAAGGCTGCGAAACTCATAGGCATCAACTAGCAAATTACCTTCATCCTTAGAGAGTTTATTAGCTACAACCATAGGCGAGGCAGTCGGATTAGCATGTGTCATCTTGGCTTTGGCCAGCAGATCAAGCAGAAACTTCTTTTGACTTAAAACAATGGAGTTAGCTTCACGCTTGACTTCAATACCCAGAAAGTAGGACAGATCACCAAGGTCCTTGAGCGAAAATTGCTTGTTGAGTTCGCGAACCACATGCTCAATATGGTTTAGCGATTCTCCAGTCAGTATGATATCATCGACATATACAAGGATAAACGTGCGAGTGCCAGCCTGATCAGTAATAAACAAGGAGCTGTCAGCTTTGGACCCTCGAAACCCCAGAGCAATCAGACTATCTCGAAGCTTGTTGTTCCAGTTACGCGGTGCTTGTCGTAAACCATAAAGGGCCTTCTGTAACTTACAGACAAGGGGTGTGCCATCAGGATTGTGTACCTCAAATACAGGTGGCTGCTTCATAAACACATCTTCAGTCAACCCGCCGTTGAGAAACGCATTGTTAACATCGATTTGTCGAAGCGGCCAATTCTTCGACACAGCCAGTGAAAGGATGATATTGATCGTGGAGAATCGAACCACAGGACTGAACGTCTCTTGGAAATCTTGTCCTGGTACCTGTGAGTACCCCTTCGCAACAAGGCATGCTTTGTGCCTTTGCACAGTACCATCAGCATTCTTCTTGATTTTGAAGAGCCACTTACATCCTACAGCCGTCCTTCCTTCTGGGAGTTGGACGAGAGTCCAGGTGCCATTTTGCTGTAGAGCTTCAAACTCATCATGAACAGCTGCGGACCATTTCTCAGACTGAAAAGCTTCATAAACAGGTTCTGGGATAGCCTCATCAAGATTGCTGAGGAAAACTTTGGGTTTGAAAATACCAGCCTTGCTGCGTGTGCACATCGGATGCGTATTGACTTTCACATTCAGCTGTGACACCACAGTCGGCTCAGCTACGAACTGTTCGGGTACCACAACCGGCTCATCTACAGGTTGTTCAGATGCATGAAACTCATGACATGCTTCTTCATTCAAGGCTGTAGAGGGAGACACCGATGCTTGCGAGGGAGAGGCATGTTGGTTTTCTGCCGATTGTAGGCTTGACCCAATAGGCACGATGGGACTGCGAGAGGCAGTGGGGGTCAATGTAAGCCCAGGAGCGGTATTTGTATGTGAAGAAGTCATAGGAACATGTAACCGTCGTGGTTGCAGAATTATGTCTAAAGCAGGCGAATTCTTCTTCTTGGCTAAGACACGAGGGGACTGCAGTTCTGCAAAAGGAAATGTTAGTTCATCAAACTTAACATGACGAGATATGTAAACTCGCCCATCCACTGCCAAGCATTGGTAGCCTTTATGTTGAGGACTGTACCCAAGGAAGGTACACTGCTGGGAACGAAACATGAACTTGTGCTTCTGAAAAATTCGAAGATGTGGAAAGCACCTGCATCCAAACACCTTCATAAAATTATAGTCAGGTTTCCTGTTAAACAATCTTTCAAATGGTGAGACACCTTGCAACACACGAGTGGGAAGTCTATTAATGAGATAGACTGCCGTTGTCACAGCATAGGACCAGAACTTCAAAGGTAAGGCAGCCTGAGCAAGGAGAACCAGGGCAAGTTCGATCAAATGTCGATGTTTCCGCTCCACAACCCCATTTTGCTCAGAGGTATGTGGGCATGTTACTCGATGCACAATCCCTTCTTTGGCCAGAAGAGTATTGAGTGATCTGTACTCACCACCCCAATTGCTTTGAATGGCTTTAATAGTGAGATTAAACTGTGTAGCTACCATACTCCTAAACAATTGGAAGGCATTCAGAAGTTGAGACTTATCTTTTAGCAAGTAAAGCCAAGAATGACGAGTGCACGCGTCTACAAAGGCAACGTAATATCGAAATCCGTTTGAAGGAGTAGGTGCAGGACCCCATAAATCGGAAAATACAAGTTGAAAGGGTTTAGAATATACAGTCTGTGAGTGTTCAAATGGTAGTTTATGAATTTTCCCAATACAACAAGCCGAGCAAACTTTATTGGTATTAGTTGAAATCTTTACATGTAGCTTATGACAAACATCTTTTAGAGTTTGAAGAGAAGGGTGTCCCAAGCGTTTGTGCCACAAATCGAACGCCTCTGAGTTAGTAACTAAACTAGCACTAGCTTGATTATTAACCGGATGCCTTCCATCAGCTAGCTCGAACGAGTAAAGGCCCCCGTTCTATTTTCCTCGAAGTAGAACACTCCCAGTGACTTCATCCCGAACACAGCAATCGTTGGCATGAAATTCAAGAAAGACTCGTTTGTCCTTAGCAAGCTTGGACACCGAAAGGAGGTTTTTAGTAATCTCAGGCACATGTAAAATATTGGTTAACTTTAATGCTTGTGACCGAGAGAAGAGCAAAGTGTTACAAACGGTTTCTACATGAAGAGAAGTACCATTGCCAACAAGAAGATTACCTGGTCCCCTATAATCAGACGGTTGAGCTAGTTTGGCAATATCTGGCGTCACATGGTGCGTGGCACCTGAATCGACTACCCAATGCTCGCGAGAGGAAGAGGCTGCATTGGCTTGAGGGGGCTCAGTGGCTCTTCCTTCACTGAAGGAGTCATATTGCGTGCTGTCAGCAAAATTAGCACTGCTAGAATTGGCTTTGTATCGTTGTGTGTCATTGCCATCACTAAGGAAATCGCGATCAAACCGGTACCAGCACTGTTGAACTAAGTGCCCAATCTTATCGCATAGTTGACACTGTACTCGGGAACGGCCTCGACCACGACCACCTGATCGACCACCAGAGTAAGGTTTACGATTAAGCTCTTGATTGGTTCTTGAATCAGGAATAAACCGATTAGCAGCCTGTGCCACATGGGCACTTATTAGAAGGTTGTCCGCTGAAAACTCAAAACCAGCCAATTGAGTTTCAGCATCAATTAACATGTTACTTACAACATCGAGAGTGGGTTTCTCACGCATGGTGGTTATAACCGCCATAAAAGATTGGTATTCATGAGGTAGACCCTTAAGCACACTTACAATCTGCTTAACTGGTGCAACGGGGATTCCACAGGATTCCAGCGCATCGCACACTTCTTTAACACGTGTGAGATATACACGCATGCTGTCATCTCCTTTCTTGAGAGATTGAAGCTTGTATAGCAGATTCATTACTGCTGTGGTAGAGCGATTAGCAAAGAATTGTGTGGCCTTACTCCATACGGCAGCTGCTGTCTCAGCACCAATGAATTGAGGCAACAGCTGGGGACTGATGGTGGACAATAACCAAGACGCGAGGGCACTGTCTTGGGCCATGAAGTCTTCAAACGCTTCATTGGGAACGAGCTCACCATTCTGATCAACCACAGTCTCTGGTGGCGCTGCCATCAAGCCAGTAAACATCCTTTCCAAGCGATGGCTTCGAACTGTGAGCAGCACTTGCTGTTTCCACAGCAAGAAGTTCATCTCATCCAAGACAACATTCACTTTCTTGTTGGTGAACACAAGTGAACGTACCAACGAACCTCCTCCAAACGTTGAGGAGACATTCGGACTGTCAAGCGCCATTACCGCAGTCGGAGCTTAGAAGCCAAGATCTCTGGTGAAAGATACCATGTTGAAATACTACTCAAGATTGTAAACTGCTAGTAAAGAATACTTGAATGAAATTGACAATCTAAATTTACAAGGTGTAGTTCTTGCTTTATATACATCACACTCACGCTAAAGCCAACTAACTGCCTATCGTTCTAGCTGTTGTTACAACCAACTATAACAACTTGCTAACCAACCTGAGTGCTAATTATCCTCTGCTGCACCCTTCTTGACACACGCAACACTCCCAACATCTTCTATGTTCAATACCCAGCTTAGATGGTATGTAAAAATATTTGTATAAATGGTTTGGTGGTCGGTTTCCTGGTGTTCCTTAGGTTCCTTGGGCGTAATCATGTATTCGAACAATATTTTTGGCTTAACGAAATAATTGGAGCACTATTTTCCCCTTTCGCTATCAGGATCGAGTTTTGTCTTGATCGTGTTAAGATTGAGTTTTTAATGAGGCCTCCCTATTACTTAAAAAAAATATTTTTATTAAAATGATACTAAAATAATATATTAATATTAAATAGATAAAATAATAATGTTTTGAGCATTTATCCCTTGAACTGAAAAGTTCGTAAAATGACTTACGGAAAATCAATTACAGGAGAACAAACAGATCCTAGTTTTATAAAAGAAAACTTATATTGAAAGAAGACAAATAAACTTCCATCTCAAATGAAAAATACAAATTTAGCAATTAAAGAAGAATCCTCACAAGATTAAAGAGTTTGCACACTTAAGCAAAGCCCAGTTAAACACTTGAACAGATGTAACAATTATGATTCCCAAGTGTTTTGTACAATATAAAACGGAACTTTAAAGCTCAAACACTATTTTTTTATGCTTGACTGTTGGTTTACGTTTTCTTGATAGTCTTCTATTAATTTTTAAATTTTTTTGCGTCTTTTAATCCTTTTCTAGTCTTTGCGGTCTTTATATGTGAATTATAACTATTACATGTTCACCTGTAATTTTGGTTTCAAACTAAAACGTATTCATCAACAGATTTTTAAAAATATAATAGATCGAAACTGAGAGGTAGGCTTCAAAACCCATCGTCCAGGTCTAAAATCAAGCCCTTAGTATCGAAAACTAAAATGTAAACTAGAAAATATGTTTCATTACTGATATGTGGGTGTCACGGCAGTCTTTCGGGTGGGCCCGGAATTGGTCTTCGACTTGAATAGAACATGTTAGGGTCGTCACTGATCATTTAAAAAATATTTAGGTTGATCGGACACCATCTTACCTGATCTTTGTTTTACCAGAAATATGTCGGATTCGGGAGTCAGTTACAGTCAATGAAGGATTAACACCCTTGAACTGCCCTTTCGATACCATTTTAATTTGTTGGATGTCTTAATTGTGAAAATTAAAATTAAAATTTAAAGACTCGATTTGAATTACTTATCTTTGATCGATTAAAATTACTTCTAAAAAGTTGAAAACGTTAGATTATACAATAAAGGAAATATCAAATAAAAATTAAATTAAAAAAAATCAAAGAAGGAAATATTAAAATTTTAAAAAATGTTATATAAAAAATGTTAAAAGAAAAAGTAAAAATAAAAAAATAAAATAAAATAAAAGAAGTGGGAAAAAAAGAAGTGTTAAATTTTAAAGAAAAAACAAGGGAAATATAATAAAATAATAGTAGTAAAGATAAAAAGGGATTTTTAAAAGTTTTAAAAAAATAAAAGATATGAATTAAATAAAAAATAATAATTAAATAAGTAATCTAAATAGATCGAGATAAAGAGAAACTAATAGTGAAAGCAACCTCAGACTTCAGCTTTGTCTCAAAATCCTTGGATCATCCAAACAGATCTTTACTTCAAAATTCACTTCGGCTTACAAGGACAATTCTTCGTTGCTGACTCGGATTATGTTGTTTCAACAATAACTGATTTCGACTTCAATTTCTTTTTAGAAAACAATTTTTCTAAGTGTGTTCTTAGGAAGTCGAATGTGCTTCAATAAGTCAATCCTTCTTACAATTCTCACGTTTGGAATTGAGCATTCGCTTTTGCCCTCGGCTTAAAAGAAAATTAGCTAAGCATGACCAATGTCATCCTTAGCATAATTGTTGAAAACGAAATTTAAAAGAAAATAAAGAAGTGTGCGAAAAATAGAGAGAAAACTAGAGAGAAAAATGAGATTTTATTTTCACATGTGTCCTTCTAGGCTTACCCTGAGAGGGTATTTATAGCCTTCAAATTCCTAAAAATAAGCTAAAGATAATTCCTAAAATAATATCTTTTATCCTAATTAAAACACTTAAAACTATTTAAACTAAAATACCTAAAACAAAGATAAAATAAAATAATATTTAAAATAATATCCTAAATCCTAATTTAAATACTAACATCTATTTAAACTAGAATACAAAGATATAATATAATATTAATATATATACTAAATAAGTATCAGACAAAAATGGTATCTACGGCTTCCCCTCTTTGTCCTTTTCTCGTGTAACGAAGAACAGGACAAAGATAAAAGGACAAATTTTCGTTCAGTAGTTGCGGATGACTTCTTCATTACGAAGTTGGGTCTGTCTTGAAATGATATCCTTCTTCGTGAAATCGGAATTTGAACCGGAAGGTGGCTTCTTGTTGCCAAATCGTAGTCAACCATGGTCTTCTTCTCGGTTTAAAGACCTCGGTTTGAAAATTCAACCAGATAGTAGTTCATCGATGCTACCATATGGTTGATATGCCCTCGATCTAAATGGAATCAAACTCAAAAGATTTTGTTGACAGATAACCCTTTTCGCCTTGAGCTATGCTATAAATTCGGCTAAGAGATAGTTCCTTGTTTCTAATTCGCAGCCAACCTAGGTCTTCTTCTTAACTTAAAGACCCTAGTTTAAACTTCAACCAGAAAGTAGTTCCTCATTGCTACCATGTGGTTAATACGTCTTCAAACTGAATGGAACCGAACTCGAAAGTTTTCTTTGACAGATAACCCTTCTCGCCTTAAGCTATGCTATGAACGGTTCCTCTATGTGAAGGATGGCTCCCATTTATGGGTCTAAGCTAGTCATAATTCTTTAGATTACTCCCCTTCATGGGAAAGCCAAGTGGTATATTCTTCAGGTGGTTCCCCTTCGCGGGTCTGAACCAGGTGAGATGATCTTTGGATGAGTCCCCTTCACGGGAAAGTCATGTGGTATATTCTTTAGGTGGTTCCCCTTCGTGGGTCTAAAATAGGTGAGATTATCTTTTGATGACCCCCCTTCACGGGAAAGTCATGTGGTATATTCTTTAGGTAGTTCCCCTTCGCGGGTCTGAACCAGGTGAGATGATCTTTGAATGACTCCCCTTCATGAGAAATTCATGTGGTATATTCTTCAGGTGGTTCCCCTTCGCGGGTCTGAACTAGGTGATTATCTTGGGATGACTCCCCTTCACGGAAAGTCATGTGAGATGTTCTTCGAGTGACTCTTTTTTGCGAGAAAGCCAAGTGAGGTAGTATTTCAACTGAATATCATTGGTCGTGGAGTTGAAATATAGATTGAAAACTTTTACTGGAAGCTAGCCACTCACCATTGAGTTAAGCTAAACTGAATTTGTTTTGAATCGACTCTCGAAACCGTCTGAATTAACTCTTGAACCCAATTTGAGGTTAATTCTAAGATCCATCGATCTTTTAATAGGTCATGTTGGTTGAGGTGTAGCTCTTTGATGTTGTGTTTAGCAACCACCATCAATCTTTTTTGAAGGTGCTTTTGAATCGAGTATCTTTCATCGTAAAGTTGAAACTTGACTCTAAAGCTTCAACCTCTGGTTGTCTCTGCTTCACCAGTTTCATTCTTTACACCTTTGGGCTTCATTCAAAACATCTGATCTTTGTATAATTGTTCGTTCAATCCAGTGAACTTGTATTCCTGGTTGGATGGACTAACTTTGATCCCGAGATTCTTAAGCACTCTTTTGGCCTTGAAGTTATGATCTTGATCTTGGATTTTTCACTATGTTTAAATCCGGTGTATAAAATTTTATTTCTAGTCTTGGTTTGGGTAATGCCTTTCATTTATCTCAGGTATGGTACATAAGCCTTGATCGAATTCTGAATATCTTATAGAAACTGCCACGTCAAACCTTGTCATACCCAGAGTCGTGCCCATGTCTCTAGCCGTGACCAAATAATAATAATAAAATTACATAATGCATTCCTTTTAGTGCAATTTCCAGAATATGACGTCCTGCACAAAAAATGAATTAGTTTAATACCCTTTTATTTTTCCATTCTTACTGATTGGTCTCATTGGAGAAGAGAAGATAACTTAGCTTCTTTTTCAACTTTCCCTTTTCCACCTTCTTAAATACCCTAATTAAAAATGAATTTTAAATCTATTTTTCCTCTAAAGGACCAAAATATCATTTCATTCTTCTATTCTTACTAATTGGTCTTAAACACAATTTCCTAAATCATTTCTTATACTTTATCATTTATTCAATTTAATCCTTCAAATTTTAAATCCTTTCAATTATAGTCAGTGACCCGATATTTGGGGTATTATAATTCTTGGCCGCTTAAGAAAATTCATCCTCGAATTTAAAGAAGTACCTAATACGAAGAGGTGTGGAAACTGTATCCTCATGTCCTCTTCTTTTTTCCAAGTAGTTTATTCTACCTTATGTTTTTTCCAGAGCACTTTAACTAAGGAAATCTTCTTGTTACGTAGTTCCTTGTTTTCTCTAGCCAAGCTCCGCATTGGTTCTTCCTCGTAAGTTAAATTTGGTTGGATCTCTAATTATTCGGGTGTGATGACATGGAATGGATCTGATCGGTACCTTCTAAGAATCAACACGTGAAAAACATTGTGGATATTGTCCATATCCGGAGGCAAAGCTAACTGATAAGCTACTGATCTAACCCTTTTCAAAATCTCATAAGGTCCAATGAATCTCGGACTCAGCTTTCCTTTGCACCCAAACAACAATACTGTCTTTGAAGGTGAAAATTTCAGAAATACCTTGTCTCCCGCTTGAAATTCAATTTCTTTTATTTTCAAATCAACATAACTCTTTTGTCGATCGGAGGCTATCTTTAGATTATGCTGGATAACTTTCACTTTCTCCTCCATTTCTTTTATCAAATATGCGTCAACTAGGTCTTGATCTTTTAGTTCAAATCAATTTAATTTTGTTCTGCACTTCCTCCCAGACAAAGCTTCATACAGAGCCATCTTAATACTCGATTGGTAACTGTTGTTATAAGCAAATTCTACTAAAGGCAAATACCTTTCCTATGATCCTTTGAATTCAATCACACATGTCCTTAGTGTATCCTCCAATACTTGAATAGTTCATTCTGACTTCCCATCTATATGCGGATGAAAGGTTGTGCTGAAATTCAATCAAGTACCCAAAGCCTCATGCAAGGACTTCCAAAATCCTGAAGTAAACCTTGGGTCTCGATAGGACACTATCGATATAGGCACTTCATGCATTTTAACTATGTCCTTTACATACAATTCCGCATATTTATCCATCGAGTAATCTACCCAAACTGGAATAAAATGAGTTGTCTTGGTCAATCTATCTACAATTACCCATATCAAGTCCTTTTTACCTGGTGACAAAGGCAGCCCCGAAACAAAATCCATTGTAACTCGTTCCTACTTCCACTCAGTAATGGATATCAGTTGTACCAATCTAGATGGCACTTGATGTTCAACTTTTTCTTGCTGACATGTCAAGCATCTCGCAACAAACTCTGATACAACTCTTTTCATACCATGCCACCAATAACGACTCTTTAAATCTTGATACATCTTATTCCCTCCTGGATGCATCGTCAAAGGACTATAGTGTGCCTCGGAAAGAATATCTTTATTCAATTCATCATTATCGGGAATGCAAAGTCTTCCACGATAATATAAACATCCATCAGCCCTCATTTCAAAGTCTTTAGCCTCTTCTTTTTCTACTTGCGCAATTCTTGCTAAGCTTTTCACATCTTGACCTTCTACCTCTTTTATCCGATCCAAAAGCATCGACTTTAACTTAAGTTCAACAATTAAGGTACCATCATCCTTTAAAGACATACGCGCATCCAAAGCCCATAGAGCTGCAAAAGTCTTTCTTCTAAGTTCATCAGCTACCACATTAGCTTTTCCTGGATGATAATCGATGATCAAATCATAATCTTTTAAAAGCTCGATCCATCTTTTCTGTCTCAAATTCAGTTCTTTCTGAGTCAACAAGTACTTTAGACTCTTGTGATCCGTATAAATATGGCACTGCTCACCGTACAGATAATTCTGCCAAATTTTTAAAGCAAACACGACTGCTGCCAATTCCAAGTCATGTGTCGGGTAATTTCTCTCGTGATTCTTCAGTTGTATTGAGGTATAAGCCACGACTTTTCCATCTTGTATAAGCACACATCCTAACCCATTATGAGATGCATCACTAAAGACTACATAGTCTTTACCCGACTAATGTTGTACCAGCACTAGGGCCTTTGTTACGATTTTTTTTAGCATTTCAAAACTTTCTTGGCATTTCTCCGACTAAACAAAATGCACATCTTTCCATAAAAATTTAGTTAGTGGCGAAGCTAACATTGAAAAGTTCTTCACAAACCATCTATAATAACCAACAAGCCCCAAGAAACTCCAAACTTCAGAAACATTCTTTGGGGATTGCCAATCCACTATAGGTTGAATATTTTTGGGATCTACTCTTATACCTTCTGCGGAGACATAATGACCAAGGAAAGCAATCTTAGCTAACCAAAATTCACACTTGGACAATTTGGCATACAACTTCTTCTCTCAAAGCGTTTGAAGAACTACCCGAAGATGAGCATCATGTTCATCTCTTGACTTGGAATACATTATATCAGTAACTTTGACAATCTTAATGGCATGTAATACATTTTTCTAAATTCAAATAAACCCGATTTTGGTCGAGAATCGACTAAACCTGTAGCTCTGATACCAATAAATGTAACACCTATTCCCTGTATACGTTCTCATACACAAGTCACAAATGTTACATGACTTTAAAAACATTTTCTTATTTGTAAACCTATACAAGTTTGTTTCGAATTTAAAAACAAAACATTATTAATATAAGATAAAACGTTCGTTGTAACCTATTACAAAGTTGTAACTTAAATACATTACAGAGCATTTTTCGTAAATTCATATACATGCCATCTAATTATCAAAATAATACCTTATTGTCCTATAGTTACTAATGAATCAACCTTGGATTGATGTTGTAATATCCATATCCCATATACCATTCTATACATGAGATATAACTGTCACATCACTTTTAAAACAATTTCTCATTTAAAAACCCATAAAATTTTTGTTTTTCGATTTCTGAAAACATAACATTTTAATATAAAGAAAAACATTGATTGTAATATGTTACAAAGTTCTACTTAATTAAAATTAAGAGCAATTTTAATACTTTGATTACGTGGAAAATAAGTTTTCCAAAATAAACTACATTGTCCTAGTGTCACCGATGAATCAACCTTAATTGATGATCACCGCTGCTAGAGCTCCACTCCTTACTTAGAAAATCTCTGCTTTACCTACGCGTGGAAAAAACACACGTTAAGCATTTACTTAGTAAGAAATAATATTATATAGAACATTAAGGTATACATAAGTATCTCAAGGTAATTTGATTTCAAACTAATTATTCTCATCCATAATGATTAGATAAATCACTCTTATCGAAACCAAACTCCTTTCATACTATTTTAATAACCTTATTAGTATGTTCAACGTACTTTTCTTTCATTCATTTTTATTTAGTAATTATTCATTAATTTCAGTTATGGCCTCTTTCCATAATATAATACATCCGTTCATACATTTTAGTTAGGGCATCATTTCATGCCTTAGTGCATCCGTTCATGCACTTTAGTTATGGAATCCTTTCATGCCTTAATGCATCCATTCATGCACTTTATTTACGGCATCCTTTCATGCCTTAGTGCATCCGTTCATGCACTTTAGTTATGGAATCCTTTCATGCCTTAATGCATCCATTCATGCATTTTATTTATGGTAATCTTTCATTCCTTAGTGAATCCGCTCATGTACTTTATTTATGACATCCTTATATGCCTTAGTGCATTCATTCATTCACTTTAGTTATGACATCCTTTCATTCCTTAATGCATACGTTCATGCATTTTATTTATGGCATCCTTTCATGCCTTAGTGCATCCGTTCATGTACTTTAGTTATGGCATTTTTTCATGCTTTGGTGATAACATAGTCAATACTATAAAACATACAAAAATTTAAACATTCTAATTTGAATCAATATGAATCTTCTTCATCTCAAATAATTACAATAATTATACTCACCTGGTAATCCCCGCTAAAAAGATGTAAAGAGGTCTGGCTAATTAGAAACTTTATCTTTTCCCCTTTTCTTGCTAGATTCAGGAGCTTGTTTACGATCTACACAAGCATCCATTAAGTACACATAACATACCAATGTTAGTATACTCCTTAAGATTATACTCTAATAAGATTCAAAAGTATCATTATCTAAATTTCTATAACAATTTCAACCTATCTTGCAGTTCCAAGCTCATTAGTATCGGTACCACTACACTGGTATCAATACTTCTATACTATGGTACCAATACCCTTTCAATATTGATACCACTTCTATATTTTGTGTTGCATGGTATCAATACCCTTCTCTTAGCGTCGATACTATTATACTATGGTACCGATACTCCCTTTTAGTATCGATACCATTTTGATATTCTGGATCAATGGTATTGATACTTCCCTTTGTTAGTATCAATACCTCATTAGTATCAATACCACTTGCATCGATGCCGATTTTGTTCGTCCCATTTCTACTTATTTACACCTATAGTATCGATATTGTTCTATCAGTATCGATACCATTACCCATATTTACCATTTTTCATCTCGATTTTCACTTAATTTTCCCCTCTAATCTTATACTTTTACCTCCAACAATACTATTTAACTCCTCTTTACTTAACCCAACTAACTTTACTTCATTTTGCCACTTTTAACTTCTAACATCTTCATGGAATATCCCAACTCAATCATCATATCATTTTTCTAAAACTATTTTTAATCATATCTCATGCTTCCAATCTCTTATTCCATCATTTTACAAGTCAATTCTACTAATAAACCTCAATAAAAATACATATACCAACATATCATTAAAAACTCATTTCTTTAAATCTCCTATAAAACATCCACTACATAGTTTTATTCTTTAATAATTCCTTAAGCTTACATATCACTTAATGTTACCAAAGCAACCCATAATTTAAAGGAAGAACTAGATAATGGAAGTTTACCTTATGCTAGAGAGGAGAACAATACCCACGTCAAGAAGAAGAATAGCAAATGCCTTACTTTTCCTCTTTTCTCCTATTTAAAATCCCTAATAAGAATATATTTTTAAATTCATTCTCCCCCTTAAAAGATCAAAGTGCCCTCTTAATTTATCCATTGATACAAATTAGTCTAAACACTATTCCAAATCATTTTCTCGTCTTTTACCTCTTATTGAATTAAATCTTAAATTTTCAAATCTTTTCAATATAGTCCCTGATATGATATTTGGGGTATTACAATTATTCCCTTAAGAAAATTCATCCTCGAATTTAAATAAATACTTGAAATGAAGAGGTATGGAAATTGTATTCTCATGTCCTCCTCTGTTTCCCAAGTAGCTTCTTCAACTTTATGATTTTCCCAGAGTACTTTAACTAAAGGAATCTTTTTGTTGTGCAATTCCTTTATTTCTCTAGCCAGGATCCATATCGGTTCTTCTTCATAAGTTAAATTTGATCATAACTCGATCTTCTATGGTGTGATAATGTGGGATGAATCTGATCGGTATTTTCTGAGCATTGATAAGTGAAAAACATTGTGGATCTTATCCATATCCAGAGGCAAAGCTAATTGATATGCTACTGGTCTGACCCTTTTCAAGATCTCATATGGTCCAATGAATCTCGGACTCAACTTTCCTTTGCGCCCAAATTTCAAAACATTCTTCTAAGGCGACACATTCAGAAATACTTTATCTTCCACTTGAAATTTGATTCCTTTACGTTTCAGGTCAGCATAAGATTTCTGTCGATCAGAGGCTATCTTTAGATTGCCCTGAATAATTTTTACTTTCTCCTCTATTTCTTTAATCAACTCCGGCCCAACTAGGTCTCGGTCTTTTAGTTCAAACCAATTTAATTGGTTTCGACACTTTCTCTCGTACAAAGCTTCATATGGGGTCATCCTAATACTCGATTGGTAACTATTATTATACACAAATTTTGCTAAAGGAAAATACTTTTTCCATGATCCTTTAAACTCAAATACACATGCCCTTAGCATATCCTCAAGTATTTGGATAGCTCACTCTGACTGCCCATCTGCCTGTGGATGAAAAGTAGTGCTGAAGTTCAATCGAGTACCCAATATCTCATGTAACGACTTCCAGAACCTTGAAGTAAACCTTGGGTCCCGATCAAATACTATTGATATATGAACTTCATGCAGCCTGACTATTTCTTTAATATACAACTCCACATACTTATTCATCGAGTAATGTACTCGAACGAGAATAAAATGAGCTTCTTGGTCAATCGATCTACAATTACCCATATTGAGTCCTTTTTACGTGGAGATAAAGGTTGTCCCTAAACAAAATCCATAGTAACTCACTCCCACTTCCACTCAGAAATGGATATCGATTGAAGCAGTCTGAAGGGTACTTGATGTTCAAATTTCGCTTGCTGATCTGTCAAACATTTTTCCACAAACTCTGATACAACTCTTTTTATACCATGCCAACAATAACGACTTTTTAAATCCTGATACAACTTATTCCCACCTGGATGCATCGTCAAAGTGCTATAATGTGCTTCATAAATAACATCTTTCTTCAATTCATCATTATCGAGCATGCAAAGTCTTCCCCGATAATATAAAATCCATCGTCTCTTATTTCGAAGTCTTTGGTCTCTTTTTTTTCAACTTGTGCCATTCTCGACAAGCATTTCTCATCTTGACCATACAGCTCTTTTATTCGATCCAAAAACATCGACTTTAGCCTAAGCTCAGCAATCAATGCACCGTCTTCTTTTAATGACATATGAGTATTCGAAGCCCGTAAAGAACAAAAGTCTTTCGGCTCAATGCGTCCGCTACCCCATTTGCCTTTCCAGGATGATAATCAATAATTAGATCATAATCCTTTAAAAGCTCGATCCATCTTCTTTGCCTCAAGTTCATTTCTTTCTGAGTCAACAAGTACTTTATACTCTTGTGATCCGTATAAATATCGCACCGTTCCCCTTACAGATAATGACGCCAGATTTTCAATGCAAACATAACGGCTGCTAATTCTAAATTGTGAATCGGATAATTTTTCTCATGATTCTTCAACTGTCTTGAGGCATAAGCCACAACTTTTCCATCTTGCATCAGCACACACCCTAGTCCATTATGGGACGCATCACTGAAAAACAATATAGTCTTTTCCTGACTCAGATTGTACCAGCACGGGGGCCTCTCTTGATCATTTCAAAGCTTTCTTGACATTTCTCCGTCTAGAAAAATGGCATATCATTTCGTAACAATTTAGTTAGCGGCAAAACTAACATTGAGAAGCTCTTCACAAACTATCTATAATAACCAACAAGTCCCAAGAAACTCTGAACTTCAAAAACATTCCTTGGGTGTTGCGAATCCACTATATCTTGGATCTTTACTCTTATGCCTTCTATGGAGGCTATGTGACCATGGAAAACAACTTCGGCTAACCAGAATTCGTACTTTGACAATTTTGCATACAACTTCTTCTCGCGAAGTGTCTGAAAAACTACTCGAAGATGAGCATCATGTTCTTCTCTTTACATAGAATATACCAAAATATCATCTATATATACCACTGTGAATTGATCCACGTACGGTTGGAATACTCGGTTCATCAAATCCATGAATGTCGTAGGGGCATTAGTCAAACCAAATGGCTTCAGTAGAAATTCAAAGTGTCCATACCGAGTCCAAAAAGCTGTCTTTGAAATATAATCCTCTTTAATCTTTAGTTGATGGTACCTTGACCTTAGGTCTATCTTAGAAAACATCGTTCTCCATTCATTGATCAAACAGATCATCAATCATCGGAAGATGATACTTGTTCTTTATTGTTACTTTATTTAACTGACGGTAATCAATGCATAATCACATAGACCATCACAAATAGTATAAGTACTCCCCAAGGAGAAACACTGGGTCTTACAAACCCTTTATCAAGTAACTCTTGTAATTGGGCTTTTAATTTTCTTAATTTTATCGGAGCCATTCTATATGGAGCCATATAAAGAGGCTCGATACTCTAACAAACCTCAATTCTGAATTCTACCTCATGATCTAGAGGCAATCTTGGTAACTCCTCGGGAAAAACGTCTGGAAATTCTCTAACCATAGGAACATCATTTAATCTAACCTTTAGAATTCGAGTATCTATCACTTTTTCTAGAAAAGCTATACATCCTTTTGACATCATTTTCCTTGCAGTCATGGTTGATATCATATTTGATGGTGAATTCACTCATTCGCTGATCACTACGATTTCTAAACCTTTGACTTACTTTAGGAACAAGCGTTTCTTACTAGAATCAACCCATCCCTAATGTGAAGAAAACTAATCCATGCCTAAAATGATTTCAAATTCGTCAAAGGGCAATTCCATCAAGTTTTCCAAAAACTCAATCTCTTGGATCATTATGGGGTATTTTCTACATACTCTAATTACTCTCGCACTGTGACCTATATGGTTTACTACTATCATCTCACTCACAATTGGTTCTAAAGGGATTTCTCAAATCCTGACCAATTTTGTACTGATGTATGAGTGTATAGAACCAGGATCAAATAAAACAAATATAGGCTCATAAAAAAGATGGAAAATACCTGTTATAATTTCAAGGTCATCCCGATCCTTATTATTCTTAATATTGTAAATTCTGGAGACTCCCCGGGTCTCTTGTCTCTGTATTGAATCTGATTATCCCCCGGATCTACCTCCTTCTCTACTTCTATTTAAGGCTTCCACCGATCTTTCAGATTGTGCCGAATTGTCCCCAGATTTCTTAGGACAGTTTCGAACAAAGTGACCAGTCTCGCCATATTTGAAACAAGCTCCACTGAGAAGTCTGCATGCTCTATCGTGCAATATACCACATGTTTGACTTGAAATTATTTCCCTAGATGCTCTACCTGAGCTAGCAGTAAAAGACTGGGATTGTCTATTTTCCTGTGAAGCTGCTGTAGTACTATCTCTAGTAGTATATCTAGAACACGAGCTCTTCCCCCTTTTAACATGAGAGGGAGTGGAAGACATTCCCACTCTTTTCCCCATCTAAAAACTCTGCTCTACAGCTAAAGTCTCCTTTTGAGCTCTTTCAATAGCTTTGGCTTTGTTTATGACTTCTTGTAAACTCGACAAGTTCAAAGCCAACATCATCTCTTTCAACTTTGGCCTCAAACCCTCTATGAACCAATCACATCTTTCCTTATCATTTGGATCGACTTCAGTAGCAAAATGGCTTAACTTGTTATACTCAGCCTCAAACTCATGTACGGCTCGATCACCTTACTTCAGATTAAGGAACTTTAACAGTATTGTCAGTATGACCTGTTCACCCACATACTTGTTTTTGAATTCTTCCAGGAAGAATTTCCAGGTCACTTGCTCTGGTGGTGCATATATCGTAGTATTTAACCACCATACTCAAGCGGATCCTCTAAGTAAAGATACAACTCCTCCCAACTTTTTTGGATCCGAGCATTGAAGACTTTCGACCATTAATATAACATCATTTAACCATAAGTCGGCCGCCATGGGACCCTCCCTCTCTTCTCCCCGAAACACTGGAGCTACCAAGCTCTTTAGCTCATTTGGGATTAGCATTCTCGGTGCTAGAGGAGCAGGGGAGGTTGAAACCAATTCAGTAAGGCATCAAGGGCTTGTATGAAAGATCCAAACTCAGGCACAAAAATTCCCTGAGGTACAAGTGCACTAGCATTTTCAAAGGGGAGATGTTGTTCACTATTTGCCTCTTAACTCTCACTATCAGTTCCTTCTTGCATCCCTTGTCCCCCAGCTCTTCGTGAATTTGAAGATTCCGACATCTATTATGACATACATAATAATAACATTACAATTAGTAAGGAGTATCATCAATTTTGCTATAATGACACCATCCCAGTAACATTAACAATATTTATGTCATGTAATCCTCTTTTCTATTTTAAAAATAAAACCAGTTTCGGCCGAGAATCGACTAAACTTGTAGCTCTGATACCAATAAATGTAACACCCATCTCCCGTATACCTTTCTGTACATGAGATACAGGTGTCACATCACTTTTAAAGCAATTTCTCATATAAAAATTAAAAATAAATTTGTTTTTCGATTTCTGAAAACATAATATTTTAATATAAAGCAAAACATTGATTGTAATTTGTTAAAAAGTTCTATTTAATTAAAATTAAGAGCAATTTTAATACTTTGATTACATGCCAAATAAGTTTTCCAAAATAAACTAGATTGTCCTAGTGTCACTGATATGTCAACCTTAATTGATGATCATTGCTGCTACAGTTTCACTCCATACTTAGTTAATCTATGCTTTTACCTACGCATGGAAATAACACATGTTAAACATTTATTTAGTGAGACATAATATTATAAAGAACATTAAGGTATGCATAAGTATCTCATAGTTATTTGATTTCAAACTAATTATTCTAATCCATAATGATTAGATAAATCACTCTTAACGAAACCAAACTTCTTTCATACTATTTTTATAACATCATTAGTATTCCCAACATACTTTTCCTTCTTTCATTTTTCTTTAGTAATTATTCATTAATTTCAGTTATGGCATCTTTCCATGCATTAATATATCCGTTCATACATTTTAGTTAGGGCATCCTTTCATGTCTTAGTGCATCTGTTCATGCACTTTAGTTACGGTATCCTTTCATTCCTTAGTGCATCCGTTCATGCACTTTATTTATGGCATCATTTCATGCCTTAGTGCATCCGTTCATACACTTTAGTTATGGCATCCGTTCGTGCCTTAGTGCATTCGTTCATGCATTTTATTGATGGCATCCTTTCATGCCTTAGTGCATCCGTTCATGCACTTTAGTTATGGCATCCTTTCATGCCTTAATGCATCCGTTCATGCATTTTATTTATGGCATCATTTCATGCCTTAGTGCATCCTTTCAAGCACTTTAGTTATGGAATCTTTTCATGCCTTAGTGATAACATAGTCAATCTATAAAACATACAATAATTTAAATATTCTAATTTGAATCAATATGAATCTTCTTCATCTTAAATAATTACAATAATTGTACTCACCTGGTAATCCCTGCTATAAAGATGTAGAGAGGTCTAACTAATCAACAACTTTATCTTTCCCCCTTTTCTTACTAGATTTAGGAGTTTGGTTACAATCTACACAAGCATCCATTAAGTACACATAACATACCAATGTTACTATACTTCTTAACATTATACACTAATCAGATTCAAATGTATCTTTATTTAAATTTCTATAACAATTTCAACCAATCTTGCAGTTCTAAGCTCATTAGTATCGGTAGCACTACCCTGGTATTGTTACTTCTATACTATGGTATCGATAATCCCTTTCAATATTGATACCATTTATATATTTTGTGTTGCATGGTATCGATGCCCTTCTCTCAGTATCGATACTACTATACTATGGTACCGATACTCCCTTTCAATATCGATACCATTTTGTCATTCTGGATCCATGGTATCAATACTTCCCATTGTTAGTATCGATACCTCATCAGTATCGATACCACTTGCATCGGTACCGATACCGTTCATCCCATTTCTACCTATTTACACCTATAGTATCAGTACTGTTCTATTAGTACTGATACTATTGCCCAGATTTACCATTTTTCAATCAATCTTCACTTAATTTTCCCCTCTAATCTTATACTTTTACCTCCAACAATACTATTTAACTCCTCTTTACTTAACCCAACTAACTTTACTTCATTTTGCCATCTTTAACTTCTAACATCTTCATGGAACATCTCAACTCAAGAATCATATCATTTTTCTAAACATGTTTTTAATCATATCGCATGCTTCTAACCTCTTATTCCATCATTTGACAATTCAATTCTACTAATAAACCTCAATAAAAACACATATATCAACATATCATTCAAAAACCCATTTCTTTAAATCTCCCATAAAACACCCACTACTTAGTTTTTCTTTTCTTTAATCCTTCCTTAAGCTTACATATCACTTAATGTTACCAAAGCAACCCATAATTTAATGGAAGAACTGGCTAATAGAAGTTTACCTTATGCAAGAGAGGAGAGCAATACCCACATGAAGAAGAAGAAGAATAGCAAATGCCTTACTTTTCCTCTTTTCTCCTATTTAAAATCCCTAATAAGAATGTATTTTTAAATTCATTCTCCCCTTAAAATACCAAAGTGCCCTCTTACTTTATCCATTGATACAAATTAGTCTAAACACTATTCTAAATCATTTTCTCATCTTTTACCACTTATTCAATTAAATCTTAAATTTTTAAATCTTTTCAATATAGTCCATGATATGATATTTGGGGTATTACAGATGTTATCTGCTGCACTCCTTACTTTGCTAGTCTTTGCTTTTACTTACGCGTGAAATCAACACACACTAAGTATTTACTTAGTGAGGCATAATAATGTAAATAAACTGCAATTCATACAAGCATATCATGGCTATTGAAATATGAACTAAATCGTATACATCATAAGAATTAGTTAATTATCTCAATTAAACCAAGTTTCTTTCATATAGTTATCGAAACTGTTCTTAGTATGCACATCAAACCTATTTTTCTGTATGTTGTTCCCAATTATCCTTTATTTTGCCCAATGTATGTTAAATGAGAATGTAAGGTACATGCATTACACCGATGTACCGAAATGGTCATTCACATTTTATGAATACCATGGGTGGCACCTTTTATGCCGATAATGCGCCATTATGCATTAAACAAAATCGATCAATAATTTTCATTAGTAGCACCTTTTATGTCGATAATGCACCGCTATGTATTAGTCATAATCAATTGATAATTTTCATTAGTGGTACATTTTATGCCTATAATGCATCGTTATGCATTAATCAAAACGATCGATAATTTTCATTTAATGGCATCTTTTATGCCAATAATGCACAATTATGCATTAATCAAAATCAATCGATAATTTTCATTAATGTCATCTTTTATGCCAATAATGCACCTATGACTCTCAATGCACATACAATGGGCTTTTAATACAATTTCACATATTTAGACATCTATTTTGGTAACGTTGATAACCATTGTACAACATCAATATTCATCCATTAATTTCAGAGCAGTTCATACTCTAAAATTTATTCATAATATCATTCTCATACACGTTATGAAAATAATACCCAAAATGCTGTAAAATATACATTTAACAAAATATTCGAGGTTTACTCATCGCGAGTCTTCCTCCTTTCATACAAGTACAATAAATGCACTCACCTGAGAAGCCTCCCTAGTATGCTGTAATGATGTCTGACTATTCAGCAACTTTATCTTTTCCCTTTTCTTGCTTGTCTCAGAAGCTTGGTTGTGATATACACAAGCATCCGTTAAGTACACATCCCATAACAAATGTTAGTATACTCTCTAACATTTATACTTTTAATAATACTCAAAAGTACTATTATATTTAATTTCTATCAAAATTCCTCCTATCTTAAATTTTCCAGGCTCAATAGTATCGGAACCCCTAACATGGTATCAATACTTCTATACTATGGTACCAATACTTTCTTTTAGTATTGATACTATTTTTGTATTCTGGAATCCATTGTATCGATACCTTTCTCTTAGTATCGATACCCACAATAATATCGATACTAATTGCATCAGTATTGATATTGTTAATCGTATTTCTTCAAATTTAAACCTATAGTATTGATATTGTTCTTCCAGTACCGATACCCTTACCCAGATTTTCCATTTTTCAGCTCGATTTTTACCCAAATTTCGTCAAATTTCCTTACTTTTATCTCCAATAATACTATTAAACTCTTCTTTACTTATCCTAACTAACTTTTCATTTAGTTTCTTATAACATATACAATCTCCAAAGAACATCCCAAACTAAAAATCATACTACTTTTCCATACATGTTTTTAATCACATCCAATGCTTCTAATCTCTTATTTACTTATTTGACATGTCAAATATACTAGTAAACCTAAATAAAAACTCATATTTCAACGTATCATTCAAAAACCTATTTTCTTCAATCTCAAATAAATCATCCATCTATTATTTTTAATCCTCTTTAACCCTTCCTTAATCCTCTATAAAACTCAAGGTTTTAACACCAGCTATTAAACTAAAGGAAAAACCAACTTGGAGGAACTCACCTTTGGCTATGAAGAGAATGGGCACACAGGAAGAAGGAGAAGAGAAGATAACTTAGCTTCTTTTTCAACTTTCCCCTTTTTTCCCTTCTTAAATACCCTAATTAAAAATGGATTTATTCAATTTAATCCTCCAATTTTTAAATCCTTTCATTCTTCCATTTCTCTCTAAAGGACTAAAATTCCCTTTCATTCTTCCATTTTTACTAATTGATCTTAAACACAATTTCCTAAATCATTTCTTATACTTTATCATTTATTCAATTTAATCCTCCAAATTTTAAATCCTTTAAATTATAATCACTAACCCGATATTTGGGGTATCACAATGCTTCTGTCGGCCTTAAACAAAATGATGTTCAAGAGTTGCAAAGTATTTGGGACAGGTGAAAAATAACAAGAAACATAGATTCTACAAGAAGAATGGTGCTATCGCACATCTATTCTATGTCAAGATAGACGAGCCCCTAGTTCGAGCCTTAGTGCAATTTAGGAATCTGGGGTACAAGTGTTTTACATTCAACCAAGAAGACATGCTGCTCACAATTGAGGAGTATATTACTTTACTACATTGTGAATGAATCAAAATGGACCGAGTCTACACCAATTATATCAAAAGTCAACCTTTCAATAATGGGTTGGTAAAGGTTTCAAGGCTATATGAAAAGTGGGTAACTGAACGGATTCAGTACAAAGGTAAAGGAGAAGGAATTGCTTGGACTCACATCAAGCAATTAATGAGGAATCATCCTGATGAATGAAAGATGATTGACCTTTTCGTACTAGGTATCTATGACTTGGTTATTTTCGCAAAAACTTTTGGATACATTCAGGAAGTTATGGTATAACTGTTCGAACAACTGCCTAAGTGAGTGAACCTTGCGCCATCAATCTTTGCTAAAACTTTTTGTTCACTAAATCACTGTAGAAGGACTAGTGGAGGGCGATTTATAGGATGCACTCAGCTTTTTCAGGTTTGGATCTATAGTCATTTCTAGAAGATTGATGGATTTCTTACTGTCGATTCAGTACCACTCACACTTCTTTGGAGGAATTCCTTACACAAAAGTGGCGAGAAGGCATTCCAAAGGGAAAATGGGTAAATGTATTCATGCACCTTTAAGATAAGGACATTGTTTGGAGAGCCCCTTGGCTGACCTATAGTGACATCCTTTATCGGCGTAGAGATTCAGGAATCGTAATGTTACTTGGGTTGTGGGGAGGAGTTGGTTATTCTCCATTTTTAACACTTTCTCAGTATGTGGCACGTCAGTTTGTCCCAGTTACACATGAGATATTTAAATAAGAGCTTTCTTATAATGAGGATAACTACAAAAAGAAGGTTAAAGATGTAGCTAAATCATGGAGGAAGATATTTCGTACATATGTCATAGTTGCTAAAGACATACTTACTCTAGATTACATAGAATAGAGGACGCTAAGGAAGAATGTCACCGTCCAGATCATGAAGATACTCGGACCACGAAAATGTTGGGACCATCAGCGCACCCCATGGCGCAACGGAAACAAAACTCGACGGTCTTACCAGCAATCCAAGTACAAAAAGACCAAAATCGGGAGGAAATGATGCGAATACTTACAATGGGTTCCTTGAAAAATAGAAAAGGCAGCAGCGACTAATGGTGATCACGAACAGTTCGAATCGTAAGCCTCCATGAAAACATGTCTCTGTCTATACTTAGTTCACCTCATTGAGAGCAAAATTTACTTTTCCCAAAATCAGTTTTGAGAAAAACAGCTGAAGTAATCGGTTGCTAGACCTTACATCACTTAAATATATCAGTTACCTTAACACATTAAGGATTTTTAAGTTATTTTGAATTAATAAAAAATCTTATTTAATTAATTCAAATTAAATATTAATTAAATAATTATAATATGAATTACAGTTTTTATTGTTTATTTAAAATCTTATTTAATTATTCCGAATTAAATATCAATTAAAAGAGTTGTAATGTTTACTTACTATATTCGGGATAATTAAAATCATATGTATATCAAATGTACATATATTAACTCTAGATATATTTTAGTAACATACAACAAATTGTACATCTTTGGTCATTTCAATCCTAGGGTGTGACCCTATAGGTTCTTCTAACGTTAGTAGTAATTATTAGAACAATTCTAATATTACGTACAATGAGTGACATCTAGCAATATATCATTGTCACCTAAGTTACAAGAAATTATGATTCAACATATCATCTTCGTGATTAACTACTTTATGTATTATATCCTTTTGTCCTTTATCTAGAATAGGCACAAGTCTTAGAATAATAACACTTGTATAGCCCATCTATTATTTCTAGATATCTAGAGTAGACTATAATTAACGAATAATTTGTGATATCACATATCAACTTATTCGAGCATGGCCATGCATTTCTAGTCTTACTTAATTAAGTGGCCTACGATATATTTCCTATTATGTAGGAAGGAAAAATCCTATCTTAATCATACACACCCCACTACATATATTGAGATATATTCAATAACAATCTTTATAGTGCAACCTGTTACGGAGCATGTCTAACTGTATCAAAACATACAACAATATATGTTGGGATAACATTGATATCAAGTCTGAGGATCATACATATAGTCATCACCATGAGCAATGTTATGACCGTTACATAATAATCCAAGACATATGCTCATGATGGGTCAATAGAATACATTGTTCTCTAATATTATAATCATGTATCAATTCTGACATCTCTATGTCAATGACAACTCATTGTCATCAATCAATAACATGTTAGTCTTAAGCATATTATTATTGTCCATGCTGACAATAATACTTGACTCTGGATTTTTTAACAATATTATTATATGGACTTTATTATCTTTCAGTTTATGTTAAACACAAACATATAACTGAAAATAATAGTGGCAATGACTTTATTCAATCAAATTGGTAAATAAATGTATTATTACAATCATCATGATATGATTGGTCTTTGGGCATACTCTAATAGGAAAAACATCTTAAACCAATTTCCTCATAATTAGAGATAGCAAAGAAGGCATTTGAAGCTGAAAAGGAGGAACTGACACAAAGACTAAGGGAACCCAAAGATGGCAAGTTGCAATGGAAGTTGGATGCCGACACTCAAAAGGATCGAGCAAAAAAGTTAGAAAATGAACAGAAAAAGTCTACTTTGAGTTGGAAGATTTGAGAAAAGGGTATCAAGAGAAAGTTTAGAATAATTCCAGCTTAAAAAGGTCTTCCAAATACTGGAAAGGTGAAGCAAGCAACTTGAAAAGGAAGTTTAAGGGACAAGATGAAAGAGAAACACTGAAAGAGCAGTTAAAGACTTCCCAAAGACATTTGTTAGAAAGCCAACACCAGAACAAGCGATTGAAGACCAAGGTAATTTATCTAGAGAGATCTCTTCAAAAACAACAAGAACAGGATGGCCAAACCATAGCTGAGTTGGAGGCCATTGTAGACAATTTCAAGAAGAATGCAAACGAACTCCAGATAGTTCCTTTTGACGGAGGACTTCAATGGTATTTTCATTGGAAGAAAGCTCAACAAAGGGTGAAAGCTAGAGATATAATTATTCTAGATTTTCTTGAGCAGATACATAAAGCAGTTCGTTACTTATATGGCTTTGCAAAAGAAGATGGAGTAGTTTGACAAGGTATTCAGCCAGTGATAGATGAAGGAAGAAGACTTGTCAACCTATTAGAAGTCGTTCAGAGTCTAGAGAATTATCTAAAATGTACACTTCAGTTGGTTTTGATCTCTTAGAAATAACACGTTTGTCCCAATAAATATTATTTATAATAGTAGACACATTTCTGGATCAATGCCTCAAAAATTTCATGTATCATGCATTTTTTACATACTTTGCATGTTTATTTTCTTTTTCATTTCTTTACATTCACATTAAGTAACAGAAAATGTCTCATCAAAAAAATGGACAAACACTGGATGTATCACCTCACGCATTGGACACACCTCATCCTCACAATACCCATTCAAAGAAAATGAAAATGGAAGCTAAGATCGCTCAACTTGAAGAGAACATGCTGAGGTTACAAAGGGAGCTTGAAGAAAAAATAAGTCAGAATAATCAAATAATTTTGGAATCAATCACTAAAAGCCAAAAGTCTTTTGTTGATAAAATCATTGCAAAGTTATCTGGATTGAATCAAGCAAGTACTCTGGGATAGGGACATCTAAAAGAGTGACTGCGCCACCTACCCCGTAGGTGGTTATCTCACCAGGAATCTTACCAGGACTTCAAGAGACTCATCCGCTGCGAATGCACAAGCCTCGTCTGCTGTAAAAATACAGGCTTCTGTATCCAACCCTCAGACTAATCTGGATGACTACTATATAACGAATTTTGATGAAGAAGACAAGGTAAAGAAAATAGAGGAAAAGATCAAGCAGTTGGAAGACCAGATGAAGATGGTTAAAGGGGACAACCACTATTATGGAGTTGATGTTTTAGAATTAAACCTAGTCCCATATTTGATTCTTCCTCCTAAATTTAATGTCTCAGACTTCGAAAAGTTCGATGGAACAATTGCCCTTCAGCTCACATTACCATGTTCTGTCAAAAGATGAAATGATACATAGGGAATAACCAACTCCTGATTCACTACTTCAAAGAGAGTTTGGCAGGTTCAACTATCAGGTGGTATAATCAGCTGAATCGCTCGCATATTCGGACATAGAAAGATCTTGCCAAGTCATTCTTAGAACAATACAAGCATGTAAACGATGTGAGGCCGGATCGTGTTATGCTACAAAGCATGGAAAAGAAACATAACGAAAGTTTCTGACAGTGTGCATAGTGATTGAGGGATTTAGCTGTGCAAGTTCATTTACCCTTGGATGAAAAAGAGACAAGGAAGCTCTTTGTACACACTTTGAAGGCTCCTTATTTTAGGTATCTAGTTGCAATTATGTCCAAAAATTTCTCTGATTTGGTTATGGTTGAAGAGATGGTGGAAACGACCATTAAGCAAGGAAAGATTGAAGGAGGTGGGTCTAGCAGAAGACCTCCTATGAAGAAAAAAGAATGAGAGATCAATAACATCAACACTGGTAATGTTGTTAGAATCCCCAAATCCAAACCGACCGCAACTTTATCGTCAGGTACTTCTAAGCAAGACTCAAGGGAACCAATGAAAGAAAGAGAAATGAAACATTTCGATCCTATTTCCATGACGTATAAGGAACTATATCAATAGCTCTTTGATACACACATGGTGTCACCTTATCTAGAGGAACCTTTAAAGCCCCTATACCTTAAGTGGTATGATGAAAATGCACATTGTGAATATCATGGTGGAGTTCCAGGGCTTGCTATTGAAAATTGCCTCGCCTTCAAAAGAATCATGCAATAGATACATAATCAAAATTGAATTCATTTCAATAATTTAGAATCACCTAACGTAGCACATAACCCTCTACCTAACCACCAAGAAATTGGAGTTAATGAAACCATCTAGGATAGGGGAATAAGGGTTAAAACAAGTGTTTCTGAAGTGAAGTCTCCTCTGCCCTGGGTATGGAGGCAGATGATAAAGGAAAGATTTATTGCATCATATTCTAGTACACCAGAATACAAAAGTGGTAACTATTGTTGTTATCACGATGAATAAGGACATGATGTACAAGAATGTTCATGTTTTAAAGTTTTGATTCACCTCATGACGGATAGGAAAAGATGGAATTTTATGAGGAATTCAAGGACACTCTAGAAGCTGATGTTTGTGCGACTGGATATTCATCTGATAGGGGATATGCTGTCAGGGGATCCTTGATAATCACCCCTAAGGAAAAAGTAACAGATAAAGCACCAACAAAAGAGGTGATTGTGGCACCAAGACCTTTTCCTTACAATGACAACAAACAAGTTCCTTGGAAGTATGAATGCCAAGTGAGCTCTGTTAAAGAAGATATTAATGAAGCACGGCATTCTGTTTGGAAATATTGTTTTGAAAAGTCTAGCTTACCTCAGAGAATGCTTGAACCATTCGAAGTGGATTTAATAATAGTAAAAGAGCCAATAAAGTAAGAAGAGGCTGTAGAGTTCTTAAAATTTCTAAAACACAGTGCGCACAACATTGTGGAGCAACAACATAGCCTATTGGCACGTATTTCAATGTTGGTATTACTGTTGAGTTCGGAAGCACATATAAAAGAACTTCTAAAGGTCTTAAACCAGACATTTGTGCCAAAAGGCATACCAATCAATAAGATGGATTGAGTGGTTAACAACATCCAAGCTGATAATCTCATCTTATTTTTCGATGATGAGATTCTGTCTAGAGGAAGAGGTCGAGCTAAAGCATTACACATCACCACTCATTGCAAAGGACATGCTTTGCCAAGTGTATTAATCGACAATAGTTTTTCCTTTAATTTAATTCCTCTGGTCACTCTTAAGAGGCTGTCAATGGACACTTCCCACATTAGAACATACAGAGCGTGGTTCGAGCTTTTGATGGGAAAAAGAGATAGGTGCTCGGCCAAATTGAAGTACCATTGACTATTGGGCCTACCACTCATAACATAAAGTTACAGATGATGGGCATTATGCCTTCTTACAACTACCTTTTCGGAAGGCCTTGGATCCATCAAGCTGGGGCATTACCATCAACACTACACTAGAAAGTCAAGTTTGTTATCGACGAAACTCTGATAATTATAAATGCTCAATAAGATATTGTGGCAAGAGTGACCACCGACGCCCCTTACATAGATGTGAATGAGGAAGCCCAGGGGTGCTCATTCCGATCATTGGATTTTGTTAATGCCATATTTGTGACTGAAGGGGGTAAGATATCCAAACTCAGGCTTTCAAAATGCAAAATGGAAATCAAACAAACTTTGGGGGAGGTGAAAAGATAAGTAGAGGTTTTGGGAGTTCTTTACAAGGAAAAGTTAATCCCATTTTTCCTATTATCAAGTTTGATCAATTTGGGATCGGATTTCAGCCCAGTCATCAACAGAGAAGAAAGGAGATTCATAAATGCCAAGAAAGAAGAAGGGCAAGATTGACTGGGGAAGAAATTCAAGGGGAGCCAATGTCTTTTCATCCCCTTCACAGCACATTCAGGTTTGGTGGATATGTTTTTTAGGAAGAAATGATGATTGCCTTATCTAATATAGAAGAAGCTCTAAAAGACTTGAGCAACAATGCTATAACAATGGATAACACTGAAGATGTTGATAGATCTAGAATTCGACCTTTACCACTATGGTTCATGCTTAACAACTGGACAGCTGAAGAACTACTTATGGTTTTCAAATCTCTTTCAGAGTAATACTCAAACTTTCCTTATTTTCCTATACCCAGGGCAATAGGTGATCTTTTGTAAGGGTTAATAAATTGTTTTTGTTTTTATTTCAATAAAAGATGCAATTTCCTTTCTGGAAACATTTCTTCCTGTTTTATTTTCTTTCTTTCGTATTTAATTTTATTTCTTCATTCAATGTGGGATACTTTCCTCTCGTATATACATATTTCTCTTCTCCTTTTAGGTCCTTAGATATCAATTATGTGGACAATGTTGATTCTGACTCGGAGGTGGGTTTTGAGTAGCTCAGTTGTTTTGGGGACATCGATGAATGTAATAATGAGGAAACATGCACCTTACCTTCTGAATTATTGAGAATGGTAGAAAGAGAAGACTAACAAATATTGCCACATAAAGAAGAAATCGAAGTTTTGAATTCGGGAACGAAAGAGGAAAAGAATGAAGTTAAAATTGGTACAACACTCACGTCTGAAGCAAGACGAAGCTTGATAAACTTACATTAGGAGTACAAAGATGTGTTTGCATGGTCATAGCAAGACATGCCTGGGCTAGACATGGATATGGTAGTCCACAAACTACCAATCCAACCAGAATACAAACCTGTATAGCAAAAGCTAAGGAGAATGAGACCTGCAATGCTCCTTAAAATAAAAGAAGAAGTCAAGACGCAATTCGATGCAGGCTTTCTTCAAGTGGCCAAGTATCTCAAGTGGGTGGCTAATATAGTGCCAGTGCCAAAGAAGGATGGAAAAGTGCGCATGTGCGTAGACTACCAAGACCTCAATAAGGCAAGTCCTAAAGACAACTTTCCCTTGCCGCACATAGATACTCTGGTGAATAACTCGGCGGGAAATACTTTCTTCACATTCATGAACGGATTCTCAGGATATAACCAGATTAAAATTCATCCATATGACATGGAGAAAACCACATTCGTCATAATGTGGGGAACATTTTGTTACAATGTGATGCCCTTCGAATTAAAGAAAGCAGGGGCAACATACCAAAGAGCTATGTTGACCTTATTTCATGACATAATGCATAAGAAGATTGAAGGTTATGTTGATGACATGATTGTCAAAGCACAAACTGAAGATAAACATGCCAAGAATCTGAGAAAACTCTTCCAAAGATTGAGAAAGTTTTAGTTGAGATAGAATCCCAACAAGTGTACCTTCAGAGTAACATCTAGAAAGTTGTTGGGCTTCGTTGTTAGCAGGAAATGTATTATGGGTGATCCAGAAAAAGTTAAGGCCATCTAGAACTTACCTCCCCCACGAACATAGAAAGAAGTTAAAGGTTTTCTAGGTAGACTAAACTACATTGCTCGGTTCATATCTCAGTTGATAGGCAAATGTGATCCAATTTTCTGTCTTATTCGAAAGAACAATTCTGGAACGTGGGATAAGGAATGTCAGACTGTATTTGAAAAGATAAAAGATTATTTTTCATGCACGCCTCTCTTAATGTCTTCTATCCAGGGAAAACATTTATTCCTTTATCTGTCCATCTTTAAGAATTCGATGGGATGTGTCATGGGCCAACATGATGAGTCTGGAAGAAAAGAGAGAGCCATTTACTACCTGAGCAAGAAGTTCATTGATTGCAAGGTTAGATATCCACCCATTTAAAAATTTTGATGTGCTTTAGTCTAGGCTACATGAAGGCTCATACAATACATGATGTACCACACTACTTGGTTGATTTCCAAGTTAGATCTGCTAAAATACATGATGGGTGTGCCTGCTCTCTCTTAAAGGTTAACCCGATGGCATATGTTATTATCTAAATTCGACATTGAATACGTGAGCCAAAAGACTATAAAGGGAAGTGCCATATCAGACTTCGTAGCGAGCAGAACTTTTGAATATTATGAGCCATTGGAATTTAATTTCCCAGATGAAGACTTGATGTCCATATCTTTAAAAGAAGCAAGCACCTCCACATGTGACTCCTGGAAAATGCATTTCGACGGTGCATCAAATGCGTTAGGGCATGGCATTGGAGCTATCCTGGTCTAACCCAAAGTAAATCACTACCCCTTCACTAGCAGATTGAACTTTGATTGCACTAATAACATGATGAAGCTTTCATTTTAGGGATTTGAGCTGTTATCGGATAAAATATAGACTTTGTGGGTGTATGAGATAATGCCTTAGTGATCTATCAACTCTGAGGAGAGTGGGAGACAAAAGATGTCAAGCTGGTGGAATAAAAAAAGCTCATATTGGATTTACTCAAAGAGTTTGCCGAAGTGACTTTCCATTATGTGCTAGAGAAGAAAACCAAATGGAAGACGCTTTAGCTACCTTGACAGCAACATTCAAGGATGGTAAGGAATCCGACATGATGCCAATCAATATGAAATCATACGAGTACATGGCTCATTACTACGAAATGGAAGAGGTAAAAGAAACCAAACCTTGGTACCACAATATTCTGCAAAACATTAAAAATCATGGCTATCCAGAAGAATCCACCAAAACTGACAAAAGAACAATTAGAATGATGGAGGTCGAATATGTTCTTGATGAGGAAATCGTATACAAGAAAAGCCATGACCAAGTCTTGTTAAGTTATGTAGATGGAAAAGAAGCAAAGATGATATTGGAAGAGGTACATGACAGAGTTTGTGGAACTCATGTAAATAGACATATGATGGCAAGAAAAGTTATGAGAAGTGAATACTTCTGTTCCACATTGGATAGCGACTGCATCAACTATGTCAGAAGATGTCATAAGTGCCAAGTCTATTAGGATAAAATAATTGTTCTGCCTTGTCCTCTTCATGTGATGCGACACCGTGGCCCTTTTCTATGTTGGGCATGGATGTCATTGGACAAATCCATCGAAAACTTCAAATGGTTATCACTTCATTCTTGTGGTAATTGACTATTTTACCAAATGGGTGGAGGCTGCATCATATGCTAGCGTCACTCAGTCCACTATTTGTAAATTTTTGAAAAAAATAGATCATATGTCGGTACAATTTACTAGAAAGAATCATTACTGATAATGCAAAGAATTTGAACAATAAGATGATTGATCCTGGTTATGAACAATTCAACATAGAGCATAACAACTCTACTACTTATCGACCAAAGATGAACGTAGCAAGAGAAGCAGCAAACAAAAATATCAAGAAAATAGTGGAGAAAATGACTGAGATATACAAAGATTGGCACGAGAAGTTACTCTTTTCCTTGTTTTTTTATCGAACTTCGGTGCGAACTTCGACTAGGGTAACCCCATTTTTATTAGCATATGGGATGGAGGCGTTATTGACCATTGAGGTGGATATCCCATCCCTCTGAGTTTTGTCAGAAGTTAAACTGTATGATGTAGAGTGGGCACAACCTCGATACGGTCAACTAAACTTAATAGAAGAAAAGAGGTTGAAATCCATTCATCATGGTCAAATTTACCAAAATCGAATGATTCAAGAACACAATAAGAAGGTGCACCAAGGGTGTTCCATGAAGAAGATCTGGTGCTAAAAAAGATTTAGCCAGTTCAAAAAGACTTCAGAGGAAAGTGGATACCAATTTGGGAAGGGCCTTATGTCGTGAAAAGGCTTTCTCTGGAGGAGCATTGATCTTGACTAAAATGGATGGATCGAAATTGGCTAATCCCTTTAATTATGATGCAGTCAATAAATATTTCTCTTAGGGTGAAAAACCAAAAGTACGCCTTATTTAAAAAATGTTTACAGTGAAAACCAGAAAGGGCGCTATAAATAAAAAGAAAAACAAGAACAAAAAAATAAGGAGGTACAATATGAAAACCCGAAAAGGGCGTCTTGAAACCATGACTAGATCCAAGTTGAAAACCCAAAAGGGCGGCTTGGGTAATGATCCAAGATTCGCGCATGGGAAAGGTCCTGGATCAAGGCAATAAAGCATCACGACATCCAAGTCTTCTATAGACTTAGTAATTTGGGAGGAACTTTGCATTCTTCCAAACATTGTCATATTTTTGAAGTCCCCTTGACAAAACCTGTACTAAATAGTCATCTAACGGTGTGTCAGTTTAAAGGCATTTGCATTATTGAGGTCTAGGGCATCTACTTGTATTTCTTTTATATTTTGACTTTTCTGAATGTTTGCCATGTATTCTTTTTCTTTATTCTCATGAATAAATATCAATTCCTTTCAACAATCTTATATTGAATTTAAATAAGAATAATTTATTCACTTCTGAAAAAGATAATTACATATTAATGTACAAAGATTTTTTAAAGGTACAGAAATTTGGAAGCTGATAGAAGTTCTTGCAGCATGCTCAAAAGAATGAAATGGACACTAGCTCAAAACCTGCCAATGAATCAAAAGGAATTGACTAAAGTTGAGGAGCCATCAAAATAACAATTGACGACTTCTTTCTGAAACAAAAGTCATAAAGAGGACATCAAATCGAAACTCGTTTAGGATCATGGAATCCAGAACTAAAATCAAGAAAGTCAAGTTTGGCAAGAACCAAGTGCAATCAAGACCGGTAGTAAGAGATTGAGATTTCTCTCTAAATCCTAAAATAACATATCCTGCATACGCATTTTATCCATACATAAGAACATTGTATCCATGAGCATCACACATACCCATGATTTTGCAGATTTTTGTCACAGTCAATTTTCAACTTCACAACAAAGAATATTGGACTCAAAGAACACTCAAGATTAAAACAATACAACTTATCCAAGTTTGATTTCAATTACATAGCGAAGGATATCCGACTCAAAAGAAAAATATTCAATTTGGACTCAACTTCACGGCGAAGGAGTCACCCACGATTTCAACTTCATGACGAAGGATATCATTCCCAATAGATTGACTTAACTTCAAAGGGAATGAGTCATCTACAACAACAAGGAACTATCTTCCAACGAAGGTCATCTAGTCAAATTCCAACTTCAGGATGAAGAGTATTGGGCTAGAAGGAAATGCCCAGGACTTACCGCCAACTCCAGGCATCGAGCTATATTTTAACTTCACAGCGAAGGATATCATTCTTGACTGACCCAACTTCATGAAGAAGGGGTCAACCACGATTTCAACTTCATGATGAAGGATATCGTATTCAAAGACATCTCAAGATCAATTCAACTTTACGAAAAAGGAGTCATCTGTAATACAACCCGACAACAGGAAGCCATATTCTATTTTTAATTCGAATTTCAACTCAATACGAAGGATATTCGATATTTAGTCTAATTTTAAACTCAGAGATCGACAACCCTCACAAGAACAGACTTGCTTTCAATTCCATTTATACCGAACGAAAATTTGTGTCATTTTATCTTTGCCCTATTTTTGTTACACAATAATGGGCAAAGAGGGGCAGCTGTAGACACCCATTTTCGTCCGGGACTTCAATGTGCTTATTTGGTATATATGATATATATATATAGTTTTTGAAGATAAATAGTTTAGTTTTCAAAAAATATTATATATATATATATATAGTTTTTAAAAGGATTTTTGAAAACATATATAATATATAATTTTTGAAAACATAATATATATTATTTGTATATTATATTTTATCTTGTATATATATTATATTATAGTATATAATATTATATTATATTATGATATAGTATATATATTTTATATATTATTTATTATATTATATATTGTATTTTTTATTTAACTTTTTTGTTTTATTCGGTCTAACAGGGTTTCAGGTCCGATCCAGTCCAATAAAGAGTCCAATCCAGTCCAACAAAGGGGCCCAACTGACCCATACCAGCCTGAACCAGCAAAGTAGGACTAGTTAAAGGGCCTGACCTAGCCCAGCAAGAATTAGGATTTCGCTTTTAACCAGGAGCACCACACTACCAGGCGCGTGAGGACCACACGCCGGCTCTAAACTGACCACATCAGTGCCAAAATCAAATTAGATCCGTAGAGAATCGAGGGGGAACACCCCTATTTTCCAGCAGTAACACCGAGAGTAGGAAATCCCGTTGACAACGGGATTACAACAACCCACAATAACCCGAGCCAAGCGGGATACGGGGAATCAACCCCTAAAATCTCTCTGACGAATAGTTTTATAAGCCCTTACAAAGTCGAACGAATAACAAAAAGTAGCCAACGAAAACACATGACAAATATATGACAACCAACGCAAAAAAAATGAGCAATAACATCGCAAGGCAGAGGAAAACCCGAAAAAAATGACCAAAACAAAGCATTCGAAGTAGCAAGGGAAAAACATAAAAAATATATCAAGTATTCGGCGTTGAGGTCACGTGGAGGAAATCACGGTGGTGGAAAGCCGAAAATTACCGGAAATCGAAGGGATACCTATTTCAAGGTAAAAAATTAAAACTTTGGGGGGTAGATCTACGATTTTAAGGTTTTTTCTATGAGATTTAGGCTTCGGTTTTGTACTCATCGAGTTGGGAGGAGCATTTAAGTGGAGTTTGTTTTTTTCTGGACGTCGAAGCGGTGGTTGACGGTGGCGAGGCTACGTCGGTGAGTGACCGGTCTTTGGCCACTTGGTTTTTGGGAGATGATTTGGGAGAGAGTTTTTTTTTGGTTTTTTTAGAATAGGTTTAAAATGATTTTTTTTGTTTTAGCGATATTTATAATCGGGGACTAAAGTGTAAATATCAAATAATTTTATTATTTTTACAACCCCTCTAACTTTAAAGTGTAATTCGTTTCGGTCACCTATTGTAAATTGACCTTGAGATTTTGAATTAATTCAATTTAGTCATTATTTATTTTTTATAATCTTTGTAATTTAACCCCCAAAATTTGTTTTTTCTCCTTGCAGCTTTCAAGTAATTCAATTTGAGTTTTTTAATTTAATTTAATTAATTTAAATTTTATTTTATTTCTTTCATTTATTTAATATTTATTTTATTTTAATTATTTATTTACTTTATTTTAACCCTAATGCCAGTAGTTTTTTATTTTATTATGTTATTTAACATTTTTTATTCTGTTAGGGTCAATTTTAATCGGTTAAAGGTAAGTAATTTGAATCGAAATTTTAAATTTTAATTTATCTTATAATTTTAGCGATTAAGACAACTAGAAAATTAAACTGGTACCGAAAGGGCAGTACAAGGGTGCTAATTCTTCCTTGACTGTAATTGACTTCGGAATCTGATTTATTTCTGGTAAAACATAGATCAAGTAAGATGGTAAATTGAGGTGTTCTATCAACCTAATTTTAAAAAGAAATGATTAGTGGCGGCTCTAACTTGTTAAATTTAAAGTCCCCAAAGGACAGTTACGACAGTCCCAAATCCAAATTATAACTTAAAATTCAACACTCAAATATTAAATTTCAACATTGAATACTCATATTTGAACAATTTCACTTCAAATGTCTCATAATTCCCATAACTTGCAAAATAGTCCTTTTACCACATCAAGGTTTCAAATTGATCCAAATAAACTTCCAAAGCATGTAGAACTCATCTAATATCAATTATAAACCATAGAAATTTTTTGAATATTTCCCCTAGTAACTTCCCCATGGCCGAACCTAATTAAGAAATTAGGGCTTACTTTTCAATCAATTCCAAGCATGAATTTAAGCTCCTATGATTAAAATCATGCAAATCCAATCAACCTAAAATCAAATTCAATCAAAATTCAACTAATCTCGATGAACCGTAGCTTGGTCGAAACTTATTTATACCATTCCAATCACTTTTTTTCATCACATAAGCTTGGAAATTAATCTTCAACCTTAATAACATAAAAATCAAGCTTTAAATCTCCAAAATAGAAATTGTTCTTCATCCACCCAAATCATGAAAATTCGTCATCCAAGCATGTTTTCCATGAAATGTTTATACCAAATGGTAGAGAATTTCAAGGAAATTAATTCTCTATCTAATAACTAAATCCAAAAATAAATCATGTAGCCTTAAAAATGAAATAAAAATCCTTACCTCTTTAACAATGGTGTTCACGACCTAAAGCTTAAAGATGGATGAAAATTTCTTGATTTTTCTAGCAATTATAACTTAATACACTTGGCATAGTTTTAATGTAATTGAATTTAAAATTTAATTAATGAGGAATTCCAACTTTGAATTACAAATCTTGATAATTTCAATTTGGCATTGAAATATCTTACATTTAATATTCTAAATTCAAAGATGAATAAATAAAAATTCACTTTCCACCTATGTCTATGCAGTTTTTTAAAATTGCAATTAGTCACTAAATTTTCAAATTTTGGCTTAACATGGAAAATTGACCTTAATTCCATTGATCAATGTTAAATTTCACTATTATAAATTATGGAAATAATATGTCTAGCCCTCCTATATCATCCTTCAAATTTTAGTGAAATTATGGTTCGATCTAATTATTTGATTCCTTAATGGACTTTACTGTTTATAGCTTTTATTAAAAATCCCAAATCAAAATTTTGATTCCCACGAAAACGTCAATTTTAAAATAAACTATTCGTTTACGGGATAATTTTTTCTTGGGAAAATTACCACTTTAGTCCCTAAACTTTTCCAAAGTTTACACTTTGGTCATTAAACTTTTAAAATTTTTATTTTTAGTCAATAATCCAAAATTTGGTTTATTACATCTTCTGCTTATTCAAACTTTTTTTCATATCAAGCAAGTGATGTTGATATGAAATTTGAGTTAGTGACATCAATGTTGGCGTCAAACACCTTAAATATTCAATCATTATCATTGAATTTGGAAATCAAAGTTGTTGACTAGTGTACATTATACCAATCCAACAAGAAGCAAGCGAAGAAGAATATAGTGAAGACAAACGACCACAAAGAAATTGATGAGCCTCAGGTCCTTATCATTCAACCACTCATCGACATCGTCAATAATTAAGAAAATATAAGTAAATTTTATTATTAATCATTGTATTTAGTAAAATAGATTTTAAGTATTAGTTTGTAATATAATATTTAAAAAACTATACTATAGTATTAAAATTATCAAATTTTATAAATGCTATAAATATTTTTGAATTTTTTACGTTAGCAAAAAGTAATTTAAATTTGAAATAAGTAGAAACAATATAAAAATAAAATTAAAGCATAGAAGTCATTTTGTAGTTAATTGATGAAAAAAAAAGAAAAGATAAAGGACCATGTTGTGGTAACGAGTTCGATGTAAATTTAAAAGTTTATAGTCATTAGTTAATGAGTTTGAGATATTCAAAATTGAATGTGAAACTCATTACAACTACGTGATGATTTTGAACATTTTTGTAAATTTCAAAATAAAAATATATATTATATGATTTAAAATTTATAATATATTTTAATGGAACTCGTGATGAGTTCACATGTTTAGCCTATATATTTATTTTATTATTACATTATTCACATGTTTCTTCTTGACTTCAATTAGTACACATGACATGACATGTCATGTTTTTAAAATATAATATATTTTTTGAAAATAGGGTCAATTGAATTCTATATTAAAACAAGTAACCAAAAATAGATTTAAGTTCACAATAATTTCTTATGATCATTAAGATTTTTTTAACATTTACATTGCATTACAAGCATTAACTCCTACATTACATTATATTACAAACATTTACTCGTCACCCCTACATCTTAATCTCCAAAGTCAGTTGACTCATCAGATGTTAAGTTTGGTACCTCAATCCTCAATTCATTCTCTTGTTTCGTTATTTATATATATAGTTCCATTTCTTGAAGTTCAACTTCTATATTATCAAATGTGTCGCCCGATATAGTATTTGAAGTGGAAAGAGTTGCGTCTGGCTTATGATACTCAACAAATAGATAAATGTTACTCACTGAATTGATAATGTATGTGTCAATCATTGTTCAAATAACCCATTGATGAATGTTGGGGAACTAAAGAGTGGGAAACCTAAAGTATAGTGATTATGATGTTGAATTTTGATTAGCTCCAATCTTGTTTGAAATTTTTGTCATCAAGTCAAAAAATTGAATATCACCATGTAAAAAATTTGAATGTTACTCTAGCCCCATTTTTTGTTCAAATATACAAGAAAAGTTACCTAGAGTTATATAACCAATATCTGTGTCTGAGTAAATAAATTCAGTACAATGACTGAAGGTACTATAGGAAGTGAAGGTTAAAATAGAAGAGCAGGTAGAAACACATGTCTAGGTGATAAGTGAAGTTAGTCATTTCACGCAAAGTGGTATGTAACACTCATCTCATGTATACCTTTCCGTACACGAGCTACGAATGTCACATCACTTTTTAAAAAATTTATCATTTGAAAACCCGTAAAATTTTGTTTCAATTTTAAAAACCACAAAGTATGATATTCATAGAAGCAAAATACCAAAACTATCACTTTAAATACATTACAAAATATTTACTTTAGTTCCATTATATGCCAACTAAGTTTTCAAAATGAATAAGATTGTCCCAATGTTACTGACAAGTCAACCTTTAATTGATGAAAGTTATTACTGTTGCACTCCTTACTCAACAAAACCTTGATTATTCCCTAAGCATGAAATCAACACACGTTAAGTATTTAATTAGTGAGGCATAATATTGTAAAGATATCATAATTTATACATAAGTATTTTATGACTATTGAATGACGAATTAAATTTCATAATCCATATGGACCAGACAAGCATTTCCTAGTTAAACCATAATTCTTTCATACAATTATCGACATTATTCTTAGTAGGCCCAACATATCTATCCTTCTGTATATTTTTCCCCATTTTTCTTTATTTGTCTTGTGTATAATAAATGAGAAAATACTATACATGTATTGCACCAAAGTGCCAATTGATCATGTATATTTTATAATCATCTTGGGCGGCACCTTAAATACTGTTAATACACCGTTTTGTATTTTCATTTGGGCATCCTTTCATGCCCATTATTCATTTTTCATGTTTTCCTTTCTAACATACTGTTCAATTAATCGATCGATGAATCGGCCAAGAGGGGGTGAATTGGCAATAAAAATTTTGGTGGAAGCTTTTCCATAAAATAGATAATATTTGCACAGCGATTTAGAGTGGTTCAACTTTCTCAACAAAAGTCTATGTCCACTACCTTAGCTATCCACACTAATAATTTTCCACTAAATTCACTAATTTGTTCTTTCTTTTGAGGACAAAGAGTAACCTTACAACTCCCTCAAGAATTATACCCCAAATTCTTGAGAACACTCTCTCCCAAAGACAAGAATACAGAATTTGCAAACTTACAGAAAAACCTCACAAGGCAAGATGTTTGTACAATTCTAGAACAAAGAAAGAACACTCAAGAATGAATACAATTGAGTACAAATGGTGTTCATGAAATCAGAAAGAATATTGAATGGAAATAAGCTTGAAAATGCTCAAACGATAAGTTCAAGGCTTTCTCTTTGATTCTTTCTCAATTCTTGTTTTTAGTTTTTGATCAATGGCTCCTCAACTTGTTTAAATACACCTTGGATCACTTTTAAACATTGGAGATCATTGGTGAAGTCAATATAGCCGTTATGGTGTAATTATCATTTAAAAAATCTAGTGGAAACGTAGGTGTATCGGTACACTCTCTAGGTGTATCAGTAAACTTAGTGTAAAATTCAAATATTTCGACCGTTTGTTGACTTGGTGTATCGGTACACTCAAGAGTGTATCGGTACCCAAATTACATTCGATGTTTCTCTGAGCCAGGAATGTATCTGTACATCAGCTGTGTATAGATACCCAAATTACATTCGATGTTGGGGTGTATCGATACATCAAAGAGTGTATCGGTACCCAAATTATATTCGATGTTGGGGGTTTATCGATACATCCAAGAGTGTATCGGTACCTCCCTTTGTAAAAATCATTTTTGGCCCGATTGAGGTTCGAAATACTTTGTAAGAATTGTTTCAAAATTATTTTAAGGCTAAAACACAATTTTACACTTAAGTAAGGATTAAAATTGACATTTGAAAACTTGAAGTAATATTTTTGATATTCGAATAATTTACTCGAATATTATTTTCAAATCGAGTATAAAATCTTAAAATTCATTACACTTTATTTGTTATATCTAAACATCAAAATATTTTCAACAATCTCCCTCTTTTTGATATAACAAAACATTTTAGTAATTTTAAGATTTTCTTTGAAAATCATTTTTGAAATCAATTTTGAAAATTACTCCCCTTACTTTATTAAATTACCCCCTTACTTTATTCTCCCACTTTTTGTTAAATAAAAAAGACTATATGAAAAATTTAAACAAGTTTTTAAAGAAAATAGCCAATTGATTTAAATATATATAGCTTAAACTGCTAAAATCACAATCAAGAGAAAGATTAGCCATTAGTCCATAATCAATATTCATATTCAAATGTGTAATGGAAATTGGTCATATTCAACTAAGATGTAAATGATGCAAAAATCAATTAATATAAACAAAAAGTTCAAATTAAATATTCAAACCATAAAAAAAATCCAAACATCCAAAACACACAAATCCAAAAACATCCAAATTTTTTTAACAATAACTTCAAAATCAATCCAAGAAAACTAAGAAAAAGGTTTAATCATCCATAGGTGGATCGGGAGGAGGAAAATGAGATCGCATAGAGGCCATATCAAGTGAAAGCGCATGTAGTCTCTCGTTAATAGCTTCGTTGTTAGCACTCATCTCCCGTTGAGTTTCGAATTGTTGAGCCCCCATAGCGGTTAGGTGGGACTCTATGGATGCAAACCACATATCAAATGTCTCCATAAACGAACGAAAGTATGGAGGCATTTGATCTTCTTACTGGACTGGTTCGTCCTCGGGTACGTGATCATCTATATTTCGTATCAGTTCTTCAAGCTCTAGATCATCATCCGTTACCAGTGCTGGTGTCGGTATCGGTGCCGGAGGAGCTCGTGACAAGCTAGCACCCGGTGTTTTCTCTATTGATTGAACCCATTGATCCTTTTCCCCAGACCATCCCGATTTCTTCAAGGTTGTAAGATTTATTGGGTTCTTAAGAGGGATGGCTACATCAAGCTGGACCCTAAGATTGGATTCGATAAACAAATTACTTACAAGACAATCGTAAACTAAGGTTTTTATTTATTTGGACGGGACATTGTTCACGGTTTCTACTAGCTCACCAAAAATGATTTGTGGCAAATTTATTTTCTTATCATTTTGGTTACATTGTATCCACCATAAATATAGAGCTCTAAGGGAGGAGTGTCTACCTCCGGATGGTCTAAACCACCAAGAGATCATCAAGTGAAGGAAACGATCGTGATGAGTCAACAGAGTACTCGCACTAGCCTTAGCTCTATAATTGGTAGCCACAATTTCTTTTTCATTATCTAACCCCTTATTATCTAAACCAAATATGTTAACGATTGTGTTAGATTCAATATAAATGAATTGACCTAAGAGATAAGATCGAATTCTTACGGTGGCAGTTCGAGAGTCGTTTTGGACATAAACCGCATTGGAATATAAAATACGGACTAGTTGGTGATAAATGATGGGTTGGAGCTGAAACAGTTTATCAAATTTCCAAGATATAAGGGTAGAAAGATATTGAAATTTCATATCGACCATAGCATGGATTGAGGGGATACGCTCTTCTCGAATTTTATATAACTTGAAAGAGTTAACGAACCTATGGTAGAGATCTTCTCGACGACCAGGTTAGTTAAAACAATAATTAAGGATAGTCATATCGGGAGCATTTGGGTTTGGATTTTGAGGTGGAATGGGAGGTTGGTTTTGAGGTTGGTTTGACGACCGAATTGACGATGACCTAGGAGGTTTTGACATGATATTAAATCGGAATGCAATTAAGGAATACATGCAATTTTAAAATACATGTATGCAATATAATCAATCCAAAACTCAATAAGAGTCCTTAATATTCAAGGTTCTCTAAAAAAATATCCTAATGGGCAATTTTGAAAACTATATTGAAAAATAATGTTTGAAAAATCATATTACATATAGTTTTCATGAAACCAACATAATTGAATAAAAAACAACACTTTTATAAACAAAACATTTTTTTATTTCGAAAATTCTGATTTTTTTTAAAATAGTTTGTTTTTGATTAAATCAGTTGTAGATTATAGTACTAGACTACAATCAAACAAATTCCCGATATATATTTCAACCTAGAACTAATTAAAACTAGTCTTATGTTCAAAATCAATAAAATAGTTGTTTTAGAAGAAAATTACCTTGAAAAATTGGGATTGAGTGGAATGTAGTGATATTTGCATGATTTTGATGATTCCAACAGGTTTAGAAGTTTAAGAACTATCAAATTCCGACTTGTATTAAAGGTTTTGAGTAAAGTAGATATTAGGGGTTAAGAGGATAGCACGGTGGAAGTGTTAGGGTTTTTTGTGGTTTTGGTAAATATGTGATATTTAGGGATTTAAAGCCAAAAACCCGACGGGTGTATCGGTACACTTGTGAGTGTATCGATACACATTCATAGTGTATCGATACATAGCGAGGATGTATCCATACATAGGTATAGATACACTTTGCAGAAAAATGTCAAAATCTATTTTTAAACACTTAGAATGCTAAATTAATTAGATCTAGTGGTATTGGAAACTCATATTTCAAAAATTAACAATGTTCAATTAATCAAGTCTAACTTTAAATTTTATTTGAACATAATATTAATTTTCACTAAAGATCATAAACTCCCCCTAACTATTAGAAAAGAATGCAATCAAAAGTGTTATTTTTATAAGTATTTTTCAATTTTAATTAAAAATGCTACAAATTATTTTAAACACTAAGTGAATATAGGTTAGTTAAACCCAATTCTCTCCTAAGTATCCAAAATCTTTCTTTATCTAAAGGTTTTGTAAAAATATCCGCTAATTGATGCAAAGTATTAACATATTCTAGAACTACATCTCCTTTAGTGACATGATCTCTAATGAAATTATGTTTAATTTCAATGTGTTTAGTTCTAGAGTGTTGGATGGGATTTTTAGTGAGACAAATAACACTAGTATTGTCACACTTGATAGGTATGGTACCAACTTCAATTCCAAAATCAAAAAGTTGTTGTTTCATCCATAAAACTTGTGCGCAACAACTACAGGCTGAAATATACTCTGCTTCAGTGGTAGATAATGCAACACAATTTTGTTTCTTTGAAAACCAAGAAATCATCATATTTCCTATGAATTGACAAGTACCGTACGTGATTTTCCTATCTATTTTGTATCCTCTATAATCCGCTTCAGAGAAGGCATGCAAGCTAAAGCTAGAGTCTCTAGGATACCAAAGTCCTAAACTAGAAGTGTCCTTAAGGTATCTAAAGATTCTCTTAATGGCTTTTAGATGTGATTCTTTAGGACATGATTGAAATCTAGCACATAAGCAAACACTAAACATAATGTCTGGTCTACTTGTGGTTAGATAAAGCAAAGAGCCAATCATAGACCTATATAATTTAACATCTACACATTTACCTCCTTTATCTTTGTTAAGCTTTGTAGATGATCTCATTGGAGTGGCTTCGGGTTTTCCATTTTCCAATCCAAACTTTTTGAGCATATCCTTGATGTATTTTTCTTGATTGATGAATATACCATCTTTTCTTTGCTTGATTTGGAGCCCCAAGAAAAATGAAAGCTCCCCCATCCATGCTCATCTCAAATTCACTCAGCATTAGCTAAGAAAATTCGTGGCAAAGAGCATTATTAGTAGAACCAAATATTATATCATCAACATAAATTTAAACTACTAGTAAATCTTTACCTTTATGCTTTAAAAATAATGTAGTGTCAACCTTCCCTTTTGAAAAACCTTTTTCGATTTAAAAGTATGACAATCTTTCATACCAAGCTCTAGGATCTTGTTTTAAACCATATAAAGCTTTTGTCAATTTAAAAACATGATATGGATATTTTGAATCTTCAAACCAAGAGGTTGTTCCACATACACTACTTCTTTTATAAAACCATTTAAAAATGCACTTTTAACATCCATTTGATATAATTTAAATTCATTAAAACTTGTAAATGCTAATAACATTCTAATTGCTTTCATCCTAGCTACGGGAGCGTATGTTTCATCATAATCTATGGCCTCTTCTTGAGTATAGCCTTGAGCAACAAGTCTAGCCTTGTTCCTCACTATATTACCACTTTCATCAAGCTTATTCCTAAATACTCATCTAGTACCTACAGTAGATTTATTACTAGGCCTTTTAACTAAAGTCCATACTTTACTTCTCTGAAATTGATTTAACTCTTTTTGCATAGCCATAATCTAATTTTCATCTTTTAATGCTTCTTGGATATTCTTAGGCTCTATGCATTAGATAAATGCAACATAATTACATATATTTCTAAGAGAATATCGAGTTGTTACCCCTTTGGATAGATCACCTATAATTTCACCATCCTTGACATAGTTGTATTCTCTTGAGTAAGAGATTTCCCTTTCTTCAATGGTTGGATTCTCGGGAGCATCGTGAGTTTCCTCATCTTTTATTTCTTCCTTTGATGATGGTTGTCCAAAGTCAAGTGTATTTACAATACCTACGTCATCATCAGCACAAGAATTCTTCATCGGAAAGTGATTATCATCGAAAACAACAAGTATAGACTCTTCTACCACTAAATTTCTTTTATTAAATACTCGATAAGCTTTAGAATTTAAGGAATAACCCAAAAAAATTCGTCCTTCACTTTTAGCATCAAATTTGCCAAGATTTTCTTTACCGTTGTTTAAAACAAAACATTTACATAAAAAAGAATGAAAATAACTAATGTTAGGCATTTTATTTTTGAAAAGTTCATATGGAGTTTTCTTTAAAATTATCCTAATCATTACTCGGTTTATAACATAACAAGCGTTATTTGTGGTTTCCATCCAAAAATAGTTTGGCAAATTGTTTTCAGAAAGCATGGTTCTAACCATTTCTTCTAAAGTTTGATTTTTCCTCTCAACAACTTCAATTTGTTGAGGGGTTCTAGATGCTGAAAAATTATGGCTAATACCATTAGAATTACAAAAATCAGTAAATCCAAGATTTTCAAATTTAGTACCATGATCACTCCTAATACTAGTTATGGAGTAACCTTTTTCGTTTTGGATTACTTTTGAAAACGTGATGAATTTTTCTAATGCTTCATCTTTAATACTTAAGAATAGAACCCAAGTATATATAGAATAGTCATCTACCAATACAAAACAATATTGTTTTCCACCCAAGATAACAGTCCTAATAGGCCCAAAAAGATCTATATGGATCAATTGTAATACTCTACTAGTTGATACGTCATTAATGGATTTAAAGGAGGCTCTTTTGTGTTCTCCTTTAGCACATGCATCACATATTTTATCATTATCAAATTTTAGCTTCGGCAACCCTCTTACTAAATCTTCTTGAATTAGTCTTTGTAAAACACTCATGCTAGTATGTCCTAGTCTCATATGCCATAACCAACTATCATGTTCATCCTTAGCAACTAGGCACAAATTAGTCATATTAATGGAATCTAAATGCACCATGTATATGTTTCCTATTCTATGACCAACAAGCATAATCAAATTAGATGCAATGTCAATGACTTTACAACCATTAGTTTCAAACAAGACATTATATACTTTATCACGTAATTGACTAATACTCAATAGATTATGTTTTAACCCATTCACATATAATACTTTTCTATTTATATAGAAGAGATATTACCTATAGTACGTATACCTTCAATTTAACCTTTTGAGTTGTCACCAAAGGTTACCACTTCTCCATTTCTGTCGTTAAGCTATATAAATCGGCTCTTGTCTCCGGTCATGTGTCTTCAGCATCCACTATCAAGGAACCATGAATTTGAACTTGTATTTTGCGCCTTGTAGTCATGCTCCTTTTACTACAAACATAGTTTAATTTTTTATTTTTGGTACCCAAATTATTTTGGGTCCATATTCATTAGTTCCTAAAATCATAGTCCCCATGGGTATCCATTTGTGTAGGATATCCTTTTCTTTAGTAGTAATGAGTTCTTTAGGAACCCATATACTTCTAATGATTTTACTATTTGAGGTTCTTCGGGGACCTCTATGATTGTAGTTTTTAAAACTTTTTCTAACAAAGTTGGATTTTGAACTTTCTCCATTTTCAAAACGTTTTGTTCCTACTTTATTAAAAGAAACTTTAAGATCATCAATTTCTTTATGATGATCGTCATGAACTCTTGAAAGTAAATTATGCAAATCATAATTTTTCTTTTCAAAATCTTCGATTTTGATTTGCAATTCTTTAATTTTACTTTCAAGATCATTGTTGGTATTGGATATGAGATTATTTTCATTTTTTAGTTTTGAAATATCATTCTTGTATTTCAAAAATAATTTCTCATAATCCGAAGCCAACCCAGTATATTCCTCTACTAACTCATCAAAAGAATAATCTTCGAAATCAATTGAGTTAGAGATTACCTGAGAATCTTCCCTGGTGGCCATCAAGCACAGGTTCACTACTTCGTGTTCCTCTTCATTTGATGATTCATTATCATCACTGCAAGTAGCTACGTGTGCCTTGTGCTTCTTCTTTGATTGACCCTTCTTCTTTAATTGCGGGCAATCGTATTTGACATGCCTAGGCTTTTTGAATTCGTAGCAAATGATCGGGTCCTTCTCCTTTGGTTCATTTTTGAAGCCTTCATTTCTTTTGAATTTTCATCCTCTATTGGGCTTCATTAATTTTCTGAACCGTTTAGCAAATAATGTCATTTCTTTATTATCGTCGTCATCATCAGAATCACTCTAAACTTTTATGGATTTGAGAGAAACTCCAACGTTTTTCTTCTTCTATGTATCCTTCTTTGTATCATCTTTCTTCTCAAGGTCTACCTCATCTTGAATCATCATTTCGTGCATGAGGAGAGAACCGATGAGTTCATCGAGAGTTAAAGACTTTAGATTTTTAGCTTCGATGATAACCTTCTTCTTCGATTGCCAAGCTTTAGGAAGAGAATATATTAACTTCCTCACAAGCTTCACTTTTGGAATGATCTCTCCATATGATTCGAGACCATTGACAATCACGAAAAATCTGTCCGTCGTAGCTTTGATATCTTCATCCGGTTTCATCCTAAAATTTTCATAGCTATGACTTAGAAGAATAATTTTATATTCTTTTACCTCGTCTGTGCCTTCATGAGTGACTTGTAGTTTATCCCATATTTCCTTGGCGGTTGTACAAGATGAAACTCTCCCGTAGTAATCTGGTCCAATAGAATAAAATATAATATGGATAGCCTTTGAGTCGAGCTGGAACATTATTATCTCTTCTTCACTCAACAATCTTGAATGAGTGGATGGTATGATGTATCCATCTTCCATGATATTCCACGCTCCCATGTCATTTTCTTGAATGAAGTACCTCATTCTATTCTTCCAATAAGCATAATTAGCTCCATTGAAAAAAATAGGCTTGTTAACTGGCATTGAATCAAGAACGAAGTCAAAGTTTAAAGTGGAGGCCATTGATGACTTGAATATCAATATAACTCTTCCTGAATCGACTCAAGAGGTGGTTAAAACTTCAAATGAGTGTAGCTATGATATCAATTGTTGAGTAAATCGATCGATGAATTGGCCAAGAGGGGGTGAATTGGCAATAAAAAATTTGGTGGAAGCTTTTGTAGAAAATAGAAAATATTTGCACAGCGATTTAGAGTGGTTTGACTTTCTCAATCAAAGTCTACGTCCACAACCTTAGCTATCCACACTAAAGATTTTCCAATAAATTCACTAATTTGTTCTTTCTTTTGAAGACAAAGAGTAACCTTACAACTCCCTCAAGAATTATACCCCAAATTCTTGTGAACACTCTCTCCCAAATAGAAGAATACAAATTTCGCAAACTTACAGAAAAACCTCACAAGGAAAGATGTTTGCACAATTATAGAACAAAGAAAGAATACTCAATAATGAATACAATTGAGTACAAATGGTGTTCTTGAAATCAAAAAGAATATTGAATGGAAATAGGCTTAAAAATGCTCAAACGATAAGTTCAAGGCTTTCTCTTTGATTCTCTCTCAATTCTTGTTTCTTGTTTTTGATCAATGGTTCCTCAGCTTGTTTAAATACACCTTGGATCACTTCTGAAAGTTGGGGATCATTGGTGAAGTCAATAGAGCTGTTATGGTGTAATTATCATTTAAAAATTGTGTTGGGAGCATAGGTGTATCGGTACACTCTTTAGGTGTATCGGTACAATCAGTGTAAAATTGACTTGGTGTATCGGTACCCAAATTACATTCCACGTTTCTCGGAGCTAGGAGTGTATCGGTACATCAGTTGTGTATCGATTCCCAAATTACATTCGATATTGGGGTGTATCAATACATCAAAGAGTGTATCGGTACCCAAATTACATTCGATGTGGGGGGTGTATCGATACATCCAAGAGTGTATCTGTACCTCCCTTTGTAAAAAACATTTTTGGCCCGATTGAGGTTCAAAATACTTTGTAAGAATTGTTTCAAAATTATTTTAAGACTAAAACACAATTTTAAACTTAAGTAATGATTAAAATTGACATTTGAAAATTTGAAGTAATATTTTTTATATTCGAATAATTTACTCGAATATTATTTTCAAATTGAGTATAAAATCTTAAAATTCATTTACACTTTATTTGCTATATCAAAACATTAAAATGTTTTCAAGACATCCCTTAATACCAATTATGCATTGTTGTACATTTTATATATTTGTCATCCTTCCATACCACTTATGCATTGTTTATATCCAAATGCATTATAAATCCTTTAGTCTTTTATCCAAAGCCAGTTAGACTTTCATCTAACTTGCATGATTGATACCTTTTTGCCAAATGCACAACTAGGCCGTTAATATTTTACTCAAATGTATTTAACATTTCATCTAACTGGCATTATTGACACCTTTCTGCCAAATGCACGGCTAGGCCATTAATCTTTTACTCAAAGGTATTTAACCTTTCATCTAACTGCATAATTGACACCATTCTGGAAAATGCACAGCTAGGCCATTAATCTTTTACTCAAAGGTATTTAACCTTTCGTCTAACTGGCATAATTGACACCTTTCTTCCAAATGCACAGATAGACCATTAATATTTTACATCAAATGTATTTAACCTTTCATCTAACTAGCATAATTGACACCTTTCTACCAAATGCACAGCTAGGTCATTAATCTTTTACATCAAAGGTATTTAACCTTTCATCTAACTAGCATAATTGACACATATCTGCCAAATGTACAACTAGGCCATTAATCTTTTACATCAAAGGTATTTAACCTTTCATTTAACTGGCATAATTGACACCTTTCTACCAAATGCACAGCTAGGCCATTAATATTTTACATCAAAGGTATTTAACCTTTCATCTAACTAGCATAATTGACACATATCTGCCAAATGTACAGCTAGGCCATTAATCTTTTACATCAAAGGTATTTAACCTTTCATTTAACTAGCATAATTGACACCTTTCTACCAAATGCATGGCTAGGCCATTAATCTTTTACTCAAATGTATTTAATATTTCATCTAACTGGCATAATTGACACCTTTCTGCCAAATACACAACTAGTCCTTTAGTCTTTTACTCAAAGGTATTTAACCTTTCAGCTAACTGGCATAATTGACAGCTTTCTGTCAAATGCTCAGCTAGGCCATTAATCTTTTACTCAAAGGTATTTAACCTTTCATCTAACTAGCATTATTGACACATTTCTGCCAAATACACAGCTAGGCCACAAATGTTTTATTTTAGAACTATTTTTACTCCAATAATTATTCATAATATCACTTAACTCTTTCAATTCATTATAAATTATATAAATTGTACACGTAGTACCAATACAGTAATTCACATTCTTATTATAATTTACTTGGGTTGCACACACACTACCAATACAGAAATTCATAACCTTATTATGAATTTATTATTTCTGCACACATAGTGCCATTTGGTAATCAACATATATATAGTAATTAAAATACATTTATAAATATCATAACTCATAAGTACATAATGAATGCTCTCACCTGGTAATCCCAACTAATAAGATGTAGAGATGTCTTCTTAATCATTAATTTTATCCTTTCCCTTTTTCTTGCTAGATTTAGGAGCTTGGTTACGATCTACACAAACATCCATCAAGTACACATAACATACCAATGTTATTATAATCCTTAACATTATACTTTAATAATTTTCAAAACTACCATTATTTCAATTTCTATAACACTTTCAACCTATCTTGTAGTTCCAAGCTCAATAGTATTGTTGCTACTTCCCTGGTATCTATACTTCTATACTATGGTACCGATACCCCCTTTCAGAATCGATACAATTTCTATATTTTGTGTTGTATGGTATCGATACCTTTCTCTTAGTATCGATACTACTATACTATGGTGCTGATACTCCCTTTCAGTATCGATACCATTTTGACATTCTAGATCCATGGTATCAATGCCTCCCCTTGTTAGTATCGATACCCCATCAGTATAGATACCACTTGCATCGGTACCGATATTGTTCGACACATTTCTACCTATTTACACCTATAGTATCGGTACTGTTCTATCAGTACCAATACCCTTACCCAGATTCACACTTTTTCAGCTTGATTTTTACTAAATTTTCCCATCTAATCTCTCACTTTTACCTCCAGCAATACTATTAAACTTTTCTTTAATTAACGCCACTAACATTCCTTCATTTAACCTCTTATAACATTTAGAATCTTCATAAAACACTTCAACTCAAAAATCATATAATTTTTCTAAATATGTTTTTAATCATATCTCATGCTTCTAATCTCTTATTCAATCATTCGACAAGTCAATTCTACTAATAAACCTCAATAAAAACTTATATATCAACATATCATTAAAAAACTCATTTCCTTGAATCTCATATAAAATATCCCCCACTTAGTTTTAATCTTCTTTAATCCTTCCTTAAGCTTACATATCACTTAATGTTACAAGAGCAACCCAAAATTTAAAGGAAGAACTAATAATTGAAGTTTACCTTATACTATTGAGGAGAGCACTACCCACGTGAAAAATAAGAATAAAAGTAGAAATTGGCTTACTTTTCTCTTTTCCCTTTTAAAATCCCTAATAGGGAATATATTAGAAATTCATTTTCCCTCATAAAAGACCAAAGTGCCCTCTTAATTTATCTATTGTTACAAATTAGTCTAAATATTATTCCAAATCATTTCCTCATCTTTTACCACTTAATAAACTAAATCTTAAATTTTCAAATCTTTTCAATAAAGTCCCTGACCTAATATTTGGGGTATTACATGGTAGGCGTTACTCTCCCCTTGAGACATCAAATTATAAAGAGAAGGCAAATGGAAAAGCAAATGCAACGACATCAAAGAGGATATTTCCAGATGAGCCCCCTCCAAAGATTAATGGGTCATTGACTAAGTATCAAGCTTATGAGTTCTTAAGATTTTTAAAGCACGAATTTTGATGTTAGACTAGATGATAAGTTTTGAGGGATACTACATGTTTTCTAAGTTGTTCAAATCTCAATAAGTAAAATTGGTGTTGATACTCTAGGAGTATCGATACTAATTGACACAGTAGTATTGATGTCGTAAAACCCTATTATTGATACTAGTCAATGCCAACAGTCACTAACAACTAGTTTATTTAAAAATCATAAAGGAATTACTGATACTCCCTTAGGAAGTACCTATACTCCTTGTTCTAGGTAGTATTATTTTACAGGATTTAATTCACCAATAGCTCGAAATCATCCTTAATGACTATAAACAACTACAAACTCATTCCAACATATAAAATAACAAAAAAACACTAGAAGAATGTCACAAAACCTATCCAATCAATAGATATCAATAGAAAAGATCTTTCACTCTTTATTTTCCCTTTTCTCTTGTACTTAAGTGTTTGAGCTTATTGAAAATATTTTAATTTTTTTTCTTGTGAGCTTAAATTTATAAACACCTACCTTGTGAGGTTTTCTTGTATACTTCTTTATCCTTTTTGTAAAAGGGGATTTGAAACATCCTGTACTCGACCATGAAGAATAACCCAAATAACTGAGTACACTTTAGATTCCAATCAAGTTGAACATATCAAAAACCCTAATCATGCGTACTAAGTGAAAGAAATTAAAATAAAAATTCATCATGCAATAAACAACAAAGATATATAACATAATCAAACTGATGTCATTCATACAATCATACAATGCAAGATAAATGTTATTAATTATGCGGGGTAAAAAAGTTATTTCATAGGGTATTATTAAATTCATGGTAAAAGCATAATTTAAACTTACCAAAATGATTTATTAACTTTTCATTAATCACATGCAAAATTTTGGCTCAATCGAACATCATTTAGGGACCTAAGTGAACATGCTCAATTTAGGGACTAAAATGTAAACTTTTCAAAATATGAAATTTAAGGTTTAATTATGAAATTTCAACCAAATCCCACTTAAAACCAATCTTTAATAAAGAAATCAAGTTCTGAACCAAATTGAATACATTTTAAATTTTAGGGAGCATCCAATTACTCAGGGGAAATTTGAGGCATTTAATGAATTGAATTTGACCTATTTTTATCAAGCACAAATTGAAGAGATTGATCCCTTTTCACAAGGGGTCGATCATTTGCAAAACAATAGCTAAAAATTCAGTTAGAGATCGATCCTTTGCCTGAAAGGATCGATCCTTTTCAGCAAGAGATCAATCTCTTTTCTACAAAAATGCATAAATTTTATATTAATGTGCATGAATATGAATCCAATTACTCATGCAATCTATCTTAGGGTCTACGAATATGCTTGGACACTCTTAAACCACGTAGAACATGTCATAATGCATATATAGCATGCTTCATAACATCATTTAACATAACATACAAGTATTTAGCATCCAAAGTCAAATTTTGCATATAAATATAACTTAAACACTTTTTCATATAAAGTTAACTTAAACACAATTTACCTAACTATTTTGTGCATTATTGGTCGTTTCATGCTTCTTATGAGTCTCACATATTATGTCATCTTATTATAACTTGTATAGGTGATCAAGACATGTATTTAAGGCACAAATCATACTTTGACCAACTTAGGCATATTTAGTAATATTGCATAACATGTAATCCAACATCAAAACTCATCATTTCATTATTCATTCAAGAATCAATGTATAAAATAAGTCATTATGGGTCACTTATGCATTAGCTAGTGTCACACGAACAAATCAACTTAAAGCTCAATTAATCTCATATTTCCTCTAAATTAAACTAAGATTCAAAATAACTTTGCAAATGCTCCCTTTATTTGATCACCACCAAGTGTGATACATGCACCATAAGTCTCACTTCAAAGGAAGATGGACTAATGCTTCCAATTGATCCACATGATCAAGCCTTGGAAAAGAAGAACATAACAACAACAAACTTCCAACTACTTTTTGAATAAGATATTAATGTTATTTGGTTAACATGTCTTCTATAGTTACAACCATTTGTCTCTTAGATTTCCAACGGTTCTTGAATCGTATCAACTCCATATCGAGAACTCAAGTTATGCTCAATTTATTGAAGACAATGCATGCAGAAATTCCTATACGAGATTAATATGAGATTTAGTCATTATTATGAATTTTCAATATATTTATTGATTATTTGTAATATAATTTACTATAGTATGATGCATTATCTTTTAGGATTAGATTTATTATTTTATTAGGAATTAAGATCGAGTTAAAATGTTATTCTTAATTTATTATTATTTATTAGGAATTAAAATTAGAACATGTTTAGTTTATTATTATTTTTTATTCATTATCTATTAAGGAATTTTAGAACTCCTCTCCTATAAAAAAGAGGCTTCATTCAACTTTGTAATCATATTTTTTCTTGAATACAGTACATTGAGAGTTTTATTTTTTGCAAGTGGTGATAATTATGCCTTCAAAGCTTCTTTCCATTGACTTCTTTTCATGTTCTTGAGAGAATGATATTCAGACTGTGGTTTACCTCTTCATCGCGATTATGAGGGCTGGTTTGAGTCGTAATATCGAGTTTTCCTTTTCATTGCGATTAGGAGGGTTCGATAGGATAATTATCCATCTATCTTCATCTTCCACAAATTCATTATCCTTTTCCTCCATTATTGTCGCCCACCTTCATTGGCTAAATTTCATATTTCTATTACAAATTTTATATTTATTTTTCTTTCAATTACCCTTGTTTATTCTCATCTTTATTTTATCTATCTCTTTTTATTAACCTTGTTCCCATTATCTTAATCATTGTTTATTTGTTTTAATTTCCATCAACCTTAATCCAAATACCAACATCCTTTGCCACTGCCCATAACATCCCATTCTTTTCCTCTCATTCTTTGATTGAGTCTAGAGGTTTCTAGGTTTGATTCTCCAACAAGAGAAACAGTCCATCATCTGTTGTCGCTTGTTCATAAAAGTTTCTTACCTTTCAAGTTCTCAAATCAACAAGTAAAGATTTGAATAATATTAAACAATGAGTGTGAGTTATAAAGCTCAGTGAACGAGTAAACATTCAAATATGATGTACATACCAAGGCTAGAGGAAAGCATACCTAAATACCAAGAAACCTTACTTTTTTTACCTCATTGATCATATCATATTGTCATTATTCAATGCTCACTTAATGCATCATAAATGCACACAAAATCCAAATTTTAAACATGCTTTACATTATCATATACCTTGTAACAAATCACACACAACATGCACAATTACCTTTTCAACAAAGTCATATACAACACGTACAATGTTTCCATTTAAGATCAATGGTATATTGTCCCAAACACAACTCATCCATTGGATAAACGGACTATGTACGATTCCTTTTTATTTGTGGACTAACTTAGGCAAAAACAACGACTTTCAGAGCTAAGCTTAATGAATCAACCTTACCTCGTAATCTTCTCAGAGCATTGCTCAACGAACCAACCTTACCCCGTATAGCCCTTGGTTCACACATATATAAAAACCATAGAGTACTCTTTCCTAGGCATGCCTTTCATATCCAAAGGTCCCATTAAGAACTATAGCAATATAATCCAAGTACACAAGAGTGGTTATCAAAAGATTAAAAAAGTATTGTAATTATAAAATAAATAAGCTTTTTTCCATATAAATAAGCTATAAATGTAGTATAGAGAAGAAATAGTATATTCGTAGGGACTTAGAAATTTTTAATGCCGGTTTGAATTGATCTTGATCCTAGGAAGATATAAGAGAAAAATAAAAGGGGATTTAGCAAAATAAATTGAATAAAGTAAAAATAATAAAAATAAGAAAAGTAGATGATTGAAAATAATTATGATGAAAGATAGTCTCCAACTTCACTTCACCTCAATTCATCTCGATCACTGAATGAGATTTTATTTTGAGATTCTTGTCGGTTACAGTCTACAAGGCCTAACCCTTGTAACTTACTCTTCATCTGGTGAACTAAATTCCCAAAGTCAATCCTTGGAATTTAGTCCTTGTATAGATTAACAACTCCTATCAATGTTAATGCCAATGCAATTTTTAGTGCTGAAAAAGCCTGTGCTCATATTATGGTGTCTCAATGAGAGTCGAACCCAATCTCGATTTCCCTTAGTGGACTGCTGCTAAGTGCGTTCTTCGAAAGTTGAATTTTCTACAAGGAAAATCTTCTTCCTAAAGGTAAATCAAAACACCGATCAAACCAATGGGTGCCTTTTGAATTAAAGGTGTCAAGATAAGTAAAAGATAGGTCGATTGCCAATCCAAGTTTGTAAAAAATCTCAAAGCAAATAAAAGCCAAAAGCAATACTTCTATCAAGCTTCACTTTAATGGGTATTTATAGCTTGAGATAACCTAAAGAAAATAAAATACCTAAGGGAAATAAAAACACCAAAAGATTGTCTTAAGAACAATTAAATTCTTAAATCATGATTAATATCAATCTAAAATCCTAAATAATAGAAAGATACTTCCTAACTAAAATAATAATTCTCAAACATTTAAATTCAATTACAATTCTTAAATCCTAAAAAGTTTTCTTCCATTTGGCCTTCCTTATTGATTCCGATGTCTGGATCATCTTTTAGAAGCCCACGTTGACTGGACTATAGATTCTGCCACGTTGACATCGTCACGCCCAAGTGTCCAGCCTTGTTTTCAGAAAATAAAAAAAATTCTGCACAATTGTCCCTTTAGATGTTGTTTTATGGAAAATAGATTCCTGCACAAAATTGAACATAAATGATGCAAATTAGAAATAACATAGAGATAACACGCAGTAATTAGCAACAAAATAAAACACTCATCAAATTACCTCTCAAATTCAATGTTTATCCTCCATCATGCCTTAATCAATTGTTAAAATCTCAAATTACTAATCCTTCATCTCACAATATATCAAAGAATACCAAATGAGTTAATGATCACATCAATTATCGTAAACAATGTGACAATTAAGAAAATTGGCACAACTAGTAACATGTTTAAGAAAAAACCAAGACATCTAAATTATCATTGAATATCAATATAACAAGACTCACTACCTCACAAGGATTCACTCATTATTACTCAAAGTGATTCGGATAAAAGAAATCTCTCAAAGCCAAGATTAATAAAGACATTACCATAGGCTTGTAAGAAAATCAAGTATCCACCACTAGAATGAACAAGATGCATTTAATCAAAGGGTCTTGAACTTTTTTTTGCTGTTTTTTTTATGTTTGAACAATTATTTGAACCATAATTTTTTCGAATGCTTATTTTTCTCTATCTCTTTTTTTGTTTCTTTTCCTGGAAAAAATCCATCTCCTGACTTGACAAGGGTAAAAAAAAGAGGATAAAAATTAAATGGCTTCGGGTTATCAATGGGGTAAAAAAAGATTAAAGGCACAAAATTGGTACACTAAAGGATATAAATGGAAGCATCACGTTCAATATGTGGTTTCAATATGGATTTAATAAAAAATTCTAGAATGTCAAAATTAATCCAGCACACTCAATCAAACAACTGAGCAAGAATAGAAAGTATGCTCGTTAAGCTCAAATTTCACAAAAAGGTGTAATGTGTATCGAGTCAAGGCATATGTCCATCAACAAATGCATGAGATATCAAGCAAAATTTTAGAGAAAAACACCAATCATGTCACTTCACTATCATGCACCCTAATTCTGATAAAAGCGAGATCAATAACTCACACGGTAATCAGTGAACTAAGGTGAGAATCAAGATCGGCAGCAAGACATTTCAATATATCAACTAAGGCAACACTCAATGCCAACCATTTAAACAAGAAATATAAAATCGACGCAATTCTCCACCCTCGCTTAAAGCATATTGTCCCAATATGAAAAAAAAAAGCATAAGAGAAGGAATAGAGATACTCCATGTGTCTATTGACGGTTTAAATTAAATGATGGCAATGTGGGCTGTTCGGAAAAGAAATCATCGGAGGATGTACCAACATTGAATATCCAAGCAAAAAACGATGGTGATGTGAAAGCAAGGTGAACACGATCGAAATGTGATGGCAATGTTCGAAGGCTTTGAAAGGGTGATGAAAAGGGGGAAAATGGGTTGTGAGTGGTGAGCGACTGTTGTGTGTGGAAAGGGTGATAAGGTTTGTAAAAATAATCACGCGGGTGATTAAATGAAATTGTGAGTGTGGCTTAAGTTGGGGTTTGCTAATTGGTGAAAAAAAGTGTACTGGAGATGGGGATATGTTAACGTGCACAGGAACTCATAAATGAAATAGAGCATTGAAGGGTGAATTGTTTTATTCGCACAATGGGAATAAACTAAATTACCTATTAAACCTTGCGATACGTTTTAGACTGCAAACCAACATCATGGTCGATCATTGGAATCTGATCAAACTTCTTTGGGTACCAAAAAGTATAAAGAAAAATAAATAGCTAGAAAAAAAAGTAAAAATAAATTAAATTGGTAAAAATAACAAAAATGGGTTGTCTCCCATTAGAGCACTTTTGTTTAGTGTCATTAGCTCAAAGGCCTAGTTCAGACTACAGGTTCTGAGAGAGATGCTTCCTACACTTCATAAATTTTTCCATCGAATAATTTTCTTATGAGAAATTATGCGGTTAAAGAAATTTTTTCCTTTTATTGTAGATTTTGTCATTGCTCCAATAGACCATGTTGTGACCAACTAGTGCAGAGTTTCTTGAATCGCTCCCAATAGTCGTATAACGACTCTCCATCTTTTTTCCATACTCCTAAGATGCTTCTTCTCAGTTCACTTGCTTTCGTCTCAAGAAAAAACCTATCAAGAAAAAGATGAGACATATCAGCCGAAGTATTTATAGAATTAATAGGTAAATAGAATAGCCAATCCTTAGCCAAATCAGTTAAGGAAAAAAGGAAAAGCATGAAGTTTAATCTGATCCTCATATACTTCACGTCTTGAGCAAACCATGTGAAATTCAGTAAGGTCTTGTAAGGATTTTTGTTGGGAAGTCCATAGAAAGTAGGTAGGAGATGGATTAAACTTGTTTTCAGCTCAAACGGTGTCTCTCCTTGAGAGAATGCGATGCATAATAGTTGTTTCACAATAGGTACCACAACTTGTTCTTGGATCGTTTGATCACCCATCGGAATCAATTATTCGTATAATTCAAAGTGCATCTCGACGTTAGAGGGTGTCTCTAGATTTAGGTTTTGGTTTTGATTTGAACTATTATTGTTGTTGCCTTCTTTCTCGAAGAACGTCTGCAGATGTTCTTTGGGTAAATGCCTCGATCTCAGGGTCATGGTCTACTAGTTCGTCCGAATTCTTCCTAGTCACAAATCAAAACAAATTTTAATCAGTAATTTGTCAAAGTTCCAGGCAATGGTGTCAATTTGAAAAATGTCGTAATTGTCAAATAAATAAGACTTTTTCTTTGATAAATAATCTATCAACGCAGTATAGAGAAGAAATGGTCGATCCGCAGGGACTTAGAAATTTCCATTGTCAGTTTGAATTGATCTTCATCCAAGGAAACTGTAAGAGAAAAAAATGTGGTTTAGCAAAATAAATTGAATAATGTAAAAAATAATAAAAACAAGAAAATAAGATGATTGAAAATAATTATGATGAGAGATAACATACAACTTGGCTTCGCCTCAATTCGTCTTGATCACTGAAATAGATTTTACCTCGGGATTCCTATCGGTTAAAGTCTACAAGGCCCAACCATTGTAACTTATGATTATCTCTGGTGAACTAATTTCCCAAAGTCAATCCTTGGAATTTAGTTCTTGTTTGGATTAACAACCACTATCAATGTAATGCCAATGTAATTTTGAGTGGTAGAAAAACTCGCGCTCAGATTATGGTGTCTCAATGAGAGTCAAACCCGATCTCAATTTCCCTTATCGGACCGCCGCTATGTCTATTCTTAGGAAGTTGAATTTGCTACAATTGAATCTTCTTCCCAATGTTAAATCAAAACATCGATCAAACACCTAAAGATAATCCTAAGAATATTCAAATCCTAATTAATAGCAATCTAAAATCCTAAATAATAGAGAGATGATTCTGAATTAAAATAATAATTATCAAGCATTTAATTTCAATTACAATTCTTAAATCCTAAAGAGCTTTCATCTATTCAACCATCCTCCTTGATTCTACTTATTGGATCATCTTCTAGAAATCGATGCCAACTGGACTGCAGATTTCGCCACGTCAACATCGTCATGCCCAAGTGTCCAGCATTGATTCCAGAAAATAAAAAAAAGTGTACAATTCATCCTTTAGATTTTGTTTTCTAGAAAATAGATTCCTGCATAGAATTGAACATAAACGACCCAAATTAGCAACGTCAAAGAGAAAACATGGAGTAATTTGCAACAAAATATTAACAAAATAAAACACTCATCAATGATGCATAGATTATACACATATACACTTTGAAACACTTATCGAAAATGGTTGTCATGATGAACCTTATATGGAGAGCAAGTTGCTCACTCATCCATGGATAGTGAAGTTGTTACACTCATTCTTAACACATTCATATATATACACTTTCACAATACACTTTAAAAACCACTGTGCATTACTTATAACCATACTCAATACACATCGCAAAATTCACATTTCATATCATATTCCTTATCAATATCACATTTCTGATTCACATTCCATGAACCACATTCTTCTAAGGCACCATAATTCATAGTCATCATGTCATGTCATATATACACTAACAATGATCGCAAACTTTCATTACATCATAACTCATATTCAACATGCTTTAATACTCATGTTGTAAATATCACTTTCTTCCAATGCATCACAACACACAATTAACACATAATAATTCACATATTTATCTCAACCATATTCTTTCGATGTATCTTAACTCACATTTCCCATACTTATATCCATATCCTCAAAATGATCATTCACTTCAATGTTACATAAATCATGTCAGAAAATGCATGCTCATTTTGATCACATATATTAATCTACCAATCACGAATTCACACAATCAATTATCAACAACAAGTATACAAACTTTAGGACCTAAAATTCATTGTCACACAACTAAGAATTCATTCAACATTGAACACATTCATCATAAGCGAATGGACAACCACTCACCTAGATGGTACAACCACTCACCTAGATGGTACAACCACTCACCTAGATGGTGCAACCACATGATTCAACCTCAAACACTAACCAAACGACTATCCAAAATTGATGCACCATTTTTCCTCAATCATACTCACATTAGGAACCTTGGAAAAAAATGACACATAAAAAACCCACCCAAAATATAACATAATTTTATGCTTCCAAAACAGAGCGAAAAGACCAAAAATCTTATCGCAACAACTCTCTAAACCTCTGATTTAATAAGATAACAATATCATCATAAATACCTTAATCATTAATAATTACAATAAAACATTGAAAATCAATCAAAAACATTAGCACATTAAATACCTCCAAAAATAAATTTTATTTCATAAACTCCTCTTTAAAAGAATTGATTAATCAAGATCATCAACACATTGGATCATTAATCGTCAACGTAAAAAATGAACCAAGAAAGATATAATTATCTTGCTAAAAAATAAGATGAAGAGATGAAAGAGATCAACAATGGCAACACTAACAAACAAGAGAGAAAAACAATAAGAAGCATGGAAATGAAACAACATTGATTGAAGAGAAAAAGATCAAGATGGGAGGAGTAAAAATAAACAACAAATGAATATAGATGAGGAAGACTATTCTAAGCCATGAAAGAGCTTTAAAGAGAATTACAATTGTAATTTGATGAGAGAATGAAAAGAATGGTTAATGAAATTAGGAATGAAAATGGGAAGGAATCTAGGAGAATGAATCTAGCTAGGGAAATGAAAAAAGGGAAATGAGACTCACGGTTAAAATTGGACGGAAATCCTAAAAACAAGCCTTGGTAAAACTTGCTTCATAGTTTTTAATATTTGATCATTTTACAATTTAGTCACTAAAATCATTTCCAATTTATTCCATTTAATCACTTCATAAAATCCATTTTTATATTTATTAAATATCATATTTAATATTCCAAAAATAATTTAACACTTCCTAATAATATTTATAATTTAGATATCTAAAATAATATTTTATTAGAATTTTCAAAAATTACCCATTACCGAGCTAAACTACTAACCTAGATTTTTGGATGTCACAGGAGTGGTTCTATCTTAACCTTTGAAAAGATAAGAATTTGTAATGGTTAGTTTTGATCCTAGGAAAAAGAAAAAACAAATTAGTGAATCTGTTAGAAATCCTTAGTGTGGAGCTAGGTAATGGATGTAGACTTCATTGAGGAAGTGAACCACTTTAAATCTTTTTGTTGAATTGTCTTTCTTTTTTCCTCCATATTCAATTTTTTTAAACGTCAATTCACCCCCTTTTGGTTTATTACATTTGGACCTTAGAGCCTCAAAAATCCTAAAACTTTAGTTTCAAATGTCATATGCTCATATGTCATGCTTTTGGTAAAACAATCCAAGGATATTTGTTTTAGTGTTAGTGGCATCCATCCAAAATACATTTGGTTATATTTCATCTTACTATAATTAATGGATGGCTAAAATAAAAGTAATGAGATTGTTGTATGGTGATTGTGATCAATCATATAATGAGCTACTACTTCTATTGCTAGTAATGAAGTTTTTCATCCGTGAAACCATTGTAAGTTATCCTTAGAGAGAGTTTTTTATGGTTTGTTTTGGGATTTCAAGTCATCTATTGAAGGTTTATGATTTTGGAAACAAATGGTTCAAGTCGATGAGACTTTTCTGTATGGGATATACAAAAACTTCTTGATGATATCAGTTGCAAAAGATGACGACAGAAACATTTTTCATTGTTAAAAATGAATAAGAGGAAACTTTAAATTTATTTCTCTATCATTTTCGTTCCTATGTTATCACTCAAGATGGGGTTTGCATGATATTAGACAAATGGTCCAAGTTGTTAGTGACAATTGATAGATCGAGAAGTAGATGGATGTCTCCCCATGAATATTTAGTATATTGTATACTTTATATTGCCTATAATATTATGAGGATGTTTGGGAACACAAAATCAAAAAAAGAGATTATCAACATGTATAACTAATATGTTATTTTTCATTAATTATTCATGATTCATTTATGTTCTCCATTTTGTATTATTAAATCAATTTTTTCAGGGGATGCTTTACTACAACCATATTTTCATGCACGGTTAGAAAACTTAAGAAGATACAGAGAATATGTTTATAACTTCGTAGGTAAAATCCCTAGGAAAAGATGTTCACAAGCCTATGATGAGGGTTTACGTTACCGTCATATGGTAACAAACCTTGCCAAATTTATAAACTCAGTTTCTAAAGGGACTTGACATCTCCCAATAACAAGTATTGTTAGGGAGACTTACTTTAGGTTGGGTAAAGTTAGGGCAAATAAAGGTGCACAAATAGATATCATGATCAATAAAGGGAGACATTGAGCTCCAGATTTGGGAGAAAGCAATACAAAAAAACAAACAAACACATGCAACATCAATGTTTATTCATAATTTTTGCCGATTTGATGTTGATCACGCTGCCTAAGCTCTTATTCAACCACATGCGGGGACATTCTACAAAATTAAGAATTATGGAGGAAGTTGAGAGGTCAACCATAATCTAGCTAAATTCATACTGATAAGTATTATCCTCAAAGAGAACAAGGTCTACCAAAGCTTTATTGCTACTGTAAAGGTGAAGGTCACAACAAAAAACATTGTTTAAATCTTCCAAAATATCGGCATGGATGGTAAAGTCTTCATAATTGTGTTTAGTTCATATTTTTAGATGTACTTCTTTTAATTGCGTTTATGTACTTATCTACATTATTATCTTTCACATAATATGTTTTGGATTATACTTTTTATGTGTGTTTATGTATTTTCAACATCCTTATTTTCAAATTCCACTTTAATTCATTCGTTCTTTATACATAATTAAAAAGTATTCATAAATAACTTCACTTACTACAATAGTTACTTAATTAGTAAAGAAAAATTCATACATATATTTAAACCATCAAAATCATCATTTTTTCAAAAATAATTGTAATTATTTTTAATCCCTCTCTATAATTCGCTTACTACATCATATTAGTAAGTATTCATATTTGTCTTTTGTCTTCTTATTCTACTTCTTTTCAATTTTCCTACAATTATTTTTATTATTTGTCCCTTATCTATAAATCGTTTTCTACGTCGAATTGGTAAGTCTTCATACTTATCTTTCGTCTTTTTCTTTTTCTCGATTTCCATCGACTTTTTCAACTATTCTTCAACTTCCTTTCCTTATTCTTCTTATCTTCCTCAACCATTGATGTAAATGCATGTCATATCAATTCATCATTTGAAGATGAGTTTCAATCTTGATCGTCAGAGTCGTCAAAACCATGAACATTATTCGTCAAATCATACTCAAATTGCTTCTACTGATTCATTTCTTGATTCTCAAAGCTTTGTCTCTTCTCATCTCATATAAACACCATTAACTCAATCCTATTTATACTAAAAAATCCTAATATTCCTTTTGAAACTCGTCATTTCGGTGTGATGATTTCTAATGGCCTAGCCGTTGGAATTTGAATGTTGCCTAATGTTCAGGTGAAAATTACCATATTCAAATTTAGAAGAAACTTGCCACCAAATATGACGAGTTCTCTATTTTTTTATTTAAAATTAATTAAATTAATTTATTATTTTATTTAAAAAAATAAATAATTAATGTGAAGAATTCTGAGGAAAAATATAAAATGTTTGGTCTTACAATACCTATAAACCTATATGATTAAATGATAACATTTAATTAGGGACAGAGTTAGGATTTTAGTTCAATGGGGAAAAGTATAATTAATAATAGAAAATGGGAACAAAAATCAAAATAAAACAAAATTTAAAGACCTAAATAGATAATTATCCTTATATTTTTTTAATGGTAAAAAATTAAGGGGGATTACAGTAGACCCCAAGACCTAAATGGTTCCTTCTCTGCATCCAAATAAATTCATCAACATCCAAATAAATTCATCATATAAAAATAACATATTTATCTTATACTATAACAAATATCTTAAATCTCTAAATAAAGTAAGAGTTGTTCTGTAAGTTCAAATAAAATTATCGCCCTTATTATTGGGTTGTTTTGTCGAATTCTATAAAATTAAATCCAATTATATCGGCATACACGAGGTTAAAAGAATCCCATGTTTTACCGCGTGGGACACATGCATTTGTCACCAACAAAGGGAAAATATCCATTTCTAACGGCTGCGTCCATTCCCACATTGTTTTACATTTATATGCATGAATATGTGATACGTTCATAGGCAACCCCCATGGCCACCTCCTCCTCCTCCACCAGCTCCACCAAAACCGCTACTCCCATCAAGAAACGACTAAGCTATTCCCTCCGAGGTGACTGCCCCGACACCGAGACAAAAGAAGATAAAGACTCGCAAGATTCCACCACAACAATCGAAGTCAAACTGGCTTTTCCAGCCTTCTCGCGCTGCCCCGACACCGAGACAAAAGAAGACAGAGACTCCCATCAAGAACGCAAAAGGCCATGTCTGGTTTTACATCCAACACGACCGTCTCTCCACAAAACCCTCCCTCCTCCTCGAACTCTCCATCCTGACTCAATAACTCGTCCAAGAAATGAGCTCTGTAATCGTCCGTATTGCCCTCGAGTGCGACCCATCCGAACTCAACTCCTGTCCTCTCACTCGGTCCCCATTTAGACCATGCATATCATGGCCCTTGAAGGAAAATTAGGGATTGACGATGAAGAATGGGGGAAATGAGGAACGAATTGGGGATTTAGAAATTGAATGGGGGAAATGAGGAACAAATTAGGGATTTAGAAATTGTTACCTTATTGTTATCTGATATTAGCGTGGGCTGAGGAGTGCTAGTGGGCTGAAGGAAGTCAGTAAGCAAGGATGAATGGGCCAAAGCTGAGCTGGACAGAGACATTTATTTTGTTAGAAAGAATATTACAGCTCTAACTAAATAATTGGTCTATCTAGAAATATATATAGGATGTAATGGAAGAAAAATGAACCCTATGAATGAAAATTAAGAATCTATTTTCTGTAAACCTACCTTTTCTTCTTCTTCTATAATCTTTACTAACAAATTTCAGGTGGAAACCTGACAATTGGTAATCAGAGCTAAGTCAGTGATCCCAAACAAATCTACACGCTGGGTAAAACAAAAAAGATGAAAAAGACTGGAACCGTGGAGCTACAAGAACAAACAATAGAGGTTAAGGATGAAGAGCCTTACCATCTTGGTGGGCTAGATAGAAGGCAGAGCTGGAGGGAATGATACAAACATTGGAAGAGGGGATGATTGAAAATAGAGGCTATTTGCAGAGAATACTATAGCTGGTCAACCAGGCAGCTGAGGAAAAAGATTCACCTTGGTCAGAAAGGAGTCAACCACCACCAGCTGCAAAACAAAACAATGAAGAAGGTAAGCTTCCATGTTTGGTTACTGTTCATGGTGAGCATGAGAAGTATACATTTAAGACTGGTGAACCAGGAATATTAGCTCCTAAACCTGTTAATACACATCCACTTTGTGAAAATCAACCTCATGCTAGAGTGGATGTGCAAAAATTAAAAATGGGGGAAAACATAACAGAAATGGGAGAATCATCCATTGGGGAAGATGTTCATTCAAGTTATGTTTTCAGACCAAAAATATAACTTCAAATGTTTGATGGAACAAATCCTAGAAGCTGGGAAAAAATGTCAGAAGTATTTCTCAATCTTTAGAGTACCTGAAGGTCATAAAGTAGAATTAGCTACCATGTATTTAATAGGAAAGGCTGAGACCTGGTTTGATGGCTATATAGCTCAGAAACATAAGGTGAACTGGCATGAATTTACAGCAGATATATGTCATAGATTCTGTGATCAGAATTGTAATGACATTGTGGAAGAGTTTAACAAGCTGGTTCAAAAGAATTCTATAGAAGACTATCATGAGAAGTTTGAGGAGTTGAGGTCTTACATGCTGTAGTATAGTCCATTTTTAGAGGAGGGGTACTTTGTTTCTAGTTTCTTGAGTGTATTGAAAGAAGAAATTAAGCATAGGATTAAAATTCATAATCCCACGACTTTAGCCACTGCTTTTAGATTGGCTAAATTAGTGGAATTGACTTGGGAAGTGGAAAATAGGAAACTGAGGTTCCAGCCTAGAGCAGTATCTACAGGATAGAGCTTCAACTACAAGGTCCCACATACAAGTTTGAATGAATCACAAAAAGGAGCTGTTTAGAATTTGAATCAGAGTAAACAATCATTGGTGGAGTATAGAAGGACACATGGATTATGTTACAAATATGGAGAGAAATTTAGTCCAGGACATCAATACAAGGTCAAACAGTTAAACTTAATGGATGAATTGGAGGATACATGAGAGTTTGAAATTTTGGAAATAGGAAATAATGAGGCTATTGCAACAGACCCTGTAGAAGAAGAGTTGGAAATTTCTATAAATGCTATAATATGGTTGATAGGCCACCACACATTGAGGATTGAAGGACACATATCTGGGAGACCTCTAAACATTCTCATAGATAGTGGAAGCACACACAGTTTTATAACTGGTCAATGGTCCAAAGAAGGAGTGGAATTGGAGCAAACTCATCCTTTGACCATTACAGTTGCTAATGGTGAAAAGTTGTACAGTTCAGCCATGAGTAAAAAGTTAAAATGGGGAATGCAGGGTTCTCAGTTTGAACATGACTTCAGAGTTTTAACTCTAGAAGGAAGTGATATGGTGCTAGGAGTGGACTGGATGAAAAAGTATAGTCCACTACTGATGGATTTCAATAATATGACCATGAGTTTTAAAAAAGATGGAGAGGAGATTACTTTAAGAGGAAAACAAAATTCACCTACTGTCAAAGTGATATCAGACAGTAAATTGCAGAAATTGATGGGGAAGAACAATGATATAACAGGGGAAATTTTTATGCTAAGTGGGGAAGTTAGAACTAACATGGTACCCGTGGAATTACAGAGTTTATTAGAGGAGTACTCAGTTGTTTTTGAGGAACCAAAAGGGATGCCACCTCCAAGAGAACATGATCATTCTATTATACTAAAAGAGGGTACAGAAGCAGTGGACATTAGACCCTACAGGATGCCCTATCATCAGAAGTCAGAAGTGGAAAAACAAATTAAAGAGATGCTGTCCTCTTCCATAATACAGACCAGTAAAAGCCCATTTGCTTCTCCTTGTTCGTTGGTCAAGAAGAAGGATTGAAGTTGGAGAATGTGTATTGATTATAGGCAATTGAATGCCTTAACTATAAAAAATAAATTTCCAATTCTTGTAGTGGAAGATTTGTTGGATGAGTTGACTGGAGCATCCTATTTTTCTAAGTTGGATTTAAGATCAGGGTATTGGCAGATTAGAATCACTCTTGAAGACATTCCTAAAACAGCCTTTAGGAGTAATCATGGTCACTTTGAGTTCAAGGTTATGCCTTTTGGATTAACAAATACCCCAGCCACTTTTTAGGCATTAATGAACAAGTTGTTTGGTCCTTACCTAAGAAAAATTATATTAGTTTTCTTTGATGACATACTCATTTACAGTCCTAATCTAAAGAAGCATGCCATGCATCTTAGGACTGTTTTGGAAGTCCTTAAGCAGAATCAGCTGTTTGCTAAAAGAACAAAATGCTTATTTGGTCAACAAGAGGTGGAATATTTGGGCTATATTATATCTAAGCAGGGAGTGGCTACTGATCCAGCAAAGATACAGGCAATGCAACAATGGAAGCTGCCAAAAACTCTTAAATCCTTAAGGGGTTTCCTTGGGCTGACAGGGTATTACAGGAGATTCATAAAAGGATATGGAGAGATTGCTAAGCCTTTAACTACTATGTTAAAGAAGGACCAGTTTCAATGGACAGAAGAAAGTAAAGCTGCTTTTGAATTTTTAAAAGGTGCAATGTGTCATTCTCCTGTCCTAGCATTACCTAATTTCAATAAAAGTTTTTGGTTGGAGACAGATGCAAGTTCTAGGGGAATAGGAGCAGTTTTGTCTCAAGAAGGGAGACCAGTGGCTTATTTAAGTAGAGCATTGGGACCTAGGCAATTAGATCTATCCATTTATGAAAAAGAATACCTAGCCATACTCATGGCTATCTCTAAATGGAGACATTACCTAGAAGGAGGGCCATTTATTATTAAAACAGACCATGAAGCTCTTAAGCATTTGCAGGAACAGAAGCTCACTACTTCAATACAGAAAAAATGGCTTACAAAATTATTGGGACTGGATTATGTTATTCAGTACAGGAAGAGAAGACACAATTTGGCAGCAGATGCATTATCCAGAAAAGATGAGGAGGAAGTAGAGTTACAGCAAATGACTGCTACTGTTGTCATTCCTACTTTGGTTCAAGAGGTTGAACAAAGTTATCAAGGTGATTCCCTAATTGCTGAAATGGTTACTAAGTTAGCTATTTCCAGGCAAGAGGCAGCAGACTGGTCTTATTCCAGAAGTATCTTAAGATATAAAGGGAAGGTTTATATTGGGGAAACTGCTTCTTTAAGACAATAGATTCTACAAGCTCTACATGATTCACCACAAGGTGGCCATTCATGTATACAAGCTACCTACCACAAGGTGAAATTTTATTTCTATTGGAAAGGGATGAAAAACATGGTTAAAAGCTATGTGCAACAGTGTGATATCTATCCGAGAATAAAGGATGAACATGTGTTAAAACCAGGACTATTACAGCCTCTTCCAATTCCTCAACAAGCTTGGGAATTTGTTACAATGGACTTTATTGAAGGTCTCCCTACTTCTAACAGGTATAATTGCATCCTGATTATTATTGACAAGTTTACCAAGTATGCACATTTTCTACCCTTGGTGCATCCCTTCACTGCAGCAGATGTAGCTAAAGTCTACTTGGATCAGATTTATAAACTACATGGGCAACCAAAGATAGTTCTATCTGATAGAGACAAAATTTTTACTAGCGTTTTTTGGACAGAATTAATGAAGCTCCTAGGAACTACTGCCCTATTCACTACAGCTTACCATCCAAAAACTGATGGTCAAACAGAGAGACTAAATCAGTGCCTAGAACAGTATTTACGTGGAATGTGTTTTATGAAGCCTACTAATTGGAGTAAGTGGTTATCACAAGCTGAATGGTGGTATAATACAAGTTTCCATACTGCTTTGGGAACAACTCCATTCACAGCTTTGTATGGATATATTCCCCCTACTATGACATGGCTAACAGACTCTAAAGTAGCAGATGTGCAGCAATTATTACAAGAGAGGGACAACATGAATATTGTTTTACAAGACCAACTAGATAAGGCACAGCAACGCATGAAATATTATGCTGATAAAAAGAGAAGTGATAGAGAGTTTTAAGTTGGCGATGAAGTTTACCTCAAGTTACAGCCTTATAGGCAAACCTCAGTGGCCCTCAGGAAAAAATTGAAATTGTCTGCGAGGTACTATGGACCCTACAAAGTCATCGATAGGATTGGGTCAGTGGCTTATAAATTGCAATTGCCTGACAGTTCAAAGATACACCCTATTTTTCATATTAGTCTACTAAAGAAGAAGATCGAGAACAAGATAATTACCTCTCGAGATCCACAGATGGACAGCTTCGTGTTTATCCAGCTGTGGTATTAGACAAACGAATGGTGAAGAAAGATAAAAAGGAAATAACTCAATTGTTAATACAATGGGCAAATTTGGGACCAGAAAATGCTACCTGGTAAGACTTTACAGTGTTGAAATCACAATTTCCTGACTTCGATCCTTGGGGACAAGCATCGACTGCAGGAGGAGGTATTGTCATGGCCCTGGAAGGAAAATTAGGGATTTTGGATCACAAATTAGGGATTGAAGATGAAGAATGGGGGAAATGAGGAATGAATTGGGGATTTAGAAATTGTTACCTGATTGTTATCTGATATTAGCGTGGGCTGAGGAGTGCCAGTGGGCTGAAGGAAGTCAGTAAGCAAGGTTGAACGGGCCAAAGCTGAGCTGGACAGAGACAGTTATTTTGTTAGAAAGAATATTACAGCTGTTACAAAATAATTGGTCTATCTAGAAAGATATATAGGATGTAATGGAAGAAAAATGAACTCTATGAATGAAAATTAAGAATCCGTTTTCTGTAAACCTACCTTTTCTTCTTCTTCTACAATCTTTTCTCACAAATTTCAGGTGCAAACCTGACAATGCACTACAATGGTGGAAAAATAGGATTCGCTACGAAAAGTAAAGCCAGCCAACATAACCGACTGATGTTAAAGACCATGCAATCTACAACAGTTGGAGCGGGTATGATACCGGCCGGTTTCGGGTCGTCGGATTCCGAGGAGATCATGTACATGAGAGCTAATAATGAGCATATTATTGGCATCTCCGATTATGAGTCGTTTCGCCTTGTTAACCCAGATGAATGTTCTGGCCAAGAACTAAGCGTCTTCCTTATGAGGCCAAGGTGAACAAAAAGGTTTCTTTGTTGAAGAAGAAAAAGAAGGGGTTTCTCTAGGAAGTTTCTGAAATCTGTTTTTTCTTCTTGGGGATTTCTTTCAAGCTTAGGAACTTCTTTTCCTGGAATTGTTGATCGTGGTGAAATTTCCTTTCGCCTGTAATTTTTATTTTAAAGTTTATCATTTTCTGGTTAAAGAATATCTAGCAGGTTCATATGTCAATTCCATTTCAGTTTCTTAATCTTTAGCTGTTATGATTTCTACATATCACGTAGATCCCAAGGGAAGGAACCATTCAATTTTAATTTCAGTTGCCTTTTTTGCTCTTCATTTATTGCTCGGAAACATATATATTATGCATAATGCAAAGTTCATGTGATCTATATATTTTCATGCTCCTTTATGAATATATTATTCACCATCATAACCAGAATGAATGTATGTACATGAGAAAACTACAGTGGAATATTTCGTTAAATAGCAATGCTTAAAAGAAAAGATTCAAAACTTTCAGTTTGCTGTATAATCAAAGCTTCAATCTGCTGTCCAATCACTACACCTTTAATTTATTCTCTAATCTAACACTTGGAATACGTGTTGAGGATGCTACCTATCTTGCTTCTTATGATTCTTTGTGACAATGAATTCCTGCAGAAAATGTCAGCCAACTTATGCATGAACTGTGAGCAAAATGAAGAAGATTACCTTGGATTCTTATTTGTATAACGGTATTGCCGGTGAGGAAGAGGTAATCTGCACCCCAAGGACTACATTCAACAATGAAACAAATATGTTGATATAAACCTCAGGATGCAGATTACCCAGTCCTTACCAGTATGAAATATGCAAACGTCTATTAAAAAACAAAAGGAAGGGGAGAACAGAAGCAGGGGTTTGAGGAATTCATGCATGAAATACACAAAATTTATAATGGAGGATCATAAAGGGTTAGCATGAAGATTTATTCCATAAAATGGGGACTAAGAATAAAGAGAACCGGAGGATAAGGTTCTCCAAATGGAATCATGGTTTGATTCTTTTCTTCTTAAACCAATGATGATGGCCTTACTTCACATAGACAATGATGGAGTACTGATCTTTGACTGCACTTTCATCGTGACTAAGAGATCTTCCATGGCTAATTTCTCTTTCCAAAAACCTATCACTATAAAACAGGAGAAAAAGGGTAATTTTAGTCTGCTTGAAGCTTCCATTTCCAATGAAAGAATCCTTTAGCTTTATGAACACAGCTCCTAATTTGGTTTCTTTGCCTCTCTCTATCGAACATGTACGTGTAGTATTTGGTTTCATGGTCTCCATCGGCTTTTATGTGTTGTAGCATATTCTCTTCTCTTGGCGATAGAAAGGTACCTTACTGTACACAACTCACATGACCAGTCTGGCTATTAAAATATATAACCGATGCATTTCAAGCCTCCTCAAAAAAAAAACGAGTTTATTTATCAGTACAGTACTATTGTTCCCTTGTTGATAGTTTATTAACTCCTCCCTGGTAACTTTGAGAAAATTGAATGTCACCTTGTATAAGTAAATTATAATTTATTGTTTTATCTTAAGGTACACCAAGTACAAGAAAATTGCAAGTAAAAATTGAAAAAATTGCAAGTAAATTATAATTTATAGTCTGGGCTGATTACTCAGACTATTAAATTAAAATTGCATAAATTCCATGCCTACTTTCCAGCCGCAAGCTAACAACTTCGCCTATGTCATATGTACATGATCTGTATAAATCTAGTGGTTCTCCTTGTTCATGCCACACCCTCCAATCACTGACAACAAAAATAGTATAATACAATGATTTCAATCTAGAGATGTTTTTAAATGCTTTCTAATCACACAGCTTTTCTTTAATTTCAATTATTAATAATTAAAATCGTTCAAATGCAGGTAAAATTAGGGAAATTGAGATCCCTATTAAGGATTTGGGGTTAAATCTATATTGATCAAGGAATGTCGTCTTATGCTGCATGAAAGAAAAAAAAATCCACACCAAAATCAGCTGTCAGTGACTTTGAGAAATTGGATATAGTTGTTGATGACTTTAGTTGTTGATGGCATCCACGATACCCTGTTGGCACTCAGATGATTATATTGTTGTCTCAAGAATGGAAAAATATAAATTCGTGAATTAATTTAATTAGTGTTCCCTATGAGTAAATAAAAAACTCACCGATAAAACATACACTAAAAAAATTAGTAAATATAAATTATAATAGATAGTAATAATGCATACAAGTTACGATCCACTTATATTATGCAAAACTCTTTTAGTTTGACACATTTTTAAGATCATTGGATTGAGAGAAATCAAAAGCTGAAATTAACTCAATGTTTTTTCAACGAATATCTTATCATTTTCCACTCTTAATCTCAGCCTTTAATTTCTCTCATCTAATAGTCTTAAAAATGTATAAAACTGAAAGAGTTTTACACAGTGTAATTGGATCCTACTCCATGCATACAATGTAAAATATAAATATAACATGTTATGATTAAACTAAATAAAATTAAAAAAATGCCTGGATCCTGGTAACTACTTCAGCATGCGTTTTTCCTGGTGCAGGTGAGACGCCATTTTTCTCTCATCATAGAATTCTGTCGAGCTAGGTGTGTAATGCTTGTGTGTTTAAAGTGTACGTTATTTACTTTGAATTCATTTCTTCTTGGGCTGTTCTAAACTGTTATCAGTGTGCTTTCGTTTCTAGAGTTGGATTAAACTGTGTATCAATATGATATACAATGACAAAAAAGCTAAAATCGTAAAACAACGATTGTATCCATAAATAATCGAGCATGAGAATCGAACAAAATCAAATTTCAACATAAAAGTAAAACTGAATTGGAATAGAATTTTTTCCAGCTTGGCTTGACTTGATTACACTATAGATGGTTTCTATTGAAGTATCAACCAAGTCTATTATTAAACTATCAACCATATATATTGTTAATAGCATGAGATAACAGTTTCAAGACACCAATTATCATTTATCATTCAATTCATACCATGAGAATCTGAAGCCTGGTTGAGAAGGCAATGGCATCCTAATCTGGTTCAAAGGACGATCATTACAACTGCTCGATTTCAGCCCCAGCGGTGTATGCGTGAAATTTATTCGTTTTCTAATTTTTCAGAAAATTAAATTTAAAAAGAAACTCCCATTTATTCGAATTAGCAGGTATCCGAATTTTAAGAGTACTCAATATTTTGTATATCCAAAAATATGAATATCCGAATATTAGATAATAGCATAACAATACCAAAATATAACAACACAGTAGAACATTTGTGATCCAAAATCTTATTTCTAGGATCTCAAGTCCACTTCTTTATACACTTAAAGCCAACCCGTTTAAGTGTCTAACAGACGTGGTTTAAATCCAACTGTTGAAATTAGTTATAAAATTCAGTTAGACAAGTTAACTAATTCCTAACATGAAGTTATTTCCCTTTTTATGTAGAAACTCCACTTTCCCGTTGATTAGAAGAGAAAATAACCTCAGTGACCAAAAATCCCATATAATATACGATTTTAACCAACTTTTTCCGGATTTGCCAAAATGATCAACAAAATCGCAATGCGATCGCTAATTCGCAACGCGATCTCCATTATCGCAAATTCGCGTTGCATTTTCGCAATGCGATAATTGAAAATCGCGTTGCGATGGTCTACAGTATCGTTGCGATTTTCCCAATTCGCAATGCGAATAAGTAAATCGCAACGCGAATTGGGAAAATCGCAATGCGATACTTACTATCGCAATGCGATAATACAAAATCGCAACGAGATACTGACTTTCGCAACGCGATTCTGACTTTCGCAACGCGATTTACATAGCGCCATTCGTATTAACGCGTATTTTTTTTTTCAAATTCCAAACACGAATTTTTTCTTAATAAATCGGAAAATGAACCGTCCACAGTAATCGCAACTCATAACCTCAAACCCAAAAACACAACACTCAGTCTCATCTCCATCTCTCACTCTCTACGGCGAAATCCATCCCCATCTCCGAAGATTTCCGTCCCCATCGCCGGCGAAATCCCTCACAACCATTCACAGTCAAAAATCCCTCACAATCATTCAGAAATGGAAAATCAACCTCCGAGGGTTAGTTTTTTTTATTTTTATTTTGAAATTTTTGCATTATTTTAGGTTTTTCATATTGAGATTGATGATAAGTTTACTGGTAATTTCAATAATAGATTAACCATTTCACTTAGATTTCTTATTAAATTCATTCGATTGCTGCCAATACTGCTAAACTGTTTAGCCTGTGAAGTTAGTATTTGTCTTTGCTTTGTCTTTTGGTTGAAGTAATGCAGAAGAAGAATAGTTTCGAGAGTGAAAATCGCAACGCGGAAATAACTATCGCAACGAGATAATCGCAACGCGAAATAAAAATCGCAACACGAAACCAAAATCGCATTGCGATTTTCATTTCGCGTTGCGATTTTCATTTTGCGTTGCGATTTTTATTTCGCAGTTGCGATTTTCATTTCGCGTTGCGATAGTCTGGTCGCGATAGTCATTTCGCGTTGCGATTCTCTCGTTGCGATAGTCATTTCCACGTTGCGATTCTCATTATCTCGTTGCGATTTTCATTTCAACCAAAAGACAAAAACAGTGTTGCAAATTTTAGTTTCAAGAATAAACTACTATTTATGTTTATTGTTTTGTTTTTGGTATATCTTGACAGTGTAATTTTTGGTATATCTAACTTGGTATGTTTATTGTTTTTTTGTAGAAATTTTTTTCGGCTTCATTGACATTAAGGAATAAAGTTAGCCTAGCCACTACAATTGCTTCGAAGCTTTCAACTGCACAAAGAAAATTGTTTGAAGAAACCTGCTTCGGGCCATGGCTGAGAGTACAACATCCGGGTGGAGATGCTAGTTTGACCCATTTGTGGCTTCAGACCATGACTAGCGATCTACCCGACAGTATACAACGTGGTGAGGAAGAGATATGGTTTCATTTTCCACCGGCGTATACTTGTTTTGGGCGGAAGGAGTTCTGCTTAATCACTGGTCTATGATTCGGACATGATGATGTAGGCCGGTACACTCGTCATATCACCCGCCCATCATGGTTATCCAGGGTTTTTCCTGATGAGTCAATAGAGAAGCCGAACTTACACGTCGACGACATGAAGAAATTGTTTAATAAGAAAGATGGTTTTACTCGGATGAATGACGCGATGTTGTCCAAGTATGCCTTCTACTACTTTTGTATGCCGGCTTTTTAGGCAGAGAGGCCAGACAACCTATTCCTCAGGAGCTAATATTATTGGTAGAGGACCTAAATGCATGTAATCTGTTTCCGTGGGGTTCGTATAAATGGAAAGCTACCTGGACTAAGTTTTCGTCTGCCTTTGAAGACCGCAAAAGTTTGCGGGGCGATGGGTCGAAATACACTTTGTCAGGCTTTGTTTGGGCCTTTAAGGTAAGAATTTCTATATAATGTTTTCAAAATTATAATTAATTATTTAACAATTACTAATGTTTGTTATTATATTGTTTGTAGATTTGGATATTCGAGGCTTTCCCCAGCATGCGGACATATGCATTAAAATCCTCAGATGATATTCCTAGGGCTATTTCCTGGAAGAGGAAACGTATGTTGGATTGGGAAGACTTAATACCATATGCGACAATAAATAATGTAAGTTAACACAAATACTATCATATATAAACAAGTTATTAATAGTAGACGTTTAACTTTGTTTTAGTCTTTATATTTTAGGAGGCCAACACACTATTAATGAGACTGACACCCACGGAGGCTGAGCTTGCCACTGATTGGTGGCAAGCTAGTCAGCGTTTTTTTGATGGCACGAATGATGAGCAGCCTCCACTTCGAGAGCCATCACCTCACCCAGAGCCATCACCTGATCGACCCGACTATACACCTCTACAACGAGAGCCATCACCTATCCCGTCACATCATCGAGTCTCTTCTCCACCATCACCTCATGATAGGCGACCAACAAAGATGCCACGACTTCTATCTCCCTGTTCTCCACCTCCACGGGATGAGTCAAGGGAGTTACGTGATGAGGTCAATGCCTTGCGTGAGGAGATCGGTACTCTACGCGATAACGATGGTGCATGGCGTGTGGAGGTGTCTACTTTACGTGGTGAGGTTGCCGCTCTACGTGAGATGGTAGTATCGTTGTAGAATGAGGTTCATACTCTACGCAACGAGGTAAGTTTAAGATTTTCCATATTTAACTTGATGATAAATTTACTCGTAATTTCACTTAAATTAACCATTTGACTTAGATTGCTTAGTAAATTTATTCGGTTGCTGCCAAAACTGCTAAACTTTTTACTTTAACACTGTGAAGTTAGTATTTGTCTTTGTTTTGTCTTTTGGTTGAAAGTTTGAAATATATTTATCTTTGTTTTCACTGTTTAAATATCATGTCTGTTTATTTACTGATATTTTTATTTTTATTTAGCGGACCGATAAGGTGGATGCTTTACGTCGGGTTTTTCTTGCACGACAGAGTTCACGCATCAGACGGCGTGCACGTGCTATTAAGTCTCCGTATACCCCAATAGTGCAAAGACACCGCAAGAAGAAGCCCGACTCGCCTATCATCCCTCAAGAGTCCACTCCTATCGTTGAAGAGGCCCCTATCATTCCTCGAGAGTCCCCTCCCACCGTTCAAGAGGCCACTGTCATCGTTGAAGAGGTCCCTCCCACCATTCAAGAGCCCGATTCACATGGCGTCATATGTAGGATTCTTGAGAAACCCTCTGACGTGCCGGACATGATGGATTCAAGTTGGCTCTCGTATGAGTTACCGACCAGTACCATACCGGTATCTGAAGAGGAGAGGAAACAACTACCGGACACAATTCTGGATAACACCCTTTGGGCTAAGACCGCAGTTGATTTTTATCTACATTAGCGAAGCCAGGGGTGTTTCACTGACATATGCAAGCTCAATGATGATATCTATTTGTTGCTTGATCGGTCTTGGTGGGGCGTATTATTAGGGGTCGAAGACAATGACTATTTCGATGGAGGGGTAAGTCTTATATGTTTCTTATATTTTCATTTGATTATTTTTTTTGTAAATTTATGTAAGTTACTAATATATGTCTTTTTTTTTAAAACAGCATATCGATGCGTGGGTGTCACGTCTTCTAATAATTAGGAAACTTAAGGAAAATAAAAGAAATACACGGTATACAATTATGTCGACGTCTTTTAACGCTGTTCACTTGAAGAATCAACGAGATGAATCATTTGCGTTGGGCAATGGACAAGCTAAACTTTATCCTGCATGGTGGGAGGTCGATAAGGTTAGTGTTTATTTTAGATTGAGTTTAAAGGTATTCATAAATAAGTGCGCAAATGAATGAATTATTACTTATGATTGCAGGTGTTTATCCCTGTTTTGGAACGTAACCATTGGCTTCTCGTCGAGCTTCAGATCCCATCCCTTAAGGCAATAGTATATGACAGCATGATAAATTACATATCATGGCTGATTTAAGAGATATTATTAAGGGATGGAGCTCTTATTTGGCTAAATACTTGGATGCGATAAATTATTGGACTCGTTCTGGAAACAAGAAGCCAAAGAAGCTCAATATTACAGTTAGCAGAGACGAGACCGCACCACAACAAACGAAAGGACCCAGAGGGGATTGTGGTCCTCTCGTATGCTTGGCGTTGGACCGTTTGATCACAGGAAGTATAAAGTATCTACCTCCCATCGATATAGATAGAGCTGCAGTAGGCTTGTGGTTTCGACATTATGGCTAGATCGATATATACGAGACGCTGCCTACCTACATCCGCGTTATAAAAATGTCCATAAACAATTGGTATGTTTATAGGCTTGTGGTTTGAAAATGTTTGGTTAAGTACCTAGAATTCAATAATTTGCCGTTTGTAGGTTTTAGATGTGTAGAAAGTGTTGTTTGAGCAAATGTTTGGTTTATGCAGGTTAATCTCAGAAGTGAGCTGCGTGAAAATGATGTATGGCTGCAAAAGTTGATTCAATAGTAGAAGTGTTATTTTCTCTAATTATTGCTTATTTTTTGATTGTTTAATTGATTTGTAAAAGGTAATTTGTAAAAGTTGATTTGTTTAATTGATGTTAACATAATTCTTATTTGTGCTTGTTTAATTGATTGAAATGTAATGGTTGATTTTGTTGATTTCAATCTGCATTATGTTGAAGGCAAAAAGTACTATCGCAATGAGAAATGAAAATCGCAACGAGAGAATCGCAACGCGAAAATGAAAATCGCAACGCGAAATTAAATTCGCGTTGCGATTTTCATTTCGCATTGCGATTCCCTCGTTGCGATTTTCATTTCGCATTGTGAAATTAGCGTTGCGATTTTCATTTCGCATTGCGATTCTCTCGTTGCGATTTTCATTTTGCATTGCGATAGTAATTTCCGCGTTGCGATGGACATTAAGATGATTGCCTATTAAGTGATAACAACTGGAACATATCATAGCAATTTTCAAACTGAAGTTACTAATACATGCCTAACTGAAAATGTTAAAAGTTCACACATAAAATCTACATAATACAACGTTTGCATTTAAAAATCACCTAAGTTAACAGTCCCAAAAGGTGAAGCCAGTTGTGATTGGGATTTTAAAGATGATTGCGATTTTGATTGCCTTTTTCTTGACACCATATGAGCTTTGGATTTTGATGATGATCCATATTTTGGTAGAGTAAAAGATGATTGTGATGGCACTGGAGATCCACATGTCAACCTTGTATGACCACTTTCCTTGCACCGACTACATGTCGATCTCTTCTTCTCTTCACCCTTAGACGGTATACGATCGTGACTTTTTGGTCGGCCAGGTAGCCTTCTGTCCATGGCTGGTGGCAAAACTGTTTGTAAGTCATCTGGTATGTCCCACTCAGAAGGATGTGAAATAGGGTAGACAATCTCGGCATAAGTCTGTCGATATACTTCTGTAGTGTAGCAATCCATAGCGTATGTTCTTGAATCATCTTGGTTTAGATGAAGAGCAACTTTATAACATGGCCACATGGATAACCAGATGTTTGCCATTTCATACAACTACACGTCCTTGCATTTAGATCGACAAGCCCATTTAAGTTATTATCCAGTACTTCAAACAAAGTGTTTGAACATGGTTCAACTCTCCATGACGTTAACTTCACAACACGTTTCGTTATCTTTTTTCAGTCCATGGTGTACACGATGTTCCAATGTTCCTGTAAATTTAAATAAATAATACTTAGTAAAATATATGATAAGTTACGAATTCAAAGAAATAATACCTGCATGGTTTCTTTTCTTGTAGTACCACTGTTGAATAGAGGCTCGAAAAACTCCATTAACATAGTAATGGGTAATTTCCGGGAATGACGACTTAGAGCGTTAATTGATTCTGCACTATTAGACGTCATGAAACCATATCTTGCTCCAAGTTGATGTACTCTTGACCATCTTTCAAACCCGACATCTTCTAGTGTTTGAGCACTGAGGCAAAACACGTCTTAACAGTTTATATGCTTATTGAAATCCACTTCCCGATAAGCCTTTACAGCCTTCCAGTATGTCCATTTGTGCTTTTTATACCAGCAGACCTTGATTTTAGATTTCTATACAAATGAACACCACAAAGTCCATGAAAAGCATCTGGGAAACACCTTCTAACAGCGTTGTCAATTGAGTTTACCCTATCGGATATGATTGTCAGATTGCTAATAGGACCTATGCAATCCCTAAGATGCCCCATAAACCATGTCCATGAATCAGAGGTTTCAGATTTGCCAACCCCGTAAGCTATTGGCAATATCCCATTGTTAGCATCCATGGCTACTGCTAATAAGTTTACTCCAAGGTATCGCCCTTTCAAATGTGCTCCGTCAACTATAATAACTGGGCGCATGCAAGTAATAAACGAACGAATCTACAAAATAATATACACAAGAAATATAATCATTTAAATGTGAAATGCATGTAACTAACAGAATGAGTCAACAAAATTATATGATTTACTAACCGCAGAACCAATGGCGATAAACAGCAACTCAAAGCGTCCATCTCTATCTGTTTTGATATGAGTTACCGACCCAGGATTTTTCAGCTTTAAATTGTGACATTAAGCCGGCAGTTGGGCAACGATGCTTCTGGCGACCCCGTCAACAATTCCAAGGCATAACATTTGGCTCTCCAAGCTTGAGAATATGATATACTAATCTTGAACCGAGCATTCATGTCAGTCATAATTTCATGTCCCCAATATACCCTGCCATTCAAAAACATTAACTCAGCCAGAAAACCACCCAACACCTTTTTGTTTGCCTGTCTATGGTGAGGAAAAACTTGGGTTCTTGAACATGTATGTTTATCAATAAAAGTCCTAACTTGAAACATTGCGCAATCTTTTATCCTCTTTGCAATCATACGCCACGTACAGTTTTTGTCAATCGTACACCTTGTTTCGAAACGATCTTTGCTTGATTTGTTAACTTTTAGTTGATAGCCATCTTCCACACATTTCGTATACAAAGCTATCTTCAAGTCTTCCTTTGTATCAAAACAATCATCTTTCTTGATACGAATAACTTTGTGTAACAATCAACTGCTTTCTTTGCCAACTCTTCTTCCGGTAACTGAAGTAATTCTGGCATATTCCAGTTATACTCCCGTGGCATTTTCTTTTCTTCGGGGACTTTTTCTTCTTCTTTTTTCTTCTTCAGGATTATATGAATTACAGAATGGATGTTCAACATGTTCATTCACAGTCGTAACTTCCTCCTCATTATCATCAACAACATCTTCCTCGGCAACGGGTGTTTCATCATCAAAATTCGGGTATTGACCAATATCAAAATCATTACACGCAGGGTCTGTTTCTTCTTCTGAAACATCATCAAAATCCGTGTATTGACCAATATCAAAGTCCGGGTATTGACCAATATCAAATTTCGAATATGACTAGTACTCACAATTTTTTCTCTTGGCTCATCATCGTCTAATTGGTCAATACGAAAACCGGAATTTGGTGCTGAAAGTTGATTTGGATTTGGATTAGAGAAAGGCTATGGGTTTTTTGACCCACTTAGTTGATACTACCGCTACTAACCCAACAATACTACTTCTAGGTTCAACAACATACAATGTAACATCATCACTTGAAACATTAATGTAAGCAATGAATCGTTCAACATCTTCATTGTCGGTTAACATATAAACTTTACCATTTCTCTGATAAGATAGCCTAAATCCACTTAGGGGCTCTAAATTCAATTTCTTTGAAACACGTAACATTAGGGTTTCATAAGTTAACTTTTTTAATGACAGTTTTAGTTGAAGATTCATGGGTAAAGGCATATATTGTAAAACACCATGAACATTCTCCCATGACCCTCCAAAACACAAATCTATCCAAACATGATCAACATTAGATGATTTCATGGTTGTAACTAACAAACGAGATGCGAAACTAAGACCTGTTGCCGGATGGGGAAGGATGTCGTTGGATATTGGAACGAATGTCGCCGGAGAGAGTGATAGATGGAGATGGAATGAGTTGCGATTTAGGGATTTAGGTTATGAGTTGTTGCTGCTGCGTATATATATACACTAAAATTTGGCTTGCGAAACTAAAACCTGTTGCGAACTTTGAAACTCGCACTGCGATTCTGTATTATCTCGTTGCGAAAGTCAGAATCGCGTTGCGAAAGGCAATCATTTGACCATCGCAATGCGAAATGCAAATCGCAACGATAGAATCGCAATGCGAAATGAAAAGGCAACGAAGATTACATGCATAAACTTTTAACAATTATTATTGAATTCTAGGTACTTAACCAAACATTTCAAACCAAAAGGAGTATATATGTTAACAAAACTTGCATTATGTGTATTTTATGTGTGCACTTTTAACATTTTCAGTTAGGCATGTATTAGTAACTTGAGTTTGAACATTGCTATGATCTGTTCAGTTGTCATCACTTATTAGACATTCATTTGACTATCGCAACGCGAAAATGGCTATCGCAACGCGAAAATGGTTATCGCAACGAGAAAATCGCAATGCGAAATGAAAATCGCATTGCGATTTTCTGTTGCGATTTCATTTCGCATTGCGATTTTCATTTCGCATTGCGATTTTCTCGTTGCGATAGCCATTTCGCGTTGCGATAGTCTGTTTTGCCTTCAACATAAAGCAGATTGAAAATCAACAAATCAACTATTACATTTCAACACAATTATGTACACATCAATTAAACAAATCAGATTTACAAATCATCTTTTACAAATCAATTAAACAATCAAAAAATAATAATTCTTATTCTTCATCAATTATTGAATCAATGAATCAACAACTTTGTGACCCCGTACATCCATTTCACGCAGCTCACTTAAGGATTAACCTACAGAAACCAAACATTTGCTCAAACAAGACTTCCTACACATCTAAAACTACAAACAACAAATTATTGAATTCTAGGTACTTAACCAAACATTTTCAAACCAAAAGGAGTATATATGTTAACAAAACTTGCATTTGACTTACCAATTAACAATGGACACTTTCATACGCGGATGCAGGTAGGCAGCGTCTCGAATATATTGCTCTAGCCATATAATGCCGAAACCACAAGCCTACTGCAGCTCTATCTCTATCGGTGGGAGGTAAAAACTCTGTGCTTCCCGTCGTCAAACGCGCCAAGCAAAGGCATACGAGAGGACCACAATCCCCTCTGGCTCCCGGGGATTGCTGTGGCGCGGTCTCGTCTCTGACAACTGTGACATTGAACTTCTTTGGCTTCTTGTGTCCAGAATGACTCCAATACTTAATCCCATCCAAGAATTTAGCCAAATGAGAGCTCCATCCCTTGAAAATATCTCTCAAATCAGACAGTGATATGTAATTGATCATGCTGTCATACACTATTATCTTCAGGGATGGGAGCTGAAGTTGGACGAGAAGCCAGTGACGACGTTCCAAAACAGGGATAAACCCTGCGATCATAAGTAATAATTCATTTATTTGCGCACTTATTTATGAACACCTTTAAAAAATTTAAAAAATAAACACTAACCTTATCGACCTCCCACCATGCAGGATAAAGTTTAGCTTGTCCATTGCCCAACAAAAATGATTCATCTCGTTGATTCTTCAAGTGAACTGCGTGAAAAGCCGTCGGCATTATTGTATATAGCGAATTTTTTTTTATTTTTCCTAAGCTTCCTTATTATTAGTAGACGTGACACCCACGCATCGTATGCTGTTTTACAAAAAATACATATATTAGTGAATTACATTAATTTTTAAACAAATTAATCAAAATCATATATAAGACAAATATAGTCTTACCTCCCCATCCAAATAGCCACTATCTTCAACCCCTAATAGCACACCCCACCAAGACCGATCAAGCAACAAAAACATTTCATCGTTGAGTTTGCTGATGTCAGTGTAACACCCTTGGCTCCGCTCATGTAGATAAAAATCAACTGCGGTCTTAGCCCAAAGGGTATTATCCACAATTGTTTCTGGTAGTTGTCTCATCTCCACTTCTGATACCGGAAGGGTACTAGCCGGTAACTCATACGAGAGCCAACTCTCATCCATCATGTCCGGAACCGGTGGGGGTTTCTCAATACTTCGATATATTACCCATGTGAATCGGGCTCTGGAATGGTGGGAGGGACCTCTTCAACGATGACAGTGGCCTCTTGAACGGTGGGGGGGAATCTTGAGGAGAATAGGGGCCTCTTGAATGATTGGAGGGACTCTTGAGGGATGACCGGTGAGTCGGGCTTCTTCTTGCGGAGTCTTCGCACCATTGGGGTGAACGGAGACGTAATAGCACGTCCATGCCGTCTGATGCGTGAACTCCGTCGTGCAAGGAAAACCCGACGTAAAGCATCCACCTTATCGGGCCGCTAAAAAAATTAATACATAAATCAGTAAATAAAACAGACATGATATTAAACAAAGATCAATATGTTTCAAACTAGCATTGTATTCACCCAAATCATTATTCTATCATAGTTCACAAAATGCTCAGATAACATTCCAGAAGTAAGCACTTATATAAACATTTAAAAGGACAACATATATAAACATTCCAGAAGAAGAATAGTTTACTTTCGCAACACGAAACTTAAAATCGCAACGCGAAATGACTATCGCAACGCGGAAATGGCTATCGCAATGCGAAATTAAAATCGCAACGACAAAATCGCAACGCGAAATGAAATCGCAACGACAAATCGCACGCGAAACACAAATCGCATTGCGATTTTCATTTCGCGTTGCGATTTCATTTCACATTGCGATTTTGTCGTTGCGATTTTCATTTCGCATTGCGATAGCCATTCCGCGTTGCGATAGTCATTTTCGTGTTGCGAAAGTAAACTATTCTTCTTCTGCAAATTGAAACTTGAATGGATTGCATTACTTCAACCAAAAGACAAAAACAAAACCAAAAACAATACTTACAAAAACGTTTAGCAGTATTGGCAGCAACCGAATGAATTACGAGTATGAAAAAATCTTAACTTACCTCGTTTGCGTAGAGTATGAACCTCATTCTGCAACGATGCTACCATCTCACGTAGAGCGGCTACCTCACCGCGTAATGTAGACACCTCAACACGCCATGCACCATCGTCTTTGCGTAAAGTACCGACCTCCTAACGCAAGGCATTGACCTCATCACGTAACTCCCCTAACTCATCCCGTTGAGGTGGAGAACAGAGAGATAAACGTCGTGGCATCTTTGCTGGTCGCCTATCTTGCGGTGATGGTGGAGAAGAGGCTCGATGATGTGACAGAATAGTGATGGCTGTCGTTGTGGAGGTGTATAGCCGGGTCGATCAGATGATATGGTGAGGTGATAGCTCTGGGCGAGGTGATGGCTCCCGAAGTGGAGGCTGCTCATCAACCGTTCCATCAAAAAAACGCTTACTAGCTTGCCACCAATCAGTGGCAAGCTCAGCTTCCGTGGGTGTCAGCCTCTGTAGAGGAGTGTTGGCCTCCTAACATAAAAGCTCAAACAAAGTTAAACGTGTACTAGTAATAACTTGTTTATAAACATATGGTAGTATTTATTTTTTACATATTTATTGTCGTATACCGTAGTAAATCTTCCCATTGCAAGGTCCGTTTCCTCTTCCATGAAATAGCCCTGGGAATATCATTTGAAGTTTTTATTGCATATGTCTTCATGCGGGAAAGGCCTCAAATATCCAAATCTACAAACAATATAATAACAAACATTAGTAATTGTTAAATAATTACTTATATTTTGGAACACATATCAAAATTCTTACCTTAAAGGCCCAAATAAAGCCTGTCAAAGTGTATTTGGAACCATCGCCATGCAAACTTTTTCGATCATCCCAAGGCAGACAATAACTTATTCCATGTAGATTTCCATAAATACGAGCCCCACGGAAATAGGTTCCACGCATTTAGGTCTTCTACCAATTTGATTAGATCATTTGGAATAGGTTGTCTGGCCTCTCTGCCTAAAAAACCGGCATGCAAAAGAATTAGAAGGCATACTCGGACAACGTCGAAGTCATCCATCCGAGTAAAACCATCTTTATTATTCAAAATCTTGTCAGGTCTTCTACTGTAGACTCGGCCTCTCCAGCTCAGGAAAACCCGGATAGCCATGATGGGCGGGTAATGTGTCTAGTGTACCGACCTACATCATCGTGCCCGAAGCGTAGACCGTGATTAAGCAAAACTCCTCCCACCCAAACACGTATACGCCGGTGGAAAATCAAACCATATCTCTTCATCACGACGTTGTATAGTCTCTGGTAATCGCTAGTCATGGTTTGAAGAAACAGGTGTGTCAACATCGCATCTCCACCGGGATGTTGTACTTTCAGCCATGGCCCGAAGCATGTATCCTCAAACATTTTTCTTTGTGCAGGTGAAAGCTTCGACGCAATTGTTTTGGCCAGGCTGACTTTATTTCTCAAGGTCAATTGAGCCGAATAAAAGTTCTACAAAAACAATAAACATACTAAATTAGATATACCAAAAACTACACTGTGAAGATATACCAAAAACAATAATAAACATAAATAGTAGTTTATTCTCAAACTTAAATATGCAACACTGTGAATTTCGTATTTGTCTTTGTTTTTTGGTTGAAGTAATGCAATTCATTCAAGTTTCAATTTGTAGAAGAAGAATAGTTTCTGAAAATGAAAATCGCAACACGAAAATGACTATCGCAACGCGAAACTAAAATCGCGTTGCGATTTGCATTTCGCGTTGCGATTCTTGGTTGATTTAATAAGCAATCTAAGTGAAATGGTTAATCTATTATTGAAATTACCAGTAAACTTATCATCAATTTCAATATGAAAAACCTAATAATAATGCAAAAATTTCAAAAAGAAAATAATTAAAAAAACTAACCCTCGTTGGTTGATTTGGTTGATTTTCCATTTCTGATTGTGAGGG